>NC_142623.1:40137332-40762332 GCF_059453375.1 Lepisosteus platostomus
CCTGTAGCTTTCTTTGCAGATGTGGATGAATATCTCTTGGAAATTAGAAAATTAGATGGTACTGTACAGTACATCCAGAAGTGGAGTTTTAGGGAAGACCAGAATGTGAACACTTTCCAGAGAACAGCAAATGGCTTTTATTAGGGTCTTGGCTTAACATAAAGAGGCACGGTGTTCATACATCCTGAAATTTCAACTGCCTAAACGTTTATGTACAAACATCTGTTTATGTTGTACCGACCCTTGCAGACAGCTGTGTGTTCTGAAGTTTACTCCACTCAAGGTCGAAAATACCAAAGCTAATCTAATCAAACCGTTTTTAATTGAAAACAAAACACAGTGAGCTGCCCTAAGAAACTGTGTTCTTTTGAGAAAATAAATCATTTCTGTTTTTTCACAAGACAATTAAGAGTGAAAAAAGTAGCATTATCGATAACCAAGTAATGGGTTAGAGATGATTTTATTCCATTATATGAAAGTGGATTCTAAAACATGACCTGCAGCAGTTAAGTGTAATGCTAGATTCTGAAATTTGATTAAAAAAAATAAAAAAGCAACTTACTACAATATTTAAAAAATGATGCAAAATCCTGTTTTCCAATTTATATAAGTGTAATACTGTACACATTCTCAAATCACAAATGTAATACTGTACACATTCTCAGATCAACCCAACAGATTTTTGCAGTGACCCGAAATGTTATGTTATATCCTTTAATAGTCTTTCCAAAGAAATTGGTACTTTGCCAAGTAAAAAGTGACGTTCTCCAAGAAAATTAAAGATACTTTTGAGCTAACAAGGCAGCTGTACAGAAAACTTTTGAGTGGCAAACATAACTGTGAGCGATAATGTTTCATGAGTCAATTACAATTTGGCCAGAAACCATTTACATGCGCTCTCTTACATGGTATGAAAATGTGTGGTCAAAAACTATAGCACAGATGGTATACTGTCGATAAATGTTGACAAGAAAGTCTGAAATGCAAAGAAATTCTTGCATTTCCTGCCTAATGTGTTTTGTTCAGATGGAAAAGACCTTCTGGAGATCAGTCCTGTGGGACACTACGAGAAGTGAGGCTTATGAAATGAATAAAAAAAACTGCTGAAAACCCCATTTTGATAGACGTTAGAATTAACTTAAGTATGCAGTGTGGTGAAAGAGAATGTTTCTTAGGGCAGCTCACTGTGTTTTGGCGAAAACTCCAAATGCTGCACATGGATTAATTCTTTGTGATCACTTTACCAAGGACTGTTTCCTAGGTTTCCAAGGACTGCTTGGATTTAATTCCTATTATCTGTGAAACTCCTTAAGAATCTCTAACACTTGTTTAAATTGCTTAAAATAACTAAATTACCTTTAAGCCCATAGAGATGCGTGTTTGCTTGCAATCAAGTGACTGGCCCTTAAATACATACAGGTAGGTATTTGGAAATCACAGAGGGCCAGCGAATGAAAGAGAGCAGGGACAAAGCACAACATCGAGGCCATCCAAGAATCAAGATGGATTGATCAAATTGTTAAGTGGAGAGGGCAGCCAGCCAGACAATAGCTGAGGTCAGCGCAGCAGGATTGCAATGATGTATTTAAAATGGGCCAAGACTGCAAATATTGGCTCAGGGGGAGAAGGGAGTGGTGTCAGAGATGAGGGAGAAGCCAATTAGATCAAATTAAAGATCACACCACTAATGTTATGAATTGAATAAAATTTATCCCATAAGG
This sequence comes from Lepisosteus platostomus, assembly GCF_059453375.1. Classification (NCBI taxonomy): domain Eukaryota; kingdom Metazoa; phylum Chordata; class Actinopteri; order Semionotiformes; family Lepisosteidae; genus Lepisosteus; species Lepisosteus platostomus. Next base: position 40,139,054 of record NC_142623.1, read on the forward strand.
TTTACCATTATGTAGGTTAATCTATTGCTTCTCAAATGAAGGGTGCACATACTGTATTACCCATACAAGCGCACAGTTCAATGTCAATTAACGGTGATCTCTTGCTACTCAAGCGGTAAATAATTTGTTTTGTGTGATATATAATGCATCTCCCTACTACACACAAAATCCATGCAATCCATTTTCAGCCTGTTTGTCCCGGTGAGCCTTGCAGCTATGAACCATTTTTATTTTTTTTAATTAGCTATTGAATTGTATCACCTGGTTATTAAATAGCACCCGAGAAAAAGATATCATGAGGTTCTTCAAAGTACCTTTTACACTTAATGTAGTTACTTATTTACATATTGCATGGTAACAACATAGGAAACTAGCATTTCAATTCTAACAGGCTTTCTTAAAACTTACACAGTTCTCAACAATGAATTGCTGATAGCATATTCAAAAGAGTAAATAGGGCATCTCATCTGCGTGCCACTAAACCTCTGATTACTGTTCCTCAAGCTATACCAATATTTGTTTCTCCTTGATGACTCTGTCTCCAACATCTCTAAATAGCTTTTGTATGTCATTAAAAGAACACTTTTTGTTTCTTTATGTTAAAGTGCTCCTTTTTGACAATGACTCAATTGAAGCATGCCACAGAACATTTTGGTACATGGTGGTATGTTTATAAATAGCTGTTTTATTTAATGCCATTTTATAATGATACTATGGTGTGATACCTCCAATCTGTTGTATAAATAAAAAGGCTGGAAAACAAAATAACAAAAGTGATAAGACATCCAATCAAGCCCGTCACGAATTAGACAAACAGCTTACATTTAAATAGTGATCTAATATGTTAACTGTATGCCAAAGTATGGCAAAAGCATTAAGAAAATACAGTAGAATCTTAAGTCTTTTACTCAAGAAAATCAAATAAGAAATTAAAAGCAGCTGTTTGCAAGTAAGTAATGGTGTAGTTAGAGAGTTAACAGCTTTCTGTGGCAAATTCAGTATATGTGGAAGATATAAGAATGGAGAACATTCCTTAAACACTTTTCAATTATCATACATTATGCATAGCACACACTCCTATGCTTTACAAAGTTACAGTTACAGGCAGAAGACATTCATTTATAGGTGTGTTGAGAACACCTGTTCTGAAGATGTCATTATTTATACTCAAAGGTGATGAAGATCTGCAGAAGGTGGAAATTCAATGTCAATCACTCCAGATATCTGTTCATACATACCTCTCCAAGAGTTAAAAATAGATACATTCAGCTTGTACTGTACATTGTCAAAACAATTGCACCAGTTTTATAGAACGTGGTATTCGGAGCTAAACATGGATTCCTTTAATCAGAATACAGTAAACATCTGTTTTCTTTCTCCTCAAGTATGATAGTTTCCCTTAACTTTGATTGATTTACCAATCCTAATTAGCCACCTACAAATATATTAGCTTTTGAATTACTGAGTCTGGTTTACCTTTACCCCTTTAACAGCCACATTAAAAGTCCAGCATTTCTGCATGAACCTCAGCTACCTCAGTATCCTCACTAGCTTCATGATACTCACTCTTCACACTGTTGATAGGATGTCATCAATCAAATGCTGGCTTAGACAAAGCTACAGTAATTTGAATTTTACATCGTGAAATCTGACATGATACGTTTCATATTACCAGTTTAAATTACCACCAAAAGTAGATTTTCTTAATCTTTTGAAATACTCATTGTGTGTACCTTTTCCTCCTTTAGTTGATGGAGCTCAAAAGCAACAGCTTTAATATACTTAAAATATGCCAATTCAGTTTTGTCTCAACTAATAAACATGTCTCTGTATTTAATTTCATAAAAGTTTTCTATTCTTTCAATGCCTGTTAATGAGAAAATACACTGTATACACCACTGTTATCTGAAAGGTCTTCTTTTATTTTATAAAGTTAATGAATGGGAAATTAGTCCCTAAATGACTAAATCATGGGCTCATCAGCATACATTAAAATTAAGCCTATATTTAGAAACATCATTAAGGAGAGCACCTGCTACAGTATTTGTGCAACAAACGAGTTCTTTCAGGGCCCTATGCAGACGACACGATCCGGGGTGGAGTGAGGAAAACACAGGGGAAAAAGGCAGGCAGGAGCCGGGAATGAGAAAGGGGGCCGTCCAAAGTGCACGAGTGTCCAGGGGGTTGAGTCCGGGGCAAACAATCCAGTAGTAGTCCAAACGAGGAATCCAAAACGGGCAAAGTCCAAAGCCAGGCGGTCCATCCGAGACTAGACAGGATAAAAACAGGAACCGGGTCGGAACCGGCGGGGAACAGGAACAGAAAATAAAACCATCACGGAGCCAGGCGCATCCAGGTCCCGGGCTCGCACGATACGGGAATCAATGCAGAGCCCCGAACTGAGTGGGCGTCTGGCTTTTAAGGTGGGCTGGGAGGAGGCTGAAACAGGGGGCAGGTGCACAAAATCAAGTCTGAAGTGAAAGAGCCGGAGCGCCCTTAAGGGGGAGGGGCTACAATCGTGACAATTTGTTGTTTACTGTACATTTCACATTGATGTACAGTATTTTAATTTGGGTTTTTTTTAAAGCAGTTGTTTCTTGTGGCCTTTGTAGCCAGGCACTGTAAGACAGGTGTCAAGACAAGTTATGTGTGAAGTGTCTTGTTCAATTCTTAGTTACACTGGGAAATTGTACTTTTTTATCCTTTACCTCACTTGCGATCTGTAACACACACAGACAAATCTACTGTTCACCCAAACCACAATGGTTATATCATACACAATTGTTAATAATTAACTATATTAATACAGCTTAGCTTGTCAGGTCATTAAAGAGCATCACTATACAGTATATACATCTATAAATTCAGTATTCACACTTTGCTGTTCCTTTTGCAAAGCAACATCTTAACATAATTCTAACTCCAAAACTGTGTTCTGCCTAGACAAAAACAAAAGGTGAACAGTTTGAAAGTAGCCCTAAAATCTAATGGAGTCCATCTCTGAGTAGAGAATAAGAAGACGCAATAAGGTATTATGTTACTGCACCCATCTGCCTCGTAAATAAAAAATGCTGACGGAAACAAAATGAAAGCAAGTCAAATGTCAAGTGTTTCATTTTTAAAAAGGCTTTCCTTTCAGCTTACTTTTCTGAGTTTCATCACTGCCATAATCTAAAGCCATGGCCTCGACTGCCTTTTTTCCCTTATGTTTTCTTTACTTTCTTCTCTTGCCTTTGACATTTCCTTGTTACCTCTGGGTATACAGAAACAATGCTGCAATGCAGGCAGCAAGATGTTTGGTGTTGTTGTTTTCTCAAGACCTTCTAGCAGTTTAATCTTCCCTGTCTTTTCCCGAGCAAGTGTGATAAATGCTCTTGGAATTGTGTTAACTTCAATGGAGTATTGTCCGAGTCCTCACATGACTCACGGGCATTTTGATCATTATATGTAATCATTGTGCCTGCCAGGTGGTAAAAGGCAACAAAAATTATGGTCATTACATAAATATCTAGTAATGACCAGTGGCATTATGCACTGCTTACTCTGTGCCAAGCTTATTACGAGAAACATTTTGAAAATACTCTCTGCTAATAGGGAAGAAGTGAAGCATATTTTACTTGTGTCAGCCTCCATGTTCCACAACATTTCTAAATGGTTACCTTGCAAGTAAAGATTTTTTAATTTATTTATTCTGTTTATTTGTCAATTTTAGCAATACACTGTTTGATGCTTCTGTCAAAGGCAGTTTGAGACAGGAAGAGCCGAGTTTAATTCTTGCAGTAAACGATAGAAACGGTGCTGTAAGTGCAGTAGGTGACAAGTTAGAGGAACAGTACTAATACAGTATCAATGGTCATATGCAGATTCTCGGTTGTATTTTAGTATGCTGCCATTTGTCCTATTTCGCTGTTCTGAAAATATCATCACAAATAGTGATTTTAATATTTACAGAGTACACCATGCAACAGATTGTTTTGTGCAACGTAATGGTATTTCTTAACATTGTTTTTCAGAGGTTCAAAGCTATTGGAAAAATCATATACCGTACATAAATGAGCAAATCAAAACAAAATGCAACTATTTTTTTTCTGGTATAGGATAGAATTAGAATCTGTAGATTTAGATATGTACAGATGCTGGTATATACTAGGATTTGGATTTATGTTTTCAAATCACACAAATAAACATAATGACGACTACAATGTGTGTGCAAATCAGAGTTGCTTCAACGGTCATCATCAGTCTTGAATAAAAACAGGAGAATGGCAGTCCTCTGAACTGGAAAGAAATGAGGACAACACAACCATTGCAGCACCAGGTGCTCCCTTCTTGCAATTTCCAGCAGGGGGCGCAAGGCAAGGTACACCCTGGCTGGCACGTCACTCCTTTCCAGGGCCAACACAGATACGCAAACGCCACACATGCACACACGCCAGGGTCCATTTTCCCAGGAGCCGATGAAGCAACCAGTGTGTCTTTGGACTGTGGGAGGAAACTGGAGCACCCAGAGGAAACCCACACTAACAAGGGGAGAACATACAAACTCCAATCAGATATCACCTCTATCATCATTACAGTATGAAGCAACAATGCTAAAATGGTTTTATTAGCATCAGAAAAAAAATTGAATTGAAGCGTTTTATTAAAGTGTCAAATTAGCAGACCAACAGTTATAGTACATGTGCATTTCTGCTATTAGCTTGAACATATTATGTATTTTAAACTAACTTTGTTGAATCTTTTTTTATCAAAAGGTACGCTTACACTATTAAATAGATTTGGAGGCATTTTTATACCTGTTCTTAGAGGAGTTTTTTCTTTGCTCCTGAGTTAGTTTTTCTTCTGTCACAATCTGTTCTGCTCATTCCATTTTGCAAAATATAAAGAAAACGATGAGCTCAAATAGGCAAAACTGTTTGAAATAGAAATGACAAAAATGTGAAGGATCAAATCAACTCAAAATATGTGGGTGCCAATTTATGATCCTATGAAATAAACTTTAAGAAATAACTAGACAGCTTGAAAAGCACAAGTGCAGACTAAAATAAACCGCTCATATGAAATTCACTCTGAAGGCAAAAACATTAAAAAACATGGTGGTCTTTGAAAAAACTTGCAAAACAACAGTGTTTTTTCTTCTGTCTGGTATTTAATTTGTTCTAGTTTTTTAAATACTGTATAAATAATTATTATTTTATTTATATTTACTTTTTAAATCTTAAATAATTTAGGAATCGTTAGTTTCTATTAACTAAATGGAAAATTAAAGATTGTTAGCAATAACTTACTGTAACTATTGAAGAATTTTAATTGTAGTGTGCCAGATAGGAATGACTTGATTGTAATTTCAACCAAACCAATAGTATTTATATTTTGATTCAGGCTTTTAATACAGTAGAGAAATACAGAGAAGAAGTAGAGAAGACAGATGTGCAATGCTATAACCTATGCAAATTTATTCTGGAGTACTTGAAATACTGTACCTGCAGCTGAGTCCAATCTCTTGATATAGTTCATTGCTGAAGAACATATAAGATAGAAAAAAATATAATGTACAATATATTTATAAATGTGGTTTGAAGTCATTTTCTAGAAGTATGTTTTAATTTTCACAAATAGTTACCCCTTTCTTCCAGAAGTATAAGGATAAATCAGTAACCAAGGCACTTTACTGTGGCTAGTTTGGTTTTATTTTAAAAGAAGAAGAAACATTTCAAATGTATTATGTTTACCATTCACTTTCATTTGCTTTGGTAAGATAATTCTATTTTAAGAAATCCATTCCATTTATATTTGGACACCGTACATAATTTTTATAAATAAAAGAACATGAAAAGGGATTATGAAATTACTTCTATTGTCTGGATGAAGAATGTAGAGTCACAAAAAAATCTTAAGTGCAGCAGTAATTAATGCATGGTTTGCTAATGAAAATGTATATGCTTTTCTTCAACTGTTTTCTAATGGTTTTCAGAGGAACATGAATAAAGGAAGCAGACACTTTATCTCCTATGCTAGCGGATTGATATTGTTCTATATTAGCAGCTGGGAGTAATCAAGCTCTGTCCGATAAGATGAACATTTTTTACTCAGAGTACACACAGCTATTAGGTTGCTGCTAAGCAATCTCAAACAACAAAAGAGGGCATTCTGCAAAACTGCTCAAGGTAACTTCATGAGAAAGTTGTCTGAGGTGCTCCTACAATGTGTCAGATAAGTCTAAAGGCCTTTTTTTCAGTAGCAATTTTCCCCCAGTAGAGGAAATATAGAAGATAAATGTAGAATTATCGTTCTTTGGTACAGCATTTTGATCTAGGTTCCTATTGAGATTAAGTACAAATCCAGGTGCTTTTTTTTTCTTTCAACTTTTCTCTTGCATTAAACATTTTGAGTTTGAAAGCTCTGATTAGCTATTAAGGGTAAATAGCAGGCTCCCGCTCAGACGCTCAAAGAGACAGTCACTCAGACTTACAAACACCATATTTTTTTATTAAACACATGAACAACATGGGGCGACAAAAAAACACAAAAGGTTTTTAGCAACATCGTCTCTATAACACTCCTCCTCCTCAAATCAACCTATTTTCAGTGTAGAAGTTTCATAGTTGTAGGTGGATGCCAGTATAGGTTAATTGCCTGATTAATAATGCATAGTTACACAGGAGTGTGTCTGCATTCCCTTGCTGGTCAATCAGTCAATCACCTAAACTGGGAATTTCATACCTCAGACCAGCTGCTTTCACTCAGAAAGCAGTGGCTCCTGGCCTGCCAAAGGGTGCTTTAAGTAGAGGAGCAGAGGGCCTTGTTCTATTTAGATAGAAACTGTGAAAGTTTGGGTTGGAATTCTGCACCACAACACAAGTGTCAGCTCTTGACAATGTTTTAAAAAGTTTCCCTTTCTCTCCTGACATGAACACAGAAAACATAGCTCCCAATTTCCCTGCCAAGATTCTGTGAAAAATCGACAAGAGGATATTTTCTTATTTTATTTTAGTGCCTGTACACTGGTGTTGTTCTTCAAACTCAATGTCTTAACACAGAAATGGAAAAGCTGCTTGCTTTAACGTCATCTTCAGCTGTTTGTTTGTGGTCTTTGGCAAGCTTAAATTGATTCTGGTTTAAAAAGAAGTATTTTGCGAGGCATGAAGGTGCCCTGAATTTCTATTTTACTTATTGATTTTCTTTGGTAAAGTACCTCAGAACTTATTAGATTTCTCTACATTTCCCAGTTACATTGGGATGTTAAGATTAGAATATGGCAATGGCTTTAGAGCACAACAAACACATTGTCAGGTAAAATAATTACCATTAATTCCAGTTTCTAAGCTGTGTGACACATTCTTTTCTCTCCAAATTGAAGGCAATGTCTTTAATTACAATTCCTAAAAAACAGCATAAACAAACACTACACAGTATACAAACACTAATATGCAAAATAGTAACTGTGGAATAACTGGAAAGATATACAACAAACGTCAAATGATTCTCATGATTGTATACATTTGGAAAAACTGGAGGGAAAAGCATTCAATTTCCTAATATTCTTATTTGGGGAATTGTTTTTAGACAGTTGTGTGACAATCAGTTAACTGGTATCTTTCAGATTTCTGAACCAAGTATTTCATTATCAAAATGTGATGGTAATTTACTGGCCAGAATAAATAATACAGTATGTAAATAGTTACAATATATAACAACAAACCTTCTGTACTTTAAAAGGTGAAAATTCCATTAAAGCCATCCTTTATTGAAGATTATATTGCAAAGTCAACACTTTAGAAAACTGTGGAAAACCAGAATTATTAAGTAAGGTTCAAACCGCTCTACTGGAGGGGACAAATGTCTTGAAACAACGGTAGGGCTAATTTATTGTACCTCCTTATGGTATGCCCAAAATAGTGTACACCTTTCAGAAGTTCACCCGAATTGTCAGGATACAATAAATCTGTAGATTAATATCCTTTTAATTTCCACAAGAAGATCTGTTAAGATTTATCCACTTCGACACTTTTTAGGGAAATAATCCAACAGAAACAAGAAGAATGCAGTTACAGTACGTCACCATCAGCTATGGTTAAATTATGATTATGGCATACAAATTATTTTGAACATAATATACTACTGGCATTTTGTTCTTGCCTTATGTTTTCTAGGTCTCATTTCTTCCTTTTCTGACTATCTGGGACCCATTAAACCAGAAAAATGTTGTTCGCATCTTCCTTCCTAAAATAATTACACAATAGTGTCATGTGCCTATGTGGAACCATGGATAAACTAATGATGTGTTCTAACACAGATTGTTTCCAGAACTAAAAAAATATTAATATATTAAGCTTATGACTCCATTAATAGCACTTAGTGACTGATTTTCCTTGGGCTAATAGCCTATTTATTTGACTTACCTTGTGGTGAGCAGTTTGGCCTGAAGGAAAATAAGAACCTTACAGTATATTCATGTCACAGGCACAGAAACCTATTGTATTTAAATAGGTTGCAACACTTTCCATGAAGTTGCTGCTTGTAAATGGCTTAACATATATCAAATCAATGTTTAATAAAGAAACGATTGAGCATTAACGAGGTTCAAGTTGGGAAATGCATTAGCGGGCATCCTGCATGGAATGTAGAGGTTAATTCCACACTAAACATAAAAAGAAAGTAAAAAACACGAGGTCTCAGTTGTTGAGGCTCCTTCAGGTGTTTTCTTCAAACCTGAAGGAGGCTTAAGGTTTTTCTTCCTTTCTAGTTTTCATTTTGGAATTGAACTGTTGTATCAAGTATTAATAATGCATTACAGTCGGATTATTAAAGTGTGGGCACAGGGAGACCTTTTCACACAGGTATTATAATTTCTGGTCCGGAGAAGTGATACTGTAGAAAAGTGTTATGACTGCATTTTAAGAATTTTTGTGTAATTCTTTATTTGTGCTTTACAGTAATAACCTTTACATTAATAAAAATATATCATTTTCATATTACACATTGATATGAAGTGCTAGAAACACAAGTGCTAGAAGATTGAAACACAATGCCAAACACAAAACGGAGCAGAAACACGCTCAGGCACATCTGTTAACAAATGAAATACAACCTGAGACAGCCACTCATGTAGAGGACAAATATTTACACCAAACACTGTGGAAAAACGGAACTGTTCCACTGTATGCTGAGGTACTCAGTTTACAATAGCAAACCTCAGAAATATCGCTCTTGGATGCAAAAATAATAAACAAGTATTGTTGTATACACAATGCAAGTATTGTAGCATGAGACAAGCAATCTTGCAGTGTAGAAACTGCTAGATGAGCAACAACCAAACAAATGATTCAGTTATAACTGAGCTCCACAATCGGTGACCTTTGCAAAAGAAATCTACAGAAGACCAGAAACATCTTTATGTTCTCCCACATTAAACCCATAACAATTTCAAGGGATTCAGGAGTTGCAGATACCCTTTGAATAATCCTGAAGACAGCGGAAGGTCAAAAAACACAATTAACCTCCTGTTAATTAATGGAAAAGGCTATGCATTTGCCACTGCTGTAAGAGCTAGTATAGAGGAACCCCTTATATAGCAAATTAAAATTGTGATAATATTCGCCAGTATTTAAGCAAAAACTTTTAAGGACAGGGTAGCGATATATTGTATTTTAAATAATTTGAAGGCGCCGATAGAGTGGAGCAATAATGAAGGCACAGCCACAATGGTATAAAAGTGCCAGTGTTTATTGTGAGGAGCTCCGTTCCCAAAGTCTACACTAAAATTACTGTGAAAAATAGCAATTGTTCAAACACAGAAAAAAAAACAAATATATTTACAAGAGTATATACACTAATTACTTTCATAAACTACACTCTCATAGACTACCCCAACTCAGAACTACTACAGAAGAAACCTTTTCTAGCTAAAGGTCCGCCTTCTAGAAGGTTGCATTGTAAAGCAAAATAAAGAATTATACAAAATAATTCGCAGAATTCGGATTTAATCTTTATCCCAGTAAATATAAAATTAACAATTCACATACAGTATTATTGATAGAAAACAAAAGGTCATTTATTATTTTTTTGTAGATTATTATTTTTACCAAAATACCACGCCCACATAATGGTATCCCCTCACACAGCGCACCACACATGCGCTTTATGGTTTGGGTTACATACAGTACAGTAGGTTTATGGGAGAAAGTATTTAGCGCCACGCGGAGCGCTTTAGCCTTGCGTACGCAAGGCAGGCTGGGAACAGCGCTTGAGGGCAGGACTACTGGACTGTATGTAGTGGGACGGAGGCTCGGAGACAGCCTCTTCTCTTCCGTGTCTGCGTTAGTTTAGATATAGCGCTGTTATCTCTGTCCCTTGTCAATAAATTTGATATTGAAACCAGCTTTATCGCCTTTTATTTACAAAGACAATGGCGTGGATACTTCAAGGTAATATGTTCTATGCAACCCTTGTTTACCTTTTAAAAAATTTCAAAAAAATAATATAAATTCAAACATCATTTGCAGAGCCTCCATAAACTTAAGAACAATTCAATAATAATAATAATGTATAATGTTTCTTTATTAGCCCTATACAATTTCTTGCATTAGGAATTCATCTTTTCTCCATGGAAACACAGACAGGGAGAAGCTTGAGGTCAGAGCACAGGGTCTGCCATTGTACGGCACCCCTGGAGCAGTTAGGGTTAAGGGCCTTGCTCAGGGGCCCAACGGAGTAGGATTCCTCTGCCAGCCGCAGGATTTGAACCGGTAACCTTCCAGTCACAGGTGCAGATCCTTAGCTACAGAGCCACCACTCCACCCTGCATTCAATGCTAGTTCTTCTAGTATTCCATTTAGAAAAAAAAAACAATGTTGTGGTCCAAACAAAAATTAAGCTTGCTTTGCTTCAGTCTCCTTGGAAGCTACTCTTTTATGAGTCATATACACCTCATTTTCCACAGTCTTATTTTTGGGAACTCAGATCATGTTTCTCTGTGCAAAAAAGTTGTTGCACTGGTCTCCAGTGCACTCCAAGTGCCAAACAGAGCCTTAAAACAAATCTTAACCTTGGCCTGAAAAACTACAAGAATAAGGTGATGAAAGAAAACAGAAGCAGTGAACTGTGTGACCTCCATACTGTTCAACCACAGGTGACTATTCATGGTTATATGCCAATCTTATCTGTTCTGTGCCATCTTTGTTAAAAAGCACCACAATGTGTGTTAAAGGGACTTTCAAGATCACATCTGGACATTGTAACACGGTGAACTCATCTTCATTAAGGGTGCTAGAGACGACTGTTCAAGGACCTACAGTATAACAGCTTGCTGTATACCAGTCATGACACTTTGCAGCTTTGATAAGTCTATTTAAAGCTGACATAACTCTGGTATTGTTTTTTTTTACAGTGGGTTTCGCACTGGGTGAGCACCATTACCAAGGAATGTGTCCATGAAGGTCCAGGTCTAAGATCATAGAATAGTAGATTTTTTTTTGTAGTTTTACACTGAAGTGGTCCGTATAGAAAAGGAATACAGCTACAGTATAACAGGCTTGATTTTTCCAGACTTCAATCATTCTTCATTGCAGGTGTTTGCCATGGTTTTTTAATTGCAGTGATTAAATCAGGGGGTCTCAAATGCATTTAATGGAGGACCTTGTGTCTTCTGGTTTTGTTCCACTGGAGCACTGTTACATAGTTGGTCTAATTATTTAATTAACTGCTTAATTATAATTAGTCTAATCAGGCTCAGAGGTGTTTTATAGATAACTACTGTATACCTTTGATGAACTGAATATTTTGAGTAATTCCTGAAAAAGACCTCAATATAATCCTATATATGTGACTAAGAAAATAATTAGAATAATTATTCAATTGACTGCACAGGTTCAAGCAAAAAATAGAGTGCCCTCTAGGAATTGAGAGGAATTGAGTTTTATTACACACTGTAGGAATCATTGCTCATAATGGATGTAGGGCATGTAAAAAAACAAGACTGTAGAATCAGTTTTTAGTCTCATTTTCCTCTTTATAATTACAACTGTTGCAGTATTCTGCTAACAACATTTCATTATTATTACTCCAGAAATATTATCCCAGAAAGGACATCTCAAATATATCACTTGTGATTTTTGTATTCAACTTGTTTTGATGTGAATCAATTGCATTTACAGTCTGCAAAGTCCTTGCTTACCACATTATAATGATATTGTCTAATTGTACCCACCTACAAATTGTCAATATCACAATTAAACAAAAGTCCATGAGCAGGGTAAAACCCTAATCTCCTCTACCTCTGTCTACCTCCGTATTCATTTCCAAAGAAAAAATTAAACATTTTTTGAGCATTTCATTTTCCTCTCTCCAATCCATGTTCACTCCTGAAGCAGCTCTCTTAATCAACCTCCTTCAAAAGAAAAGTTCCACTTTTACAGACAGGTTGTTCGTTCCACTCCTCAATCAGGTGAGGTACCACAATAAAGTTCAGTCTTCAAATCAGACCTCTCCTACGCCTTAATTAAGGCCGCTAAACTATTTTTATGTTTGCAAAGGTTCTATTTATTGCTAAGCCACTGCAATGTTTTATTTTTGTCTTCCGTTCATTCTCCCGAGAAATAGTTAAGGGAACATGTTGTAGTTAAGCAGATATTTTCTTAGCAGCAAATGCTTCATGCAAATTTGTAGACTCCAGGTGAAGGCAGTAAATCCCTTAATACTAATCCTTCAGAGGCCTCCATAGGCAGTTAATGTAATGATGTCTTCCAGGGTCTCAAAGCTTACTCAATGAATAGCTGAGTTCTAAAGAAATCAAAGGCAGCACATTCAGTTTTATTCCCTTCTCCTTCTTGTCTTTCCCCATGACTTTTGTTTAAAGGTTTGTGTAAAAGTTAATAATTTTTACATCAGATATGGAACCTGGAATGTGTTGGATTGTAGCTAGCATGAAAAGGCAATGAAAGGTCATATATGATCATATTTTCTGTTATGTTGGTTTCACTTTGAATGCATAATTCGGTATGGTCTTTTGCTTCTTACTAATATGATTAGATTTTAAAGAAGGAAGTACCTTGAATTTTGGAATAAGACTAATTTGCTTGGTTGTGTGTTTCAGAACACTGTACTGTTCTCATCATGCCTTCATAGGTCTGAACAAGCACTTTGGTTTCTGGAATCCTGCAGATGGAATACCTTTAGATCTACTTAATGTAGTAAATAATGTGTTTAATTCTGTGTATCTAATTTTCCATAATGTACAACCAGATGTTAAAATAAAATGTTTTCTTTCTTCTTGAAAGTTTTTCACTGCTACAAAAATAAAATTGCACTGAGCAGGACAAAGGCATTTATGGCTTCTTCATATAACTGCATAAAAAATGGGTTCTTCAAAGGAACTTTGATCTTTGTTAGGTTCTCTTGCTGTTTTAAATGTTCTTTTCTAAAGCAGTGTATCTCTGCTTCAAAGGCAATTTATCCAAAACTATACAGTGCATTTTAAAAAACAAATCTGTAAACTTTGCTATAAATATTTTATCATCTGTATCTAGGAAACATCTGCTAGAATTGTTCTTTGTTTTGAATGTGCACCTTCATATGGTGCTTTTAATCCTTCTATTCTCTTGTCACCCTCTTAAACAAATGGCTGTAACATGGTAAAAATGCTTCCTGAAAGCCAAGGAATAACAACCAAATATTTATTTGCACCACCCCTGAGACTGATCACTTATGATAGCTGAACTTTAGGTTTGAGATGTTGTTTTAAAAGGCTGAAGCCTTTCATTGATGTTGAAACTCAAAGCAAGAGCACAAACCTAGGTTTTATTTTTTTACTTTCATTAGTAATTTAAGTTCATGTTGTAGATAATATGTAGAAGTGGGTCACCAGCAGAGGTAGCAAATGAATAATAATGGAGTGTCTTAAAGAGCCTATCCTTCAATAAACTAGGTGATACATGTATGTGCACAGTAGGTCTTTGTTGGAGATCTCAAGGTTTGTCCCATAAAACCTTTCACCAAGGACTCCACCAACATGGTGATGACACATTCAAAATACAGGTATAACTTTGCAGCACCTGTTTCCAGCTACAATTAATGTTACATGGGAACTAAGTTCTATGTTCCCTGTAATTCAAAAGGATATTATTTTCCAAATGAACATCAAAAATATTTCTCCAAACAAAGTACATTTAAAAGAAAACTGAAAAAAGACTTACAGTGGAAGAAAAGAATAGTGTTTAAATTTATGAACCAGTCATATATATATACTGTATATATATATATTTGGCTATTTGGCAACTCATTCAGAGGTTTCTCTAATAAACCTATATATGATTCTCTAATCATATTCTCTAATAACTGTTTATTCTCTAATAAACAGTAGAGAATATTTGCTACTTGGAGCTACACGTCAATGTGAGGTTAACATGAATGCTATGACATTGTGGAAATAAGATACAGTAAGTTCAGTATCATTGATAACACAAGGAGTTTTCATTTATATATACCACACAGTTTAACAAGATTAATTAGTTTGATTTGAACAATGTTTAACTACATTCTGTGCACTGTTTGAAATTTTTTGTTAAGCATGTTTTTTTTTTACTTGCTTTGAAGTTTGCTTTGTCACTTGTTTCTAGTTTGAAAGCAGAGGACCAAAATTGCTAAATTGCTTACCTGCTCCAAAACCTCAAAAGTCTCCTTTTCTCAATTTCAAAAACACTCTTTCAATCACTCATAGTTCCCCAAACTCACGCTTTCCTAAAAACATGGTCCCAGGGATGATTGGTTGGATGTACACTTCCCTCCCTCTTCTTCCATGGTTTGAGTGTATAACAAAGGGTCCAACAACTTGCCCAGACATCTATTACAGTCCTCCATGAGAAGCTACTGTTTCCTAGTGTTTAATAATGACAGTAGCCTTGTCATTGTCTTCCTTCAGCTGGTCCTGTGACAGAAGCTTCTTGGGAAATGTAGTTCAGACAAGACCTGACATTTTATCTGGCCCACTGCACTATTTCTGTGCACTTGAAAATAGGTAGTGACATTTCACTCTGCAAGCTGAAAGCCCGATTGAGGAGCTAAGGCGTTGGACAGAGGACTTATGAAGAACCTCTAGATAAGATTACACACCAATGAATACCCAACATAAAACATGGTTTACTCCTGCCAAGTGCACCAGTGCTTTGAACTGCTTTTAATCGAATCAGCCATAGGAAATCCCAGTTGTCCAGTTACAAAACTGAGATTTGAACCAGCAATCTCTGACAGGAAGGTTGAAATGTGCAGTGACTGTCTGAGCTACTATAGGTTTCCTCATTTATTATTTTAGAAGCATCCTTGTCTTTTATGTTCAGGCTAGGTGAAATCTTCCCAAAGCTGAATTCTTCTATTTTTTTTACACACAAACAAAAATGTTATCCTATTAACATTACAAAAAAAAAGAACGAAAGGCCCTTAAACAAATGAAGTACGCTTTATGCATTTAATTAAAATACTCCTCATATGTTTGATCACATGTTTGCAGAAGCCATTAAAATGTAGTTTACTGTAGACTGGAGGCTTTCAGTAGTGTTTTGATATTTGGTTACCCAAAGTTCTTATTTCCTTGGTCTTTACTGACAGCTGCTTTTACTTTTCAGACTCCCTTCATAATTACTATCCATGTATTGTTGTGAAGCTAAAGAAAAAAATAAAAAAAATAGACGGACACTTGTGAACAGAAGTTGTCTTTCACTTCCGTCACGCCCCACAGAAAGGATAATGGCATTTTAAGACAGAATAATGATTTATTTTTACAGTGAGTATTGTTTGCATTTCACCAGTATCCATTCTAATCAGAGACAAAAATATGATAATTATTCATGGATGTTACATTGTTAAGATGTCCTTTTCTCCTTGCGAGAACCCATGTGCTTGTCTTTCATATTACAGTAGAGCGTATGGTGTAGTTTCTGAACTACCAATTAAAGCTTAACTCAAAATCAGCCTTATGTCTGCTTGTCAAAATTGATTTATTGACTGCTAGTTAAAGCCACAGGGAACAATAAAAAATACATTTTGGTTACCAAATCTAGCAACATTCTTGTTAAGCACATTCCTCTCATTATTTAATTAGCAAAATTGTAGTAGGAACTAGACAACTAACTAATGCTTATCAATGCATATACTGTAAATAACAGACATTGAATTGATCCTAAACTTGGAAGTTTAGGTATAAGTCTCAGAGTATAATCAACACATAGAATATTATAATAAAGAAGACACGTTGAGGACAGACATTGTTCTGCACCAGTCTATTGGGTGTTTCAGTGGGTTTTTATCTTTTTAAAGGCCCTTAAACATTGGAAGACGTATGCATTAGTTTTCTAAGACAGACAAGCGGTGAAGCCAGGAAGGCAATTCAACTTGTAAATGATGGAAGTCCGACCAATTGAACATGAGAATCATTTTGTCTCATTTTGATTTAAAGGTGAATGGGCTTGAAGAGTCTGCTTCTTAGTTAGTCTGTTGTAAAGCATCTGATTTGCAATCTGTAGTGAAAAGAAACGAATGTAAAGTCTCTCACCTTTGATGTACGTGAGTAGATTGTGTTCTGTCTGTAAATGCAGTCAACTATTGTATAGTCAGAAAAAACTCTACAATGTTCTCAATATATGAACATCTGACTGCCACTTTCATGACTACAAACAAGAAACACTAAAGTAAAAACCACATATTGTATATTCTACATACAGTAAGTGTGTAGTTCTCTAAAAGTTTTATTTAAAATGCATACAGACATGATGTTAAAATGTTTATTTTAATCCTTTCCAGCCTATATAGATTCTCCAGTTATCCATGCTGCAGTTAGTGTCTTTTTGTTCACTCCATTTATAACAAATCACCTTGTGTTGTGCTGTATTACAGTGCTCCTGTGTGGAACCATTCAATTTTTGAGGAGGGAAAAAAGGCAACTATTCTGACCTGTATGGTACTTACTTACTCGTTCCCTGTGCTGAGGTTTGTGTATGCTGGACATCAGATTCTAGTTCACTGTTTTGAGTTCACTGTTCACTCTATGTTTTGCTCTTCACAATTCATGGGAAACAATAGAGTCGAATGGTATTTGGGAGGCACTACAGTACAGTAAGGGCAGAGAAAATGGTAAATACTGTACCTGATTGTTTCTGGACATGCTGCGTACATGTGAGTTTCTGTCACAGATACTGATGGAATATATTAAAGGAAATGAAGTACATTTTTTAAATTGAACATCTTTATATGCATGAATATAGTATATATGACTTGTGTATGTATTTAATGCAAGTGCACAGAGCCAGAGGCAAATACTGTATCAGCGTATCTCATTTATGTATGGGTCAGCATTAGACAGATGTGATTTTACGCTTTCATCTTTTTCCACCAACTCTGTGTGTGGGTGTAAAACCTTGAAAATAATAATAATGATTCTTACACATACGTAAAGAGATCTGATTTGTACTCAGACCACTGGGAATTCAATAAGGCATGAGAAATAAAATATATCTCGTCAAGTGTTTCCTATTCCATTCATGCTGTGATTTAACACATGGGCTGCTGTCTAAACCCCGTGGGCTTAAACTCCCTTACCAAACCTTTTACTTGCACAGTGATGTTTAAACCTCATTCCTCACATTACTTGCGCATTTCCTGAAAGTTAAGCACTGCATCAGCCTGCCTGATTATGAGCAGGTGCACAGGAAAGTATATTAGCAACATGTGTAGAGCAGTCTGAAGAACTGTTGACATAGTTGTAAAATTATTCATTTTCTAAAACTTTAAATGTAAAATATAACATTTTCTAAACAGATCGGCCATATACTGGTGTTGTAACAGAAGAAACAAGGTTCTTGATCCCGAGATGAAGTGAAACAGATGAGTTTATTGCATGCAAGGAACAATAAAGCCGAAGTCTTGTTTCCCGCAAGAAACAACAAAACCGAAGTATTGTTCAACGTACTGTTACAAACTTTTGGGTTATATAGTGTTTTCTTCTCCGTTTCTGACGTCACTCGGTCTGATGGTAAAGAGGGGGGTTCATGGTATTTGGCCAGTTTACGATGTTCTGGGCAAATGGTCAGTTTAACATTACACCCAGGGGGGTTCCTAGTTTAACATTACACCCAGGGGGGTTCCTAGCTTGCATCTGCAATCCTTATCAGTTAACCCCCTTTCCTGCCATAAACCCCAGCTTGTGACTTAGAAGTCTAAACCCCCTACAGAAAGGATTAAATTCAAACCCCCGTCTTCACATCTTTCTTCATTCCCCCCTTATAAAATATGGCATACGTCAGTGTAGCCTATTTTTATACATACAATGTCAGGGCAGATCTTTCCTTTCTTGGCGAACAGGTATGTATTGCCATGTCATTGTACGTTCCACGGTTATAGCAAGATGTGATACATGTTTTTGTGAATGTGATGATTACAATTATACATATAAACAATACTACTCCTACAGATAAACACTATAAAAAGGTTCCACCCCAGGCCCCAAACACAGACTTTACCCAAGGCCCAATTCCCCAATTTTCAGTATAATAGTCCTGATATTTCTGTCCCTCATTGTAAATGTGTTGGGCCAGATCTGAGATGTGCTCAGAATTATCAGGAATATATGTGCAGCATTCAGTGCCAATTACTGCACAAGTTCCTCCTTGGGCCGCCAGTACATAATCTAAAGCTAGTCGGGCCTGCATGGCCACTGTTCTGAGGGCTACCATCTCATCATTAACAGCCTTCAGACTAGATGAGGTAGACTTTGCTAATTCTTCTAAAGTCGAGGCCATTTGAATTAACTCTCGACTCAGAAAGTTCATGCCGGCTTGTGGAAATATTATACCTAAATAATATTCCCAATCAGCCAATTTTCTTTGTGGTCTGTGGTTAGGTCCGAAGGGGCTGTGGATTTGAACATGGATATGAGGAACCACATATCCTAAATAACATGAGCCAGACCACTGGGCTGGCAACCATGGGTAGGCTCGTTTTCCACAAATGAAAGATGTTCCGTTTGGCGCTCCCCATGCCTCTGAAAATAAGAAGCTTATACCGAATTGTGGGGTGTGCCGATCCCATCCTGGAATTTGGAAGGTAGAGGTGGATATATTTGCAGCGATGGTAAGGTTGCACCAATTAGTGTGCTGAAAACATACGTTTCCCCTCACGTTCCTTATTGAGAGTCAGGTATGGTGGTGTATGGCTTCTGTTATATTTAGGAACATAAGAGCCTGTGAAACTCGTGGGCTCTAAGCCTCGCTCCTGTAGATATGTAATGTTTTGCAGGTTAAAGTCGTGTTATGGCAACCCCCATAGTTTGTCATATTAAAATCTCCTAAATTATCCCTCCAAATGATCATGCCTATGACTTCCTCGCGACGCCAAGTAATGGCTCCCATAGGAAGTCCTCCCTGTACATATTTGGGTAATGCGGCACACACCCAGCAGGCACTTTGGTTGGTTTTCTTAGCTGTCAGATAGGAGAGGCCTAAAAAGGAATTAATTCCATGTTCTCCTTTGTGGGAGAGATGATCATTAATTCCTGCGGAACATAGTCCTACAGCAACAATTATTGTTATAAACAGAAATTATTTCATTCTGAGTCTGTAAATGGGGATGAGGCTCGTCGGCAGTGTGGCGCGTGGATCCAGCGATCTTTTCCTTCCACTCGAACCGCAGACTCGGTTGTCAACAGGATCTGGTGGGGTCCGTCCCACCTGGGCTGGAGAACCTGTGAAGGAAATTTCCTGATCCACACCCACTCTCCTGGGATGAGGTTGTGCCCTCCTTCAGGTGGTGGTCCCCACGCCTCCAGGACCTGCTCGCGGGCTCCTTGGGTGGCCTCTGTCAGCTACTTGCAATAATACAAAGGAATGGTTGATCCATCTGAGGAAACCCCAGTCTCAGCACCTGTAAGAGAACTTGTTTCAAATTATTACAGGTGGCTTTTGCTGCGGGAACCAAGGCAATCTTGTCCTTGTACTGCACTCCCCCCTTAAGCAGATCTGTTAAGAGTTGTGCTCACCCTGTAAAAAACATTGCACCCAGGCCCTGTTAAAATTTCACAATGCTAGACACAAAAGGGCCTTATCATAACTGCTTCTATTAGACACTCTAAAGCTGAAGCAACTCAGACTTGTGGGTTTCCTTGTCAGGGGAAGCACTCAGAATACCATCAACATACTGAGTGATCACAGCCAGTTGAAGCCACGTGATACCCTGTTCTGCATAGTCATTCTTTGTAATGCATAATATTTCAACCCAATAGATCTGGGATCAAACCACCCATTAAAATCTGGTACTCGGCAAGTAAAACTTGCTGTCCCAATACTCCTGTGGCCTCCTGCCATCTTCCCATATACATTGCTCTATAGTACACTGTTGAACAGAGGAGTGAAACAAGCAGGACAGTAGTGCTCCAGTATCCCCTACAGAAAAACCAACACTCCATTAACAGTACATTTTTATCCACTGGACTGGGACAGACTTAGGGAGGCTACAAGGGATTTACAGGATCTAATCGTTAGGTAAACAGATTTTCTCACAAGACGTTATTCTCCCCAGTCTCGATTCTAAACCTACAGCGTTTCAGCATGTCTGGTTTCGAGACATTCGAATAAAACCAAATTGTTTCCACTATTGCAACTAATTGTATAAATTACAATTTATAATAATACAAAAACTGTTTAACTACTTTTACGTCCACCTGTACTGTACTTATACGTTTCAGACGCTCTTATATTTTCCAATCTCCTTAAGTTGATTTTCGTCAAGTCTCTGTAGTTACGTCTCTAGCCAGTCCCGCTGGCTAAACACACTCACACCGTCATTTAGTAGACCAAAACTCACAGTTGCACACATACATGCCGGCACACAAATTCATAAAACACACATATACATCGAGAATATATTTTTCTCTTCGTAATACAATGTGCTGTATTCTTGTTTTACTCCTACATGAATCATTTTAATTCCTGAAGCGCACTCCAGGTTCGCTGCATTTCTAATTTCGGGTGCGGTACTTTAGCCCACCGGTCAATATCTTACGGTTTTGGATTTGATCGTATGGGGGAAATCAGGGAAGGTAGGTGCGATTGCAGACCCCCTCGACGGGGTGCGAGACAGTGTTAGAGTGGCGCTGTCATCAACGGCACCAGCCCCTGCTACATCAAGTCCTTTCCCACTTCGAGTGAGAGTACAGACCTGCGGGCGCCCTCCCTCTAACAGGGGAGACCCTGATCCGTCTTTATCATACTCATACCAAGTGTTATCCCAATCAGACCCCCCTTCTCCATATGGCCACTGAGGGAATTGATCCCAATTATTTTCGTTTCCTGCCTGTTTGTTCCCCTGTGGGAGAGCAGGATATAACTTAGTCGCCGGCTGTAGCACATTAACCAGTGCAGCGTGACCAGGAGTTAATTCCTAATTCGTTTCTCATTCTCCTGTACTGCCTCTTTTAGCTTTTTTTTTCCGTATACTCTTTCGTAGCGAGTAAAGTATATCTTCTTCCGGGTATTTATTTTCCCCGTAAACACACTTTTAAGTCACACCCCAATTTCTTTCTTTTTCGTCATGTATCTGCCACCACTGGTGCCGGCCGTGCACCAGGGTGGGAGCTACATGCTTGTGCTTTTGCCAATCAATACTCATATATGCTTTCTTTACAGGCGTCTTCGCCCCAAATTCCCTCTGACAAACTCAGCTTTTTCCATATTTTTCTCCTTCTTTTCCGTCAACTTACACTTTTCCGATATTTAAACGGACCCTTCCACCACTTTCTCAAACCATCAGTTAGCGCACATGTTCGGTCTCTTTAAGATTTACTTTTGTCGTGTGTGAGGTAACAGCTCATTCAGTAGGGGGATGCTTTCACTTGAAAAACCTGTGCATTCCTGCACTCATTCAGCCAAGGGCGTCTGTTACCTCAGGATCTAAATGCCTCTCCGAGACTTTAGAGAGGACTTACACCGCACTGTTCACAGGTAAGAAACGAGACCTCGAAAACCCCCTTTCTTGTTCAGTAATTCACCATCCCCAGAACGCCAGCATCGCTGCTTTTGCCCCGGGGTGGACTTACGCACTGAGCTCAATCAGGGCGATTCTCGGGTCCCCCAAATCCTGCCACTTAATGCCCCGCTCCCCACTATGAGGTGCGCCCATGCCAGTGTCGCGCGTGTGTATATGTATTTCACAAACAAGGAAAACACCAAAAACATACATACATATATCTCCTCCACTCCTGCTTCCTTTAAAACAAAAAAAAACCACGCCACGCCAATCTGTGCACGATCAAGGCGTAGCTAATCTCAGGACCCCGGGCGTAATTAAAGCCCACACCAATCCTGGATTATACGTGCATTTAATGCACCACTCAGCTCCAGAACCCCGGGCGCAATTAAGGCCCACACCGATCCCGAGCCACAGAACTCCGGGTGCAATTAAGACCCACACCAGTTCTGACCTTCAGAACTCCGGGTGCAACTAAGACCCACACCAGTCCTGAACTACGTGCATTTAATGCACCACTTGCTCTAGAACCCCGGGCGCAATTAAGGCCCACACCGATTCAGAGCCTCAGAACTCCGGGTGCAATTAAGACCCAAACCAGTTCTGAGCTTCAGAACTCCGGGTGCAATTAAGACCCACACCAGTCCTGACTTCACGGTAAGGGTCCAAAACCCGTTCAAAACTCCACGCGCAATTAAGGCATACACCAGCTTCGAACGCCTGTACACAATACCGCGGAACCCCTGCCAGACCAAATTCTGGGCTTACAGCAAACAACCCATTACATACACCGGTGCCTTCCCCGGGCCAGAGGAATTCAGAAACTCACGTTTACTCCGTCATCTCGGGCGATTCTCGCAGGGAGCAGAGATTTCCCAATCGGTCAGAGAGAGTCGGGACTTTTAAATAAAAGAGGAGTCCTTACCTCTTAGTTATGTGCGCGCTGACCGTCTCTCCTGCCGATGGGAAGTTCTGCGCCTTCTGGAGCATCCGCCGACTACGCCAAATTTGTTGTAACAGAAGAAACAAGGTTCTTGATCCCGAGATGAAGTGAAACAGATGAGTTTATTGCATGCAAGGAACAATAAAGCCGAAGTCTTGTTTCCCGCAAGAAACAACAAAACCGAAGTATTGTTCAACGTACTGTTACAAACTTTTGGGTTATATAGTGTTTTCTTCTCCGTTTCTGACGTCACTCGGTCTGATGGTAAAGAGGGGGGTTCATGGTATTTGGCCAGTTTACGATGTTCTGGGCAAATGGTCAGTTTAACATTACACCCAGGGGGGTTCCTAGTTTAACATTACACCCAGGGGGGTTCCTAGCTTGCATCTGCAATCCTTATCAGTTAACCCCCTTTCCTGCCATAAACCCCAGCTTGTGACTTAGAAGTCTAAACCCCCTACAGAAAGGATTAAATTCAAACCCCCGTCTTCACATCTTTCTTCACTGGTTACATAATTACAGTGTTATTTTCAGATGCTACAGGTACGTACAAAAAGGCACAGAGATGTATTTGCAAAGTTCTGATCACCATGACATAATTGCTGCTCCTGTTTCTAAAAAAAAATTTTCAGACAAGTGAAAACGATATAAAAGTGCATCTAATACCAAGAACATCAGGCACTTGTTTACAGAAGGGTTATGGGTTGTGGAATAAGCTACCTAGCCATGTTGTTAAAGTAGATACCATTACTTTCTGCAAGAAACAGTTTGATGGGATGCTTTGAATGAATTAGCTACAATCTATCAAACAGCCTACATAGGCCAAATGACCAGCTCTCTATCGCAACCTTTCTTATGTTCTTAACAGGTGTAAAAGTTTTACCAGTACACCTTGCTGCATCATTGTATCATTGCTGCATCAATGCTTGTGTACTATGCAGTACACCTTTGGTGATGCTGCTGCATTTCCTCCTTAATAGGCCTCATTTATCACTTCCACACCCGCATTGCAGTGTTAATTAAATTTGTCAGCTCACAAGTAATGCTATCACCAGCTGTAGAAATGGTCATTGAGGACTCGAAGCAAATAAATGGCAAACTTTCAGTTTTCAAAGTTAGACAGTATCAGTAAATTGAATTTATGTGGAAAAAGCACTACACATGGTGAATTTTATTTAGACGGTAGACGTCTGGGAAACATTCCCGTCCAATTCAGAGCGTAGGGGTAAAAAGGCCCTGTGGTCTGAGGTTTCCTGGTCTCGTGAGGGAGGGGTTCCAATCCTGAAAGAAGCAATAAAAGCTTTAAACTTTTACTCCTCAAGTATGCCCTGTGTTGAGAAGGGGAACCCAGCCTGTCTATGTTCTGATTTATTTATTTTTTGGTTGTAATTAAACATTTAAATCATTTTTATTTCTGTGATTTTTCCCATAAGATTAAGTCACCAGTCACCTTGACCTTTTGTGTTATTCTCATACTGATATTATGTATTTCTTGTCTTCCTGATAAATTAGAAATCATTCCAGACATCCTCAGTGCAGGTTGTGATCTTTGCCCCATGTATCCTCCAGTGAAGCACATTTGCCCAGGTCAGTTGAATACAGCGATCAGTACTCTTGTAAATAAGAGTACTTTTTCATTCTTTAGTTTGACAAAACAGTGGAATTTTTTTAAGCTTCTTTTAGCTCGCTTGGGAAGGCTTAGCCATGTGGGAAGTCATTTTTCTTTTCAACCAACTGGAATACTGGAATACCTGGATGAAAAGAGGCCTACTGTATATTATTTATGATACTTTTAAAAATATAGATGTACAGTGTTTTGAAAATGTATTCATAATCTTGTACTGTAGTTTTCCTATATTGCTGCTTAGCAATTGATACTCTACATATTCAAGATTGAAAAAAAGAGGTAAATAATAGAAAATAGAAAATTAATGTGGAAAAAGAAAAACTCATTAATTGACTCTGAAATTTAGTTTGTGGGTCTGAATACTTGAGTAATCAACATTTTTAATTTTTTCTCTTTATGTTTTCTGTCATTTACTGAAGGTTGTCTTACTTTAGCAGTTTTCAGCTTATTCATTCAGGCTTTGAATAAAAGTTTTATAAAAGGTGTATCGTTATTTCAGAAAATGCATCACCACATGAAGAATTTGTATAATAACTGTATGTGCAAAACACTGTGTATAGATGCAGTATATTTACTTTGAATATGGCATTAATTGGTATTTATATTTTTCTAATAGTTTGACATAATAAAATACAGTTTGTTGTAAAAAGGCATATACAGTACTGTAGTATGTGGATATTTTAAGTACAAGAATATTCATATCTGAGAATCTAAATTAATCATGTGCCTTTAGGAATCAACAAAAGGGAATTAAATAAAGCTAGCCCATCATTCAATGAAAATTAAGCAATGATTTATTTTATTGAAAATTGTTGTTTCTCAGAATTCTTTCTTCTATTGAATCAAGAACTAGCAGCTGAGAACAGATTGTCAAACCCAGTGGTAATGTGGGAAATAAGAAGAGGAAAATGGACTCTTTTATTTATGGAAATTAGTCAGCACATAGGGGACCGCTGGCAGACAAGTGACTGATTACTCTGGAATGTGATTCAGTCAGGACTTTGGATTATCACTGAAGAACACTAAAAGCCAGTTGAAATCCGTTATTCTATGGCCATTGCCAAGATGCAACATAGTTATCACAGTATGATAACATGTTTGATATTAGCTGAATTCCGCAACTATTTGTCTCAGGTTATTTTTAAGAATCCAGTTGAAACAGTATTTAAAATAGCTATTTTTGTCTTCTCTTTTTTTTTGTTCTACATATCCTTTTTTGTTGTTGTCTTTGACATTAGACTTATTAAAAGAGTATCATTCTGCGCAAACAAAAATATCCAAGAATATAAAGGCAAATGCAAATATCATAGCACACCCCCAACTATGAACGAGTCATTTCCAGAACAGGGGGATATGATTTTATTTCATCTTTTTCAATCTTTGAAATATGTTTGCATGACACCACTTTAGTAAATCTTGTCATCAACAGTGACACATTAGTCATTTAAAAAAATAATGCAGCAAGGAAACTGGTTGCGTGAACAAACTTCTGGAACTTTATCCAAAAGGTATTAACAGATTCCCAAATTTGAGAAGACACAATGAATCCATACCTTAAACCAATAAGATCAAAAGCCTACATTTTTTAGTCTGCAACGTCAAGACCCTTGTCCTTACAGTAAGTGGTACTGACCACTTTCTGCAGTGAGTTTTTATTAGTGACATCCATTGCCCTGTTAAGACTAAGATCAAAAGCCATCCCCTCACTTCCCTACAGTGTTAAACAACTTAAGAGGTATTACAGGGATCTGTGTCTCATTGCCTGATTGGAATAGTTGCTCTCCACTGACAAGTTTAAAGAGGTTTGCTCACAGATTCCCGATATGTTTGAATGGGCCTGTCTCTGCTCTGATTTTAAATTAAACTGAAATTTAATTTTAATATTCAAATAACCAGCCAAACTGCATTTAAATGTTTCCAAACACCTGCTCCACCATACTAGATTACTGTAATAAGCCAAAATACTGAGCGCCGGCTGTATGGTGCATAGAGAAGTGAGGCGGCCTCTTGCCTTACATAAAGTAGCTTTGAATGGCTGTATAATCTCTAATCTCCTTTAATAGACATTATCATAATTTTATTCACCAAGACAGCCTGTAAAGAGCACATTTTTTTCTGCTTTCCCAATGGCACCACAACAGCATCTGAATCATCTGGTAACATACTGTAAGACTCTCTAATTTCCAAGTTCGTGATTTCTATCCTGGACGTTTTTCCTCTGAGGTCTGTTCTTAACAGCTGTGGTATACTGAACCCTTTATAAAACCTCTTCAAAGCTCAAGCCCCCTGGACACAGGGAAGACAACCCTTTTAAAAGAATAGAGCAGCTGAATAGAGTAAATAAACTCGTTATTAAAAGATTGGGGAAAACGTACGCTGAACTAAAACAATCTCAATGTTCACAATGAGTTCCTTCTAGTGAGACATAGATGTAAAGTACGCAAACACTTTACATAAAGGTGCTGCCTAAAAATGTTTTAATAACCTGTTATTTATTGCGATGAACTGGCATCCTGTCCAGGGTGTATCCTGCCTTGCTCCCCATTGCTTGCCAGGATTGGCTCCAACTCCCCCTCGACCCTGAATTGCCTAAGGCAGTAGAAAGATGAGATAAGATCACTTTATTAGCCATACAGTATACAATTTCTTGCATTAGGAATTTGTCTTTTTGCATACTGCAGCTTGCTCTCCATGAGACACACAGACAGGGAGAGAAGCTGGGGGTCAGAGCGCAGGGTCAGCCATTTCTACAGCACCCCTGGAGCAGTTGGGGTTAAGGGCCTTGCTCAGGGGCCCAGAGGAGTAGGATTCCTCTGCCGGCCACGGCAACCTTCCAGCCTCAGGCGCAGATCCTTAGCCACAGATCCACCAGAAAATTGATGCATCTGTCTTTTATTTACCTTACAAATTCATTATTACCTATTCACACCCATGTGTATGAAGCATTTATAAACAATATCTTTACACAACATATACACCAACATTTTTCAGGGTTGATTCTTATTTACATAGATATTCTTTCTTTTTTTAAAATTGTAAATTGAAAGAATATGACCTATTATAGGCACTTTGTGGCAGAACTTTCTGAATCTGATTTGTGAGTACAGTTGAAATGCCACATTATGAGCAAATTTTGAAACAAATAGACACTATTACCATGTACTAATTTTTGATTGGTGAAGCAATTTAAGATACAATATTACTATTGTATTGCCAAAGAGTTGTAATTAGCACTACCAAAATAGTCCTGTCATTGCATGGCCACTATGATATAATACTGTTTCTCTGCAAGATAATTCACTTTTGCTCCCTGAATTTATTATCATCAAGTTCTCATTAAGTGTTCCTCACTCCTAGATCATATCCCTTAACTTGCTATGTGCGTGTCATTCTGGGCTTTCAAGACACTTAATCTGCCTGTTGGTTGTAGATGAAGACCCCAGCTGTCGGTTCATTAGAGCAGTGCCAGCCTTCATTTGAACTAATTGCCCTGTGAAACTCGACAATTACATCAGTAATAACCTTTCACCAGCCAATCTGAGGCTGACTGCACCTCAGGTCTGTCAAGGAAACACACCTTACCAGTGAACCACACTGTTTCAAACTGAAGAATGAGATGACATCCAGAACGAATATGCATACCCACTTATTATTTTTTTGATTATCTTGAACAAGAGGTAAATGAAGTTAAAATGAGATTCTCCTGTGAATTTCTTGTGGTTTGAACATACAACATTTTTAATTTATTTTCAGCCTTCACCCCAAGTTTTAAAAGGACAGACTTTTTCCAAAAATCAGGCAAATTGCTTCCATTTTGTGTGTAATAATTATACAAGACTGTATGTGAAGCTCTGATTGTTTTATATTAGAATGTCAAGCCTTGTGTCTTCTGTGTCTTTTTCTGTGTCCTTTTGTTCCACCCGAGCTCTCAGTTACTTAGTGGGTCTAATTATTCAATTAACTGTGTAATTATAATACTTTTACCCAGGCTCCAAGATGATTCATAGGTAATTGTACGTTTAGTGAAGTGAATATTTTGAGTAAACAGCAGTAGAAGACATCAAGAAAATCCTATACATGTCTAAGAAAATAATTAGCTTAATTGTTTAATTGACTACTCGGGCTGGAACAAAAACTAGAAGACATTAGGAACAGAGATACCCTCGTTTTATCTCATCAGTGGTATTTCAATCTGTACTGTATCTCTAGTACCAAAATAATCTGCTACCTGAACAGTGCAAGCAACAAAAAATAACTTATATAGACGAGATGTGTAACTACAGCACAGAGTTTGTTGGTTAGAAATGCTGACAAAAATGAAATGTTTTAAAATGTAACCAGGTGAACTCCTACAGTATGTTTTTAACCTTTTTTTACTGTGTAATCATGCAGCAGCAAAATTTCCTTCATTACCTTGAAAGTTTCTGTTTCCACTATTGAAGGGACTTTGTCTTTAAAAGACATTTACAGTATATTGAAAATTCTTAGGCATGTTATCTTAAAGGCTAGAGGTGTCATTTACAAATACTCCAATGTTGCAAATTTATTTTGCTCCTGCAGACAAGAGATGTGTCAACCCTCCACCAAAAAACCACAATTCTCACAATGACTGAGTCAGAGTAATAGGATCAAGGTAATCATTTGAAGAGTACATGCATCCATCGCCAGTCCTTAGTGTGTTACCTAGGCAACCCTAGGCCAGGTGTGTGAAGGAGTGTTTGAAATCCATTCCTTTCACATGCAAATAAGATTTAAGATACTGTTATCCAGCATCAGCAGACGTCAATGAACATCAAGATAAATGGGACCTTTGACTGCCAGAAATATTAAGCATATCAGAGTTCTTGCAGAAGGCAAATTAAAGCAATCTTTCTTCTCATATGCCAATTTTCATCCTTGGATACAGCAGCTGAAGACAAGTGCAGACACCAGTGACAAGGTTGATATGCACATCCCAAATGCAGGCCTCAAGTGGGTAATTTCAGCTGAGTTATTCTGTCGGGACATTGTTTAGTAATTGCATCTGACTGTTGAGAAATGTGGAAGTAGAAAAAGGGAGGGTGGGGGGTTGTGGGTGGGAGTTGGGAGGTGGAAGCCAACAGGAACCATCATTTAAAATCTCATTGTCATGATTAGTATATGGTCTTGGTATACAAAAGACCGAATGAAGCTCTCCAGACAAACAGGATCACAGGTCCAACTAGAGGTGTCTGTGGCATTCAGATAGCTGCAGCTCATTTACACATTCAGGCTAACATTAATATGTATGGTACAGTGCACCAATGAAGATAATGGGTAATGTCATCTACAGTAGTTCAGAACTCCTCAGAGTTTCCAGACATCAGTGTTTTATATCAACATTGAAACGTTATGTTTTCTCTCTTCTCTTTTAAGCATGGAATAAACCTCTTACTTGTTCCTTTGCTGACTATGCATGCTAGCCACCTGAACCACTTAATATTGATTATGTGTGTAGATTCGTATATTGTTGCTGTTGCTTCTGTTCTTCACTGAGAATGTCTATTTCTGTTCAATTAGAACAGTTGAAAAGGAGAGGAGGCCATTCGGCCTGTCTAGCTTGTTCAGTCGTACTGCAGTTAATGCATCCAAGGGTCTCATCTCTCTCATCTTGATGGGGTTTAGTCCTTCAGGAAGAGCAAGACTGTTTAAAATTGTTTAAATCTGCCCCATGCAATGCAAAGTTTTGGGATACAATTGAATCACCTGAAATCAATTTGGAATGGTCATAAATAAGAAAAGGTCATTAAAATTATATTCACAACTGTAAAGGACCTTTCTGCTGGAACTCTCAAATTAATTCAAGGTTACAGCTTTTCTCTTCTCAAAACCAATGTAGCTGGAAGGTTTATTCAGTGATAAATCTTTCAGAAAATAGAGCTGAATATTGTTTCTTACAGAAACTACCAAATAATATTCAAGGCAACTTTACCAATCACCATAAACACATAATATGTACATAATGAAGAGAAAATATATTTTTAAATAGCAATTTGGAAGGGATTAATTACTTTGATAAGTAATCAAAAAAGCAGAGGTTTCCCATTGAAGTGTGCCAATGAAGACCTTTTCCTGTTTTAGGAAACATCAAAATCAAACTGATTGGCACTGTTTTTGCCTTTATTGATTTCTCTAGAGCTCATAAATTAATAACGTCAACATGTCAAACCACATGTGGCTCGAGGCCTGAGAATAACTCCACCATCCAAAAAGTCTTTCATGAGGGACTTTTAAGACTTCTTCATTTGGATTCGAAGCCTGAGGAAACAATTCTCCTGGAATGCAGAGGCTAGAGCTGTGATAAGACCATTGCTATCCATACTAATACACATCTATTACACATGGCTATCCACACAAATACACATCATGTACAGCATGAAGTCTGCCCAAAGATACAGTGGTCCCAAACAAGAAAAGCAGAAGCTCTTTTAATAAAACATGACCAGTACCCGGAGTCTGACATTTGACAGGTTGAACTCCATAAAGTCAGCACTGACAGAAAATATCACAAGACTAACTTCACTTGTATTTCATGAAATTATGGGACTATCTGCTGTAAAAAAAGATGAACAGGTGAACTGGGAAAACAGAGCTGGGGATGCTAAGAGCCAATTTTCACTGTCTTAGGATAAGGCGGCAGGGCTTGTCTATTCTCTCGGCTTCACGGAATTTCAGGAGAAGATATAGGGTAAATGCAGGGTTCATTTGGGTAACATTTATCATGCATACATTTATAATGCCTTTCTGCTCCAAGAGTAAAGTTTTTAACTTCATAATTGACTGTTTTTCGCTCCGTATTGTTTCCTTTTTCAACGTTTTGCTATATAATAAAAAATATAGCTTTCAGTTTACATTTAATACGTAATCCCTTTGTGTGTGTGTGGATCTCTTGTGTGTTGAAGAAGTCTTAAAGGGTAGATGGGGATTAGATCAAAGCTGAAGTATGCAATCTCTTCTGCCTTTGTGATCTGTATGTGCACCTAGCGTCTCATTCTTCTCCGTGTAAGTATATATATTATGTACAACAGCAAGACTAGATTAGACTCTTATCACTCTTGTCTTTCAGATGTATCTCTTTAAGTACCAGGGCATGACTAACCCTTCATCTACTGTATGTACCAACCCAAAATAACAGAGGTAAAGTATTTGGCATAAACTATGGCATTTGAAATGATTTTGATATTATTTAATGCACACTGCATTAATGTGCATTATGTTATGTGTTGGTTTCCAATTAATGCAACGGGCAATTGCAGTGTTTCAGTGCTGTAGGGTTCTTTTAACTCTTTCAAATCTAATAGCAGTCAAGACATTTTTTATTATGCTTTCATTTGTGATGTATAAATGTGTTTAAGAAGGAGAATCTTTCAGCTTCACTTAGTAACCAAAAGCCTTTTAGTTAAAATAATGTCTAATTTGCTCCTTTTATTTTCTCCTTTTCTTTTTTTAATGTACATTGTTAGAAACTCCATTAAATGTATTTAATGGAGTTTCTGTCAAGTGCAGGAGGGAGGTTAGATTCTTATCTCACACACTTCTCGCCTACATCTTGCACCCATGACTTCCTTTCGCAAATCTCTCTTGCACCCCCCTCCCCCGTCTACACCCTTACTGCAGCTCCCTGGCTCATTCCTCACAGTAGTGAGGAGGGTTTCGGCAGCCTGCTCAGTTAGGCTGCCATTACCTCAGCTAGGAGTCACCCCAGATACATACATACTGTATTTGTCTCTGTCTCGCATTCATTATGATCTAACTGAACTACCAAAGTGTAGTTTGGTATTTCTTGTATTTCATTGTTTACTATTGTGCAGCTAGCTACAGTTAACTTTCAGATATAAAACAAGCAAAATCTGACAAAAGAAGAGACCAAAAAATACAAATTAGAACGTACATTACAGTTTCATTTATTGTTTGCTTAATATTGTATTGATTGGGATAATGGGATTGGCTCTTCTGAAGAGGTGTATAAGTGGTGGACCTACAGTAGCTCTCAACTTCCCCTTATACCCCGTAGGCACTCAAGATGAACATGCGATCATTGTGAACACTAAACAATGGGCAGTACTTCTTAACATTCAAGTATCTCCTACAGAAGGGAAAACTGCAACATGTGCCAAGCTACCACAGGGCATAGTAATTATAATACTGCTGATGATGTGAAAGCTTAAGCAAGGGTGTATACTAATGAACTCCAATCTTATCTGTCTTCAATCAACTGATGAGGATATTTTTAAAACCCAAACGGCCTATTTCAACACAACTTTTGCTTCTGGTCTCTAAACCTCCCTGCATGTCCCATTATTTATCTTATCTGAGGCTATAATTGAGTCTGGCAATATGTCACCTTTTATCTGTGGAGCTGTGACTCAAGCAATAAGGCTTTAAGGTTAATGTTCCATTCAATCTACTTGTGTTCTGTACAATTATTTTTTAAGTGACAGCATCTAGTGACTTTGGTACATATATTACCATCATGATTAAATGGGTTCTCTTTAAAATGACAAACTCAATGCAATATTTTTTCTTATTCCTTGTTGGAATTAAATGCACTAGTTGTCAGATACTCAGTGCCAGTTTTATCTGTGTCTCACTCAAAATATGCTGGAGCAATCAAACTATGCCTGCACCAGACTTGCTCACTGAAAGTTTTAGAAATACATCTACTGCACTTGATAGGTCTTTTTCTTATCTAATAATAAGGCTGACTGGAGCACCAAATGTTGTCATTTTACTTTACAAGTGAAAAATACATCTCCCAGATTGACATTTCTTGCATATTCCAAATTCTATGCATGTTTCTCTGCTCAATTTGCCTACTTACTGACTTTTGAGTAGATGTCCTTCAAACACATTAAAGACTTCATGTTTTTAGAAGATTTACAATGTATTTTGAAAATATGACTCATTGTTTTTAGTCTTTAGTACTAGAACTAATGTTGGTGAAAAAATTAACAGAGCTGCCCTCTTCACTTATGGTTAATTGTGCCCATGGTATACTATGGAAATCAACCAAGAACAGAATTAGAGACGATGACAGAGTTATAAATAACCTTCTGGTGAACATATTGTTATAGAATGTCCTCTTTCATTTTCTTGCTTTTCCTGACAATTCCATCTTGTAGAACAAAAGAACCTGGTATATATCTAATACATTTTACATCTCAACACATAGATTCCTCATTAAAGTAAAAAAATGGGGGTTTGGTATGTTGAATGAAGCTCTGTCCCTTTGCTAGGATTCAAACCTGTCGCCTCTAGCTTCAAGAGTTACACAGCACAACTTTCCAGACAGATGGGAATTGTTATGCCAGAAGTGTCCCATCACTGCACAATTCAATGCTATCTACTTTCCAACGTGGTGACAATGCTTTCTGTAACTGGAGTGCCAAATTAGCCCTATTGCCCTCTCCTCTTTTGATACCTCCTTGCTGCATTCTCCTCCTTTCAATTCCTCCTTCTCCACAGCCACATCAGCAGCTGATGACCTGCATGAGTCTCAGTGACTTGCATCAAGGCAGCAATGTGACGAGTACAGCTCTGTCGCTGCTGGGATTTGAGCACAGCAGCTCACAGGCAGCTCTGGTTTCTGAGTTTCTGAGCCACACAGCACCGCTCTGCTGGCAGCAAAGAATTTTGCTACTCCAAAGGTTCAGGCTTCCTATTGTAAGAGAATTCAATGCTATCCCAGGTGAAGATTTCACCTTCTGTAAAAAGATCAATGCCAAATGTGCATTGTTGAATACCAGCACTTCCAGTCCATTTTGTTATAATATCTCTAGCACAACCTATTTGTTAATTGCTTAGTGCTAATTATTGAAGTCATAGTTAAGAAACACAACCAAGGACTTACATCGAAATGGATTATACACACATAATAATGGATTCATCACACATAATCTCACACTCTCTACATGCTGCGCATACACGTAATCTTTGCTGAGTAGTTTATAAACAGGACTTTTCTCATAGCTGGATACAAAAACATACAGTGCTTTTAAAAATCTCAGTTAATGCACTAATTTAAACTGGATTTGTTTCTCCTGACTACACACGCACACAATTGTACAGATTTTTTCTAAAAAGAAGTCGTGTTTACTCTTAAAGTTTTCTGACATCTCTACTAGTCACTTTCATTAAATGCAGCATATTGTCGGAACCAAGCATTTAATAGTACGATGAAGTGCTCTGGCAAAAAAAAATCGATACTGATCAAATAATTGAAATAAAGAGGAAGAGGCCAGAGAGCAGCAAAAGACATTTTGAAAAAATAAACTTTATTTAAACATTATTAACTCCTTATAGCTTGTAAGTAGTGTCATGTCTGCGCAACAGTAAGATGTGAATTGCAGCTGCCTTTCACATGTTATTTAGAAGCCAGTTAACGTTAAAAAGGAAGCTACTCTAGTTTGGAGTGAATCCAACAGTCTAATTAGCTTTGCTGTGCTTTTGAAAAACAAAGCACTCCGTAATCCTACTGAAGCAGGGCCATGATTCATTACCAAAGCATCATTTGCAAAGTCCGACAGCAATAGGTTATATGCATGAATGAGTGGTGAAATCTAATCCTTGGCAAGCAACAGATAAAATATTATTTTCAGCATTGCAACAAGAACAGCAAAAACAGGCAAAATTCAGAACTCAGCATGGGATAGTGAAGTCTATGAAGTCCAGCCCCTGCCCTAAAGGGATGTTTCAGCTGGCTAATCACAGAATATATGGAGTTTAAAATGAAAGTTCAGGAGGAGGTCAAACCCTAATCTCGCCCACTTCCACCTACATACTGTATAAATAAATATCACACTCCTCGCTTGTGCATTTCATTATCATTTCCCTCCCTCCTCCTCCTCGACCTTGCAGTACAGTAGCTCTCTGGCTTATCCTTTATTAAAGCCTCCTCCTCTTCTCCCTTTTAATTGGAGGTTTACCAATTTATTTACTGAAATAAATCTTTGTGTGTGTAAATGATAAGGTACCTTTATTAGGGATGTTCCAGCCATAGGGAGTCAAGTGCCAACATATCTCTGATATCTTGGCACATACTCAAAATATTTTATCAACAGAAGGTAATTCCCAGCAAGACCATATGAGACAGAACTGCAAGCTCCTTGCCTGCACATTACACATCCATCCAACTACACTATACATCAGCTCAACCCAGATGTGCTTGACTATTACATTTCAATATAAAAAAGTTTCTTTTTTCATTTTGGCATCATTTTTATTTAACGTATAAATGAGTTAAAGAGATCCAGTCTCTTCTGCCTGATGTATTGCAGATTGTATTGGAAGGTTTCTATACAAACCTATTAAACAGTTATTAAAAATTCATATTGCATGTTTTTTTCAGATTACAATATGTAGAGCATATTAAAAAAGTAAAAGCAAAAATAGACATTAAATATACTCATTAGCTTTTCCCGCAGTGTAATAAATTATGCCTTAGTAAAAATGAAAACTTATCATGTCCTTAAATTTCTAGACCATTAAATGATTTACTTATAATTTTTGTCAACTCCTGTCATCACTGTATAGAATACAATGTATGTTGATTGTGCGGGCATGTCTTGAGGCATGAGATAAATGAGCCAGCTGTGGAATAATTTGCAATATGAAGAGCTATCAGGAAGAATGGAAAAATCTATTTGAGCATTTCAGTAATGAGTTTTAGATTATAAAGCCATAGAGCAGGGCAAAGAGCAAGGCCTAATCCAGCCGTCTCCCCTTGCCTCAGGTACAGAATGGCCCTCATTGGCATAAGATGTCATCAGGCATTCTTAATTAGTCTCAGCCCAGATGTTTGTGGGAAGAAACAAAAGGGAGCAAGGGACCCGAGTGATTACACAGCTGTCAGCTGGAGCAAATCAAGAAAATTCTCTTTCCTCTCTCATCACTCACACAGAGCTGAAATCAATAACTACTTTCGTTTTTAAGGGAGATATATTTATATGGCTTTACAATTCAAGGTCAAACGGTTTTCAATTAGTAAAATATATGTACTGTATATGGCACATGCAACTGGCTTTCGCAGCTGTTGGTGAACTTGGGCATGATTCTCATTTATTGTATTCTACTCTGCTCTGACAATCTGAGCTTCAACAATTATTGAGAACCTTCAGAACTCTGCCTGCTAACTGCTTTCCTACTGAGTTTCCCTAGTGCAAAGAAACAGAGGAGGAGTTGTCAGTCATTTTGAACTTGCCTCCCCTGGTATAATGTATACCACATTATAAACAAGAGTAACAAAGCAGGATGAGGCTGCATAAGAAACCGTTTAGTATTTCGTGAATGCTTGATTCGATTTTCGACTGAAAAACATTGTGTTATTAGAACTATCCATTTATAATACGCTAATGGAACCTATTGTTCATAATGAAACTTATCATAATGCATTTTCATAGAATGATGGATTCCAATGCATTTTCACCTCTAGGCAATTTTGAATTAAATGGATGGTAATATATCTTTTGTTTTGTTTTGTTTTTTCCTGTAGGTTTTTTCTGTATTGTATTGCACTGCACTTTAAATAATACTTTTAAAGTTAGCAAGTGAGCCAGGAGATACTGATTCCAATGATACTGATAGATTCTTGGACAATAGAAAAATAAGGAATATACAACAATGCAGGCATCAGTGGAAGATGGATAAATAAAGAGAGAACTTGACTTTAGATTGGAATGGTCCCTAGGACACATCTGAATGTGCAGATAACCTATTGTACTTTTCTTGAGCAAAATATTTTAGAACAGAATATTTCCCTCAACATTAATCTCCAGTGAAATATTGAATATTTGCTTAATATTCCCTGTTCGTTGTTTCAATAGACTAGAACGCCAGTGTGACTTGATCAATGACCCATCTTATTTACAGAAGGATGATTTGGTAGGGAACTGAATATGATTGCAGAGCACAGAAAAGCACCCATCTTAAACAGGTGCTATGACAAGAGATACTGTCTATGAGTCTACCTTTCCACAAATACTTATATTTAATGATATCAAAGATTTATTCACTGTGTCTCTAGGAGAAGCCTGCTGATAAAAATGTGAAATTTTGAAATAAATTTCACAACCTTATGTAGGGTCCTTAAGGAGAAAAATAACCTTAGGAGACTGCTAAACCTAATTACAATGGCAATGGATTGCATGTCTTAAAGGTTATAGTTCAGGTAAGAAATTGTATTTAAAAAGAAAGTTTATATTTTAATGCTGGTTGTTTTAACATAAAGATTTATGAAGACTCCCTCTTTTGCAGTCAAGTATGAATGCAAAATATTACATCTGCCTAGTTAAAACCATTATACAGTATCAAGTGCTCCCAGAGAAATTAACTGTAATGTTGTAAATCTATCAGAAGTCTCCAGAAGACAATTCAGTGGATTGAAGGACACTCTGCAGAACAGGCATAACAATAAGAATAATTGCTGTGAGAAATACCATTACCCAATGCATAAAGTGTTTAAATAAAAATGGGTCTAATTTCTAAAATATATTTTCTGCTTGTAATTGTGACCTGTTTAAAGTACTGTAGGTACTGTAATTCAACTGTAAAAAACTGTAAAAAAACCAAGCAAGTATTTTGCCTTCTAAGTTTCCTAGTTCTCCTTTACCTCTTGACTAGCTAATGTTTGTTAGAAATGTATTCATGACCATAAGTAATTTTAGATTATCTTCTTATTACAATCACATTATTCTATGTTATAAACCTTGAGCCCCTACTATGTCCCGATAGCATAGGAGACACAACTTCTGTGTCCCGGTTGTTTTGATTTTAATGGTTAGTTTTGGATAGTTTATTATATTCTGTCAAATTTAATGGTATACACTGGATACATTTTTAAAGACTAGCTATTAAATGTTCTGAATATGATAATTGTTCGTTACACACTTTTGTGAACGCACTAATATTAAAATAAGGCTTGCAAAGGGTGTCAGAACATATGTTAGCCACTGCACATGGCACAAAGCATGATTCTGTTAGCTCAATTTGCTTACTTTCCTTGAAAATATGTTAGCCACTGTGCCTGTAAAGCTCTGACGACTACAGGCAGATGGTGACATTCCTTCATGTATCAGCTTTGTTACTCACAAGGTGTGAGAATGTGGCAAACTCTTCACCAGCTCTCTCTGATTACTGCTGCCCTAAATAACACTTGTACTCTTCACTGTGTATCTTCTTAAATGAACTGTAGCATCTAACACTGTGTCAATGTTACATTTTTAGAATGGATGCGTTCCGTGGCTAGTAAATCTACCGCTGAGCTGCAAACATCACAAACATCTAACTTTAACCACCTAAAATAAATTCCTCAGATTTGCTGGATCTTCGTTGGGCATTTCCTGAACAAGCTCTCACATCGCCTCGGCAATAGATGGGAAGACCTTACTCATGACTGAACCAGAGCATCTTTCTTTTTTAAAATATACTCCCCATTATTTTTGCATATAAATCACTACTAGTTTGTCCATTATATCAATGTATATCTCTGTCAGTGCAGGTACAGGTGTCTTTCCATTAGAAACTGCTTTAGACACACAAAACAAGCGATTTGACTTCATATGCAAATGACTAGATCAGTTAAATGATGGAATACAAATAATCTACGGTCTTGAAGACTGAAGTTGCTCATTTTTTATTTACTGTGAAATAATTATGTATAAAATGTTTTGGATAGTATTGTTATTAATAGCATTACTTCTAGTAATGTACAGTATTTGTAAAGCTTGAATACTACTCTTTCTGGGTTTTAAGGACAGGATATTAAAATGTTTTAATAGGGTTAAGTTTATGATTTCTTTCCATATTGTTGCCAGATTGGAATTTTATTTCATGTGTAATTCAATAATGTTGCCTCTTCCTATTACTATTCCTGTTATAGGAACTATTACTTTTCTTTTGGGTGAATATACCAATACTATTCAATCATTGCTATATGAGCAGTTTTTATGCTTAAGACACAAAGTAATGAAGAAAATATTTTCAGTCATAAATGATTTCACTAATGATAATTTCAATCTCAAACTGAATTGATTGTGCATTACTGAAATGCTTGATGTACTTTCAAAAATACATTCATGCAATAAAGAATTTCATTAATAGTTCATTTACAAGACAGACTATTAACTTTGTATCAAAGCTATACTGAAATCTATTCACAACCTAAATTTACTGAAACTGTTGTGCTGCCACACAAAAATCATTTTATTCCTATCAATTCTTTAGTTGGTGCCTTTCTGAGGAATCTGTTTTGCTAAGGATGAACAAAAAATGATGTCCTTGTCCATAACAGCCACGTTGCATTGTGTATCATTCCACACAGACTGTAGTACGTCTGATTTATTGTCAACAAGGAACTGTTATCACACCACAACAGAATTTGGAATCCCAATGCAACTAAAGAGAGTTTTGGTTTTCTTCTGTCATATAAGATTGGATATGGTGACAGCTCTTTTAAAGTGAAAATGTAAATACAGCAGTATCACACGATCCGTTATGCGAGGGGAATGAAAGACTGCTTCTCCACTGGTGTGACAGTCCTGACCTTGGTGTAAAACAATTTGGCGTTACAATGTCCTCCTAGATAGGAAATGCATCACACCAAGAGAAAAGCCAAAAACACAGGGATCCTTTAGAGGTTCAAATAACACAATCCAATCAAGTGATTTCCTGCTCTTAGTGTGTGTACATTACACAACACTAAACATAGAGAGTTTAACACTTTGGACTGTCACAGCATGTGACAGAATGTTTGTCCTGCAGAAGTTTGAGGTACATCTCCAAAGACCTAGCTAACCTGCAACTGACACGATTACTGGCCAGTTCAGGAATACCTGGGATTCAAATGCTTATTGCATTTTCATGGAGTACCAGAGACCAGCAGAAGCAAAAACCTCAACAGTTGGCCATGAGATCTGTATTTGAATGCTGCACATGAGCATCCAGAAATGAAGTGTGGCTGGATCGTCAGTGTCAAAGGGAGGGGAAGGCAAGAGTGTGTCTCTGCTCTGTCTGAAAAAGGCATGACACTTGCGTCTCCCCCCCCCCTACCCCCATCTAAAGCACAAAAGACCAGTGTCCTACCACTGAGCCGCTCGGAGAAGACAGATTAAACACTTCATCCCCTAGCCCACAGCGTCTTTCTGAATCTGAGCCATTGTGCTATCAAGCAGCCCTTCCATATTTTATGTATTTTTTTCACGCACCTTTTTATAAACTTTTTTTCATCCTTTTTTCTGCTGTTATTGTAGAGAGGCAACATTGCCATCTATTGGAAAGAAATATATTCTGCATAATCACCTGGAATGGAAAAGCACCTTCTTTTATGGCATCTGCCTTTTTTATGAATGGCAATCCTATTTGCAGTGATGTAAAAGGTTGTGTGCTCAGCCTACAGTGTGCAACTGCTTAGAAAGTGCATATCAATCATATGGTATCAGTTACTGAAATCACATAAAACACTGAAATGAATCTCTTAGTTAAATGTACTGTAGCTATCTAGGATGACCTGCCATAGGTAAAAGCTAAAAAATAATTCAGTTTTCTGGTTTCCCACAGCTGTAAGATTCTGAAAGGCCTTTAAGAATCACTTTTACAACATTTAAAAGATATTTAGCATTTAAAAACCACCAATTTAAATTTGCTGTAAAGCAACTGCATGAAGGTTTAGTGGACAGTTATTACTCTTTGTCAGAAACGTGCCTATGTGTGATAACTATGGGTTTTAAGGTGTATATTAAGTATTTTTTTTATTCAATATATGACAGTATATGATTTTAATTAGTAAAGAACTAAAAATGTAGAGATATATTCATTATAGTCAGTATACAGTACTAGTGTTCTTTCCATTCATGTACTGTATGTTTATCTATATTGCCTATCCCTGCAAGCAACAGGCACAAAGCAGGATTCACACTGGATAAAACCCCAGTCCACAGCAGGGCAGACACAGCAACAAACACACTCACACCAGGCCAGTTTTCCCAGAAGCCTATTAACCTTCCAGTATGTCTTTAGGCTGTGCAAGAAAACTGGAGCACTGACAAACCATAGTAAAATCAATGAGCAATTCTTCAGGCCTTCGTATTGCCTGTGGGAGCCTCATCAGTTTCTCCATCTTTCTTGTTGTGTACCCACCTTATTTTGGAATCAACAATTGTTTTGATGACTGGGCTCTCTGGTAATGACCCCTGTCCCACTTGGGAGAGGAAGAGACATGTGGGCGTACTCCTACCCTGCAGAGCTATTCATCTATTTGACAAGCTGCAGGCTCTACAGCACCTGACAGTAGAGCCAGTGCAGACAAGGTGAGTGGCCAGTCACACGATGACATCACTGGTAGGCTGTAGGTAACAGCACTCACTGTTGGCTGGGATGCTAAGAAAACCCTAGATTACTAATTCCAACTCTATCCCAGCAGCAACTATTCACAGCCACCTAAGGAATCGTGGTCATAGTCTCCAAATGTTACTTATGACAAATGTCTCTGACAGGCAGGCATATCAGAAGAGTCTATAAACATGTTGTCTCTCATTCACCCCATGTGGAGCAGATGTGAGCAGCAAAGCACCATTGGTAAACAACTGGCATTTCCAAACAAGGTGGTTACAATAAATCAGAAAAGAACTGTGATTTTAAATATTCAAAAAGCAGTCACTCTAATTCCAAGTCCTGTGCGTACTTTGATATTTGATCACTACGACATTTATATGTAAATGAACAATAACAAATACTGCATACTGTAGGTAAAGATTAGATTATACCAATTTACACCTATATGTATCTATATGTAATTTACAGGGGTTCTCTATGTATTTGTTAATAATATGGAAAGACATATATACATTTGGGCATATATTTTGTCATATAGTTCTTTCAGTGCAACAGAAGAGAGCTACAGACTTGTTTACCTCCTGTATATTAGATTATCAGATCGCCTGCTGCTGTGTCATGAGTTTCCTACACTGAGCTTTAATGCCAGGATACCGATTTCTGAATTAAACAGAATGTCAAAGACAAAATAAATAAATAAAGCACATTTAATATCAGCCCTTCTTTCTGTTCCTTATCTAAAGTGGAATTGCTTCGCGTTTTTATTAACTTTCTTCTTGTGCGGGCTGCAGTGAGACTGACTGTGATACAGGTGAATGAGTAATTCACATAATTTACAAAACCAAACAACTGAGGCAGAAAATCTGTGGACCAAACACAAGTGTGCATATTAGGGAGTCTCCTTATAAGAACATACATAACTTGAACTGATATCTCAGGAAAGGTGTATTTGTTTCAGACCTATAGTACTTTAAATTACTTAAATTCACCATGGATGTGTCCAAAAATTGACAAGTAGTAGTAAATGAAATAAGTTCTTAGATTAATGTTAAGTATTTTCAAGCAGACCACATATAAGATTTACATTCATTTAAGCCCAACTATGTGTAATCCAACTGAAATGTTTTATTCATGCTTATGTCACTGACAAACAATTGCATTTTTCATGTGAATTTGAACTACTAACAAAGGGAGTTTTATGCTCTTGGATTTATATGTTTTGCAGATTAGAAGACATAGTTCAATGACTTGAAGTCACAACTCATAGAACGAGCTGCACAGCCAAATCCTATTTCCTTTTCCAATCAGCACGTATGTAATCAAGTTATCGAGTCAAGCCTTAATGGGATATACAGTATGTCTCAGCTAGGTCACATTAATTAAAGGCTCTTCTCTCTCTTTTAATACTATACTGTAATTGGAGCAACCAATTGCATGACTGGATGTTTGCCTGCTTGTTTGTTTTTGAAATTTTGATATTGTATTCAGTCTCAGTTTGGGACACTTAGGATTCAGTACTGCAGAGGTAAACCAGAATTTGATGACAATTTGATTGTCACAAGATCATGCTTATGACAGTAATGCATTTTGCACAATGGGCACATTGCAAATGTATGAATACAGACTTGGGTCTTTGCACAGTCTTACAGTCTTATCTATTTACAATGTGCAGAGTGTCTTTGTTTAAGTTATTTCAGCTTACCTGGAGGGAATTAGTCAAACCTCCCATTAAAAAAGCCCCAAGGAAAAAACTGATTCCTGAATTAATGAAGCACGTTAGAGAAGAAACCAGGCCGGCTATCACCAGATCTCAATCAATTCCTATTTCTATTTCACAGTTTCTACTATTTACCTCTGCACCTCAAGGACATACAGTAAATCTAAGTAAATCTGCTGTAAAAGTCAAATGCATGCTTGTTAAAAACATTTGTTCAGCAAACTTGTAAAAAACAATCCACATGAACATTTTTCAACAAAGTTAGAAACAAAGTTGTGAATGTTGGATGATAACCTAGAATGTATTTGCAACTTAATGTGTTTGATTTTTTTCCATACATTTAAGATGAAAGTCAGGTCAGAGAAATGTTTCTTGATGGATGTGGTTAATTATGGCAGTGTAGATCTGTCAGGTAGAACAATCAAAGCAAGCTTCAATGGAATAAACATTTAGCTGCTATCATTTTGAGAGTTAATCTTTTTTTTTAATGCTTCATTCAATGTTAGTTGATGTGCTTGTTTTGGATGTTTTATCTTCGTACTGTATATTAAATGGCACTTTGGACTTAACATTTAATTACAATATGATTTTTGTTTTGTAAAGTTAAGCCCTGTTTCATTTTTTTACAGTTTGTTTCCAAGGGCTGTACAGAGATGTGCCCATTAGCCATTAGTTAGTGCTGCTGTTTTACAGATCTTGGATCATGGGTCCTGTTTGGGGCTGAGGCCCATTCTGAGTTGAGTTTACATGTTGTTGTTTTTTTCTGGGCTCTATAACTTCCACTCACCTGGCAAAGAAATGCTCGCTTGATTAAATGTAATTTCCAACCCGTGCTTGTATGTGTCAATCCCATCCTATGAATAGTTCCTCTTTCCACTCCGATTTCTTGTGAATTCAGGATAGTCTCTTTGTTGCTGTGGAATTTATTACAACATTCTGTTCCTATTTTCATACTAATGACAGAGCTTTATGCTCTCAGTTTTTTAAATCCAGTTTTTAGGAACAAAGATGATTGTCTGTTTCTACTTGTTGCACAAACCCTTAAAAATTAACTTTAAAAATATGGAATGTTTCCCATTCACTGGGGAAAAATGCATTTTACATGCAATAAAAAGGTTGAATTAAAC
The DNA here is from genome assembly GCF_059453375.1 of Lepisosteus platostomus. Taxonomy (NCBI): domain Eukaryota; kingdom Metazoa; phylum Chordata; class Actinopteri; order Semionotiformes; family Lepisosteidae; genus Lepisosteus; species Lepisosteus platostomus. The sequence continues at coordinate 40,183,816 of NC_142623.1, forward strand.
CCTGAACACTAAAGTAATTCCATTCAGCTTCTGAAAGTATCTGGTTCCATTCTTGTGTTTATTTTCCAGCCATAACCTCAGGTATTTACTAATTATGAAATCAAAATTCATTACAAAGAAAACAAAAATGATGTAATGGAGAATATTTAGAATGGTATATCCTTACTGTTTTAAAAAATCACTCAATTCTATGTTATTTTCGATTTGAAAAGAGAAACAATGAGCTCATTATTGAGCTAACCTCCAGAGCATTGCATGTTTCCAGGGAAAATAAATTTGTCCAATAATCAATTAGGTTTCCTGAGGAACATGAAAATACCCTTCACTGAAATTATATCAGTTATTGTTCAGATTTATCTTAGTACTGTGGCTCACCTTCAGTGACCAGAGAAGGGGAAGATAATACACTTTTCTTTTATGAAATTTCATATCTATTTCAAAATGAAGGTGGGCTTCCATCTGAGGAAAGGAAAAAAAGAGTCAGGGTTGGAAAAGCCTGTAATCTGTTATTAAACCATAGAATAGAAAAGAATGGGTTCCCTCAATAAAACCATTGACAATATGATATTTATTGGTAATTTAGTGACAACATAACCAACACACCTTAGATTAATTTACCAGTTGCAGCTACAATCTATGTATATATTGTTTGTGTTGCCTGAATGCATGTTTTACCATTACAGTGGACCAGAAAATACACATCTATTTTCACCTGGTCGAGCCTACTTCTACAAATGTCTGTTTTTAAACGGAAGCTTTGCTAACCAAGCTAAACGCTATTTAATCCTTGAATGTGTCATACAATCAGATATTTTTGAAGTGCACAAAAATGGGACACATTTCCACACTTCTCATAAATCACTCCTTAGGCATTCAATTTGTTTCATTTGTAATTTGAAACATTTGAAATTTGTTTCATTTCATATGTATTTCTTCTCTATTATACTATATGCATAACTGTAATTTCATGCATAGACGTCTTGCTGCTTTGAAACATTCTTACCAGTATATTTTTGTCTTCTTATAAAATCAGCTACAGCATGAGGCTAAGAGTTAATGATTTTTTTATCATAGCAGTCCATTTCCACTTCATTTCTTCCTTTCCATCAGGGAAATGGATTAATAGTTTATTTCACATTGAAGATAAGTAGCCTACATCCTGTGTGTACATGTGTGTGGGGAGCATGGAGGGTTGACATTAGATCAGTTTTAAGTCCTGGCCTTCTATTCTGATGCTGTAAGCATTAAAGCAAGTGGTGTAAGGTTAAATGGTCCCCCATAGTTGACAGCATCTGAATCGGTTTGGCTTCTGTTTTTCAAATTACAGATTGCCCTGTCTTTTTTTGTCAGCAAGCTCTTGATCAAGACCTCCCTTTCTCCTGTGCTAAATTCTGGAGGTTTATTTTTCAGAGACTCACATTTTCAAATTTGGCCATGGAATAGAAAACCAATTAAATGAGCCTGAACTACTGTAGGAAGAGTTTTACTAAGCCGAAAGCCCTCTTAACTTATGTAGAACTTATGTAGAAAAAAGGCTTGCTTACCTGCAATCAGAATGAAAATCAGAATGACTCTGTTTTGGAAAAAAATAAATATATTAAAGAAAACTATATTGTGACATTCTGCAATATGTAAAGATTTGGATGATTTACTATCTACTCCTATTAAAGCCCTCTCATAAAAATGCTGGGTGAATTCATATTAGCTGGAGACATTACCATTACTTATCACTTACTAAAAGAGTGAAAACTTGCGTCTGCTGTATGATCATGTGAAGCACACTGCAGTGTTTAAAGATAAATCAGGTGTTTTAAAATTCAGTGACTATCACGCCTCTGCATTTGCATTCTATCCCATCCTTTCTGACATTTAACAACGTACAGTACTGGTTTTGACAGGAGAGAGCACCATTTTGACAAGTTGTTTACGTTACCAGAAAGCTGAGATGGATTAGTGTTTGTTGGCAGCACACAATACCAGGTTGGTTCTCAAGGGAAACAAAGTGTTTGAGTAGGCATTAATAATGTAGGTCCTCTGTGTAGCTTTGTCTCCTATTAACAGCTCTGTTAACACAAGAGGGATTAAAACATTAAAATGTTTTAATGGGAAAAATAAATTAGGCGCTTCAAAAGGACTGCCTAATAAATGAGGCCGACTCTACTTCAAAGTCTGTGAAACGCTCAATTACGAAACAGGTAAAAACAGGGAAACCATTGTCTAAGCAAGATTCAGAGTGAAATGACCATGGGGACTTAAACCATCCTCTTTCACTTCATCAACAAATTATACATGAATTCATGTTCTTGGGCTGACTTGTAGTATCGACAGACAGCAGTTATGTTGAAACTCTATGTAAGTCCTAAGGTCCCTTTCGGTAATCAATTGGCTGTTCTTTAAGACGCTGATTAAACCAAGTGGAAAGACTTGACACCAACACTCAAACTGACCTTGGTGCTTGGATTGCCATAGGAAAATACAATGACACCAATGTGTTGTCTGACTGTTTTGTAATTGTTTTAAGTATGTATAGATCATTGTGGTACTGGGGTCACTCTTGTAAATGTGTTGGAAGGCAGTGTTGTTTTTAACAGGCTTGTAAAATCAGAATGGCTCTGATTCTTTGAATGCTTGGACAGTACTTCACAACATTTCACATTCAGAAACACATTAGATTGCTGAGGCTCATGAGTCAGGCCAGAGCAGTACCTGTGGTGGCCATGTTCAAGTTAGAGAATCACTAGAATTCTGGAAAGGAGCAAGCAAGCCTGTCACAGGTCTTCTGGGAAAATGTTTATTTTTTTACATTTCTTCCCTACACCTTTGTTGAGAGCCCACTTTTTCAAGCTTCAGCACTGATTACAGAGCTGTATTTAGCTGCAAACATTACAGAGCTTATTTAATTTATTTTGATTATGAAAATTTTCTTCTCTGAAGTTTTCTGGGCAAATGCTGTTAGACACCAATAACTCATGTCATCTTCTGGCTAATGTTGACACCGACACAATGAGCTGTTGCTGCTCTCAACAGCACATTTGACTTTTTACAAGCACTGCAGGTTATGCTCTGGGGCAAACTTAAGTATGAATGGGGGTTTCATAATACAGGGCACACAGGAGCGTGTATTTTACATAAAATACATCAAAAGCAGGAACTTTATTCTATTATTTAATTTCATATGTGAAGAACATATTTCAAGAACCTAAAGGGAATGCAAATATGGCATTATTCAATTTAAATGTATTAATGCAAAAGAATTTTAGAATAAAAAGGCAAAAATGGAAATGGAAAAAATATAAAAAATAAAAGTGTGATCTAAAATAAGTGTGTTGATGTGTTTAAAAAATGTATTTGGCACCCCAAAGTTATTTTTAATAACTTAAAATTAGAGGTCACCTCTTTCCTTTATTACTTAGAGGTCAATTGTCATTGAGGCAGTTCAGGCACATGGAACTATACAGAAAGAAAACCAATTGGGAACATTAAAATTAATAAAGATGGATGCGTGACATTGTATCATGTGATAATTGACTGAAGGCAGTGCAATAAAGAACTGAGCAGTATCCTGGGGATAGTTAAGCCACAAATTTGAGCTGGTCAATGGACTTCAGATATCGATACAGACATGTGATTTAGGAGACAAAAGAAAAGGACAAAAGTCTTAAACATCTCCATACCCCAGTGTATAATTAAAAGAAGTTATCTGTTATAGCTTCTTGCCACTGGAGTCATTGTCTTTCCTCACCTTAAGAAGGTCACAGCATCTCTGTTCGGAATAATTTACACAAATTGTTGGGACTGGATGTGATTGTGGTCCGGGTTTTAATGTATCTGAAGCCTTCTTCATGACATAGAGAAGCTCTACAACCCTTTTTAAGCAGTAAAGGACTCGGAATTGGCTTTTTGGCCAATGAAATTTTTATCTGTAGATATCTTTGCATAACCTTTAGCTACCCTTGGTATCAAAAGTCCCAAAACATTTATTATCCTTATGGGTATGTAGATCTACTGTATGTTCGAAGAATCTGTCACAGTTTAGCAGACCTAACACTAGCAAGGAAACCTGTTATATCAATGGCTCCACCCACCTGGATACAAAACCTGCTCCAGACAGAGCAAAAGTGAAAAAGCAGGTTATTTCTTGCGTGCTCTTGATTTCACTTCCTAGTTGATCTTTTGGCCTGATTCTGGGTATCAATCAATTAATAAGACAACGAACGGGGTTGTTGATTAATTAATCATTAATCAGAACACAAAAAAATGTAAATGTCAGCAGAGAAGTGCACATGTTTTTCCATTGTAAAACCTCAAAGCATTAACTGTTTTAATTTCAATTACATTTTATTATTGAGAGTTTTCAATTCCAGGCAAGGCAAGGTAACATTGAAGAACCCCATGTAATTAGTGTATCAATAAAAAGCCATTCATGGAAAGGAAGGTTGCAGACTATAATTGACGATAACACAGTAACTATTCCCCTGTACTGTATGTGTCATGAAGCTTTGGAAATGGTAATAGCTATGTAGATAACAAAGAAAATCAGTAACTTAAAAGCAAGGCAGAAGAGTCATAAACTTCCACACACAAAGCTGCTGCGATTATTATTTTATTTCCCCCTGGTCTCTTCTGGAGAGGTAATGGGTGAATAAATAGGAATGGACATCACTTGGGCTTAAATCTGCCTCTGGGGCTCCTCAGAGCAAATCACAACCACAGCCTCTGCATCTTTGCTCCTAATAAATACAGAACTGACTACCTTGTTTGCACTATCATTATGCTATACTGTCACACTTTAACTTTATTTCAAACACATTAAATATTTAACCTAGTTGTTAAGAGGTTAAGGCTACATGGCTTGGTAGATTATAATCAACAGTGCAAATCTTTCTCAATGTCTTCTCAGTAACCGGTTATTAGAGACACAGCATAGTCCTGTGGAAACACATAGGTTCAATTCATATGCAGAAAGTACTTCTATTTACCTTTTCAAAATCTTGGCAAGTTTTTCATAATACATTTGTCATAATTTTGTGAGAATGAAAACATTTCAGTATCTTCAGTCCAACTCTAGTATAAGAGCAGTTCAGCGTATGAGCAATTTGAAATACAGACAGTTGGTTGTGATAGAGCCTTAGATCTTCACTCGTGATCTTCAGTCCTAAACTTGACTTCACGATACAGTATGTTGACGACTGTTGTAGTTCTCCAAAAAAGACTGAAATGGGGAATATATCCAGCAAGCTTGCAGAATGTTTGTACCCGGGTGCATAATGTGCAAAGAACTTTGTGATCAGCCAAAATGTTCATCTCTAAGCAAGAAAAAAGATCAAATGCAAAGAGCAACAGGCTCCAGATTTAATTATGCACACACTTATAAACCCATACTATATGTATACAGTAGGTATGGTATATACATATATGTGTGTGATGAATGATTCCTCTTTTAGAAGCATCCATGTAAATGACTTAACACTCTGACTGTCAGAATACATAACTCACTTCCTTTAATCACCATCCACAGGGTGCCCGAACAGGAAATTATTGCTGAAACTTCGCTTTTAAAGGCCGAGAAAAAAAAATAATGTAATACCTTATTGTAAGTGGTGCATGGGTGTTGAAATCATTAAGAATAACTTATGGCTTGTTAGGCTGCATTGCAGTATTGCTGCCATTTCTTAATTGTGTCACTTGGAACATTTCAAACAGGATATTCTGACTGCAGTTCTTTATCATTTTAATTTCACTGCAGCAAAATCTGTGGTTCACTCCAGTTCAACAGGGCTTCATTGTCTTACTCAGCTGGTAATTACTGGAAAGTCTTTTGCCATAAAAAAGAGAGTAACTACCAATGTGAAAACCACAGGGAAACCTTACATGAAAATAGCCCTGCCCAAGCTAGGAGTAAGTAAGATTGTAGAGAACCACCAATATAAAAGAAGGTGTTTGATTAAGTATTATTGGGAAAAAAAACACATTTAATGAGCATTACCAGCATAAACCATTTTAATAAACGTCTGTACTTACACATTGATCCATTTTATATATTTTAAGGTACATTCATATAAAACAGTTTGACTTTAAATTACAAAAGAATATTACCACAGCAATAAAACACAGCATTAAATGCAGGACAATACATTCATAATATTAAACCGATTGTCCATTTATAAAAAAAAGAAAAGAACATGAGTTGCTAAATGACCGTTTCCCATAGAATTCAGGTTATATTTCAGTAATATTTTCACAAAATTAAATTGAATTTTTGTGTCTTGCGATTCTTCATTTTCAGTACTCAATGTTCCTATCATTCTTATATATACAAATAGACAGGTGACAATGTGCTCATTTGTTTTTTTGCGTGATATTTTATAGTTAAGCATCATCTTTAAAAGAATAAAAATACCCATAATTGTCTTAACCAATACCCATGCACTGGTTACTGTAATTCCATTTTACTTCAATAGGTAGATGAATATGAACATGTTTAGAAATGTTAAGAAGATTAGTTAGATTCATCACACCAATTGGAGCAAATCCTTTTACATTGTGCATTTTTCACTTCACCAAATACTGTACTCTTCCTACCAATATGTTCTCTCAAATGCACTTGAAATCAATATCTAAATGGACTTGAAGTTATTTTTTTAATTGAAATAGACAGAAACCCAATCATCATTTGTCTAAATAGCAACAAGAGAAATTCTTACTATTCATTTGGACTGCAACTGATGAATTTTTTTGTTGTTTTGAAAATGCATTTGTTTGGTCAGCTTACTCACCCTGGGATATTTGCTAAGTGAAACAGCAGTTGGCAAGCTGTTGGATCTTTTTCTCAAGCTTTTACAAATGTTGTATTCTCCAAAGGGCAATTCTGTCTCTGCTCTTGAATCTCATGAACTAGTGGACCTCCGCTGAACTCATAAAAATGACGCAGAACGAATTTTCAGTAAACATTTGAAATATAAAGTTATTACGCATGAACACTCCTGTCATTCGGGGTGTACTATTTTCTCTCACTTTCTGATCATGTACCATTTCGTTTTCTTTCCCTCAGGTGGCTAACCTTACCTTTCCTTTTCGTTCTTTGCAGAAATACACAACAACTTGTTTCAACAGTTCAAGTAGGCTGTAAAGGAACAGGTAAAGGTTTATTCCATGCTGAAAAGAGAAGAAAAGAAACACAACGTTTCAGCTTCGGATGTCCTTCGGGTGATAGTTCCCCATTTTGCCTTACAAAAGTAGCTGTGGTAGACCGATTCAAGAAGCGGCTGCAGTTTCAGTCGATTTACCACTAGATGCCGCTATTCAGCCTCTTATACTTGTAAATAGCTACAGTGGGATTTCTTATCTATTGTGTGCATGTAAGCTTTTGTTTGGTATTCAATGGGAATGGAGCTACTGGAGCTGGAGTTTGTTTTCAGTGCTGAAATTCATTGTTGTTGATATACAATCTGAAAAGGATGATAATACAGCCTCCTGGATTCTACTTCTTGGCTAACATTTTGGTTTGGTTTGGTTTGGCTGTCACAGTAGCCTTTTAACTTTATGGGTGTTTAGAAAGGAAAAAAAATGTTGGTGATGAGGAACACCTGAAATTGAGCCAAATAGATCTGCTTGGTAGACAGAATGGATTCGCTGCTATAAACACACTGGCTGCTCATGTACAGTTTGCTTTGAGTTGTAAAAATCACACACATGGTTTCCTTCTGCCTAACCCAAGCTGTATTCAAGTCTCAGTTTTAATAATAGTAGAAAACATTAGTAGAAGCTTTGAATAAATTGTTGATGATCATAACATACATTTCTTGGAACTCTTGATTGTGTTTGAAATATCTAAGCCATTTCCACCGCGGTGTATTTCCACATCAATAGAAAGGAAATTTTAGCATTGGCTGTAGTATGCCTCCTTGTCTTCTGTAAATAACAAAAATAGTTTCTTTGTAGTGTAAATTATGCCCTCTCACATAAATTCCCTTTGTGACTTATCACCAAGGAGCAGACTGTCCCCCAACCCTTGCTTGCTGAAATTGTTTCAAGACTGCTGTTCAAGACATGACTCCTATAACACAGAGGGCATTTAATGTATTTGTAGAAAATAAACAAAGTAGAAAACATTCTGAGATTCATAATTAGAGCCTGTGTCCATGCATGACCTATTTACATTTCTTTTTATCTGCTTTTTGCTTTCTTTTACTTTTCCTTCTGGAAATGCAGAAAGAATGTTTCCTGAGAAGACAAACTGCTGTGTATTTTTTCTCAATTTCTCAGTAATGCTATAACTCTTTCATTCTGTAACATTCTGTGGGCAATATACAACAAAATAGTTCAAATGGATATCTGTAGATATTTGACTTTTGCTGGCTAGAGCTCTTGTTTCCTCCATTTCAAATTCTTTATGTGATTTATTGGTGCCATCTGCTGGTCCCTTCCATTTTCTTTGGACATAATGGAAAATAACTGTAGCAATGCCGCAAACCAATGAAGAGATTGAAAAAGACACATTGCTTTTTGTGAGTGATTCAGTGTGTCTTTATTACTCAATATTTGCTTTTCTGAGATAGGATGGATTTGTTCTGGGGAAAGCCACTTTCTGTAAAACCTCAAGGGAACACTGTTTTTTTAATAAACACATATTAATAGAAGCATTATTCTTCTTTAGTATTCAGTAATTTGGCCTCCCACTCTTTTATTGTTGCAGCATGTCTTACAGGGATTCATAACCCCAACCTGCACACGTAAATAAGGTGAAATAGCCATGACAGCTGCCTTCTGTTGAAATAAGCTATGAAGCTAGCTTGCAATATGCCAGATGAAAAACAGGACCTTTAGCATTAGTATCGTAGCTGGAAGACGTATATTTACATAATTCACTATGTGGAACTGACATTAGGTTATGAATCACAATGACTGAGAGAATCACAATGTACGGTGCTGTGCACTCATTTCACCGTGTCTCAAGGAACTCACTGGCCACACATTTATTTCAAATAATCTATTTGTGGTGCTGCACAAATGAATATGGTAAATACATGAGTTAGACAATAAAGGTTATGTGTAACCTTTATAAAAACATAAAATGTACTTGATATTGGAGATACTTCCAATAAACAATCTACATTAATAACTCCCAGAGAAAACAAAACCAGTCCAGCTGCTGGCAGAGCAGATAGGATGTTGTTTAATGTTAAGCATTGCCAAAGATTTGTTCTTACTATAAACTGGAGGTGTGACGTTGAAATTCACACACATTGAATATACAGTGCCTTGTGAAAGTATTCGGCCCCGTTGAACTTTTCAACCTTTTGCCACATTTCAGGCTTCAAACATAAAGATATACATTTTTTATTTTATGTGAAGAATCACCAACAAGTGGGACACAATTGTGAAGTGGAACGAAATCTATTGGATTTTTGAAACTTTTTTAACTAATAAAAAAATGAAAAGTGGGGCGTGCAAAATTATTCGGCCCCCTTGCGTTAATACTTTGTAGAGCCACCTTTTGCTGCGATTACAGCTGCAAGTCGCTTGGGGTATGTCTCTATCAGTTTTGCACATCGAGAGACTGAAATTCTTGCCCATTCTTCCTTGCAAAACAGCTCGAGCTCAGTGAGGTTGGATGGAGAGCGTTTGTGAACAGCAGTTTTCAGCTCTTTCCACAGATTCTCGATTGGATTCAGGTCTGGACTTTGACTTGGCCATTCAAACACCTGGATACGTTTATTTGTGAACCATTCCTTTGTAGATTTTGCTGTATGTTTGGGATCATTGTCTTGTTGGAAGATAAATCTCCGTCCCAGTTTCAGGTCTTTTGCAGACTCCGACAGGTTTTCATCCAGAATGGTCCTGTATTTGGCTGCATCCATCTTCCCCTCAATTTTAACCATCTTCCCTGTCCCTGCTGAAGAAAAGCAGGCCCAAACCATGATGCTGCCACCACCATGTTTGACAGTGGGGATGGTGTGTTGAGGCTGATGAGCTGTGTTGCTTTTACGCCAAACATATCGTTTTGCATTGTGGCCAAAAAGTTCGATTTTGGTTTCATCTGACCAGAGCACCTTCTTCCACATGTTTGGGGTGTCTCCCAGGTGGCTTGTGGCAAACTTTAGACGAGACTTTTTATGGATATCTTTGAGAAATGGCTTTCTTCTTGCCACTCTTCCATAAAGGCCAGATTTGTGCAGTGTAAGACTGATTGTTGTCCTATGGACAGACTCTCCCACCTCAGCTGTAGTTCTCTGCAGTTCATCCAGAGTGATCATGGGCCTCTTGGCTGCATCTCTGATCAGTCTTCTCCTTGTCTGAGCTGAAAGTTTAGAGGGACGGCCAGGTCTTGGTAGATTTGCAGTGGTCTGATACTCCTTCCATTTCAAGATGATCGCTTGCACAGTGCTCCTTGGGATGTTTGAAGCTTGGGAAATCTTTTTGTATCCAAATCCGGCTTTAAACTTCTCCACAACAGTATTACGGACCTGCCTGGTGTGTTCCTTGGTCTTCATGATGCTCTCTGCGCTTTCAACAGAACCTTGAGACTATCACAGAGCAGGTGCATTTAAACAGAGACTTGATTACACACAGGTGGATTCTATTTATCACCATCAGTCATTTAGGACAACATTGGATCATTCAGAGATCCTCGCTGAACTTCTGGAGTGAGTTTGCTGCACTGAAAGTAAAGGGGCCGAATAATTTTGCACGCCCCACTTTTCATTTTTTTATTAGTTAAAAAAGTTTCAAAAATCCAATAGATTTCGTTCCACTTCACAATTGTGTCCCACTTGTTGGTGATTCTTCACATAAAATAAAAAATTTATATCTTTATGTTTGAAGCCTGAAATGTGGCAAAAGGTTGAAAAGTTCAAGGGGGCCGAATACTTTCGCAAGGCACTGTAGTAGGAAGCTTTTTCTAGCTCCCTATTACCACGTATGATAACACATAATCCAAAGAAGAGAATGGCTCTTAATTTACAGACGTAGAAATGTGAAGTCAACATACCAACAGTATTTGAAAAACTTCACAGACTACAAAAGAACAAAGGAGAAGAGTGGATCCACAGTACACTTTTCTCTTTTCTTTGCTCATTCCAAGTTAAAATCAGCAATGTCCCAGCTCCCTTCCACTGAACAAAATCGGATTTCTTCTAGACCCTTCAGTGAAGAAATGATGGATTACAACTGATACCTATCAGAGTGTTTTAATGTAAACCATGGTTACTATCACTATGTGATCCTGCTAGAGCGTATACAAACAATATAAAAATGTTTTTTTTTAAAGAGAAACAATAAATCCTTTTTGATCAGGCTCTGTAGCCCAGAAGATGTCAAGAAAGATTTGTGGAAGAATGTATTTTATAGTGGTTGCATTCCTAGGCTAGGACCCGTGGGACACTGAGACTTTGGATTTGTGGAAATTGCATGGTTTGTGATCTGTACAACATGGCATTGGGAAATTATGAATTAGAGACACTTTCTCTAGGGTCAGAAGTTTGGCTTTGCACTTGCCAGAAACTACCCCTCATGTGATCTTCTTAATCACCTCCAGGAAGGTCTATAAATTGGAAGCATCCCTCCACTGGCTACTTGTTGGAACAGGAGTCTCAACAGAGGGCACAAAGTTTCAGCTTCCAAATTCCACACTGTGTCTGAGCTAAGGAATCACTGACAGCCTGTTGTGCGCAAAGATCTGTAAAACCCTCTGAATCAAGCTGTTTTGTCTGTTTCTAGTCATTTTATCTGATGTGGCTTTACACAAGGGTTTCAGTGGATGAAAGTTCTTTTGGTATGTTTTTTTTTTATTATTTGTAACGTCTTTTAATATATTCCATCTTAGTAAGAGTCTTTGTCTTTCTGTTCCTTAACTCTCATGGTTATCCCAGTGGTTGCTAGTGCCTGCAAATAAAAAATCCCACCTGTGGTACTCTTTAGAAGATACATGTATTTACATTCCCAGTTTGCCAGCAAAACTAATAAACAAGTTAGAAGATGATAGACATTATGAACATATTTTTACTCTTAGCAAGTTTTCTGTCACAAATGATGAATAACACCTAAAGGAGTCTTTTGCTTACAGCTCTCATTTAATACCTATTTTTCTTTTAATATTATCCAATTGTTATGGATCTACTAGCAATATTTTGCATAAAAGAACCTTATGATGCTATTGTTTTAAAATATTAATCGAAACATGAAGGCCAAACATGGATCAACAATTTAAATATACTAAGTTGCCTTCATAAGTTCTGGTGTTTTTAATGACATATTAGATGAGAAATGTGCAAAAAGTCATATTAAGCAAGACAAGAGTGAGGTGCACTTAAAGAGCTTTAAAGAACATGCAGTCTATCTTTCAGTTTGAAACAAGGAATATCAAAAAATTAAAAAGTAAGAAAATATAAGTTAAAGATGAATGGAAAGTGTATCCCTTGCTCAGATACACTGACACTTATCACACACTTTATATACAGTTTCAACAGCAGCTGTATGCCTTGGAGCTTTATTATTTCACATGTCACTCAGGGTTATTGTTCATGTGGGACTGTAATGTGATTTGCAGGCACTTACAATGCATCAAGTGAGGAACTGTCACTTAAAAAAGGTAAATCAAACTGGTATATTGTTATTTCTCAATCCATTATTGTACTGTACAATTGACCATTGGAAGTGATGCTATGAGATACAATTTATCAAAAACAATTCCAAGCACTACTGAAATATTAAAAAGGTAAACCAAAACTAAGTATGGCAACATACAGTATATGTGAACAACCTACTAGAATGCCACAGACATTAGTACAGTATGTGTGGCCGATAAGGCCTGTGTGCTCAGCAGTTAACACTGACATACACATTAAGCAGGCAGGACCTCCAACAATTTCACTCCATTAAGTTACTGGAATCATACAAATCAGGAAAGATCCAACTGAGCAATAGCATTTCTAACCGGGTATACAGTAGCTACTGTATCAGCTCTCTTATCTACATAATAGAGAGATGAGAAACAATAGCAACCATCAAGAAACAATAAATGAGGGAGGCCTAATTCTTCTCCTAAGAAGCTAATTTAGTTTGGTAATATGGTCACATTTAAAAACGTGCTTTATGATTTTGCTTCTCCTCTTATTCTCTATATATGTTGGATCTTCACATTTTTCTTTATAGTATTTTCTGTTCTCTTCACCCATAAAAAACAGCTTCTGATACAGCATCTTGGAGAACCATACACAAAACAAACAAGGTTTTAATGGGTAACCTGCACCATTAAAGAGCAAAGGCATAGTAATTAGTTCCTCTTATTTTAGACTTTCTGGCAGAAGTCTGAATTGAAGCAGTGTTTTTGCTGTAGCTGTACAAGTTGCAAAAAAAGTAAGCTAGGAGAAGAGAGGCCTACATAAAATTCACCACAATTAATTGTAATTACAAATACAATTGTACTTACAAATACTTGTACTTACAAATACAATTAAAAGTACAACATGATGACAGTGAATTCATTTTCTGTCTTACTTATATACTTATCTTCAAAATAAAGATACAAATGGAAATTATAGGACTTTTTCAAATTGGCCAATTTTTAATTGTAACCTTTCTGTTGTTCTCGTGTACTTTTAGATTAATGGATACAGACAGTAACCTGAACTGCAGAGTACAAATAAAGTCATGTAAAAGAAAATAATTTTGTTATTGTATTATGCATACATTTCACAAAGAGATTGATCATTTTTCTTTGTTTTGGAGTGTTTATCTGACCCCTCAACCCCCCCCCACCCAACTCTGGTTGCAAGCCTGAGGCATGTGGCACAATTGTCACATTGTGCATCACTGAAGAGAGAGAAAATGTCAGACAGTTCATGGAGTTCCACATGAATACATGTCACACGTACACACGCAGCTTATTCATGCTAATTCTACTTGTGATCTGCCAAAGCAATGAGCAGGGGAATTGGAGATTTCATTTCAAATGGACCAGCTGAACAATATGTCTCTTTCTTCAGCTGCTTAAACTCATTCCACCAGCTGGTGGCCATGAAGTATTCATGCCAGATATATTATTCAGATAACAACAGAAACTCTTACCCTGCGGATGTGTCAGGCTTTGGAATGGGGAAAGAGGGGCCTGCAACAATTGCATGGAAGTATTCTGTAACTTACACTAAATTCAGTCAATGTTTTGAGAATTCAGCATTACATTGGCAAAAGAACAGTAAAGGATAAAGCAAATGGTTTTAGAGATACTAATGGGAAACATTATGAACAGGAAATGGCTAATATATTAAATGAATATTTCACTCAGTGTCTTTATTGAGGAATAAATTGATAACAACCCCCAGGCAAAGCAAAGGCAAAGTTCTGTATTAAACAGTATGAGTATAAGTGTTACAGGTATTAGAAGCATTTTAACAAAACTATTCTACTAAATCTTACAACAAATGCTCAAGACAGGAATATTACCACTTAGTGGAAATCAGCGATCCTGTGCATTGACTTTGTAGGCTAAGTACTATAAGAATTAGACTAATTGAGAAAGTCCTGTTTTGAATATCTGTATAATTTTTAAAACCTTATGTGTATCAAACTTTTTGATTCATTTACTCTCTTTTGTGGTGGCTCTGTTGCCCTAGATAACTTGATATATCAAAAATGGAAGTTTTTACCTGAATGACAACCTCAATCACTAGGTAGTCAATAGGTATAAAATTGTGAGACAGTATTTTAATTTAAAGGTACTGAGAGGAATGAACCCTGTTTGAGTTGAGTTTTTTTATATATTTCCCCATCACTGAGAAGATGACATGTGATGAGATAGCTGCTAGATCACATTACATCATCAAGCCTGACTAAAACCATCTACTTCTTTTATGTGAGATCTTGCAGGAAACAGAACAGAGGACAAACTATTACTTAAGCTATTGCTCAAAAATAAATTTATATTCTTTTTCCCACTGATATTTATGCTTTTTCCAAAAAATTAAATAACTGAGTAGGCTGAGTCGGCCTAGAGTTTAGGAACCATTCGGAACCCCCAGATATTATAACGTATTTATTAAAGAAGTTTTTCAAATGCATGCTGCACAGCACACACAGACAAAAGATATTTAAGATATTGCAAAGTTAGTCCAAGTCCATTAAACATGAGCATAAGAAAACATAAATCATTAAGTTGGTGAAGTTTTATGCACGTACATTCAAAGGCGTCTTTAACTGTTCAGCAGTTTGAAGCCTCCTTGTTAATATTCTGTATTACAGCGGGTGCATAAAGCCTTTAGCAAATCATCTTTAAACGTACTTTGAGGGGGAGCTGGAGCCTATCCCAGCAAGCAACAGGCATAAGGCAGGATACATCCTGGATGGGACACCAGGCCATTGCGGGGCACACACACTTACACCAGGGCTCATTTTCCCAGAAGCCACTTAACCAACCTACATGTCTTTGGACTGTGGAAGGAAACTGGAGTACCCAGAGGAAACCAGCTCAAAACACAGGGGGAAAATATAAACCACATACAGACAGTACCCCAGGTCCGGAATGGAACCCAGACCCCAGCCCTGAGAGGCACGACTGTGCTTCCCACCATCATAACTTACTAACTCAAACTCCCAATCCATATTAAAATAAATGTATATCTCCCAGGTGACTCAAGTAGGAAAAGTCCTTGTGTGCAGTACAAATTTAACTGTAAAGTGTAGACATCTTCAGTCTATGCTGTGCTATGTCATTAGCCAATTGTGTAATGCACAACTGGCTGAGCACCACCACCCAGCAGGGCTCAAAGAGTCAGGCAACAGCATCTCCGAAAGCTTTCTAGGCTCTTGTGAGCCTGCAGTGTTATCAGTGAGCACCTAATTCAATACTAACTCTGCTGTAGATGCCCAGTTTAAAATGATGAAAATGGCTCAGCAGCACACATTCTGGAAGAAGGTGCCTGCATTGTTTTCAGCTCTCCTACAATTCTGCAAGGGCCATACTGTATCCCCGAGCTGAGCTGATAGAAATTTGGCATTTCCTTATTCGAGCACGCAAAGAAAAAACAGATGGCCAAGATAAACTGTAAAAAGCTAAGGAACATTAAGTTTTTTGGGTTAAGATTTAATTTGATAATGTCTTTGTAATCTTGTTGGATAATTTTAATGTTACTCCCAATAAAAGCTTTGCTTCCGAAAAACAGAGTTGTTTTGTTTTTTTTTGGACAGTTGAGAGCAAAATTCTTCTTTTTATTGAAAATTTAGAAACCACATTTTTTTTAATTTGAACATTTTCTGAAGCAATTAGAAGTTTCTGTTTCTTGGGGACCCGTCAAAACTGTGGAGAATTTTTTAATGAGTTATTCTTGAATTAATCCTTTTTTTCTGTTGCTTCAAAAGTGCTTAATTTATAAAAGATGGCAAACTTACTTTTAAAGTAATTTGATTCTGTAATTTTTTTTTGTATTGTGCATGTGCTCAGTCTTGCTCTTGAATTCGAGTTGTAAAATACCTTTAGGCCCAGACAAAAAACAAACATGTCTCACAAAATGTAGGACATCTTTGCAGACAGGACTTATACTCCAAGAAAACTCATGTAACACAAGAAGACATGACAGCTCTAGAAATGTTTCAAGTGAAATGATCTAAATGTGAAAAAATGCAAAATGTGTCTTATGTTAGTCTTTGTCTCCACCAAGTGGTATAATAACATACATACACCTAACATTTATCATTAAACTGTTTTCATTGTGTACATTTTATAATAATAATAATAATTGCTTACACTTATATAGCGCTTTTCTGGACAGCCCACTCAAAGCGCTTTACAAGTAATGGGGACTCCCCTCCACCACCACCAATGTGCAGCATCCACCTGGATGATGCGATGGCAGCCATAGTGCGCCAGAACGCTCACCACACATCAGCTCTAAGTGGGGAGGAGAGCAGAGTAATGAAGCCAATTTATAGAGGGGGATTGTTAGGAGGCCATGATTGATAAAGGCCAATGGGAAATTTGGCCAGGACGCCGGGGTACACCCCTACTCTTTTCGAGAAACCCCCTGGGATTTTTAATGACCACAGAGAGTCAGGACCTCAGTTTTACGTCTCACCCGAAGGACGGCGCCTGTTTACAGTATAGTGTCCCCGTCACTACACTGGGGCATTAGGACCCACATGAGACGCAGGGTGAGCGCCCCCTGCTGGCCCCACTAACACCTCTTCCAGCAGCAACCTATAATGCTATGTTAAGACTTGAACCTGCATAAAAATGTCTCCCCCTTCTTGAACTTTAATATTCAATTAATATTTAATGTGGTGCTGCAGTGGTGAGCATTGCTGTCTTGTATCTCTGGGTTCCTGGGTTCAATTCCGTGGGTGCTGTCTGCATGGAGTTTGTATATTCTCTGCATGTTTGTGTGGGCTTCCTCCCACAGTCCAAAGACATGCTGGTAGGTTAATTGGCGTCTGTAAAAACTAGCCATGATTGTGTGCATGTCTGTGTCTGTGTAAGCCCTGTGATGGAATGGCATCCCGTCCAGGATAGCACATGGATTTTATAACTCAGATTTATGGAAATAAAATAGTGCAGGCTAAGTGTCTGCTTTCATCAAGGGTATGGTTGTGACGAAAAAGCAAAGTTTAGATGGTACTGTATGATCATTCTAAAACCTTGTTTCGATTTCACTGGATTTCACTTTTGAATCGAATATGCACTGACCGCATTACCATTTTAAGTAAATTTCTTATGACACTTCAATTTACATGATTCTTATGATCTGATTTAAAGGATACCAGTATAAGAGAGTGCCAAAATATCTGCAGGAGAATAGGAATGCCTCTTATTTTAACTGTTTTTTATTCATCCTAATCGATTGTACAGTTATAAACACACTCTCTACATTGCTCTCAAATGTTTTATTCCAAATATGCAACACAGAGGTTTATTATTTAGGTATACGAAAGAAATTATGAACAAAGTAACAAGATTTTCTATAGATTCAGGTATTGTTATCAAACTAGGAAAGTTTCAGATAATACCAAATTTGAAACATTAGCAATGTCCATTAATTTAGTAAATGAAATTAAAAAAGATACAGACCAAATTCAAGAAAGGCCAAACACCAGGCAGATGACATTTATTGTGGACAAGTGTAGGGTTTGGCACTTGTCCATTCTCCCTTCTCCCTGCTCCCTTCTGGGAACTGTTGTCTAAACTCCAAAATCAGAAGGAAATATAATGAATACATTCTTAATACATCATTAGACAAAATGTGCAATACAAAGCATGTCAATCATTACCCATCTTCTATTTATAGTTTATGTTTTTAATACCTGTATGCAAAGCACTGCCTGGTATTTGCCCAGTCTTGAATTTTACTTTAATCTTCTTTTAAATTTCATTCGTTGCATCTACAGTGATTTCTAATCTTTCTAAATCGGTATTACGTGAAATCTGCCTAGTATACCAACAATACCAGAATCCAGATCCATGCTGTAAATTACGAAGAGCAGAGGTGTTGGTACAGAGCTCTGTGTTACTCCACTAATTGCAATAATCTGCAATTTCCCTCACGGGATCAATAAAGTATCTATCTAATTACATCACCCCAATTTTAACATTCACCTCCTGTTCAGAGAGTTCAGAAAAAAAATGAGTACCACTTGTTTTCTATAAACCAACTTAATTCGAAATTAACCAGTTTTCTTTTTTTTTTACCAAAACCTAGGCTGAATGGTTGTTCTGCAATGATAGAGAGAAGAACATCACAATACAAAGTTATACAATATGCTAGTGCCAAAGATATCTGACTCCAAAGCATCTCATTCATGATTCTATGTAAGAAAAAGGAAGTGTATAAGGCTGAGGAGCTGTTTTACAATTTAAGGTAAGAAACCTGATTTTAAAATCTATTAGCTTTATAGGTCCTCTGACATTAAAAAGAAACACCAAGTTTAAGTTCAGTACTTTATTGCCATAACAACTAATTACATGGAATTTGTTTCGGTGAGCTCATTCGATTAAAGGCATACAATACAAATAGACAACATAAAGCCGATACTGGAATGCATCCACCCACCATCCTAAACAGGCCCCAGTAATAAAATAAAGAACAATAAGAAAAATAACACTGAGGCCTGGTAGAGTGCGATGCAAAGCATTTCAGAATTAGAGTGCAAAGTTTATGCATATTACAGCCTCTGGACAGGTTTTTTTTTTTTAATAATAATAATGTTGCTTTATTAGCCCTATACAATTTCTTGCATTAGGAATTCGTCTTTTCGCATACCCCAGCTTGCTCTCCATGAGACACAGACACACAGACAGGGAGAGAAGTTTGGGGTCAGAGCACAGGGTCAGCCATTTATACAGTGCCCCTGGAGCAGTTGGGGTTAAGGGCCTTGCTCAGGGGCCCAACGGAGTAGGATTCCTCTGCCGGGATTTGAACCGGCAACCTTCTAGTCACAGGCACAGATCCTTAGCCACAGAGCCACCGCTCCGCTGCTGTTATGAAGCCTGGTAGTCTCTGTCTTGACGGACCTGAGTCCTACTAGAGAGGAGGACAGGATGGGGAAAGTTGGTGAGGATCTTGTGAGCTCTGAGTTTCAGTCTGGAGAGGTAAAAGTGGGGCTACAGAGAGTAGGTGACATCCTACATGTTTGGAGGCAACGTACACACCTCTCTCTAGCTGCTTCTTGTCCTGGGCAGAAGTGCTGCCAGACCACACAGTGACAGAGACGGTCACAGCACTCTCAACGACAGATCTGTAAAAGAGGGTTCTTGCTTCCCATGATGCTCCAGCCTCTGGTGAGCTTTCCTGACCATAATGGGTGTGCTGACCTGTGTGTTGGAGATGGTGGTGCCCAGGAACTTCAAATTCTCCACCACCTCTACAGCCTGACCATTGATATATAGTGGTTGGAGTGCTCCTTTGCAGCGCTAATGTTCATTACAAGTTCATTCGTTTAACTGACATTAATTTCTAGGTAGATTAGGCTGCACCATTCAACCCATTCAGCTACTGTACTTCATTCCTGTATGCTGACTCGCCGTTCGTTGTCTGTGATGAGCAAAACACCTCTATCTGCATGTTTAGTGTAAAAATGGGGGTGTAACCAGAGGCGTGATGCTCGCATTGTACAGTATACACAGTAATAATATAAAGGGTACACATTATGGGGTCATGGGTAAGTAAATATATGGTTTAAACATGAAAAAAACATTAAACTGATGTAATGATTAAGCTGTCACAACAAGAAACAATACAGTGAGCCAAGACCGAGTGGCCTCCACTCATTTCTAATTATAAAAATATAAGAAAGGCACTGTCACCAATGAGTTGAAACCACCTAGACTATATACAGAACATTTGGTTGCTAAAATAGCAACCGATTTATCTGAGGGTCTCCCTCAGCTTCACAATCATGGGTGCTTAATTCATGGCATGGAATGACTCAAAAAAATGTAACTTCTCCTCATGTTCCGATTGTGTGTTCTGGGTCTACTCAAGTATATCTCATGTCTGTTAGTGGAAAGCTGGGAATATACAGAACAGGTTTCCTCTGGGAAGCATTCACATTTAAAAATACTGTGGCTCGAACAACCTGCAATGGCCGCCGTCTGCGTTCCAATGTTATCTTTGCATTGAAAGATAATGAAGGTGAGCGCGTTTAGGTCCCTGTCTCATCATTTTTCAAGATTTTCAAACAGTAATAGCTCGGTTCTTTGCGCATATAAAAATAGCCTTAATTAAACTGTACATCTGTTCGCTCTGTTTTTTTTCACTGAGCTATGCCAAACACACTTCTCAAGCGTGACACAAAAATAGGATCACGTCCAGTTCACCGTCGCCACACCTGTTACCGTAATTTACACTGCGGACAATTTCGCAAATTGTGATCTTTTCCGGACGTGACGTCGATTTTAAATCTGTCAGACGAAACAACTATATCACATGGAAACAGGGCTCGTAATCCCTACTGGTGTCCGAAAAATGTCACACAACAGTTATTACCAAATAAACACAATGTTGCATAATGACCACCCACTCTTACCTTCGGCTGTGCATGTTGCTCGGCTTCATATTTATGTCCTCCCTGGGAGATGTAGTGCGAACACGTTTATTCGTGTGAAATTAAACTGGGTTTTGTGACTACTTTTCCCATGGTGCACCTGGAAGAAGAAGAAGGCGAATGTTTCCATGTTGATGACGTAACCGGATAGTAAATTGGTACAGTGTTGCAGTATGTGATCAGCTGAGTGCCTTTGTCTCGCTTGTGTAGTTGTAGTACAGCTGTTTCGTTTCGTGTTTGTTTTATTGTCGGTTAATGTATTTTGTTTTATTTAACGTGATTCCCTGTTGTAAAAAATGAAATAGCAACTCCCATAAGTACACTAAAATCGCTGTTATATATGTATAATTGACTATTTTTTTTGTACGTTTAATACGGTTTACGTTCACTGTTTGCCGAACAGAGAAAGGATCACAGTCGGTTGCTTGGCTGTACAACGCTGTGATCACCGATCCAAGCCATTTCATTCTGTTCGTTACATTTCTAATTAAGACACCGTTTTAGCTATTTTTTGTTTTAGTTTTTTTTTTATGTAAGTGGGTGCCCACGTAGCCGTTGACTAGCTTATACCATATATTAATCGACCACAATCAGGAACTGTCAAACCCGGAGAACAGATTCCGCCTCTGGCAGAGAGATGAAAATCAAGGATGCTAAAAAGCCGTGTAAGTAGAAAATCTATCCGTGCTGCCGTACATGATATGTATTACAGAGTAACAGTACATTATTAAAGAATTTAAGTGTGTTTCTTTTTCACCGAGGATAAAGATTTTATTGCCTAAATTCGGCGATAATATTTTTTATGTGGGCGGGGGATTCTCTATGCACTTTATACTGTACGTCTTCAGACTCGAGACTGATTTTCCCGCTGTGGCGGACTGTCCTTTCAGTAGGAAATTAATTTCGTTTCCAAGCAATGTTTTGTTCACCGTGAGCTACAGTAAAGGACCTGGTCTGATTACATTCGAACACATTTGAGGTCACATCGACGTACTGAACATCACACCTCTTCCTGAGACGGGAAACATGTCTCCTACATGTCTGTTCCAAAGTCCCCTTATTGCATGTTCTAAAGGCAATGAGAATCACATGGGATGTTAAAATGGACTTAGTTTAAAGGAAATTCATTTGGTAAATAATCAAACCAAAACCGGAACCAGTGGTAGAGTTTTGTTGTTGGTAACGGCAGTTCTCATTTTGCGTTGTTACTTGTCAATCAAGTACTGAGGTTTGTTATAATATATCATGAATAAGGTTCTAAGGTTAGAATAATAATTCGAATACACAAAATATTAGACTGCATATTGTTTAAAATGCCGTTTTTCCTGATTTTTCATTAACAGAAAAGAGACTTAAAAAATAACATCAATTTATGAGCCCAATACAATTTCTTGCATTAGGAATTTGTCTTTTTGCATACCCCAGCTTGTTCTCCATAAGACACACAGACAGCCATTTATTCGGCACCCCTTGGGCAGTTGGGGTTAAGGGCCTTGTTCAGGGGCCCAAGGGAGTAGGATTCCTCTGCTGGCTGCGGGATTTGAACCGGCAACCTTCCAGCCACAGGCGCAGATCCTTAGCCACAGAGCCTCAACTCTGCCCCAAGACTCCCCCCAGACTTGCTAAGCTGTTAGTGGGAATCTTACATAATCTGGAGAAGCCACCTTTAAAGGTGCTATATAAAATAAAGTTTGTTTTTACTATTTATTTCATTTGCTGTGGCCTTGTGAATTCAGAACTCGTACCAGTAAACTCAGTGGGGTTTTTTGTTACGATGCCATCACAGTAGCTTTACTACTAATTAATAAAGTGGTCTCACTTGTAATTCCAGACAACTTCTGAGTTCAAACCATGGGGAAAGTCAGTGACTGTAGTCTGATTATAAATGGGCCCCCATGAAAGGTGATTAACTTAGAACTTTTGATATTTTAATACTGTTTGTTAGTCATGTTTTGATGGTTTTATTAAAAAAGGATCCATCCATGGAAACATGGAACTTTATTCTTAATCATCTGCTCCATCTGCATAATGTACTGTTCCAGGGAAAGCTGTCTATGTACAATGGTACAATGACCTTTGATAGATTTCTATCTAATCAGTTTCACTAGGCAGTAAACAAGACTCTCCCTGGTTTGATGACCAGTTCAGTGATTGTTTTGTGGGGGTTGTTTACAGTAACTTATACTGATCTCGTTATTCACATTTGGTCCTCAGCTCTTCATTTTCTTTAGAGTAGGAATTGTTCTGAAATCATGTCTATTTTAAAATAATTACATCTATTTTAAAATTCCTTTCAAATTCTGCAATTTCCCTCTCGGGATCAATAAAGTATCTATCTATCATCTATCTGTCTATTTACATTGAACAGTTTGGGGAGATCTGGGCTGAACCCCGAATTTAACTTTAAAAGATATTGATATGCTACAGTGTCCGTACCCCTTAAATTGACATAACAATGTGGAATTCTTTTTTTTTGTATTTGTGTCTTTAATATTTGTATCCCATTACAAAAGCTATTGTGCACAGTTCCCTCTGCCTGTAGTAGAATAATTTCTTAATGTTTCTATTCTTTTGTTTCCAGATTAACTTGCTGATACTATAAAATGTTGTAAAAATATGTTTATTCTTTCCTCTACTTTTAAGGTCACTACAGTACTGAAATTGACAGTATTGTAATGAAGGACCACTGCCTCTTAGTTTTCAGCCACCTTAGGCCACAATGTTCATGAAACATTTACCACTTTGATAAGATTATACTTAATATAAAAGCAATAAGAAAAACACATTCGAGTTTTTGTATGAGAATCATCCCACATTTGTCTTGTAATACATGTAAGTTACATGCACCTGTTACTTATCTTCATATGTTTTGGGACTGTTCTGTTATTGCAGCATTTTGGAAACAAGTAGCTGATGTGCTGAGTTCAGGCCTAATCACTGTTTTGCTTCTGTTTATGATGACTTACTGAGCAGCTTTACTGCAATGTCACCAGGAAACCTTTACTGCCAGATATAAGGAAAATAATTCTTAAATTCTGGAACAGTCAGCTTCCAGAATGAATGGTACTGACCCACTTAAATTAGAGGAATGGGATTCGGTCTTCTGGTCAAGCATCTGTTAAACTGATTGATTAGTCTACAGTAGTTTTAGTTTTAGTGGGTTTAATTAATTAAAATATGTGTATGAGCTCCTTATAGTTCCTAGTGTGAATGCTTTTTATGTTTTCTTTTTTAAAAAAATAATGAACTGTTGATCACCAAACACAATAAGAAATACAATTAAGTTTTAACCTTTGCAATCTATAAAGAGACTGATTGAAGAGTCCCTGTAGACCTATGATTTTATTAGTGTCTTTAAAAAATGCTAAAGCAAAAAAAATGTTGTTTGGTTTTGTCCTGTCTATGAAATTGTAATTTCTTTCACTGTACAAAGTTCCATTCACAACCTTTTAATTATAATGTGAATGAGGAAAAAATATTTAATTTCCTAAAGGTCATCTTAACTCAGTTTTCAAGCAAACAGTAAATGTTCTCTCACATCCTCCTGAAGTTATCACCACTGATTCATTTTGGCTTCTGCCCTCTTACACAAAGGGTGCTTTGTGCTTTTCTGATGTAGGCGTAGGCTGGTGGATTCTAATTTTTATATATGAAATTTATATTGAAATAAACATGTTCTTTACCATCTTCTAATACAAGTGTTAAATCAAGAGAAAAACACTTTACAAAAGATCATTTTTTTCTACTATTGGATCTTTTACTCTTTTTGGACAGTGGTAAATCAAAATTAAGAATAAAATATGTTTAAAAACAGTTCCCTACCTTATCATGACACCCAATGAATGCATCTGTCTTTTATATTTATGTATCAGTGTTTACTGACAAAAGCCTGGGTTTTGAATCTTCACACATTGAATAAAGAAAATGTATTCCATTGAGCTACAGCTGGGTTGCTTAGCACCAGTGATGCCGGATAAATGTGTTAGCTCAAAATGCCCGCTGTTCTGGAGAAAACCAGCAATTGCAGTAGGAATTATTTTGCAAGTTAGTCAGACTTTTTTATCCACATTATTACTTTATTAATATTATTTTGTTACCCTTCCCTGAATATTCCTCAAGACAAAGCCAAGAGGATCCCGTTTAACCTTTCAAGATATCAAAGGGGATTGTGCATACTTGAACTTTCGATCGCAAGTAAACAGCTTAATTATTTCTAAAATAAAGCATATAGGTGAGCTTTATCAGAAGTATTTTCAGGACCGTTACTATAATAAGCCTGTACACTTAAAGAAATGTCAAAATAGACATCATAAAGACAGGAAACCTAAAATCAGCATTTTATTTTATTGTTCCTATGCAGTTATCCTTGAACAAATGTGGAGTAATAATGTGTTTAAATAAATATAATTTTATAATAGATAACTTAAGCACTGCAGGGAAGTTAAATACAAATTTAAACATCTTTGGCTCATTTAACCTTTATCCTGCTACATAACACTTACTGCCTGAGTGTGGTTGATTCTGTACACTGTTGAGATGTAAACTTTCTGAATTGGAATTAAAAAATCATATTTATATTTTTTATTGATTTATTGCATGATCTATGTACTATAGCACTATACATTCCTGGGGTTAAAGTATAAGTGTTCTCAGCATACAGTGTTCCATTTTATGGCCATCATAAACAGAGCTGAGATTAAATAACAAAATAGGCCAAAAAGTGGTGCATTAAAATACAAGCTAATATAAATGCTGTGACTGTCTCATCATACATTGTTACAAAATGAGATTTAAACATCACCAAAGGCTATGTAATGAAATTGTACTTCTAAGGAAAAAAAAATTATCTGCAAAGTCAGACCATCGTGCCAATAGCAACGTTGTTCCTGCTCATCTACAGGGTGACAGTAATGTTTTTAATGGAAGAAGCAAAACCTTTCCAGAAACTATTGCGTGATATTAAAATGTTTGTTTTGAACTGTCTTAATTGTATTTACAGATTTTTATGATTTCCTTGTATAATAACTGTGATTTTGGGACTAGACCCTAGGCGATATTGCAAGGCTTGTGCTATAATCAGGTTTTGAACTGCATATGGTAAAGTGATCAGTGAAAAGGCCAGAAAAAACCAAAAGAACAGACCTTGAACTGTCTTCTAAAGTAGCACAATTGTATTGGATTGCGCTGAAGGAACAAACGTGGACACACAGAGACTTCAGCACCATTCTTGTTTTAAGACACATAATATTTGGCAGTAAGCTGCCATTCTCTTTAGCCTCCCCTAAAAGAGTCAGAGATGACATATTTATACATGGGTACAGATTACTGCAGGTTCTACTGAGATTACCTTTAAATAGGGCTGAAGTCTTGAAATCTCCAGTGCCTGTTATTGCCCTATCCATGCAGCAGTACAGCTCGTACTTTTGTTATCCAGTACTCCTGCTGTCACAGAGCTAAGTGGATGAGGTAAAAAGCAGACCGAGTCTGTAAATGAGATCATGAGACTCTCCTTCACATTTTTCACTGTGTGCTCTTGCATTTGTTGCAGCCATAGACTCCTGAAGTAGCAATGTTTCGTGGTTGCTCATGCCATTCGTCTCATAAAGAAGTAATTAACCTGATTGCATCCCTCCCAAAACTGCACAATACAATAGGTTAATAAAAATCACTCTGATGCTTGCACGCTGTCTCCGCAGCTTTCCCCTGGTTTGGGATGGATATTGGGGGGACCTTGGTGAAGCTCGTCTATTTTGAGCCGATCGACATCACCGCCGAGGAGGAGCAGGAGGAGGTGGAGTGCCTGAAGAGTATCCGCAAGTACCTGACTTCCAACGTGGCCTACGGCTCCACAGGCATCCGCGACACCCACCTAGAGATCAAGGACCTCACGCTGCTGGGTCGTCGTGGCAACCTGCATTTCATCCGCTTCCCGACCCACGACATGCCCACCTTCATCCAGATGGGTCACGACAAGAACTTCTCCACCCTGCACACCGTGCTGTGCGCCACCGGGGGCGGGGCCTACAAATTCGAGGAGGAATTCCGAACGGTAATGCCCGGACCTGAAGATTGTCGGCACGATTTTCCTTCTCAAAGCTTCTTTGCTACTAGGCAGTAAAAGCCTGCTCACTCTCAAAGCTAGAGGGGTTTCTGGCTTCCTGCTGCTAGCTGAGCTCTTCATGAGATAATTGAATCAATTAGTGACCTTTATTGGTCAGCTGTAATATCTGAGGCCTGATGTTTTGGAGGTAATTTTGAAAGTGTAAAGGTGCAAAGTTAAAAAATGCCTCCACATATGGAAATGAGAGTAAAAGTTAATTTTTTTTTGCTGAAATTGAGATAACAGTTTGGGAGTACTAAAAGTAAAGGTCTTCAGGAGCAGGTTTTAAAAAGTCATCTTAGAAATATTTAGTGTGCACAGAGAGGAACACGTGTTTTTGAGTGAAAAGAAGAAAGAGATATCAATAAATATGATATTATTAGAAGCATTTCTAAAAGAAATGTAATACAACATTATCACAATGTGCTACACTTACGATAGCATTTTAGAAGCACACAGCACCTGGAACCAGCTTCAGGACATGTCATTTAAATTAGGGTTTGATTGGTTAAGTGCCTTACTTGTAAAAAAATGTATTAACATCTATAATGATGGACTCTTGTATTCCTAACGGAGTTTTGGTGTGAAATAAGCAGTATTTAGAATGCTGAAAATGCTTTAGTTTAGTTCATTATCATTTAACCTTGCAACACCATGTGAAAAGCTGCTGAGTTAAAATATGATCTTTTACACAAATATATGCGTTTGTGTAAATCAATAAATCTTGTTTCACTAATAATTTGCATCTTGAAAGTAATGAATAATACGCAGGATACCCCAGTTTAAAGCTTTGACCATGATATAAGTGGTGTTTAGTGTTGTCCTTTAGTAGAAGGTTCAAATAACCTTGTGAAAATAACTTGAAATGTTCCTTTTACTTGGTCATAGAAATAATGTAATAATTAAAAGAAGAACTCTCCAGAAGATATCTGTTGAATAATAGTAAAATCAATTAATTCATATCATTGGCAGATATAAAGTGATACTTTGGGCTGAAATCTTTGGAAATCCTGTTGTTACATAGTAAAGTATGGCCCATTAACACCAAGCATTTTCAACAATTAAGTGTAAGCTTTAGTGACAAATAATGGCAAGCCTTCAATGCTTTGAAAATTGAAACAAGAATCAAAAATCAGACAAGGGAAAAAAATTATGTAAGTGGTTAGATATAAAAATACAGGTTAGATAATAGATATTGCGATTTAATGTAATTGCAGCAGCTCAGACGTCTGTTTTCAACACTGTAGGGTCTATTTCTAAAGTCTCATTTTTGTTCCTTCATATATCTCAGTTGAATACTGTGCTTGATAATTGTAGTCCAAGTACCTGTACTTCAGAAAATGTGCATTAATATTATCTCTCGACAATGAAGTTGAACCCTAAGCAAAAAAAAAAAGATTCAGCTTTAATTCTAGTACAGAAATAGAAGTATTAAAACGGTTTAAAATCTTTAGACATCGCATTTTTTAAGTAAATCTATATAATTTTGGATTGAGGAGAATAATGAATAATGTTAGCTGCACCAAATGCAAAACCGACTGAGAAACCACTTCTGTACAAAGAAGGAAATGAAGTCTCTCTGCTTTTGAGACCCAGCGGGAATAAGTCTTGCATTTGCATTTGACTCCGTGACAGACAATAACCTCACCTCATGGTCTCTCACTGACATTGTAGATATTTTGCATCTGTTTGTGCACATTGTAGATACAGTATTTTGCATCTGTTTGTGCACACTGTAATAAGCCCTGCTTTTCCTTTGTTGCTTTTCTTCCAGATTGGAAACCTGCAGCTTCACAAACTAGACGAGCTGGACTGTCTGGTAAAAGGGTTGCTTTATATAGACTCACCCAGTTTTAATGGCCAGGCCGAATGCTATTACTATGAGAATGCCTTGGATCCAGATCGCTGCCGGAAGGTGCCTTATAACTTGGATGATCCTTACCCTTTGCTTGTGGTCAATATTGGCTCAGGGGTCAGCATCCTGGCAGTGTACTCGAAGGATAACTACAAGCGGGTGTCTGGCACAAGGTAATAAATACGGTCTCAGGTTTATGTTGATATGTGTAATCAATCTTTATACCGGTTTTTGGTTTGGCCTAGTTTTACCAAAAAGTTTATACTATTTCTTCATTTTAAGATTTGCATCTTGATGAATTTTCCCTGATTTTCTGAGCTTCACGCTGCACAATACAATCTTTATTGTCTTAATTCTGTCTTTAATTTTATTGTTCCTATGACATCTCCAAGATCATACTCAGAGCAGTTCTGTCGGGGGGTGATATTGCACAACTACATTAAAAAGCACCCCCTACGAGGTTGTTTAAAAGACATCCTGACACTGAAAACAAACATGTAAGACTGTGTGAAACAGTGTAGTAATTCCAGCTAAGGTGCAATTTTCCTGGCCTTCTGTATACATTGTTGTTCTGTGGTGGCTACCTCAAAATTAGCTAGTTACCAGTATCAGTGCAAGCCTGAATAATCTTGCAGGTCCCGCACAGAAAAATTATGGGATTGATAGGGAGAGAAAATGATACAATTGTGTGTTTGCCTAATTGTCTATTTTGGAGTGGTCACATATTATTGTGAAAGTTAGGATGTGATACACTCAAAAACTGCTTTTCATAGAGAAAAATAAAAAGTCTAGCTGCACAGTGAACTGCTGAGCATAGTGGGAATGCTGCTCTGAGGAGCTGGCTCGCCCACATGAACACTATGATAGGCTGCCACCCTGCTCCTGGGCTTGGCTTGCCTTGGTTTCAGTCCAGCTGAGAACTGGGGTGTTTTTTTCTGCTCTTTCCAGCCTGGGAGGGGGCACGTTCCTGGGCCTGTGCAGTTTGCTGACGGGCTGTGACAGTTTCGATGAGGCGCTGGAGCTGGCATCGAGAGGGGACAGCACCAATGCTGACAAGCTGGTTCGCGATATCTACGGGGGGGACTACGAACGTTTCGACTTGCCAGGGTGGGCTGTGGCATCCAGGTGAAATACAAAAATCAATGTTTTGACTCTCTGCTCTACTGATGGATGTCTCTCATGCAAAAAATATTTAAAACATCAGATTCTGCTTCACATAACACATCAGAGAAAGATCTGATAGGAATCACCACAATGAGAACCACAGAATGTTAAATTGTGATGCTCTACATGATGTGTATTTGTAACAGGAAAAACAAAAATTACATTCATTTACAGTCATTTATCTTTAATTTGCCCTTTAGTTTTTAAATTGTGTACAAGTATCTATTACACATGCTACAATGATATGCTCTTACGTTTATATTGCATCTATTTTAATGTTATTTAATATGCATTTATATATTTTTTACATGTTTTCATTTTAACCTTGTAATTTTCAAATTCTTCAAAATCAATGAGCCTCATAGTTATTCCTGTGTTTAAATAACAGTTTAGGTAGCTACCCCGTTCTTTAAAACACTAAGGAATCTTCAAACACTTAGCTTGTAAACAGAAAGTCCATTTTGTCTGCATGTAATGAGTTAATCAGCTAGGAATTTGAAGGGAATTCAGCTGAAGTCTAGATCCCACTGTCTTCTGCAGTGAGGGGGGAGGAAGGTTCAGGCTGTGGCTCCACAGTCATCTGAAATAAAGACAATTCTGGTACAATTCTGCTTTTCAGCTTTGGGAACATGATCCACAAAGAAAAGCGGGAGGCTGTCAGCAAAGAGGACTTGGCAAGGGCAACCTTGGTAACCATCACCAACAACATTGGCTGGATAGCAAAGATGTGTGCTGTGAATGAGGTGAGGGGAGAAAAATACCCTTGAATTACCTTCAGGGTTTTACAAATGTGATATTGTGTGGTGGTGAAATACCTTCAGCATTCATTTCCTTTGATCCGCACCCCAAAATCACACACTCTGGAGAGTTTTCTGTTTTCTTGTCTCTATTTTATCTTGCTTTTCTTGGCACAGGGGCTAAGCCAAAGTGTCAAGCCTTTCGAAGGTTGGTGGGAAGACAATTGAATACGGATCATAATTGAATCCTAAGTACGGGTATTTGAATGGCTCGTATAATTAGTACTTCACCTGATTATGCCTCACATCGACTGTTAACATGGCACCGCCTTTATTGGCAGAATGGAAGACCTATTACTCAGATGAACCACATTGAGCAACCTCATGTTCATTTTCTATATTTCCTTTTTTGGTTATATAATGATACACGTCTCTGAGATGACTCCACCCTGGGTTGCCACAGTCAAACGAGTTCTTTATTTTAGGCCTTGCACAGCTTCATTGCCAAACCTCTGTTAATTAGTGGTTCTGTGCTGAACCTAGTTTAGAAAAACAAACACACAGTAGTACAGGTACATGCTGCAGTCCAGATCTCTTTGCTTTCGGCTTCTTTACAGTGCTGCCTTGTGGCTTGAGAATCAAGCAGCATTGTACAGGGCTATGAAAACTTGGAGAGATAGCATCAGCAGTACACATCAGCTCATTTGTGGTCAGAGTTGTGAGAACATTACTTACCGTATCTCGGATGACATCTGAGTGCATCTATGGGAGCTAAATTTAGCATTTCTTAAAATGTTATTGACTGAAAAGGGACAATAATACTAACAGAAGGATGTTGGAAATTGATTGAAAATATACTGTATGTCATTTCATTAATGTGTAAAAGGTAGCTCAACGGTTCATATCATAAAACAGTTGCTGGATAGTTTTAGGATTGCCTGTCCTGCATTGTGACACTTTAAGAAACAATAAATTATGTTGGCTTTAATTCCCTTCCTAGGAGTTTTTGATGACATTAATTTGAAGAAAGAACGACATTCTTTTTCTTTCTACAGACGTTTTTTGAACTACAGTACATTGGTAATTTTTGAAAACTTGAAACCAGATTAAGCATCTCTTTGTAAATAGTTTAGATGAATATCTTGGTGGAGTTCACACAAAAACAAAAGCATCTGAAGGAGAAGTTTTTCACCTCTGCCTTCCCTTCGTTCATGGAATAGACAGCAACACTGAATTCCTCTATCCTGGCTTCTGACTACGGCTGTCCAGGAAAGATCTAGAACTACATGATCAGCAATCAGTGTGTCCAGGCTGCTCTGACTCACAGCTGAATCACTGGGAATCATGATCATTTAAAGATTATGTAAATGAGCTATCATGACTTGCACAAATGCGTGACGGTTTCACCATCTTGCATATGCTGAGTTTATTGCAATAATGATGATGGAAGATTTACTTTTCCAACTAACCAAAATTAAATTTTTCTTTGCAAGCCGCATTGTGGTCTTACTCTCAGAAGAATTAAATGAGGTGGTTAAAGAATAATATTCACTCTCTGAAAGTCCAGGACTGTAAGGACATTGAAATGTTCAGACCACTAGGGCTTTATAAAATAAACTGAAGTATTTTAATTACAAAGGGTAAACGGCCTCTGTTAAGTCATGTTTGTTGAGAGCCAACTCCTATTGCAGAACTAATGTATTTGCTGCATAACACCAAGCCTAAAATGGAACAGGAACAGTGGTATGGTATTGTTGGATTTGTACACAGTCCTACTTGCAACCAAACGGAAAGTTGATATTGAAACTAGAGGTACTGGACATGTGATGGGAAAATTACACATAAATTAATCCACATGCCCTCTTTACTGGATATTTTGTTTTCCTTTTTATCTACCTTTAGAAAATAAACCGAGTGGTGTTTGTTGGAAATTTCCTCCGTGTGAACACTCTGTCTATGAAGCTCTTGGCCTATGCTCTGGACTACTGGTCACAAGGACAGCAGAAGGCGTTGTTTCTGGAACATGAGGTATTTTCTTTATGTACAGTATGGGACTAAAGTAATGATGGCTTAGGAGTAAAATGTATATTCCTTTATCAGTGTGCTATGAAAATATACACTAAGTATTTAAATGTCCATATCCATGGAGTAATAGGTATATAGGATCTGAAGGCTTTAAATCATTAGACATCAATGAACTGCAAAGTGGCAAAAGTGAAAAGAATATATAGAATCTGCTCTCTCTACACATCAGTTCGTACTTTGTTACCTCTTAGTCACTTTAGGCTCAACAAGGCAATTTAAATTTCTGAATTAAAGTGGGCTATAGCACAAAGGTGAATTCTTGACGGACTGTCTTTTAATTCGAACACAAAATCTAAATACATCCCCTTGTCACTCTGCATTTTTGATTGTACAGCAATTTGTAAGCTAATGAGCGTTTTTCAACTTGAACTCGAACTCTTTTAACATTCTTTAGCAATAGCAAAAAGAGCATCCGTAGCTGAAAAGTTTATTTTTATTTCTTTTTTTTTTCCAAGGCCTTTTACTACACTAGCGCATCAAATGACAAATTGGGCAAATTTAGGTTCCCCTGAGTGCTAATACATTCAGAAGCGATAAAGACTAACTCTAAAGCCCAAATGTCCATCTTTTAAAATCCCTTCCATTCATTCTTCTAAATACACAACAACTATGTGAACAATGTAAAAAACAAAGCCTTCTTACTCATCAATAGAATGCGGTTGTATTGCTTTTTTTTCACGTTGGCATATTCTGATCTCTTGTAAATGTGTTATAAATTTATTTAATGACTGAAGAACATTGAGGCCTATTTTTCCTAGAGAGGTACTGATAATTCCATTTGTGTGATGACAGGTGACAGTCAGTCACCTATACAGTATACAGTATTTTCCTTCCAGGGGTAACTTTAAAAGCCTGCCCTAACTTAAATCACCTCTCTTGCAGGGTTACTTTGGAGCAGTTGGTGCGCTTCTGGGCCTCCTAAATTTTACTTAAAGTGCTGCTTTTTCAACTGGTTGCCGCTGTCCCGCGCTGACAATGACACAGCTCACAGTCAGGTCTGTCTGACAAACCACCAAAGGACTGCAAAGAGACTTTTTAAGCTGTTTCACACAAAGGAAGAGTCCTAGGGAACATGGGTTCTCTAAAGTTTATAAATACGTTTCGACACTCCCTGGAAAAAGTGAGAGAGCGGAAAACATGTACAGTAGAGTACCTGTGAATTACATGGTCCAGTATGAGTGCCACTTCTCAGTTATTACCTGAACATTGCTACACAGCCTCTGACTCATTTGATTCCAAACCCTGTTCTGTTTGGTCAAACACACAAGCCAATAAAAAAAATCTGAATTACTGTATCTGAGAGAAACTTAGATATCTACTGTATCTAAACAGCTATTCAAGTTTTAGGTGATAATGGTTTACACAAAAATATGCTGGTAAGGGGCCAGTGTTATAAATGTTGTTTAACACCTAGCTATATGCTGGGACTAATGGGTTGTGGGTATGAGATTAATTTACTCTTCATCTGATCACAGTGTTACAGTAGAGCAAGCTTGTGGCTTCCAATTACACTTTTATGCATAAATCAAGTCAATGTTGAAACCTGAAAGTATCAGCGATTGGAAAATGCTAAAATACTTGATAAAAGGGCTTGATGCCTAAGATGCGCATTTCAACTACATAGCGGTTGCTCTTTATCATGGGAATCAAATGTACCTTGCTGTTTTTCTTAATTCGTTTTGTCTTGCGGTCTGTCAGGACTTGATAATGGCACACAATATATGTGAATTGAGCAAAATTCCCAGTTTTGCTCAGGCACTCAAACAAAACAGCACTTGTATAAAAAATAGATTATTCATCAACAGCACTTGTTTAAAAAGTACATTAATCATCACCACTGTGAAGTTTAGTTTTATGCTTGGACCATACTGTAAGTTCATCATATGAGTAAAGTGCTTATTCATTTAGATTTTATATGTGCAAATTAACAGCACATAAGAATCTGAAATCTGAATAATGCTTCAGTATCAACATAATCCTTTCTTGCTTTCCTCAAACAAAGCACTTAAAATCTGCTGTATATATCAACAGGTGTGTATTCCCATAGCTTTGTAGATAGAATTTAAGTGCAAGGTGATAATATCTGTGTAGCATAAACCTTGGGAATTAAGAGCATGAGAAGTCTGCATATCTCTATTTTGCACTTGTAGTGAAAGTGGACAAAAAGGGATTTTGCACTGGGAGTTACTGACACTTGTAAAACTATCTTCAAAACCTCATCTACAGATAATTTGAATCTGTCAGGTGACTAACCTTCTGTTTATTGAAAACCAAGTCCAACTTATTACATGCAACATTTGCAAATTATTCTTAAACATTCATATATTCACTATATTAAAATGTTTTAAATAGCTACTAAAACATACAAGCTTAACTCGACCAAGTAGCCTTTTTGGGTTTGTAACATTTCTGAGCTATTGAAACACTCCTTAAAACAATTTTTGTAATATAAAAGACTTTGCCTTTTTAAAAGATTAAACTTACTTTTTTAGTAATTCCTTTTTGTGTTAATGATGTGTTGTTTATATTAAAGATGGGCATTACTTCAGAGACAGTAACATTGTGGAAATGTAGTACAGTATCTTTTTTTGTAGTCTAGTGCCATTTATCTGTAAACCACAAGGCCTGGCCACAAATCTCTATTATAATTAATTCAATTTGGCTATCACTTAAAACCAATCATAATCACAGACCTAAAGCAATTAGTTTGATTACTTGAAGTCTTAAAAGAAGCTAATATCATTATATAATTGAAAAGATGCTAATAACCTTTGTCAAATATGAAGGATACTAGATGCTCATGTAACAACAGAAAAGTTGAAAATTGTCCAAATGACACATTTCAATCTTTGCTGAAAGAAGTCCCAGTGTATGAATTCATAATTGACCATCTGGTTTGTGCAAGCAGAATTGCTAAACTTAAACTTGCATCTTAATACAAGTTGTCTTTAATTAAAATGAAAAGGAAAGGACTAAAATGAAAATCACAATTTTCCTCATTTTTAGTGATAATACAATGTGTGTGCATGAAATCTGGCCATTTTCACCAAAACAAAGGATGTGCACCAGTGAGTAATGTGGGGGTTCTTTCACTCTGCTTTCACTCTGTGTTTTTCTTTCATTTTTCTCATGTCTGTCTATGATCATACCTTGTTGAAGACGTCATGAAACAATAAAACAAACAAAACATTACAATATAAATCGTAGAAATATCACAGTTTTGCTGCCACAGCTTTCTAATATTATTTCAACACTGAACTGAACAGTGCTAGGTTTCATTTACATTTACAGGCTGTAAATGAAAGGCTGTAATGAAGATTTAGTGTTTATAGTTTTGTAGGTTTTTTTTCTTGGGATCAACCCTAGGTTAATATTTTCATGGGATCATTTTTTGGGGACCACTTGAATCGTTAATTGTTTTTTACTATTGCCTTATTATTTTCTTCCTTTGCATTATAAAGACCTAAAAACAGAAGTGGACATTGTATATAAGTTTTGAAGATGCCTTAATTGTCACTTTTTTAATATTAGTGTTTTTTATTATCCAGAATATCCATATCCATTTTTACAAATAATGTAATATTCCTTTTATG
The DNA here is from genome assembly GCF_059453375.1 of Lepisosteus platostomus. Taxonomy (NCBI): domain Eukaryota; kingdom Metazoa; phylum Chordata; class Actinopteri; order Semionotiformes; family Lepisosteidae; genus Lepisosteus; species Lepisosteus platostomus. The sequence goes on from NC_142623.1 coordinate 40,220,377, forward strand.
TCTACCTCATACTAATACATTCAAGCATAATTTCAGGATTTTAAACCGAGTCCTACTGCTACATAGGAATTCGTAATACAGGTAGTGTTTTCATGCTATAACAATGTCTACCAGTAGAGGGCAGGCTTTGACAAGTAGGGCATTGGATTTTTCTTTCATACTTAAACCTATGTTAAAAATGTTAGGTTCTTCTTTGTGTTTTGGAATAACAGATGTTTCAGAGGTTGTGTGGACAGAACCAATACTGTCGGTAACACTGTATTTAATTGATTTTAATCTATTATCTCTGCTGGCAAATCCTGTAAATAACATAGTCTGGACCATATTCATTTGCTGTAAAGTCTATACACACTGTATTTTTTTTACTGTCATAGGTATTTAAACATTACCAAGGTATCTAAAGTATTTTCTGGAAAAAAAATCAATAATATATGTTTAAAAGAGAGTGGTAAATGTTTGTTCTGACCAATATTAACTGTAACTTTTATTTTATTTTGAATTAGAATATGAAAACAGGGAATCTGTTTGATGCTATAATTTAAAAGGTTATGTATTTCCTATTTTCTTCAAATATTGCAAACAAAGAGAGTCTTGACACTCTCCATATAAGGGATAATAGTAAAAGGTTGATTTATTTTGTGGGCATTTACTGTACATAATCTTTTATCTTTTTTATTCCATTGAGAAACAATTTAGATTAGTTAAGATATCAAGGAGTATTTCTAATTGGAAAGCCTAGTTTAGAAAGTTTATGCAAAAATCATACATCTTCAATAACACTAAAAATAATTTTGAGTTTGTTTTTGTGTACAACAAAACAGGAATCAACTATGTTCTGGACAGTACTTATGAAGCCAAGTGACCCTAAATACTTTGTAAATGCTACATTTTAAAAAAGTTAAATGGTACTATAGGCCTCTGTGTTTTGAAAAATAAGTATTCTGTGTTTCTGTATAGCTGTGTGGGTCTGTAAACTCAATTATATAACCAAAACACATGCCACTAAAATTCAATGATCTTCAGAGAGACATCACTTATCATGATTGTGAGAGCCTCAATTCACAAAGTTTTGTATGTCACCATCTTAATACCAGTTTCTAAAAATCTGGAACAATTCCATTATAATCAATTGAACAGGTGATGTGTTAAATCTGTTTTAAAAAGTAATTTCTCTTGAGACCTTAAGGCCCATAATTATCTTAATTGAACAGATTATCAAATTGATTTATCGATGGTTTGATTTCTAAATGTATAGGTGGTATAAAGATCTTTAAGAATAGCATCAGTTTCACTGTATGTTGAAGGTAAACAGTTCAAAATTAATGAAGCAGTGGTAAAGACCCGTTTGTACCTTTAATTAAAATTAGTAAACCAAGGGATTATAACTCCTCATTTGCTTGTTCCTTTTACCTGCAGACATATTCTTCAAGTAAAGAGTGAGGTGGTGTTGGCATCTTTGACAAAGGAATTGGCCTTAATTTAAACCGCTAATGGAATAATACCTTCTGTACAATTAGAAATCTGTCTGTTCAGTGATGTGTATGAGGGCAGTGTTATGCAAGTAAATTGCAACAGATGTTGAAGTCAGTCACTGTGTTAAAGGAGAATACACTACTCCACCCACTGCTGCCACATGTAATTCTGATTAAATTACATGTAAATCAGATTGGTACTGATGATATCAGCAGTATTGGGTTAAAGAAATGCAGTAGTTCTTCTAAAGTATTGGTGAAACTAAATAATACAATATTGGGTTACGGTAAGCTTCTCTGTGTTAAAATATTCTGGACTCTGTTGTATTTCTGTTATGTTGAAAGTACTGTAAACATTTTTTTAATTGTTCCCTCCTACATAATGGTGTATCATCCGGGGAAAGAGACTTTTTTGAATTTGTCAAATAAATTCCTATGTCGTTGGATTTAGTGTTGTAGGATTTACTAAAATGATCATTCAAAGTTAACCTTGTTACCAGGTACCTGCTGTGATTTGACATTAAAACTAAACAGGCCTTATCTAAAACTAAACTAAACACAGTGTCCTTATCTTAACGTTTTTTTTTTCTTCATTTTTTCTCCATAAAGCATAATGGCTTGGCTTATTGATATTGTGGCTTATAAATACACTCTTGTGTGGTACACAAGCACCAGCACATGTACATGTCTGTTAGAACGCAGTGTTCTTTAGCTAAAGAAACAGTTGAATGATGCTGTAATTGTTGAGCAGTAATGGAAACTGGCACAATGGTACAGCTCGCTTTGGTTCAGGTTATATATATTAACCAAAATGAAATGCCTTTAAAACCATCTAATGTAAATTGTTTTTTTTTTGCATTTTTATGGTATCCATAATTTGTTTCCCTTACTCTGATGCATAGTATATCTTTGCCTAAACTGGATATTTTTGGAGGTTTAGGGTAGAAGAGATCCCATCTCAGACCTTCTTTGTGGCTCGATCTCATTTTCTGGCTTTAATTACACTGTAATAAAATGAAATAAAACACTCATAAAATGAATGCTGTGGATTCTGAATTTTCTCATTTAGCTTGCTGTCTGCAATCATGAAACCGGTAATATCACCACTAAACAGATTGCTGTGGGTCAGTAGAGGCCCAGTTTTATCAAAATGTTAAAATTAATATACTGTAGCAAGGACATACCAGAATGGAGACGCTCTCCCCTGGTGCAGAAATACAACTGCTGGCACAACCATGCTTCTCCGGCGTCCTCTTTGAATTTTCATAGACCGTATCCATAATCATGGTTTTCTTCTACCAGTGAAGCTTTTGAGAGGAGATGAAATGGGAATCATAAGACTCTTCTATCATAAGAGTTTAGCTCCAGAACAACTGTCTCTGTTCAGTGAGAGCATGTTAGATGTTTAGGGGGAGATCTGTAACAAACCCCTAAACCAGCTAACTTTTCTCAGTCTAGAGAAAGAGAAACTGTACTCGGAGTTTCTACTGGACAGCTGAACCTCGTCCCCTGGAAAGCAGCCCAGAGAAGCAGTATGATTTCTACTGATGATACCTGCAATGATCATGACCACATGTGAGGATAAGGATGTGGCTCTAAATCAGGACACATGAGACCAATCCATGGCTAATTTCTTTCTTTGACTTGATAGCTTATGAGAACTCTGTCCCTCTCTTCACCGTAAAGTACAGAAAATCTGGATGTATAGTAGGTCCAATAATATGAGCATTAATCAGTCATTGACATATGACTCAAGGTGCTTTGGAGTCGGGTATACTTGTGTTTGAACATGGTGTTCATTATGGACAATTCAGTTATTATCGCAGATATCCAAGGTTGAAAAGGCTGTGCCATTTTAGCGCAAGAAACTACCATTCACAAGTATGGCTTTATACATGGAATTGAGGCCGAATGCAGCTTCTACTAGCTCTGTGTCCTACCCTGCCAGAGATGTGACATTTCACATCCTAGTAGCATCACTCCACTGCTAAGGTCCAGTTTAATGTGATTCCAACCTGTGGCTGCCATACTGGTATCCCTCACAACCCACACCTTTCCCCTCACAAGTGGTAATCCTGCAAGCTAGCTGCATAAGCTGTTTCATGCTGAGCTCGGACAGGTCTCATGAGTGTCTGTGTGGGTCTCATGGCTAAACCATCCTGAGGATTTTGGCGGGGTGTGGTTTTTCATCTCTGAACTCACCACATACTTGTTTGCCAGTTGAGAATCGTTGTGGTTCATGGGAACACACAGAAATCCACCACTACAAGGTTATTTGTCCATAGAGGGTTTTCCCCAAATCTCTCTCTCAGAAGTTAAATTCATGCATTCTTGGACACTGAAGAGTGCTAATCTGTTGAGCTAAACTTCTGAATTTCCTGTGATAAAGTAAGAGTAGTCATTACATTTTGTTAATGCAACACTAAAAACGGAATTAATACATTATTTACATTTGCCCAATAATCATCTTCTTAATTAAATGCAAACTTTGATATAAATGCATGAAAGCCATACATTTTGTTTATTTTGTTTATTCTGAACTATATCTGTCAAAGAAGTCTGATCATCTTGATTTGCTGAGTTGATACTTGAAAATTAAATAAATATCTCTGTGTATACATTTGTACAATTTTAATTGTTAAGCATTCTCTATTAGCCCTGCAGAAACTGCAGAATTCAGCAGTGCTAACAATTGTCGCCTGCTCTTGACAGATCTCAGACACTAAGCAAAGCTGGGCCTGATCAGTATTGATCAGTATTTCTAAGGAAAAGACACATTCCTATTGTGTTTTTTGCAGACCAGGAGATGGAGCTCTTCGCTCTGGACCAGAATTCCCCCTGCATGCTGTGCTTTAGGAGTTGACATCCTTTGTATGAGACATTAAATCAGAGTTACTTAAGTGCCTATGGCCATTAAAGATCCCAAGAAACCGCTCACAGGGATGTTCACCCCATTGTCCTTCCTCGGTAACTTCCTCTCTTGGCTTCAAAAATCTAACTTTCCTGAAATAACCCCTTATTTCAATTAATGCAGCAATTTCTCACTTCTCCTGATCTTTTGTGTGGTGAGGCTGCTGTTGCATAATGGGTGGATCCTGTACTTCAGTGAGGAATAAAGAGAGTCTGCTTTTACATGTAAAGCGTTTGGGGAAATTGCTTGATGCAATTATTTCTTCTTCTGTACACTCTCAGCTGTATGTGTTTGTATGTGGGTCTGACAGTATCCGGTCTGTGTAGCTTTCTTTCTGTCCTGTGATTCTCCATCTTTCTATCCATTGTCTATGAGAAAACAGCCTAATACGGGGGCAGAAGCAGTGGAATGTTGTGTTTCACCATCTTAGGTATTCTCTTGTGGAATTGCACTAATTTTACCAAAATATGTTTCCAAATGAAGTTAAGCATAATGAACACAGTCACCAATCATTTTAAATGGCATACTTTATTTTTGATCATGGTGCACGAAGGAGGAAAAAAGAAGCGAGTGAATATAGAGTGATATCTGAACCACATAAAAAATTGATTAGCCTGGATGTATGCAGAAACTCTCAAGAGGCGGCAGTATCTTGCCTTAATTTATGTTGCTTACTTTCCCTACAATATTGCTGCTCTTTGATCTCCCAGCATTAAAAAAGCCCACAGAACAGGATCCTCAAAGTAAAAAAATGCAATTCTGGTAATGCTGGGGAAAAAAGTGAGGATGTGAAAAAAGAACTCTATCAATCTCTGAAAATCAGTGGGTGAAACACTGTTTTAACAATTAATATTTTAAAATGATTCAAATCAAAATGTGTTGAATTCTTTATGTTCCGATCTATATAATGAAGACGGACCTGTGGTGCTCCTGAATGCATTATGGTTTATTGTTACAGTAGTTGCATTACTTATGTGTTATCTGTAATACAGCATATCAAGAGATATACCAGTTTCAGAACAAATACCTGTAAAGTACACCAAATGGTACACCAAAAGATGAATGCATACAGTATATGTATCCTGCTAGTAGTGTCACATAAGATATTGGGGATCACTTATATTTTTACAAGAAATGCTTTGCCATTAAGATGTAACATATCACTGTGAACAATATCCCTTTCTAAAAGTACCTTGCTCTGCAATTACAAAACAAAAGATATCTGCATTTTTTATTGAAGACCAGTGGGCTACAGTATATTACTTGTTTACTATACTGTATGTGTGCAAATACATGTAACCCCTCCCTGAAATGTTTAATCATTTTATTGGTACTAAAGCAGAATTAAGTCATTGTATGAGATGAATGTCTCAGAAGAAAAGGGAGCAAAAAAAGAATGAACTATTGCTGTGAGCAAGCAGTGGGTACAAAAATATTAATTTATGTCAGATTTAAATATTTAGAGAATTTTTTAGTAAAAAATATTAACCATATACTGCAGTTTCCAAATTGAGAACAGAAAAAAACAACAGAGTTAGGGTTTGGGAAGAAAATACATTTTGATCTGGCCTAAATATGCACTTTCACAGCAAATCAGACTGAGCTATATAGTAGCACAGGAAAACCTCTGGGAGCCCATTGCAGAACAAGGGTAATTTTTTATGTTTGATCTGCCTTGTTCAAATGCAGAGACTGTGTAGTCCCAGGGTGACCTTCTTTTTAAAAAGCCATGATGGTTTTAAAAGCTGGAGATCAGTGAGATTTATGACTTTCACTCAGGGAAAGAAGCCATGGACAAATCTTTACCATGCAAGATATTCCCTTTGCAGTGCAGGTGCATCTTGAATTATTTTCCAAATCAAGAATCAGCCCTTAAAAGAAAGGATGAGTGTAGGTGGATGTGAAGGTCATTGTGGAATTTAGATGAGAATTGTATGAATGGAGCTGCAGTTTACCTCGACATCCACAGCTTTTCAGTTCCTCTTTGCAGCACCAGAACAGTAGAGGGCATCTAAAAGCCGCCTGACCAGCCCAGAGATAACAACAACACTGCTGATCATCAGGTTTGACACCTCTTATTTTAATTGGCAAAAGGTATCACATTTAGAACAATTAGATAAATCTGACTAAAATGTCAGAGCACCATAGGGCAGTAACTGCCCAGCTGTCTCCTAATAACAGTCTCTAAAGCTGAGAGATTTAGGCAGGTACAGTAGGTTAACCTAGACTTCTTTACAGAAGCACATATATGCTTAAGCAATCCTGCTAGAAAATTACAGAAAGAGAAAAAAATCTATTTTGACTCCTCACAACCATTTTACCGTTTGAAGATTTTATTCAGGTGATAACATACAACAGGAGTTATAACACACCTCTAATACATTTAAGAGAGAAGTAAATCAGACGTTTTTAGCTTTGCATATTTGACTTTTAATCAACCTTTGTGATTTAGACACGGCTACATATATTTCCAAGGAATTATATCTAGTTTACATTGAATGTTTGGTTTTAAAGCATTATTGTCATTTAAGAAAACAGGTACATATATTTCCATGATTATGAAATCTGTATCTTTATTAGCATCCATTGATTTATAATACATTTTAGAGAAACATCAGTGTTGTTTATTTCTTATTTTAATCCCACATTATTGACGGCCATGACAAAGCACTATCTTACTGGGGGAGGTGGGTGTACATGAGTAGCTACTTCGACCTTTTAACCTCCCCTGTTTCCACCTCCCTGCCTTTGAAGAGCAGCTGGTTTGGGGGAAGCCATCTTTACCTGGCTGTTCATCCAGTATTCACCAAAACAGGCACCAAGCAGGGTCCTCTCAATCTGCTGTCACCAGGAAACCCGATATCAGAGCTGACTGATGATTCCACCCTTGACACCAGAATTCTGTGTTACTGGTTTTTACTGATTTTCCAAATGGGGAGGATCAAAAAAGAAAATAAGACTAAATTAATTAATTGAGGAAGTAGAGAAAACAATTCTTTAAGCCACCATTCCTACAGTTTATAACATGTATGTAGGGATTTATGGGTCGAAGGCATTTGTAGAAGGAAAAAGAGCCGAGGAGGGGTTACATCGTGAACTGGAGCCCCTTCTCTCCACCACACTCTGTGTTATTACTGAGGGATATAAATATATTGTCTTGCAATGGTACCTTGGAGGATGCGCCTTGGTTTTCCATGTTAAAAAGATTAGAAGATGGTTCCCGTCTGCTGAGTTTAAGAGGGTGGGCCAGCCTACCGCCAGTTTAGTCCTATGGGGGATGTGGTCAGCAGATAAAAAGACAGTGTGTCTATCTCCCTCTTTGAGATACCACAGAAAATTATTGTATTTTAATATAAAATACTCATTTGTATTGCTTTTAAAAGTTTTGATTTGAATGTCACCTGAGACAATTTTGCCTTGCTTAATCAGGTCTCTGGTGCTTTCATTTTTCTTTATGACATTATAACAATATTATGTTACAGAATGTGTCAAACCTATGGAGGAAACATTTCCACAGTGAAAACATTTATGTACTGTATTTATTTTTTTCTTGTCACTTCTCAGCAAGGTAATTCGACCACTGATTGTTTCCGGGCAGCTTGGACAAATCTTTAAACTTAAAATACTGTATAAGGTTTACCATTTAGCTGAATTTGTATTACATTGGCAAAAACAGTTTTATGACAGATTTACATTACAAATACTACCAAAAACCAAACATTTAGATATTATAGACACCCAGAAATTTAATCACTATAAAGTTGTAATCTTAGTTTCTATGGCCTCCTATCTGGGCTACTGTAATTGCATTTAACAATCTTTTTCCCGCTTTTAAAGCAGGTTGTGTATGAAATGCTGAAGACAAGTATTACTATAGAAACTGATTGGCTATTTTCTTTCCAACACGCATAGCAATATTGCTTCAAACCTACTGCTTTTTAAGTACCACTGGTCTGTGGTGTCAAAGGTCCAACTGTTTTTAGATTTAATTAACGAATCTCCTCACTCTTTTCCCAGAGGGAGGCTCTGTGTGCCCTTATCTGCAGGCTCCCTTGATATTGGATGGTCCCTTTCATGCTTAATAAAAAAGCTAAACAGATCCAGTGGGTGTGTATTGATCAGTACTGTAACAGAGGTGGTGAAGGCGAGTGAGATCAGGGTAGCTGCAAGTGAGGGAAATTCATTCTTTTCTTCAATTACCAGAAGAACTCGAAACAGGATGTTAATGATGTAAATGTGATTATTTTCCCTGAGCTCAACAAACAGGCCAGGAGTCTGTTAGGAAACAAAAGTAAGGAATTCATTACCCTTGTGAGGTTACTGAAAATATAGTCCATCTTGTACTTGTCTGTGCTGAATTGTATACCCAAGGCTCTTTTCAAAGTTGCCCACTTGTTGAGGCTCACTAAAGTTGTCTAGTTTTCATTTGTGCAGCTTGTCTGTCATAAATAGCTCAAAACATCTCTGAATAATTGAATAATTAACTTCACTAATTTGTCTCACTTTCTATTCCTTTGTTATTCCTAATGGCTGACTATCATATTCAAGATACAGTATGAGGCATAGTCAAATGTGGCCTCAAACAAAGGCCAGAAAAAGACTTTTCGGTTTTCATAATGCCCCCGGTTTTAGAATTTAAATGTGTTGTACAATATAGGCCTTCATAAATCAGCCTACTTCTCTTAATTCTTAAATATTCTAAAATATTCTCTGTAAAGGGAATGACATTATGCTGACTTACACCAAATACAAAAAAAAAAATCAATAATAACATCTGATACCAATTTCAAGCATAGCTGTCTTCTCATTTCTCCTAATCATTCTCTTCCTTTTCACTCCCAACAGACTGAGTGAAAATATGTGCATTCTTAGTATTATTGCAATGGGCAATTTCCTTATGACCTGTAATCTGTAGATTTTAATTGAGTGTGTTTTTCAAGATTATATGCTAGCATCTTGAGCTTAGGGTAAGAAAAAAATGTTCTGAGAATTTCAGATGTTTTGCAATCAGCTGATCTGCAAACATGTTGAAAGTGACGTGACACTGCGGTTTATTTTTACTTCAGAATCCATTTTTAAAATTGTGCCTCCTCCTGTTTAAAGGCTTGGGTGAGTTTCTTGGTTTGTGCTTTTTTAGCTCTTCAGAGTTGATTATCAAGGTAACATCTCTGAAGCTGGAATTTTTTATCCTGCAGATATCCAGATTTTGTACGTAAAACAATTTTTGTATGGTTGACAGCAATCAGGTTTGGCATTACTTCAATTTTCTGCCAGAGCCTGACCTGGACCAGACTAAATTGTAATATTAATCTAGCTTTGTGTTACAAACTCATTGCTTGATGGCAGATTACATTATGGTAAAAGGAAAGGCCTCTTTAAAATAAATTGCCACCATAGAGTGTCATGTTTACCATTGTGATTGACAGATGGATCTAGGTTTTTATTATCTTGAAAGAACATATTTCTGGGAGAGAAGCTGACCTTTTTATTTGTCTTGATTTCCTACTCATTAAGTGTAGAGCTTTTTTACACTCTTTTGTTGTATGTTTTTTTGTTGTTTTGTCATTTAAATGTATTTCATCGTTATTTCATTAGACTGGTAGCAAGCCATACAAAATTAAAAAGACACTGTGAACAAAACCCCCATCCCAATCAATACACATTCCCCCTTCAATTATCCTCTAGTTACTGAAGACACAACATCATCAGGTTTCTGCAGTACATCCCAAGCAGAGAAGGAGGAGTGTGGTTGATCCCAGCCAAAGAATGTTCTAGTTAAATACCATCCTTCAGGCTAAGACCTGCTTAGGAGAAGCTGTGAATAATTGTGTCTTAAAAGTAAATGATTGCAATACAGTACAGCAAGGAGAGACAGAAGAAACTACAGTAGCATCAGTCAAATAAACAGTTCTTTGAAGAGGAGAGTGATCAATGGCTACAAATAGTGATGACTCCAGAGGCTTTCAAGATTATTAAGTATCCTTGAAAATGTAAAAGCAGCCTGTTGTTTCCAAAATTCAGTGTGAACCTCAGAACATATGAATTATGATATCATAATGACACTGTTTACACTGCTATTTTGAGTGCTGTTGAAATGGAATGAGGTTTTGAAATGTTTTTAACAGGAATTGCACTGGCGAAGAAAATTTAAGATACACTGTACCCTGCCTTCTTTTTTGAATTAGAACGGACTTTTCCCATGACATTTATTCTCGTTTAGCTCAAAAGCTGTCTTTTAAAATTTGTTTCAGCTTTTGAAATGAATAAATCTGTCAAATAATAACCCAAGCAAACAAGACCCCCCAAAAAACAAAACAAACAGGAGTGGAAAACTGAAATGCAATCTTAGTGATCAATAAAGTAACCTTGAAACTAAAAATGTAACGCATCTCAGATCATTATAATCTGTAGCATTATTATTTTGATGAAAAAATCTTTGAATTTGGCATTTCATTTGATATCATATATTATGTAAAGTATGATGTCAAAATGTCTCTAGGAATTATACATCCATTGAGAAAACAATATTCATGCAAATGCATTATGAAAGCCATAATTTCATTAAATATGCTCCAGCAAGAAGAGCAGCAGCCATTAAGAAACCACAAACTGAAATAACCAGGCTCTGGGCGTTAAGTTAATGTATTTTAAACCTACAGCAGCTCCATGACTCACTCAATGGGTATAGAAATGTTTGCAGCAAATGGAAACACAAACTAAAAACAGCACAGAAAACTGTTAAATCCTGAACATCATACCAAAACAGTGAGGGAAATGAAATCATCATCTGATTTCTGAAGGGTGTTGTCCATACTAGTACAATGACTTCCATTTTTCTGTGCTTCTGGTATGCAAACCATGTCAACAACGTCTCTTGATCGCAGGTACCTTCTTTGAATTTGTTAGGATTGATCTGCAAAGTGTGAAAGGAGCAAAAAGAACGGCAATCTTAAGCTTGGCCTTTTTCAGCTGCCAGCCACACAATCAGTGCCTCTTGAGTACCAAACTACAGTTGTGTGCTAAGAAAGACCTCTTTCAATATGTCAGCAATGTTGGCATTCTGATTCAAGGAATCTTTGTAGTTCAGACCTGCCTATAAAGCTTTCCCTACAATTCACATCTTGATGGAAGAAGTTAGTTTCTCTTCCTTCTTAATTCAGTTGCCAATACAACCAGACTTGACGGAGCCTCTGACAAGGGAAGCAATTTCCTAAAGACAGAAGCAATTTCTGTTAAACCCATGGAAGAATGCAGTTGTTAAATAAGAATTTCGATATCAGAGGTATCAGGCAGAGGGGAGTCTGAACTAGAAATACACATTCCTGATGGGTATTCAAGGTTGCATTTCCTTTGTTGAGCTCTGCCATTTTTACTGCCAGTTACCCAATGTGAATCCAGTGAGAGACAGATCTGCTGGAGTTTCAATATGGAGCCTTTACTGTTTAGTAAAACTAGGAGATCACTAGAAATCAAATGTGTTGTTCAATTTTCATTCAGAAAGGAATGTAAGAGACTGTTTTTAGGTCTGTTTTTTCATGTAAAAGCTTTCTAGGTTTCCCTAGGTGTTTCCTACTCTGCCTGTGAAGACGTGGAGACTACATTCATTTTGCTAACCTAATCCATCATCAAGACTCATCAGATGCAGAGATTCTGAAAGAATGATTAATGACATCGATTCCAGTAACAGCAGATGAAAATCAGTTTACTTTTGCCAGCTCATATAAAATATAGCCTAAATCTAAATTAAAACCTCAATCATATGTCTTAATGAGAGTTATTAAACAGAAGCTGTGAGGAAATGTTACTGTATATGACATACAGCAGCTGAGTAGCTCACACTGTATTGTTGCATACTCGGTCATACAGGTAGGTGTTCATGTGATATTCTTTGCATGTTAAAGGTCTGGGTCATTAATGAGAAACGTGAATTGTAAAACTAGATCCATCTCTCTTTTCTGTTGCAGAGAAATGCTGGAAAGAAATGTCAGAGAATCCTGTCTACATAGGATTGCTGTTATTGTTGAGGATGTCTTTAATGTGGTGATTTTAATCAGGTAAAGTGGTGCTAATGGCTTTTATACCCATGTAACATTCACAGTTTTACCAATCTGTTTCTGGGATTAAATTATTAAAATAAGAGTTCTGAGTTTTTTCATAAACGGTATGTGGGTTTATAATCAATATATTGGCAATAAAAAATATAGTTTTCCTCTTTTAACTTGATTATTGTAGTCCAATGGAAAAAATATTGTATGCAATCAATCCTGAAAACTATCATATTGTTGTTATTATTAATACAAAACTAAGCTTTCATCTTTATGAATCTGCTTTCCTTTGTGGAAATTTGTGCTAGGTCCCTTACAATCATGATGTTACAAAAAGAAGTCGTTGCTCTGGAATTAGACCAGTGAGACAGGAGCTGCCAGATTCATTTCGGAAACGTACTACACTGACAGGCTGAAGAAACCGAACCTTTTCGGTCTTGGAAAGAGAAGACCAGGAGGGCACCTGATCCACATCTTCATAATCCTCCAAGACACTGACAAAATCAACCCAGTGGACTTTTTCTGGATCAGCCGGAAAACACAAACCAGTTGACACAAAAGGAATCTATGTGGGTTTCCAGCGTATTTAAAATCGAGAACAGGAGGCACCTCTTTATGCAGTTGCTTGGTGCCCCCAAATCAAATTGTATTTAAGCCTGGATTCAATAATTCAGCAATATTGTTTAAAATGGAACTATCTTGCGCGTTACTGAAGGTTTCTTAAATTATTGATACTTTCAGATTAAACAAATGTACAATTCGCAATGTCACACTTCATTTATCTCTATTGCATAAAGACTCGCTAAACCGCTGCACATCAAACAGGTCTCAAAATGAGGTTGACGCCAATTCCCGTAAAAGTCAAGAGATCTGTTCATCTCTGCACCATTGCATATATACTGTATATACAGTATGTGTGTGTGTTGTCAGTGAAGGGAAGGAATAAAACTGGGTCAGCGATGTGTCTAAGAGAGTTAAGCGGAACTGTCGATTGGATCTACAAAGGTCCAATTTGCCGTGGCTTCTTGTATCGTCACGTGATATTCACCTACACATATATACTGTATATATATATATCGTCTTCGTGATGTATCTTTTAAGGTCTGTTTCCATTTTTTTTTACATTTCCATTTCCATTTGCTCTTTGTTTTGCTTGTTAACTCCGGTGCCATAAACCGCCATGCAGATGGTTTGTACTGTCTTGTAAGAGCCAGATCCATTCTGTTATTTTAAAGTGTTTTTTTTCTTTTTCACCCCTAATTAATACACGACCCACATCCCTCTCAAGGTCTTGCCCTATCTGTCTCGTGAGTTTCTGTGTAGGTGTGTATTTGTGCTGCAAATCACAAAGACAGAAGTAATGAATCATATCTCCTGAGTTTCTCTCTATTAAAAAAAAAAACTTTACTATACGATTTTCTTTTTTTTTCCCTCCGAGTAAAATGTAAAGATGCGTCAACGTCCGTTTATGTTTTTTTTAATTGTGTGATGTAATAGGTGCGCCTGTTATATAATATTGTAATCCCCGAGCTCCAGCAATTGGCTAACATATTTACAATTTTGTATTTGTCGGTTACAATGGCATTATTATCATATCGCACGACGTTTTTAATTTCTGCTTTTTAAAGTGAAAACCAGAGGGAACGCAGATAAGGCGAAAGTGGGGTGAAATAATGGCAGTGTCGTGATGACTGACCGTCTTGCATATTTAATAGGGTAACGAAAAAGGATGCATTTTAAAAACAAATCCAGTCGAAATGGTCCCTTCTTGAGGCGGGAGGGGTGGATTGCAACCTACAATGTCGATGTCTGATTGCAGGATATTTGATGATGAAATTCTCATCCTGGCTGGTTATAGGGTATCACTCTATAGGGGGGAAGCTCATTGCAATATTAACCAGGCACAACCTCACAGTCCCATTATATATAAACTGACATCTGAGGGAAATCAATGGCAGAATCAGTGTGATTCTCCTTACTGAATCACAAGAGAGTCTACACCTATTGGTCAGAAAAACGTAAAAGAGGAAAGGCCCACACAGTGATCATATTCTGCGTTTTTGTCTTCCTTTTTTGACGATATTTGAAATCTGCTGGAGTACGACTGAACAATCAGAAAACGTCCTGGTATTTGTCTTTAAAGGTGAGTACGTAATCGAGCAGCCCAGCCAAATTGAATGCGAAAATAAAACGCATAATAATTTTATTTTAAAAAAAATCAAAGTCATTTCGATCATAGGAGGTATGCAATTGTATACGTCATTCTAGGGTGAAATTGTAAAAAGGTAGCAGGTGCAGCCGTCCTTAACGTGCTATCAGTCTTTCTTGTAGGTACAAAAAATAGTATGTTGCATTTCTTTCAACCCATCTGAAATGTATTTCTATAGAGTGCAAGAGAAAGGGTGAACCTCTGGCTGAAACAGTGAAATATGTGCAGTATTAAGTGTCCGTGCGTTTTGAATTGATTTAGTTATGTTTGGCGATAACCTGAGTGATATCTGTTCATTTTAAATCTTCATCTCCGCGGTGTATGGCTGTAGCGATGCATATTAATAATGAAATGGTGTACAGGCATCCGTCAGATGTGATTTCTGTCAAAGTGGTGATGATTGTAACATAACTGGGTTCCAGCTCATCCTAGATTCGTGCAATTAAGGAATGCATGTATAATTGACCCGTTCGCGAGCACTCCCGAGGAGCAACAAATCACAAAATGCAATTGCATATTGTCGTGTGTTCCGTCGTATTTAGGTTTGGTTTGTGTTGCATTTTTTTTTCTCATTTTCTGCTCGAGTGATTCGGTAGCGTGAAAGTCCTGTACCGTCCACCTCCAGCTGGAGCAGGACACGCCAAAGTGACATCTTGCCTACGTGAGCTTTTGGGTGACATCAGTACATATACGTTATGCGTGTGGCAATAACGTTTAAAGAAAAAATATATCGTTTGAATAATTTAACGCAGGTTATTTTTTCTTGCTCCGCTTAACAAGCACATAGCTACAGTTGGCGGTCCAGATCAGCCCATTAATTTTAATTTGTTTTATTGATTCTTGCCCCTTTTACGCAGCAGAGAGCCCAAGATGGATGTTTTTATGAAGGGACTGTCCAAGGCAAAAGAGGGAATGGCAGCAGCGGCGGAGAAAACCAAAGAGGGGGTGGCGGTAGCTGCAGAAAAAACCAAGGAAGGTGTCATGTATGTCGGTAAGAAAGGAATTCATTCGCGCACTTATTGAGAATTGTCGACTCGTGCCATCAGGGAGTCATTAAGCGCATCAAAGGGGCGAGACCTGCAGGAAGACGCATAACATTGCGGATTGCTTTTTACAGAGAAAAAAAAAAAGCCACTCGGACCACCCCACCCCCCTGCCAGTGTCTTCTGTTGAACGGCAGAGAGACAACGCATCCCACTCTCCCCCATCCCCGTTCAGATGGGGTGCGATGGATTGAGGGATTCGTTTTGTTTCTACTACGCTCTCGTGAAAAATAGGCTGTAGAACAGTGAATAAATCAAGCATAATATGCATTTAAAAAAATAAATTGTTGAAATTCGTCCCCCCGGACTTTAATTTCCAAACCACTGCCCCAATATGGTGACCAGAGACACTGCGCTGTTCAACTAGTAACTCTTAATCATTATACAGTAGATCCTACGGATCTGTGGGATGAAATATGCTATGTAAATGTAAGAAATTATTATATTGTAATTTAGTATTTAGATTGTTCACTGCTGCAGAGTCTCTAACACATTGGACATTTGTCAATGAGTCCCAGATACATAGCTCTGTACAATAAAAGGCTCTATGGCTTATAGTGTTCAAGGTCTTTTGTAGCATAAGGCCTACATTAGCAGATATCATATTAAATGTTGGAATTATTCATACTATAAATCCTTAAGGTAATCTGGCCCTGGATAATTTACTGTTTTATACAAAAGCAGGCGAATCTTAAATTCCATTTTGAATTTTATACGAGAATCAATGCAGTTTGTGCGGTACAGGAGTTATTGTATACTGTACAGTATGCTGTGGTAGATTAGTTTGGTAAGCACATGAACTATACAATACCGGACATACTACATCCTATTTAGTATGTTACTGGACACCCTAGTAAGTAAGGCATTACTTACATTAATAATAATGGTCTAATCTGGATGAATTAAAAGCATGCATACATTTTTCAGCATAAGATACAGTAAGGATCTTAACCTGACAAACAGTTACACAGATGAGCATTGAATGACATTACAAGGTCAAAAATAACAAATAAGGATTCTAACCTCAGTCAATGTTTTGATTTCAACACAACAATCACACTGAAATGTCCAACATTGCACAGATGTTGCTGCATGCTAATAAGCGTAACAGCAGTCGTATCATATCATAGTTTAGCATAATAAAGACCCGTTGCAGCCGTATCGTAATATGGGACAGGCAGCTGTAAAGAGCAGAAACCACAGGAGTAGTATATGATTTTGTTAGTTTGCTATTGGCCACTAATCTGACAAAGAGCTAAAACATGTATACAATCCAGAAAAGGTCTCAGTACGGAACCCTGTTGAACACCCTTAGTAATTGGGACATCAGCCAGGATTTACAAATTGTCTCATATTTGCTAAATATCCACAAAGCCAATGAGGGAAAGTACCAGTAAGCCCTAAATTTCCATACAATACAGTAAAATCCCTGTAAAGGCGCACGGTGCTGATGCAGTGTAATGGACCCTATGCGGAGTTCTGGGCGCTGGTCAGAAAAGATGCGAACTTGGAAAGTTATCGGTACTACCAAAGTCAAATCGCTACACAAGAAACGGGTTAACGGGTCTGATCTGCGCCATTTGCAGGGAAAGCCTCCAGCTGGTGCTTGATTGGGGTGCGACCATTTGTGTGGAGGATTCTGAATAGCAGCGGGTGTGACAATACCATAACCAACAGTGTCAAAAGTCAAGAAGAGGAGAAAATGATGTGACCCACAATCAGGAAGTCATTAACTTAACAGGCTTTGTTTCAACACTGTCCTTGTTTAAGCTCTTGCCGAGGTCTCAGTATGTTGGTATCGCATTGGCACCTTCATATGTTAAATCCTATTTTGAACAAGGGCTTCTTACTATAAGTATCACCTTGGTGATGATATACTGTAATTAATAATAATAATAATTGCTTACACTTATATAGCGCTTTTTCTGGACACTCCACTCAAAGCGCTTTACAGGTAATGGGGACTCCCCTCCACCACCACCAATGTGCAGCATCCACCTGGATGATGCGACGGCAGCCATAGTGTGCCAGAACGCTCACCACACATCAGCTATCAGTGGGGAGGAGAGCAGAGTAATGAAGCCAATTCACAGAGGGGGATTGTTAGGAGGCCATCATTGATAACAGCCGATGGGGATATTTGGCCAGGATGCCGGGGTTACACCCCTACGCCGGGGTTACTGTAGCCTCTGACATGCACGGCTTCTTTGTGCGCATGCCTGAGTTTACAGGATGTGTATTTAAATAGTTAGTGCGTTACAGTAGCATACAAATCCAGCGTAGTATGTCCAGGTACACGACAGTGCCTGAATTAGTGTGGTTGTTCACAGTACCATTTATGAGAACCTGCCCAGGATCTGTGAACAAATGAATACTTCAATTAAATACCTTCACCAGAAAGAGACCTCTTAGTGGTTTCCTCACATCTCCCAAAAGCTTTCTATACATTTGACTGGCTATTCTAAATGGTCCCTTTTCTTGTGTAATCGACTAGTGTTGAGGGCAGGAGAGGTCAAACCGCACAATCCTGCCTTGTTATACAGTACCTTACACTTTCACAATAAGGCCTTGGGTGCTGTGAGCCTTACAAGGACAAATGTCTTCCCTGTATCGGACAGAAATGGGTGTGGACCTTTTCTTTCACACTTACAGCCGTCTTATTTTTGGAATATTCATGTGGAGAAGCTCAATTGTATTTTTTACCCACGTTTAGAAAAAAACAAATGAAAAAAGAGAAACAGAAACCGAACACCTAATCAGAACTCGGTTGTACTTCTGTAGCGTTGAGAGAAATATCCGTAAGGCAAAAGTGTTTGAGATCTCCAGCCCAAGACTCAATTTGACCCACTTGGCAAGAATTCAGAATACAAGTACATAATCTATACCCAGAGGTGGAAACTGTGCTGGTGTAAGTGCATTGCTTGCACCTTAGGCTTGATATAATAATGTATATTCTGAGTGTGTCTGCACATGGTCTAGCCTGATCACATGTGCATTTCTGGTGCAAACATTTCCATTGTGTAACCTGCCATGAATAAATTATAGCTATTACTGACTTCAACATAAGATACTTATTTTGAAATACTGTGCATTATGTGCATTATCTATTGACTTTAAATGGACTATATAGGAAGCCCCTGCCTAAAGAATTAAATCGGTCTCGATTTACTTTCTCAGTATGAAAAAGAGCTTTCACTTCCCCAATTCTGTTCCATCTTAAAAATGCACATATATTTTTTTCTATTTATATAGATTTTGGTAACGTGTTTTGAAGAGTTTATTATTCATGTTTGTATATTATTTATGTTTGTTATCAAATCTTTCTGCTTTAAATTGCTTTGTGGGTAAATGTACAATAGGAATGGAGTACATGCATACTCTCATAGCATTGTGACAAGATGAGACCTAATTGATATTTATAAATAGTGTTTAGTAAAATAGCCTTAAGGCATTTCAATAGCTAAGGTACCACTGTGTCACACTGGTGAGCTCAAATAAGAGCAAAACGGCTCTGATGAATCACAATATTAAGGGAGATGGAACTATCTTACAAAAGAGAAGTCTTAACACAGTTCCGTCGCCTGATACCTAAGGTAAGGTTTTGATATGAAAAGAGCTAGGGGCTAATTAATTGTTATACCCAAAATGCACACTGACTTCATACTCCTGACTACCATGACCCAGGAGGATGTTCCTTGTTAAGCCCATGAAGCAGCGACTGATACGGAACATCTAAATAATTGGCAAAGAGTGAAAGGAGGGGGCTTTTTTACTTTTCCTTTTACATAATAAAAAATTAATTCTTGGCAAATGGAGGGCCACAGAATTGAAAAGTGCTGCCAGAGCAGAACTTATTTTAATGAAATTAATGTCAAAAGTGTTTTACTGGAAGGCA
The DNA here is from genome assembly GCF_059453375.1 of Lepisosteus platostomus. NCBI lineage: Eukaryota > Metazoa > Chordata > Actinopteri > Semionotiformes > Lepisosteidae > Lepisosteus > Lepisosteus platostomus. The sequence goes on from NC_142623.1 coordinate 40,239,952, forward strand.
AAGACAAACGTAGCACAAGTTTAAAATTCTGTCAAATCTGAAGACTTTATCCCAGGAAAGAAAGCAGAAAAGAGTGAAGCGTTTTCTAACTGTCACTCTTTTCCTCACAGAAGTCTAAAGAAATTCGTGCTTTCAAACAGTACATTTTACGATGCCTCTTTCACTTCTCTGAGACTGGATTGCATAGAGCACATGTCTCAGCAAGTTGTCAGAAAAGACTTGGTGTGAGAGACTCATTCTTTGTACTATACTGCATAGACAGATTAGAGATTTTTAGAATCCTAAAGAGCCTAGCTCCACCTAGCGCATTCTGACGTGTTTTGGCTCTGAGAAACCACTGTGCGCTTGGCCATCTATCAGAAATGCATTCTGTCAACAGCAACATTATTCCCATGTGTGAAACACAGGATCCATGTGCTTTTATTCATAGTGCACGCTTGGATGAAAGATGTGCACAATGAACCTCTTTCAGTTGTGCACACACAGGATACTTGATAGTGGTACATATATTTTATCTAATATTCTTAGACAGAGGCTTTATTATTGTTTCCTAATAGTTCTACTGCTGTCGGTTTTCACTGTAGTGTGTATTTCTTGTTCGATGTCTCAGGATCTTCCCTGTGACTGGTTAGTTACAGCTTCCTTATGCAGGCAGTGTGATAACAGAGGTCCATTTGGGGTTTCAGCTGAAGGCTAAATAAAGACTGAGCAGTTTCTAGCTAAGGGTTTCTTGTGTGGTGCACTAGAGAGTGATGCAAATTTACTGGCTTCTGCTCTGAAAAGTGTTAGTGCAGTGACGAGCAGTCCAGCGTTCAGATTCTTGGCACATTTACTCACCAGCTGTTGCACATGACTATGGACCCAGCTGGAAGTCTGGGGAGAGGAAGGCAGTTAGCTGAAGACAGTACCATGGCTTGTAGAATAAGGAATCAGGCAACAGAACTGCAGTATTTCATTTATCTGGAAGACAAGACTGTGTACCAAATTTATTAGGTCCTTTGCTTATTTCAGGTAAGCAGCAGGGATTTTGTTGTCCATCAAGCTTTTCGTGTCCAAAACTGTCCTTTTGTAATAATACTCTTTCTCTTTATCGTCACACAAGCAACATTTGAACAGGCAAGTCATTGGTGTCTTTTAAACAGTGACTGTGCTTCATGTAACACGTTTTTCTCAAAGCACTTTAAACACATTGAATAAGGCATTAGGAAGTATACTGTACCATGCCAGAGCACAGTGACATACAGCCAGAAAACAAGTAATATTGGCTCATTTGAAAAAATTGGCCCCTTGCTCAGAAATCTTTTTAACTAAAGTTCTGGCCTAAAAGGTTGATTTGCATACACATGGACATTAGACTTTGTTCTGTAATTTTCATCAAAAGAATGATGTATTCTTTTGATGAAAATAACGGAACAAATCTGAATAACATACAATCATTCTTTGAAACCTTTGACTTAGAAGTATTTAGCAGTGCACTGCAGCACTTCACTATGCTAGTTTGTATGCTGAAGCTAGTTTTTTGTTTCCATTGTGCCACTGTTTGAAAAATAGATCTTCTGCAGAGATTTTTAAATCATTATCCTAACACTTTTTTATTTGACTAATGGTGAATATCCTTATTTTTCTGTTATGCAATTTGGATTTTATTAATGGCATGCTATGAAAGAGAAATCCCCAAACTAATCTGCCCACAACCCTGTAGAACTGCACTGTTTTGCACTAGGAATTTAATTTTAGCATGCATGACCTCTCTAATGAAAGTTTACCAATGCAGATTTGCAGTCTGTATTGTAAATCAGCAATTTCTCTCTTGGGATCAATAAAGCATCTATCTATCTACTGTATACTGCTCATAACATGCAAAGGCTTTTCTTTTCCAAGCTCTGCCATGGCTTCTATAATGCTTTATCACACACTTTGATACTCTACATTTCATGTTTTTATCATGTTTTCACAGGTTGTTTAATGTGGTGTACTAAGTAATATTCAAAATGCTTGTTTTCCCAGGAAATAAGTGTTTCAGGAGCACATATGCTCTCAGTCAGTACAGCTCTATGCAGTATGAAGCAGCTCTTCACTCACCTTTAATTAATCTTAATTGCAATCTTCTCCATGTACTTGTCTTGCATCAGTGACTTGTGAATGTTCTAAATAATAAGCATTGTTAAATGTGGTTTACAGCTTCCATAGAATTCTCATTGGCAGTTTAAGGTACTTTTCATATGTTTTTGTTATAAACTGAATATTCTTTGTATTCAAAGGAAGAGGGCTTGTGTTCCTTGTTATTTAGTGTATTTTCTTTTGTGAGCTCATGAAGGAAAATTCAGTGTCTAGGATTTGTTCTGTGGACCACAGTTTACACTACAATTAAATAATTCTGCCTTTTTTTAGTAAAGCATTTTTAAGCCACACATTTACCCCTTTTGTCTTTCAGTATAAAGGCTTAGATAATTCTTCATAAGAGCCTCTGACACCGATGTGCAGTGTATGGGCAGTATGTTTGTAGTATCCATAAAACACAGCTAATAAGCTGTCTTAATATTGCAAGAGTACTCTGGACACATCTGGGTTTTAGCCACACAATGCAGCAAATTCAAAGAACTTTAACTCCGATTTTATTAATTTAATGTTCTGTCAAAACTGTATTTTCTCATTAACTTACAGTACAAAGCTTTTAAATGCTGTTCTGTGTTTTCAAAGATCTCTCTGCAGCAGTGGTATGATTGTCTAACCCTTCGCCTTCTTGTATTTGAAAAAATATATAGTCACTATCTCTTTTTCATTGTTTTACCCTCAAATCAAGGCATACCATTTTAAGGCTCTTGGCAAAAGCTCATAGAAGAGCAGTCAATGCTATATTTCTTAATTAGATTAACATCCAAGCAAGGGCTGCCAACAATCCACTTTGTTTTTGATAACAAGCTCTTGTGTTTGGCCACTTTAACAGTTAAATACCAAATGTGTTAGAATTGTTGAAGTTTCCCTGTAGTTTCATATTTCTGTCACACTCCAGGTCAAGCGATGGATTCTCCACTATCAAGAATCCAAAATGTTTTAGAGACTTTTTTAGTCATGCTGCATTTGCAGTTGAGCAGTGTAATATATAAGTAGCCTGCAAGGCACAGTGAACCAGATGAAAGCAACTGGTCTCAGATTCTGTCTGTAGCCACTGATGCATGTTAAGGAAGAGTACAGATGTCTCGGTATTCTGTGTGTCATGTGAATGGGAACATGGGCACAAAATGTGTCATTGTGAAGAGTACAGTATGAGAGTAGATCGAAGGGTAAAGTTTAGGAGGCTACAATATTCATGTATGATGTTTTCTGTGCTATGCATGACAGCTGCCTTAGTCTTGAAATAAACCCATACAATATATTGTGACAACCCTGATGTAATAACAGTTTATCTTTAACATTGCAATAGGAATCACCTTTTTACAGAGAGTACAGGGTGATCTCTTTAAGAAAACATAAAGCAAACTGTTGCTCTACTTGGATCTAGTTTAAGTTTTAGATAAAGGAAGTGTGATTGAAAAGTCAATGTATTTTGAGCCTATGTTCCTTTACAGTAGATGTAGGTCACTGTAACTCATGGAATGCATTATTTATGCCTTTGGCAGTAGACAAGTGTTTGCTGTGCTTCAACAAGCCTTACAGAGGTTTATTCACTCTCCAGTATGCAGCACTACACTGCAAGATTTCATGTTATACACAGGTGCTGTTAATCATTGCACATTATTTCTTACTGAGAAAAGACCCTGGGGAAGTCCTATTGCACATACTTAAGGGGTGTCTTCACTATATTAGGTCCAGACTAGAAAAAGTTACCAGTTAGGCTTCAGCTTCCCAGGTGTGGTCATATGACAAAAATGGATAGGGCAGCCCCTTCCTCCAGTGTTGTTTACATTTGTAATAAAATCATTTTACCCTCCTACACCCAGGAATTTTCTCTATTACCATCTTTTTAAAAATAAGAAATGGGTTAAATAATTATTTTTTTTCTTTTTCATTCACCCACAATCTAAAATTGGGGCAATCTTTTAACTTTTTAAATTTTCACTTTTACCTTTATGAGCCTGTGAGGCAACTTCCGTGCCTGTGAGCGGGTCATTCAGCATTTTGTCTTCCCAATATCCGTGTACGAATACCCGGCTTTCCTTGGCTTGTTAATCCCGGCATCCGTGATTGAATGTTGAGCTGACTCTTCTGTTCTTGTTGCGGGATGCCACTTCTGACATCCGTGCCTGTGAGCAAGTCATTCAGTGGTATGCCTTCCCGACATCCACGTATGAATACCTGGCTTTCCATGGGAAGTCACTCCTGGCATCTGTGACACAATGTTTAACTTATTTTTTGCCCTGTGTGCTGTGTTTTTTTTTTTCTATTTTTTGTTCCCGGGTTTTTTTTTTTGTTACTTTTTTTTTACTCTTGGTGTTTGGTTTCCTGACTTCCTGGTTTCCATGTTCCCTGCTCTACCTGTCTCCCGTTTCCCTGGACTCTTGGTTCCTATCTGTTGTGAGTCTTTCTCGTGTGGTTTGTTGCCCTGGTCTCCCAGGTTTATTTTTGTTGTGCGTGATTTTTTATGTGTTTTGTCTGTTTTTTTGTCTCACCCAGTCCCCCCCACTCAGTAAAGGTTTTTACCCTGGAGGAGGGGGTAGATCTCAGCCATGGACTCCCGGAGGTTTCCTTTCAGTTAAATGAGGTTTTTCCTCACCCCAGTGCTGTGCAGCTCATTTGTTTTGTGAGTGTGTCTTTGTGTGGGGCTATATATTTCCGGGTCACCCTTTCCTCCTCGCTCAGCATTAAGGGATCGGATGTCTTGAGACCCACCTAGCACCAGGTCGCTCCATGTCCATAGCCTGAGGGCATTGGTTTCAATCCCAAAATCGTCTGACCTCCTGAGCCCTGGCTAACCCCCGTTTTGCCGCTACGCATTGGGTCTTTGTTGCTCCCCTGGCCACTCCACGGCATGCCCTTTCCGACATCCGTGACACTTCCTGTAGCTCCTTAATCGGTTAGATAAAGAATTCAATTTACAGAGTGCCTGTGCTTTAGTATAATCATTACAAGTCAGAACTGAAGACACAGTAATTCACCATATATTTCAGCTTAATGAGGACTGTTGCTTTATCAAAGGATTGTCAAAGAAATAAATTAGTTAAAATGCAAAGTTTGTATCTTCCTCCTGGTTCTACATTTATTAATTTAGATTTATTGAACAACTGCAGTTTAAAGTATGAGGCACATCTATGTACAGTGCATACAATAAAAACTGTGCTGTGCTAGGCATTTTAAGCCTTGGATTCTTTTTCCACCTCAGCTACATCAGTGTTGCATCACCATCAGGCTGAATTTAGTATCTAAATTAAAATTGGATTTAAATTAAATAGCAATTACTGTACGTATCGACCCTGCACATATACTATATCACTGTGCTGCTTGTAGTGGTGTAGTGGTGCCTCCAAATTGTGCTGTCACACGTTAGTTCAGACATTTACTGATTATCTAGGCACCAGGAGACATCTACTATACTATAATTAGAAATAAGAGCTGTGAAAATGCCAATGAGTGAATGAACACAATGATGCTGTATTAGTAGTAAAACCTTATACAGTACCTTAAAATGGCAATACTGTTAAGTACTGTGATGCAAAGATATAATTCTCAATTCTCACATTTGCTATGCAGTATGACAGAGTGTGCAGATCTGGAAATAGTATTACTATGTTAAAAATGAAAAAGTACTAATTTATCTGGAGAATACAAAAATCTAAATGATCATAATTTTGATAAGTTTGATTGTTTTATGTGCTGTGTGACGTGTTTCCTTTCCAGCTTGCGATGCAAAAGTATAGAATTCACAAATGGCTTGCCAGTTGTGACCTTTAGTCTAAGTTTATAGCCTTTAAAGGCAGATGTGCATTGGTGTTAATGCTCATTTTGTATAAATATAATAATAATTAATAATAAATCCTTACACTTATGTAGCACTTTTGTGGACACTCCACTCAAAGTACTTTATAAGTAATGGGGACTTCCCTCCACCAATGTGCAGCATCCACCCCATCACTATATGGGGGTATTAGGACCCACACAGACCACAGGGTGAGCGCCCCCTATTGGCCCCACCTCTTCCAGCAGCAACCTTACTTTTTCCTAGGAGGTCTACCATCCATGCTCACACCTGCTGAGCTCCAGTGGGCTGCCAGTTGTGAGTTGCAGGGTGAGATGGCTGCTGGCAAACAGTTGCTCCTCCCCTCCCATTTCGAACCGGGGACCTTCCGCGTGTGAGACAAACATGATCATCACCACACTACAGAAACTTGGTATTTCATTACAGTGAAACATTGAGGTGACCTGCATTGTCATGTCAACTACAAAGTTTTCTCAAGAATTAGGGCTAAACTACAAGTTACTGTACGTAAAGCCATGTTAGAAGTTCAGAAGCACAGGAAGAGTTGTAGAGAGTAGGCTCTGCCACTGAGTTACTATGTATTACTCTGAGCAAAGCTACTTCCAGTAATTTCCTTGTGGCATATCCTTTGTTTTAAAACTGCTACTTTTATAGCATAGCAGTAGATTTGTTGTAGTAATTTATTATGCATTGTTCTGCTTAGACTTTGTGATGTGCTGTTTAACGTAAATATGGATGGCATGTGCTAATTACTATATTAAAGCAGTATTTTCTATCAGACATTTGCAACTGCAACTCATTGTACTAAGTCTGCAGTATTTATTGTACCTTTGTACTGTTGAGATCAATCCAAATTCAGTTCATTTACAAGTAAGATCAGCCAGCACTCACTCACAGACCCCAACACTCACTGAGTACAAATTTACAAATTAGCCAAAGACTTTCCTAATGCTTTTCCATTGAGTAACTGAGAAACGGACAATAAGAAAAGGTTTTGAACCATAAGAGTGAGGATTTTTAGGCCTGACGTGTCTCTTTTGGGCACCAGTTTCCTTCTGAGAGTTATGTTACTTACCGGCTACTATATATCATGCAAATGCATAATATAAGCTGCTCTATTTGAATCCTCCTTGTACTCAAAGTCATCATTCAGATTCAGAGCACAACAGCTCTGGTATTTTTTCCTAAGTGAATTGCACTGTAGGTATGAGCTCAACTGGGTAAATAACAAAGTATAGGCCCATAATGTAGTCAATCCACAATCCTGATATAAAAAATCCTGAGATAAATAATCATTTGCATTAAATTTACCTGTATTCTGTCTTGGGTTGTTCTTAATGAAGCGTAATTGCAATTGACATTTTTAACTTTTGGGAATGTTAAGTGAAAAGAAAAGCTGTTTTGGGAGATAAAAGCAATTTCTAAAGATTCTGACCCTTTAATTGAGTTTTGCTGAAATAGCACATTTCATCCAGATATGAACGTTCATTAAATCTGAGAATAAAGGTAGCAGGAGAGCTGTTATGCTCAGTAGTCTGGAACAAAGAAATCAGCCACAATACTGCCATCATCAGATAACTAAGAAAAACATGAAAGACTATCCTCTTTGAAGGACTATCTTCTTATTCTGCCCAGAATAAGATTGAAAACATAATGCAAAGTGATCTAATACATTTTCTAAAAACAAATGTAAATATTATTTGATGGGTTCATCCTTTGAAAGCTCAATGACGGAGGCTTTGTATTTGATTAGTCAGAGAGGAATTAAACAACTTGTGCAAAAACTGTCATGCATCCCATTCTTGATCATTTATAACTAGTGCTGATTCATGTCAATGAGAGCAGCTAGATTCTCTCCCACAATGCAGCGTTAGACCATTGAGTATCATTGGTGAGATTAGGGATCTTCACACGGCTGAGCTCCAGTGGAAGGTTATTGATGACTTAATTCCCATCTTCACTCAAAACTAGAACATCAGTGTAAGGGATTCATTAAAAAGGCTGTAAGAAAAGACTGCTCACAGATTCTTGTCACGTGTAATTGTGGGAAGGTTCTTCATTGCAATGAATATCAATTTAAAATGAAAAGACTGCAAAGATTTTTGTAACACATAACTGGAAGTCGTTGAGTGAACTCAAAATTATTTTTTTAATTATTTTAACATGCATCTTGCCATACATGGAGTTTTGTGATGGAGAGAATTTTGGTAATGAGATCTTTTATGGCACTTTGACTGATGAATACTTTTCAGATCCAAATAAATACTCAAGTCAGGTTTGTACTGCCACTGAACTCAGAAGTAAGTAGAACTTTCTTGCTTTTATACATAAAAAAGCATCTAAATATGTCCAGATCTATTAAAATTATACACCTAAATTTATCTCTGCTCACACTGTTACCTTGAGAGTCCACTATCATGGGAATGCACAACATTTTCAAACTGTTTAAAGTATACCAGTTGTGATTATGCTGCAGAGTGGCGTCCTGCTAAGATTCTCCAACTGAAAATCAATAGATACATTGAATTTCTTTCCCACATTAAATTTGTCAAAGTCATGTTAATGCCACTTCTGTAACAATAAACAAGCAGGCAGCAGAAACATCACATTGTGCAACCAAACAAACAAATCTGTAGACAAGAAGACTTATTTGTACAATTTTGTTACTTATCTCTAAAAAGAAATGGCAGTGATATATTTTCCATATGCATTCCAACAGAGCTCAGATTCAGTAACTAACTGAAGTCTTCTCGAGAGAAAATTTAAAAATTGTATAAATAAAATAACAAATATAAACTGAGGACAGTAAATGCAATTTTAATCCCTGCATTTTTTGCAATTCTCTTGGTAATGCATAGATAATTAGTTAATTATCATGGTCTGATATGCATATGCTGTATTTGCTCATATACAGTGCCTTACAAATGTATTTAGATCCTTCCTATAAAATAATATTTAATTGAAAACCTGAATGCTTAAACTGGAGGCTTCTAAAAGCAAAATAAGTTGCAGTAAGTGGAAGCAAAAAATAAAGAGGGAAAAAAGTAAAAAAAAAAACTTTTTCAAAAAAGTGTTAATTGAAAAGTATTCAGACCCGTTAACTCATTATTTGTTGGAATCACCTTTGGATTTTTACCAAACGTTTTACCATGAGTCTTTTATAGGTAAATCTCTGCCAATCTTGCAATTTTTTGTACTGTGAAATATGTCAGATGTAATAATTTGTTAACACACCAGAAAGTTCCAATTTTGTCCCATCTGACCACAAAGCCTTTGGCCAGATGTTTGCAGTATCACTTAAATGATTTGTTTGAAAGTACTGTATACGTGGGGTCTGAGAAGGGTTGGCCACTCTGTTATGCAAGCCAGCTTTATGGAGTGACCAGAATATTGTTGACTCATGGTCACTTTCTCCCATCTGAGCCACTGAACTCTAGGTCTTTCAAAGGTTGCCCTGACCTTACCATGACATCCCTCATCATGTGCTTACTTGAACTGTTCCTCAGTTTGGAGAGACTTGGCCATTTCTCGATGACTGAGAGGACTGTGCTCACAGGGGTATTCAGAGACTTTGATATTATTACACTTTTCCTGATCTGTGCTTTACAGTGACTTTATCCCTGACTTGTTTGAAAGCTCCTTAGTCTTCATGATTGAGTAACTTTGCTCAACATTCATGGCCTGAGTAAGGGACCTCATACAAGCAGGGGTAATTATTCTAAAATCATGAAGCCCACTATTATTTCATACAGTCAGAGGTCACTCAGCTAATTTTGGGGCTTATTAAGATAATTTTGTGCACCTAAGTGATTTCAGATTTACCATTACAAAGGGGTTGAATGCTTATGCAGTCATGTCTTTTCCATTTTTCCTTCATATTAATTATATATATATATTTCTTTCTTTTGCATTTTTTTGTTTTGGCATAGATTTTGTATACACAGTAAATAATATTATTGCTACTTCAAGGTGTCATGACTGGAAGTTTAAAGCCACAAAATGTGAAACCTCTGCAAGGTTTAAAGTACTGTACCTCGCCAGGCTAGGTTTCATCCTGGTTAATATTGACAGCTTTTGATTGATGCTGGTCTTTCACTGATTCAGTTTTACATGATCTGCATAGCAATATCTGAAATAAAACCATGTAAAGACACCTTTTTTTATTTGCAGTTCTGTTAGAGGCTTTTTCCACAATTTATAAGTCTACATTTCCAGTCAGGATTAATGCAGGATTTAGTGTTCACCACAGGTACTACAGTGCCTTGCGAAAGTATTCGGCCCCCTTGAACTTTTCAACCTTTTGCCACATTTCAGGCTTCAAACATAAAGATATAAATTTTTTATTTTATGTGAAGAATCACCAACAAGTGGGACACAATTGTGAAGTGGAACAAAATCTATTGGATTTTTGAAACTTTTTTAACTAATAAAAAAATGAAAAGTGGGGCGTGCAAAATTATTCGGCCCCCTTGCGTTAATACTTTGTAGAGCCACCTTTTGCTGCGATTACAGCTGCAAGTCGCTTGGGGTATGTCTCTATCAGTTTTGCACATCGAGAGACTGAAATTCTTGCCCATTCTTCCTTGCAAAACAGCTCGAGCTCAGTGAGGTTGGATGGAGAGCGTTTGTGAACAGTAGTTTTCAGCTCTTTCCACAGATTCTCGATTGGATTCAGGTCTGGACTTTGACTTGGCCATTCAAACACCTGGATACGTTTATTTGTGAACCATTCCTTTGTAGATTTTGCTGTATGTTTGGGATCATTGTCTTGTTGGAAGATAGATCTCCGTCCCAGTTTCAGGTCTTTTGCAGACTCCAACAGGTTTTCATCCAGAATGGTCCTGTATTTGGCTGCATCCATCTTCCCCTCAATTTTAACCATCTTCCCTGTCCCTGCTGAAGAAAAGCAGGCCCAAACCATGATGCTGCCACCACCATGTTTGACAGTGGGGATGGTGTGTTGAGGGTGATGAGCTGTGTTGCTTTTACGCCAAACATATCGTTTTGCATTGTGGCCAAAAAGTTCGATTTTGGTTTCATCTGACCAGAGCACCTTCTTCCACATGTTTGGGGTGTCTCCCAGGTGGCTTGTGGCAAACTTTAGACGAGACTTTTTATGGATATCTTTGAGAAATGGCTTTCTTCTTGCCACTCTTCCATAAAGGCCAGATTTGTGCAGTGTAAGACTGATTGTTGTCCTATGGACAGACTCTCCCACCTCAGCTGTAGTTCTCTGCAGTTCATCCAGAGTGATCATGGGCCTCTTGGCTGCATCTCTGATCAGTCTTCTCCTTGTCTGAGCTGAAAGTTTAGAGGGACGGCCAGGTCTTGGTAGATTTGCAGTGGTCTGATACTCCTTCCATTTCAAGATGATCGCTTGCACAGTGCTCCTTGGGATGTTTGAAGCTTGGGAAATCTTTTTGTATCCAAATCCGGCTTTAAACTTCTCCACAACAGTATTACGGACCTGCCTGGTGTGTTCCTTGGTCTTCATGATGCTCTCTGCGCTTTCAACAGAACCTTGAGACTATCACAGAGCAGGTGCATTTATACAGAGACTTGATTACACACAGGTGGATTCTATTTATCACCATCAGTCATTTAGGACAACATTGGATCATTCAGAGATCCTCGCTGAACTTCTGGAGTGAGTTTGCTGCACTGAAAGTAAAGGGGCCGAATAATTTTGCACGCCCCACTTTTCATTTTTTTATTAGTTAAAAAAGTTTCAAAAATCCAATAGATTTCGTTCCACTTCACAATTGTGTCCCACTTGTTGGTGATTCTTCACATAAAATAAAAAATTTATATCTTTATGTTTGAAGCCTGAAATGTGGCAAAAGGTTGAAAAGTTCAAGGGGGCCGAATACTTTCGCAAGGCACTGTATCATGACTTGATTCAGTGGAGCTGAATACCATCTGCCATTCACAATAAGAAATGATCTTTTAGTTTGATTTCTCATTTTTACCAACCTTCTGCATTGATACAATAAATTAGGTATTCAAAACTCACAAGTTTCATACCCCAGATTATTTGTATTCAATTTTCCTTAATATCCATCATCTTGTCAGTTTTTTTTTCCCACTGTCACTACACACTGAATCTTCCAGGTGGCATGGATATAAAACTCATTCATGGAAGAGTGGTTATAAAGCCATGAAAAAATGAAAAATAAAGATATAGCATTAAAAGATATAGCAAGAAAGCATTACCTTGTTGCTGGTTTTGCCAGTTGTGCACCAATTAGACTAATAGATGTTGAAAAACAAAACAAGAGAGTTTATTAATCAAAGGGATAAAAAACAAAGGCTTTCATTCCTCTCTTGGTGAATGTGGAAGGAAATACACCTGAAGAGAAGAGGAGGGATCACAGGAGGCAGTGGCCTCTGAGCCAGTCGGGTAACAGAGAATTGTCTGTTGCCTTTAGCAAGTAGTTACCTGCCTCAAGACCACATTGGTGAATGAGTGGATGCCTCTGGGTCAGGCACTGAGGTTCTGGTGTCTTTTGCATTTTTTCTTTGGTTTCTGGACTAAGATGAAAGCTCCAGATTGTGTGCATGTGGGCAGTCTCCGAGGGCAGATTTGTTTCGGACAGATGGGTACGCATATGGCCCAGTTTCCTTCTCACTGGAAAAGAGTGGCATTATCGTATATGGTGTAAAACCAAAAGAAAGAAAAATAAAGAAGCACTATTTTTTTATTTGACATCTCAGTGAATATGAAAGAAAATACATTATCAGGATTTAAAAATAAAGAAAAAAATTCAATTTACTAGGCAAATTCTGAGTAATTATTCAAAGCTCCATATCATTCACCAGGCTAAAAATTCAGTGTCATTTCTTCTCTGTTGCTTTCTAACAACCAAAGACAGTGATTTGTAGTAGAGGACATTGAGATGTCTTCTTGATTTGTTTTTAATTGTATACACTGTCTATTCATATAGACAGATATTGAATAGTAAAGGGTGATGTGTTTGGTTTTCGTTCTGATGTATGTTTTCTTGTGTTATTTACCACATATATTTGCTCCCTTTTCATAACTGGCTCTAGCAATAATTTCTCTATAATATTCATGACAAGTCAGTTATGAGAATTTGAAAATGCGTGTTTTTATAAATAGGCTTTTATATTATGCATAACTGTTTACATCTAAATGGCACATTTCATTATACATTTATGGCACTAACACTGAAGTGATTAAAACGAATGCCTTTCCTTTTTTCTGAAAGATGGCTGGATCTCACCATATAATTATATTGCTGAATGATTTAGTCACAATTAGAGGAAACTACACATGGATTTTTGACTTTTTAGACTGGTTTAATATCCATTTAAATTAAAACAATATGCTGTCGTAATGTTGCAGAAAGGCTGTTGCTGTGATTCATCAGATGGATAAAAATATATATTGCGGCCAAAATCTAAGTCTGTTATGAATAAATGATTCATGTTTTTACAAATCACCGCAATTACATTGTGCAAATGAATATGTGCTGTAGTTCATTTCATCTGTACACAGCCTTGCAGATGTTAAATTAAAAGAATATTTTAAAAGAAAACACTGTCAACTCATGAAATGGTGGAATTGTAATCAATATCCACAACCAATTTATGCTATTAATAAATGCTGTTGTTTTTGTAATACGATGCATAAAAGGGTTAAAAATTAGAAGAGGCCATCTGGTTCATGTGGCTTATTTGGTTACTAGTAGCTACATGGTAACAGCTTTGACAGTATGTTCTCCCACAACTCTTTGTGTAAAGAAGTGCCTTCTGTTCTCACTTCAGCATGCAGTCCACTGGGTTGTATTTCACTGCTGGTTCTGAGGATGTACAGAGGGTGGAGTGTGTCAATGCCTTCAAGAATTTGTATGTATTTTAAGCAAAGCAATTAGGAAGCAGAAAACACAAAAATAAGAAATCTGCAGCTGCTCTCCTGCTAGAGATCAGTTTCCCTCACTTGTGGAACCAAGGCTGATTATTCTGTCATTAAGAAGCTAGTTCTTTGAATTATTCCATAAATGGCTGGCATTATTTTAAAAGCTGGTAATGTACATGCCTGATCTTCTCTGATCTGATTCAAGAGCAGCAATATCTTATTTGAAACGTGGTGAAAATATAGTCTGAATATCCCCCATGGTTTGCTGCTCTATCCCCAGAGCTCCTCTGTTTCAGTCTCTGTCTAAAAATTGGATTATGACATCACATGACTCCTGACGCCACCTCAAATTGCATGTTTGAAGTGCAATCTTAAGGCATCAAATCATGAGAGAAATGTAAAAAAAGATCTCAGAGGATAAATTGAAGACCTTGATGTACACCAACACAGCATGATGCTGCTAGTGATCTTTCCTTTGATGTACCTTTGTGAGTCCTGAATCCAAAGTGGTTGTTGAAAAAAAAAGAAGGGAGATGTTCAGATTTGTATCACCACTTTGCTGTATATTGACAGTTACCTTTTGGATTTACTGGAAAGTGTTTTACAGCTTCAGGCAGTACTGAAGGAAATGGATGCTGTCTTGTTTTTCCTGGGGGTGGTTTAGGTAAATACGGTAGAAGACTCTGCTACTGTAGGACTCTTTGTTGGTGAAGTAGTGCAAAAGGTCTTAACTGAGCCATGCTAAGTCACTTCTTCAGTTCTGTTCTCTCTTTTCTTTGTCTTTATTTTTAAGACTTTTTAATTAACCAAATAACCTTACTTGCACTCTAAATCTAGGCATCATTAGCACGATGCACATGAAAATGCAACAATATCAGTAACAAGTGGGTCTCTCAGTTTAGGGCAGTGGCTGAGGAAATAAGGGATTTTTATTTGTTCGTCTGAACAAGTTTACCAGCCTGTTGGTCAATGCCATACACAGAAGCATGATGTAAAAACACCCGTTTGGATATCTAAAACATAATGCAGGCTATTTATTTAAGTACATTTTAATTTCGTGAACTTTTGAAAGCAGACATCTTGTAATAGCCTATTTGTTATACATCATGATTGTGCTGTATATATTCACATGAATAGGTAAAACCCAAAGGGCTAAATTACTGTCGATGAAGTCTTTGATTAAAAATACATGTGTATGGTAGATAAGTTAGACTTATCATTTAAGGCTAGCTGGCTTACCATATTTTAAGGATCCGTGTAGAAAAGAAATCAGACTGTTTTTTCTGTGAAAACACACTAACCTGATTCCTTTTTTTTAACAGGAAGCAAAACTAAAGAAGGAGTTGTACATGGTTATACATCTGGTAAGTTAATCCATAAAAGACAAAAGTCTTCTTTGTTTTGATACTGTAACGGGAGCCAGTGTTCTGTCAGGAAACTTTACGTGGGTACAAATGGACTTTGCAATACAGCAGCAATACAATACCTGCATAAATCTCAATGACACAGGGAGTGCTCATGATTATTCATCAATGTCCCTAGTAAACCTTTTAAAACATGAGCTGAAGAAAGCAGATCACAAGGGGAATCTGGAAGTCTTGCGAAGAGATGGTCAAATATCCCCCATTAGAATTTGACGGCCCTATTAAAGACTTATAGGAAGCACCTCTTCAAGACTGTCAAAAAAAAAGAGAGAGTTCATAAAATACTTGCTTAGGTACGGATACATGATAAATGATTAGTGGATGATGGGTTCGAGTCCCCACTGCAGAACTGCTTGCTCCAGTGCATTGAACAGAATGAATGGGGACCAGCTTGTACTGGAGGAAGGCTGATATCCCATCTAGGGAGAGAGTCTTTTGCCCTCTGTTCACTTAACACCAGGATAAACTCTGGATTAATGATCCTTTGAGGTACAGAACTACCTAAATTAATTATTTACATATTAATGAAGCAATACCTAAGTCAATTTTAACTTAACGATATAAATTAAATGTTTTTTCCAACACTTAATGGTCTTTACATTTTTTTACCACAACTGTATGAAGCACCTTATTTGTATGGAGTTTGAAATACATATTTTAATTTATCCTTTGCCTTGTGTGTGAAAATGATGATATTCTTATCAAGTAATTGATCATATTAATTTCTCATTTTCTCTCTGCATAAATGAAAGAAAGTTTGACAGCTAAAAACAGTTATTATGCTGTAAGATTTTGGATTTGTTGATTTTAAGTACAGTGACCTGGGCCTTTTCTCTAAGTTTGTACATACAACAATCATTACTCAGTGTTGTACAGTTAATATTAATTCTTGTTTTGCTCTTCAGCATGCCCTAGATTTACTGTGTATAATGATCCAGTTATTCTATCCATTTTGTTGAAAACTGAAAATTAAGAGCTGATGCAAATTCATTAACATTACATGCCAGTTTCATGGGTCTATGTATTTTTGATTAACTGAAACTGTCTGAGCTTAATTAAATATTATAAAGTGCACACCAAGGCCTGAATTCATAAATGATTAATGTGCCAACAATGTAGTAGGTCTCTTCCTCACTGAGATCTGTGTGTTTATATCAGGAGAAATCTACTGCTAAAAACATTTGAGCATTTAAAAAATCACAAACACACTCAATTAAATTAATTTACTGCTGTCTGCTTTCTTCTTTTTATGAAAGTTTGATTTGTTACTAGCTTTTCTCAGCAAGGGGGTACAAAGTTCGATCAATGAGGGGGGATTTAGTAATTTTTAAAACATGTTCCAAAACCCAACCGCTTGGAACATTATGTAAAAAGCCCATTATGTTGTTTTTTATTTTTGGCAATGCAATTTTGTGGTGCATCCAGTCAGATGTTTTAGGAGACTGAAGGAGGGTTTTGTAATCTTTCGCTTTGTCGCAGTCCTTGGCTATGAGGTCAGCGCTCAGTCACTTGTGAAATTACACACAGAGTTCCTTCTCCGAGTCCACAGAAAATAGCTTTTACATATTCCATTAACCTGAGCCCACTGGCCTGACCTGTAGTATACTATTGATATCTCAGACAATGGAAATCAATCCTATTAGGAAACAGGACCTTTTTTGAGTGTGACCTTTTTTTTTACATTGTTTAAGTCTGTACTGTATTTGTTCCCTCAGATATTAAAATAAACAATAATTACTGAAATGGACTGGGTTTGGCTAATTTCATAGCATGTGGTTTTTTGGAATTTAAAACTTCCAAACACTTCATTTTTAACTGAATAACACAAGACCCCAGAGATGCCAATTACTCAATTACATAAGAATCATTAGTAGTGATCTGGCGTCTTCATTTAAGTGGAACAGACTTCCCAGGGGTAAAGAATTTGCAGTGGTTTAATATCTGAATCACTAGCATCTTCCTGTATTTCTAAGATCTTCAGCGCTTCCTGTGGTATCCTGTATTTCATCTTTTAACCTCCTAGGGGAGGTTTAGATGCATTCATTGCATTGTAAAAAAAGCAAAGCTTTTTGCCCAGTCTGAATGCATTTGTATTTTATTTTCATTTATGTTTCACTCATCTGTCTTCTTTCAGTTTCGTGATTTGATTTTGATGAGTGTAGGAAGCTGCAGAATGCCCTTCCACAGACAAGGCCATAGTCCAAAATACACTGGCCATTGCAAAGCCTAAAATATTTTCCAGAAAATGTCTTCTTTGTCACTGATATGTACTGTAGTCATTGCTTATAAGACAATGTGTGTCTTATTTACTAGAAACATTAGTGGTTGGCATACACATAAAACAGATATCACCCTTTATTAAGTGAATTTTTTTTATTCTAATCTCATTTCCAAAGTAGGCTTGTGATGTACTTGTGTAGATCTAAGTTAGCTAGGTTAGTCCTTTTAAAGTATCATACAGTACTTTAGCCTCCCTTTTTAACTACATTTAAAAAAATTGTCTTACATTAGGTGATCTTCAAATTCATTTTGACAACACAAACTACAATTCAGTTAAAATTCTAAAAGCAGTTAAGGGCAGAATATTAATTATATTTCTTTGCACAACTGTCTGCACTGTCTCTTGCTAAGTTAGTATGGTTAAACTATTACAGTAGCTTTGTAGAAAATGGAAGACACATTGTATTCTGGACCAGAAGGCCTTAAAACATCACAAACCTCGTCTGCCTAATAATATGGTTTTGCTTTAGAGCAGAACAATCTCTGTGTTTCGGTGATAACTTTGATCTGTTGAACTGTGCCGTTACATCAAGTACCAAAAGCCTTGTCTAAGACAGATATCTGACCATCTTGTTCTGTAGTGGCAGAGAAGACAAAGGAACAAGCCTCCCAGCTTGGTGGCGCTGTGTTTTCTGGGGCTGGCAACATTGCGGCAGCAACAGGACTAGTAAAGAAGGAAGAGTTTCCAGCTGATATGAAGGTAAGATCACATGTAGCCTCTCTGAATGATGAGAATTGCTCTTCCTCTCACCCTTCCCTGGTCCTAAAAAAACATATTTATTAATTGAAGAGAAAACAAAAGGTTATTCTCCCTATTTATCTTATTATGTTTCATATGTCTTAGGTACCTAAAAACGTATTTCAAAACAGTGTTCACCATCACCTTTCAATCTCCTCTTTCAAAATGAATGAGATTTAGTTACCAGGAAGAAATCTTGCCACCCTCAACACAAAATGATTACTTAGTTGAATATTTTAGAGTTTTAAAAATAATACACTTAGTTTAAATTCTCCTTGATTAAAATACAGAGCCAAACACCTTTTTACCTTTTTAATCAGCTTCCCTCTTATCTATTGTCAAAGACAATGTCATATCATCATAAATGCATAGATCATTTTCATAGAATGCATCCTTATATTAACAACCATTTAATCTTATAGCACATATTCTTGCAATCTGCATGTACCAGGGTCTTAATCATTAGTTATTTTGCACATCATATGCTTCCACTACAGTGTTATGCAGGTTTCACAGGCTAGCTAATTAATGACATAATCTTATGTCATTGATGTCAGTAATTACTGTAGGTCAGGAAGAACTGTGGACCCAAAGCTGATCCTTGCGGCACACCACTAGTTACCTCAGCAATTTAACAGATTCCCTCTTTTTTATTCATTTTTAGAGGACATTTCCTACCTCTAATTCATTTTCATATGTGTCAAAGTTGGCCCTTATGTAGTTCCTGGAAGTCCATAAATACAATATCATATGTTATGCGATACTGTAATTCATTGTCACTGTTGCTTGTTCAAACACGTGTTGCTAATAAACAAGCCCTTTTTTTCTGTAGTGTCCGAAGTCGTTTTTTAATTTGCAATTTTACAATCTATTGCAACAGACTATAACTTTGGGAGCTCCTAGCTTACACTGTACAGTGTTACAGTTGCAGTGTTCATTTCTTTAAGTATAAATGGAAAATATCATCAACCCTGGGAGAGTGGTTGATCTTAAGTGCTTCAAGTCTTTGTAGGGCTTGCTTCTTTGTTAAACTGACATTATTCTTAAATATGCATATTTTTTATTATATGAAGCGTGATATTTCTGTGTTCTATAGTAAATACCTGTCTGGAATCTTCTATTGTAAGATCAACGTAGACACAGTAGCTGATGAGTGGTAAGTTGTTGTGGTGGCTAGCACTACTGTCTCTTTTATTCAGGGCCCTAAAACATCAAGTTTACATCTTAGTTTTCACCTGCTCTTCCAGTTTCCTGAAAAGTGCAATAGAAGAGCTGAAGATAAAATTAGAACGTGTAACTGTAGAACAACCCTGTGAAAGCCCCTCAGCCCTCCACCTCATTTAGCGGTTTGATTTGCCTGCCAGGCTTTAAACACTCGAGCTTAACGATTGTTGCTGGGTATGAGCTTGCTTCACCTGCCAAGAGAATTTACTGTATTCGCTCACTGTGTTTCACTGGGGATATCAATTATCAAGGTTTACCTTGACTTGTTCATCTGCTTTCTGGCCTTGGCAGACATCACTTAATGTCCTGCTCAAAGCTTTGCTGATCTCTTGAATCCGATAAATCACTTGACGGCACTCTCTGACCATGCCTGCTGCTTCACTTCCATGCAGGCAATGGGAGGTCGGAGGGAGATGAGTCCTTGCTTGAACAAAAATAGCAACACCAGACCACGGGATCCATTTTCAGGAATTACACTGGATCCAGCGTACAAAGCTTACTTACTGTACATATTTAAGACCTTATGCCCAATTGTTAATGGCCATTGTATTGAGACATTTCATTACTCTTCTTTGTCACTTAATCCCTATGAAATAGCCTATTGTAATTAATTCACAACATGCAATGTATATTTTTATATCTCAGGCATGAGTATTGTGCTCTTACTACAGGCGTGTGAAAAACCTGAACCAGAGAATATTTTTGTCATTATTAATAATATATTCACTTCAGCTGATCACTTATAAAACTGTTCATTGTTAAAAGAAATAATATTTAATAATTAATGTTAAATAACAACTTGCATGTACACAATGTGAAACTGTCTACTTTCAGAACTTAAGAAAGGGAACCTTGTTTGAACACTTTTGCTAATTCAATGTGCAACATTTGCATCTTATCAGTACTTTCTTTAGAGATTCTGGAGGATAATTCTTAACCAGCTGTTGGAATCCTATTAAAAGCACCACCAAGTCATAATGTTAGTAGTCTTAAGGAAAAACTGTACTTGTAGAGGTGTGTCTGGCAATTGCACAGACTGATTGTGTAGCATACAGGATTACAGGAAAAATCAAGGTGACCTCATTAACCTGATTAGCTGAGGTTAAAAATAAAAATACAGCAACCCAGGACACTTTAGCTTTATTCTCAGAGCTAGACTGAAAATAACACCAGGTAATGGGCTACAGTTTCTCACAGCTCCCTTTGCCGGTAAATAGCACCCTACTCTCATCCTGCATATGGGTACATCACATTATACCTAAATCTTAAGAGAACTTGGAGTGTCAGATTCCTGGATTTCCAAAACATGTTAACTTCTGGCTACAGTAATACATGATTGGACAGCTCACAGTATGTGTATATATTCTAAAATCTGGATCTTTGCAACTAATGTTTCTGGAAAACATTTCACAGAATTAGAGACCATGCTGGATGTTTACCATGCTCTCCGTCTACAATACATTTCTGCATAATTTCATGCTCCTAAACATAATCCATGTACAGTATGAGTTTGACTGTTGTAAGTACTGCTTTGCATGTGTTGGTGCAGTGGTGTGAATACAAGAAATTTTGCAGACAAGATGAAAAAAGCTCCCTAACCTGTTTGGATGCTTGTGACTCAGCAACCTGAGGATCTCATCCAGCTGTTTGTTGAAAAAAGACAGAGTAGCAGTTTTAAAGGCAGGACTGTCTAGCTTGTTCAAGGCTCCCAAATAAAATAAAATCAATATCTGAATTTGGCAGACTTTAACATCTATTGAGTATTAGCAGTATTAAGCACTGCAAACACAACTGAATAATGCTGAAAAAAGAGGCACTCAATTTTCATAGTAGAGAAATAGAATATTAAACAGTATTATTTTGGGTAACAAAATATAGCAGACATGAGGTCTCATTTTAAAAGTAACTCATATGCTTTAAAAAAGTTAAAAAGTGTTGTCTTTGTAAAAAGAAAGACACTTAGCAAGAGAGAACAGCCTTGTTAGAAAATGTTTAAAAATGTATTTCTTTCAGAAAACTGTCCCTTCTGATACCGTCAGAAACTTCATAGGGTTTCACCATATTACAAACTGCTTCAGGCACAGCTCTCCGGTTCATCTATAACCCAAGAGCTCAGAAATATATATTGTTTTCTCAACAAACTAATCACATTGTGAAATGAATCATAAGCTAAAGGAAGTAAAAAATGACCTCTTTGTCTTTTTCAGACTCTAAATCTTTATATCTTGTGTCACAATAATTTATTTTGGATTGTTATTTTTCTCATAAGGCAATGTAAAATTAAAAAATAAAGTTTACTATCTCCCGTTGCTTTCTGTCAGGGGTCCAGAATTCAGCAAACGTCTCCTTAAGTTATAAAGCTCTTCACTTGGGAGAAGTGCTAAATTGATCTGATTAAGGTTTGACTTAACCAATTTATCCCCTCTCTACAACCCTTACAGCAGCTGCTGATGATTTAGGCACGTAGAAAACCTGCTCTGTTCCAGACTCTGAGGTCTGAAGTTAAAAACACCTGTTCTGGAGAGCGAATGTGTTTTAAAGTCAGTCTGGCAATCATTTATAACGCATGTCATTTTTACAAAGTAAAAAATGCATAACTCAATCTCTTCTGAGGAGAAGTAGCCGAGCTATCTGAAGATAGGTATGATACTGTAGGATTCCCAGATGATTAAACACAGAGAAGCAGAGGGTGAGAAAACACTGCCATTAGCAAGCTGAGGGACAAGAAATGGTGGATGAACCAGCAGCTCTGGGAACTGAGCACACATGTGCACTACATCCTGCTTACAGGAAGACATCCCCCTGAGGAACACAAAGAAGAGGGGCTGCAGATCAAACCCAGATAAAGGAGTTTTATCTTAATATATCTATACACCACTCTTGAGCTATTAATCACACCCATTCCCCTTTAATTTAAAATACAAAGACTATTTTCTAGTCTTTAAACAGGAAGAACCATTATCTAGCTTCAAAATCATTTATCATGTGGATTTAAGCCCTGAATAATCTTTCTGCCATTTTTTATAAATGTTATTATACAGTGTTCTTCTTTTAAACACCACAAACATATTCCAGAGAATGTCCTGGGGTTGTGAAATATATAACGTTTTAAAGCACTCGAAATTGCAGTGATGTAACCTTTATGATTTGTAAAGCTGTCTAAAATTAGATGCATATTTACTAGAGAAATGAGAGAAACTGGACATTTTCATTAGATCTAGATGCATTTTTTCAAAATGTATGTGTGGAAAAAATGCTCCAATTTAATTTAATAGCCCTTTGAACATTCATTTTGAAACTGGGATTTATTTTTTGAGTCCTGTAAATACTGTTACTCTTTGTTTATAAGGCAAACTTAAGAGTCATTCAGTTTGTCTGTTTAACCTTGGAAACATTACACAGAAAATCTCAGCCCTTCTCATTTTCAAATGTTAATTTCCAGCAGAAAAACTGAGCTAACTGTCATATTATCAAATTTTGAACATATAGTATCACTTCTATAGCCGTACTGTGATTTCAATACCAACCTATTAGATATTGCTGTGTTAACACTTGGTATATTTGTCTTTTACATATTCCTAGGTCAAGACAGCACAGTTAACATTCAATATTGCTTTATAATTCTTATTTGTTCTGTGATTATTTTTAATCTGTGCTTATAAATTAATGAGGTAAAAACTAATCCACAAAAACACTACAAATTAAAATTCCAGTGTTACACTCTGGTGGCAGTATAGACAACGGGAAGAGTATGACATCTTTTAGAACATCTTTCAATTAAAGTTGAATTAAATTAAGAGAAGCGCAACGTTTTATATTTCTACTTTCTGTATCAGAGGTATTGATAGTCAATTTAGTTGAAAAAAAAAACATTTCAGGAAACTTCTCCAGAGGTCAGCCACTGTTAACGGGGATGACAGCAGCTCATGTGGTCTCCAAGATTAAAACTGTCCTCCAATGTGAAAAGGGAGCTCTGTTTGCGTTGCGGGTTCACATCAGCCCTCTGTGCTTGTGTCTCCGCAGCCTGAGGAACTTGGCCAGGAGGCCACGGAGGAGCCGATGGGGGAGCCTCTCATCGAGCCCGAGGGGGAGACTTACGAAGAAGCTCCACAGGTGAGTGTGCTGGTGAGTGAGGGGGCCGAGAGTGAGCCCTCCCCGACCGGCTCGCACAGGCCTCGGGGACTACTGCGCTAGCCAGAGGATTAGACCAGCATTTCACAGAAAAAGAATTAGTTTGTTAGAGAAGTAGCTACCTGTCCCAATTTTTTTATTATTATATACTTACACATAAGAGTATATTGCTCTTTTATGGACGCTCCTCTCAGAGCACTGCACAGGTAATGGGGACTCCCCTCCACCACCACCAGTGTGCAGCCCCACCTGGATGATGTGACAGCAGCCATAGTGCACGCTTATGCTCCGACACTCCAGTTATCAATGGAGAGGAGAATAGTAATCAAACCATTTCTTAGATGGGGATTATTAGGAGGCTGCTGATGGCCAGGGGGAATTTGGGCCAGGACACCAGGGAAATGCTCCTACTCTTTTCGAGAAAGAGCCTGGGATTCTTAATGACCATGGAGAAACAGGACCTCAGTTTTACGTCTCATCTAAAGGACAGCGCCTTTTTGATAGCTTAGTGTCCCCGTCACTGTACTACAGCATTTGGACCCACGCAGACTGCAGGGTGAGCGCCCCCTACTGGCCCCACTAACACCTCTTCCACCAGACTCACACCTGCTGAGCATCAGTGGGATGCCAGTTATGAGTTGCAAGGTGATATGACTGCTGGCTTTAAATAAATCAGGGGGTTGAGGCTCGTCAGAATTTATACATGTACTGTATTTGTTCATTTTAAATTGTGACACAATCTTCTGTAGCCAAGTCTATTGTTATAAGCCTGGCTGTATATATTCTAGCACATTGCTGTGAATACCCAAACCCCAGAAGGAATTACACCTCTTTGTTTAGAATAAGAGTGTGAATGCTGCTGTAGAGCTGTTGTTCTCTAAATTGGAGGAAGGAAGACTACAAGGAGCTCATTCGCTGCACATCAGTGAAGATGGAAGAGGCACTCCTAGCCATAATATATTCATATGAAGTGCTTCTAGCAATAAGAGAAATGCACAGTCCAAAAGACATTCCATTTATTCATGAATCGGGATTGCATGCTATTAATTTCTGTGTATTTATGACTAGTTTTAGACAAAAATCAGAAAACAAATTATGTTTTTGATAGAAGAGACAGAGGTTTCTAGTTGCCTACATGTGTACATTTAAAATCATTTCAGAAATGCAGACATGCTAAAATGTTGAAATGCAACTTTAAATTCATGATGCCAGTACATTGAATTTAACTGGAAACCATTAGTGTCAAAATCAAAAAGAAAATCTGTAAAAATATTTTGATTCCTAAGTATAAATTAGAATTTCTTTTCTACTGCTGCAGTAGATGCTTTGTTGTTGTATGCAATGTGAGTATGAATGCTCACATTGCTCCTGTTAAATGCAAGAGCATTATTATTTTTACTTCACAAAGCCTGCACCAGTTCTCAAGCCTTAACCATACTTGTAAAGTCTTCAGTGTGCTTGGAGCGTGCTAATTCTGAAAAGGCTTAGAAAATTGCCCAGTATCTCTCCCTCCCCTCCCCCTTCATCTCCATCTTCCTCCTCCCTCCCCCATCCCTTTTCCTCTCCAAGCCAGCTGTTACTGAGCACGTGGGCGTAGTGGTGATGTAAAGATATGTAGTGCATTGTGGGAAGCACCAGGGATGCTGCCCTCATTGCTTTAAACAAGGATCCTTAGGAAAACTAAGAGCAGCAAAGCATCTCTCATGATAACGATGCCACACTGTGGCAAGATCCACACAGCACTTCTGAACACAATCAAGAACAAATGGCCTCTTCTGCCCCACCAATAGTGGCCTGAGTATGCAAATGAGAAATAAACAAGATAATTTCAAAGGCAGTGTTAATATGCCCTAACCTTGCAATACTCCTGTGCATCAGTCTGCTTTCGCTGTGGCCAAGTAGAGGTGATGCTGTCCTCTTGTGGCTGGTGGAAGCCACTGCAGCACAAAGCAGTAGAATCTATTTCAGAACGAGAGCAGTTAATATCGACTTAAGGAACACATCTGCAAAATAATTGTTTGTAATGCAAGAAAGTTTATTTCTTCAGTATTCAGCTGTGTTCAGAAATGAGAGAAGATCAGAAAATGCACAGCTTGGTTATTGCTGAAACATAAAAGAAATAGATTTCTAAAATATTTCACAACGTGAGACCTATGTTGTACCACCCTATATTCAGTCATTTGTAAAGTCTTATAAATATTAGAAGACATTTAAGATACAGGGAAGTAATGTTTACCTCTTAAACATGTACAGTATGTAGCTGTAGATGTAAGTATCATAACATTTTAAATTAGCATACAAGAACTTCTAATGTCTGTTAAAGTGAAGGAGCGTTCAATAATTGTAGGTATCATTGTCCTGAAAGTGTAATTGTAGGCACAATTATCATGGCTTCTGTGAGTCTTGTTAAGAGTTTATAAATATCTGTGAATTTTCTTTTAATTTCTGTCTCAGAAGGCCTTATCTTCACCACGATACTGATATCCATACAAAGGTTATAGAGGGCCTCAGTTACTGGATCAACAGGGGCTTGTTTCACAGTCATTCCAAATAATATCAATAGTCACAATAAAGTGCTTTTGTTGTGTAGTTTTGTTCCACCAGCTATTTATAGGTGTTCAATCTTCATAATAAGGATTGAAATAAAGAGAAAAAATATGATTCAATTATAAACTCCTAGCAACATATGTGAATTTTCTGTATAAAGCTATATATTTAGAAGCAGAAATATGTGTCCCTTAACAGTCTTAATAAAATAGTAAAAACCTTATTTCATATATCAAGGTGCTGATACTTTGTTGGGTAAATGTACCTGTCAATGACAGTAAAGCTGCAAAATCCGATAGCTTTTTTTTTTTCTGACAAGGTGTGGTACAAGACATGCACCCTGTGGGTTTCATTGCCGATTTTGGACATGACTGATGTGCTTGCAATTGTATTTCATTCAAGAATCTCCTAAGAATCGTTAACTGTACAAGTATTGTACTGATCTGCCCTTTAGACAACAAGATCCTGCTTTCTCAAATAGTGCTTTTGCTTTCCTCAACATTTTTGAGTACAAGACTCACGTGACGTTTATGGATATCTTACGAGGACACTTAAAAAGCTTGAATGAAATGACTATGGCACTAATTTCTGTTCTCTGACAATGTCCAGAGTGAAAATGTACATTAAACACAATGAAAACTTGATTTTTTATCATCTCAGTTATTCAATGTCTTTCATGTTTGCAGGAGGAATACCAGGATTATGAACCAGAAGCGTAAACATCACCAATTCCCTGCCCCTGTCTGACCAGCAGCAGCACAATAGTTAAAATAGTTATCAATAAAAGGACAACTCCCTAACCCTCACAGTCACCCCTGGTGCAAAAAAAATCCCAAGGATCTTCCTTAAAGAAAATGGAAAAAAAAAACTTTTAATAACTGATTTGAATCGTCATGTTTTCTGTAACGTGTTTGTTTCAGATATTTATTGAATAATTTGTCAGCCAGGCCTCACTTCCTTGTTTCCCTCCCAACGAAGTGAGGTCTGAACTCAGTACGTGAATCTTTGTACTTGTGTACTTGTGTGTATGTGCGTGTGGTATAGATGTTTTGTATCTTCCAATAAAAATCAAAGATGCATATACAAGAACAATAATCCTATATAGCTGTACAATGCTTGTATGTGAGTTATCTTTTTTTTATTTAATGACTTGATTATTTGGTGTTTCACATTAGGATTTTTTTACATTGTATCTTTACAGTTGCTTGTGATATCATTCCAGTGAGGCATTCATTAGAAACTGACAAATCTATATATATATATTTGTGAGTGTATGTATTGATGATCAAAAATATTCAAAGTTAGTGTACGTGTGTCTTAAAAAAGAATATTGAGTGAAATGCCTGTCAGTTCAACATGTGCTTTTAAAAAAAAAAAGAGAGACAATGCAGGAATGATCAACACTAAATACCTATGTGTCAAACCAGATACATTCTCTGTAAATAAAAAGAATAAAGAAAAAAAGTTGCGTTTTACTCTTGCTTGTGTTTGTTTGATTTTTGCATTGATAGACGTTCCCAAGGTATTAAAACAGATTGGTAATGAGGTAAACAACAAAAAAAAGAGAACACAGCCAATGCCTGTCACTAGTTGTGCAATGAAGTGCCAAATGAATGATATCAGCAAAGATTAAATATCTCCAGGATGTCTCCTCTGCCAGCACTGTACCAGCTTTAGAAAAACATGCTTGCATTAGCACACAGAATAGAGCACATCACCAGATAAGCTCATTTTTGAAATGCCACAGTAATCTCTTCCTTTTCACAGTTTTTCATCCGTAATCACGTTGGTGTGTACTGGCTCAGGCTGGCTGCCCCCAGGGGCTTCAGTGGGGAGGGTATTAAATGGGCATTTTGTGAGTGGCATTCCTGATGCCAGGGCAGTTCTGAAGCCAAACAGCTATCAGCCATGGCCTCTGTGAAGAAGTCTCTCGAAGGACTCAAAGGGACAACGCAGGCAGCTGCTAAGGGAGTCACAGATTCTGCTGGTAAGAAAACGTCTAACGCTGAATCCCACTATCTCTCAACTCCAGTCTGAGGTCTAATGTTGACATCTGTCCATGTGGAAATGCTGTGTTAAGGCCACTTCATGGCACAGAACCTTTTTTTAAGAGTTCCCTTCTCGTTGTTGCATCACACCGTTAAGCTGTTGTCACCTGCAAAACGTTAGATCACGGGGGAAAAAAAAGAAGACTGAAGACTTCTTGTCGGCTTTGCGCGTTTTAGATTTTTATGACAAAAGTTCTCCAAGCTTCTTAATTGAATAAGTCATCAGTGTAAGTGGTTAAGATTTGTTCTTGGGGTGTAGAAATTGATGTCTTAAGGGTGACCCATAAAACCCTCTGAAAAGTTCATCTCTGGGGTTGTCCAACCCTAGAACATACAACAGCATATGTCCACATATTGATATTTTTTAAAAAATGTAACTGGAATTTGAGTATACCTTTCCTATGTTAGTTGTTCCCACTCTGGATCCTAGAATACTACTGTCTCTTTTGTTTTTCAGCAGAGCTCTTAATTAAAAATGATTGAATTGTTAATGTAACCAATTGCTTGATTTTATCCATATTGTGCACTCAGATCTCATTTTCAAAGAGATTGTTTCTTTCTCTTAGCTTTCTGAACAAACTTTGACCAGTTATCAGTTAAAGATATATATAAAGTAAGTGCAATAACTATCATTTCAGGTATTCATAGTTTTATTAACTCACTAGTTAAAATCCAGATGGTCATTTAAACAATAACCCTTGTTATCGGGAGGGGTTCTGAAAACAAGCATTTTACACAGGGTTTAATCTAACCTATTCTAAAATTATTTAAGAGTTCGAAATATTTAAAAATAGTTTAAAGATTCAGCAAGCCTAAATACTAAATGGAATGAAAACAAAGACACATTTGTTCTCCAGTACCAAGACTAGGAAATATTTAGTCATATGCCGTTGTTAAAACAGCTCAGTTAGCTTAAAATCTAGTGGAGTTTTTTTGTTTTTTTATATTGTTGTTTTTTCAGTCTCCTGTTTTCAAAAAATATTATAAGGCACAATTTAAAATAATCTTTATCACATTTAAAATCAATATAACCATCTATCTAGATTACTGATGACAGCAAAGGTTAGTGGATTAAGTAACACATTCCTCTTGTAGGAAAAGGTCAGTCTGA
This sequence comes from Lepisosteus platostomus, assembly GCF_059453375.1. NCBI lineage: Eukaryota > Metazoa > Chordata > Actinopteri > Semionotiformes > Lepisosteidae > Lepisosteus > Lepisosteus platostomus. The sequence continues at coordinate 40,269,249 of NC_142623.1, forward strand.
AATTCATACTTTACACTGCAGCCAACAACAACTTACTTTCATCATTAGATATTGAATTAAGGAATTTATGTAGCTTTAGTCTAAACTAAACTTTCTGCAGAAATACACATATTAAATAAACATCAAAATCTGAAGAATAGCCAAAACGTAATACTGTACAAAGCAAATGAAGATAACATAATTGACAGAGACTACTGTTTTCTATGGAGAAAAGAATGAAAGAGAATTAAAGCTTTCCTTCTTCTTTTAGAGACCTAAAACTGGCCTCGTAATGTGGAACACCATACATGATCTTGAGCTACAAAATGAAACAAACAGCTCACTTATCATTGCAATAACTTCGACAGGAACTAGGGAGCACACCTTGATGGACAAAAAAACAAACAGCATTCATTGTCGCTTTTTTAATTGAAGAACATATTTATTCAAATGACAGCTCACAATGCCTGTTCTATTCATTTTAACTCTTTAAATCATTCAGGCGTTGCTTAATGTTGCTGTACTGTTTTTCAACCATGTCTTGTCATTTACATGTGTAGTCTTGCTTCAAACTGTCTAATGTCGTTCATCAAACTGGGAGAAACTTTGGCTGTTAAAAGGTTTTTTATGAAGGAACATTCAGAGTTTAATTCTATGCTGGAAAAAAAAACACAAAAAATGGTTTCCCCATAAAAAAGTCTTCTTTTTACTGTTCACAGTGGAATTAACCTTTACTTGCTCCTCTGTTGCTCACATGCTGACTCAGCTATCTGCTCTAAAGTGTTTTGAAGCCAGTCCAACTGCTCCAAATCCATTTACTAAAATTATGAAGGCACTTTTTGTAATAAAGTGCAATACAAATTAAATGAATTATGTTCATATTTCAGAAAAAAACACGTCCTTTAGACTGAGCATATCTAGGACTTTACCTAGATTAGACATGTGAAGAATTTTGCAAATTAGAATAGAATAAATCATAATGTACTACTTAAATAGGCTGTAAAAGGAATGACATAATGCATTCAGACATAATTAACTGCACAAAGCAAAAGGTCAACTGATAGAATCAATGCATTTTCATAAGAAATGAAATTTATTTCTCTCTGTTTGCATTTCAGTCCAAGCAGCACAAGAGGCTGTGCAGCAGGTGGCAGAGTCATCCAAAGAAACAACAAAAATGGGTATATCTCTTCTAGTACCAGCTCTGCCATTATACCAGCTCAGCCACTGCCAGCATTCATCTGTTGTTATGTTTACCAAGCTTCACAACTGACCTGCATGGCCAAACCGATTTTTCAAACCCTAGGGATTTCTAAATCCTTTAACAAATACACTTTGTGGACGTTTAAAGAAAGTAGGGAGAGTTTCATACAGTACATTCCATTTTCAAACTTCCTACACTAGTTACCTTTTCATTTTGTCTGTCAAGGGCAAGTCACCCTACCTAAATACATTTAAGTTATTATTGAACGTGCAAGGCCATGGCAGAGTGGTAGGGCAGTGACTGAGCAATCAGCAGCTGAGCTTTCAGGTTATCCGTCCTTCAAAGCAGCGTGATACAGGACCGGTTCTCGACCAGGAACCCACAGGGATCCCATAGACCATCCCCCGTCATACCCTTGAGTTAGAGAGGGAAAACCTCCATGGGTTTGCTTCAGCACATCGTGTAGCCCAGTTATGGGAAGGCATGCAAACCAAAACCGAGATGGCTTAGTCATCCAGGCATGAACTGATCCAATTCACTAGGTGAACAGAGGGCCTAACAGGGACACTCACTCATCTGCCTTCTCCAATGTGCCTTGCACAGCAGACATGTGCAGTATAGGACAGCTGGAATCAGACACACGTTCAGTTTTATATTGCTGCTGCTCTTCAAAGTGGTGTTTCAAATCAAAGTCCCTGTGCAATTGACGGGGCTCACAATGTCATAAACTCAGGTGGTATACTTAGTAAAGAGTGGTGGAGCTTATGGTTATGTAACAGTGCAGGGGAGTCACAATTGCAATGACATCACCACAACAATAGAAAATAATCGGGTTTTGGGTTTGTATGCTTGTGATCAGTAGCTGCAATAATAAATATTTCTTATGCTTAATTCAGATTTGCTTCTGCATTATTTTTTTTAAAAAGGGTCCCCATTGAAATATCATCAAACTTCAAACAAGGCTTCTCTGTTTATATTTTCAGCTGCAGATGAGGCCTCCAAGCAGACTCAGAGTGCCATAGGCACAGCTGCAGGCAAAGCAACAGATGCCATCAAGGAATTTGGACAACAACTTGGTCCAAAATGAGGAGAGACAAATTCCCTATGATCTCATGTAAATGCCGCAGTCTTGACAGACTGAAATGGACTTGGTATTAGAAAAAATATATAAAATTATTTTATATTTTTGCTAATTAATAAGCAAACAAGCTGAAGAAGTAAGACTTTGTAATACTGACATGGGACTAATTCCGCTGCAGAAGTAAAATTGAGATTATGCATTTAGATAACACTTACACTTTGTCCTTGACAAATCTGTTTTCTTTTTATGCAGTACGTAACCATAATTAGGGGATGGAAATGCAAGGGGAAAAAAATTCGTTTTCACAATTCTAGTACATTTCTTGATGAAAATCCAAACAGGCCTGCAATCCTAAAATGAGAAAGGTTACTTTACCTTCTGTAATTTCTAGAAGCAGTCTATCACCCAACAAAAAAGCTGTGACAGTTAATTTGAGCTTTTTTGTATTTTTTCACACATTTTTATGTTTGCTTGATCTCCCCAGCCTGTGATTTTTCATTTTCACCTTACCTCATTCTTTAGAGATAAGGCACTGCTGTGATAAGCTAGTGTCTTTAGGAAGACAAACCAAATATACCAATGTAGACATACAGTATAGTGCTGTCCTTGGGATCTTTTCATAAAAGCAAGCAATCTTACACATTTTATTTATTTTGGAAATGTTGCTTTAGTCTATATACTGTATGTACCTGAAGAAATTCGAATGCTGAGATGTCTTTTTGAAAAAGGAACAGTCTAACACAAAGAATCTGTATTCAAAAATGTCTCCCACAGAATTTGCTTTTGTCACAGAACATTCAGATTCATTTATATTTTTTTGAAAGACAACATAAAGACTAACAGTTTTTGTACTTGTAGTTTCACAGTAAACAATTTAAAAACCTTGGTTGGTGATACATTTATTAAATTATTGTAACTACTAGGATTGAGTGGCCTTTAAGCTCGAAGAATAAAATGTTCCAAGAAACAGTAATGGTTTCTTCCTTTATTTGTGGTTAACAAACGTCACATTGGAGCATTCTACTTACATCAGTCCTTGTTTAAAGTACCCAAGCAAGAGATCAAACTTTATTAACAAACAAAACCAATACGATGCTACTGTAGAAGATCACAACAAACAATCTTCGTATTTCCTGAGTGTTTACTGCACCTCTTGGAATAAAACCATTTACCTAAATAGTAATCTGGGAAAAATAGGTTTTTATGCTCAGTGAAAGGGGTTGAGCGGTTAAAATTTGCCCATTCACTCCTGACTCTTTTAGGCATCAAATTTGTAAATGCAATGGTACTGAAAACTCTCTGAGCCCAGGTAGGATAACTGCTTTCAGAAAAACTGGTTTCACATCATGAACTAACTGGACAATCGAACATTGGAATTTGGAGACCCAGTTTTAATGCCACAGTTTTATGTTGTTGTTTTGTTTGTTAGACCTAAAATATTTGAAGTCTTTAAATTCAGAAATAGGTTTTCTTTTTACGATATTTCGTCTGCATGTCCGTTTATGTATGTTTCCCGCTTCTGTTTTATTTCTTAAGCTTACATTCTGATTTAGGATGTAAACTGTTCTGAAAAAAAAGCTTTTTAACAATTATTCTCAAAATGATTCTGTGGCATATACAGTCGAGAAGCAAACTGAAGGCAGATTGCACTGGAGTCCAATATTGCTGCGCTGCACATTTAAGCCTCTAGCAAAAAAATCTAATAAAATCCCTTGTGATTTTCTAAAAAAAAACAACCCTCAAAAATGTCTTTTTAGACAGGAATTCTAAGTTTTGTTTTAATTTCCGACAGTGTTCCCAAGCAGAAACAACTAGTGAAAATCCTAGTGGATACCTAATACAAAGGGTAGAATGATGTAGGAGGTGAAAAAAGAATGAAAGTAGCAATATAGGAGATGACATAAAGGTACCTCCATAAGAACTCTTTCAGACCTCCTTCTCCCTCATGAATGGCTTGGTTCATGTGTAAAACTCACTCGAGAACAAACACAACTGAAACTCCCACACATACCCCCACGCACACAAGCCCTGGAAGATGAATAGCAGTGCACGTCACTACAGAACAATGCAGAACAGTATTAGCAGGTAAAAACAAGAAGGCTTTTTAAAAGAACCCCCAAAATCTCCCCATAGGAGTTTGTTTGTGGGAGTATGTGTGAAAGTGTGCGTTTTTCACACAATACAGTATATGGCGATAGGAAAATCTGTTTTGGAGGGAGGCAAATTTCGGATATCTGCCTGTTCTCACAGACTTTTTTTTTCTACATTTGTTCCAGATATGCCTGCCAAATACTGCCATCTTTAAAGTCAGGAGAATACTGTGGTTGGTAGGTACAGTATACAAGAAAATTTATCCATCTCCACAGTATTTCAGGGACTATGGGATCATTTGATCACTCCAGTACCATTAAATGCACTTGATGAGGGATAAAGTCATGGATAGAGGGAAAGGGCCTGTTTGAAAAAAAAAAACAGGTCACATATAGAGTCTATTTAACCTTCACTTCTTTCTGTGTAGGTTGTCATTGCATTAATATTTATGTAATACAATGTATACCGTATGATATATATGTACTACATGCATAGTTAGAGAATGCACTCTCAAAGTTGGGTGCATATTTCTTATTTATCACTCTTGTGTAACCATGCAGCAATAAAAATAATTGTTGATATACTCTTTGAATATTGTATTGTTCTTGATTGTATCTCTGCTGGAGTTATATAAAAAATAAAATGATAAACATTTTTACTAACATGTTAAGTCAGTACAACCAAAATCTAATTTATATTTAATGCCTGTCATCTTTTATATTTATACTTTATATTCTTGAGTGAAATAAAAGACAAATCTGTAAATATTTCTATTAAACACACACATATAACAAAATGATACACTGACAATTTTTTTGACACTTATTATAGACAGAATTAATTCTAGGTTCAAAGCTAAAAAAAGATATTTATTCTTACACACAAATGAGACGAAATGACAAAACATCCCACTATATTTTCACAGGTACAGCTTGTGCACACTGAAAGCTTATCAGAAACATTTAAAAATAAAACACTATGATAATTGCCAGAAAGGTGAATTATTGCATTTCCCTAAGTAAAACTTTCAAGTAACTATATATTTAATATCATATCAGTCCCTAAAATAGTTATGCAATAATTCCTGCAGTTTACTAAAACAGTCTACTGAATTGGAAATATTCAGTATAACAGTAAATGTTACTAAATATTCTGTAAGCCAACGCTTGTATATTGTTGATTCTCCTGTGCCATTAACATTACAATTCATATATCACAACGTTAGCTGAAGTGCAATATATCTGGTTTTATTTATACTGCTTTTGATTATTTAATTAAATTATACCCTAATAAACAGTCGCCTGTTTTATTTATGTGTACTGATCTCTTCACTTCGGACCTGATATTCCAGTTAGTGAGCAACTTTCAATAACCCACTACTGTTTTATCATCCGTTGTTTAAATATTTTTATAAAACGTATTTCCCATTTGGCACATTATTAATCTTAGATAAAAGAAACGCTAGTTAACTCTTTAGGAAGAGAGCTCTATTCAAAGGGGAACTGCAACGCTTTTTTTATATTTCGGGGTTAGAAAGCATTGATGAGTGCATTTCAAACCACAAAGAAAGTAAAATGTACAAAGTAACGTGCAAAACTGCCAATTTACATCACAAAATAGGCGAAATTTCCAAGTATGCGCAGCGCCATGTTCTGCGATTCAGAACAAGCCAACAAAACTTCCGGTGATGTGTTTTATGACACTGTACAAATGCAGGCTTGTGCATACTTTTCTCAACAGGTGTTACTGCCTAGGTAGGATGACTCCTGGGTTCGTGCGAGGGTGGGCTTGAACTTTCATTCATATCTATCTGACAGTGGAGGGATGGAGCCCCAAGTCCCTTGAAATGATTTTGTAACCCTTTCCAGACTGTTGAGGATCAACAACTCTTTTTCGGACGTCCTCAGAGATTTCCTTAAATTACGGCATAAATTGTTTCCACCGACCTGTATGGCGAAGACCAAAATCACAATGTTTCTGATCTTTATACAGGGAGGTGGGGCCTTACAAACTCTGCCCCCAAGATCCACCTAATTATTTAAACCCCTGATTCTAAATATTCCCTTCACTGAGCTCATGAAACTAGAGGTTCACTTATTTTTTCACAACCCCTGTACGTTAAATACTCATTGTTTGTATAACTCATACATCAAGAGACGTGGAAATGGATACCACGAACTGTACATCTGCATTTACAAGACTGTTTTTGGATTGAAGGCAGCTATCATGGATATGTCATGAAATTTCCATATTTATCTCTGGGGTTCACAAACTTTTAATTAAAGTACTGTAAATTCGTTGCATATTTTAGTGAAGCAGCAGCTGGTGCTCTCCCATCTGGGCCAGGATTTTCATACCAATGCTCCAGTATTGGAGCATTGATACACTGGACACACAGCTTTGTGACACTGTGAAGAAGGAGGTGCCATCTTGCAGATGAGCAGTTTAACGAAGGTCCAGACTCAAGGTCGTAGCACTATTTGTACGATTTTGAGTGTTAACTTCAGAATCCAGGCGAAATTCCACTCTGGATCTGCATTATCTGGCCCCTTTTAAAGTTCTCCCTGTAATTCAGCTGGTGAAACAGTTTCTCACGTCTCCAGCTGATCTGCTTTGTAGTGGGTCTGCTGCTGCGTAATGGTATAATGGGTTCACCCAGGAGGAAGCTGCACTTCAGCGATGGATCGAGTCCTGTTGGTCCATCCTTCAGTATAAAAGGTGCTTTATAAATGCAAGGAATTATTATTAGGATAATAATAAATACTAAATGTATTTCTCTGTATATTTTACAGGTTATATTCAATATAACCTAAACATTTTTCAGCAAAGTCACCTTGCCTTTAACTGGGACATTAATTTAAAATGAGGTATCTGTAGGGGTTCAAACATCCAGTAAACTATGTCAGCAAGGGGGATCCATGCTTTAGCTGTTGAGCATGATCTACTAAATAGGAATGCCTATTGCTTATTACTATTATTTTATCCTCATCCAGGATAAACTCGCTTGCAGGCAAGTATCTTCAGTTCTCAAAAAATACTAAATACATAATTGAATATACAGTGTGATGCATAACCCACTTGGGGCTTAGTTACAAGTTTCAATATCTATAACAGTGATACTATGGAACTTCAGCAATATCTCATTATTCAACACCTTTTACCTTTGTTAAATGTTTTTCTGTGGGGAAAGGTTAATATTAATTATAAAGATAATGTTCTTTAGGGGCCCTTGTGATATATGGAACTGCTACTATAATTTCTGGTATCACTCATACAAAGACCAATGAAAAAACATTCATATTAAAAAGCAAATCCCCAATCTCTTATACTGGCTGCAATTGAGCATTTTCTAGGATACAATGTCCTGTTCCCAATGGGCATATCTTAAATGTTAGATTTAAAAAGACCAGCTAAAAGAGGATGCATATTTAAGACATGATGGTCTAATCAGGGATCTTTTCAACATTCAGTTATTTTTCATAATCAGTCACTGCAAGGTTACTGACTTTTATTTACTTGCATTCTGTATTAACATGTGGAAATTAAAATGTCATGATAAAAGCTCTAAAATAAATTGCCTTGTGGTCCTTGGTAATTAACAGTAATTGTCTTTCACTTAAAGACAGAAATATAAACATAAAGCCTGTTATAATTTTCTTTAAAAAATAAATAGCGAACAACTAGAAACATGTTTTATGTAAATCTGCCAGAACCACTACTGAATAATTAAAGAGCACATGATAACTGAGTAAGACCCCTGTACATACAGGGGTTGCAAGAAATCAAAACGGTAGGCAGACAGAGCCAAAGAAGAACCTTCCCTTTGATAGGTCTAATCTTTACACCCCTCAATGTAGCTTGGAAGAGCAAAAATTAGAAATGAATTAGTTCTAATGGACAGGAGGCATCCAAGGACCAACTATAGAGACGTCTGGTCACCTTGTTTTGTACAGAAGAGGCCTGAGGAAAAAAGTGACTGACTACCACTGGTTCGGTACAAAATATATTCCAGTCCTTCCAAAAATATTTATTTGTCCAAGACGTTGTCTGCCACGCCTGGTAATGACAAAATTCAAAACAAGACATAGCTTAACACTCTGAGTAAAGGAAGGCTGTGGTATGTTCGAAGTATTGCTTGATCATGAGACCAAAGATGGAAAAGATGGCCGTTGTTTCACACACGTCACTGTACCCCGAACAATGTGACAATACACTGTTTCTCAAGGTCAAGTTATACGACACAGACGTCTGTCTAGGATCTTCTCTGATCCTGTGGAATATACACTCTCCTAACAATTGTCAGGGTCTGTGGGTACAAAATCTGCTGTGCTGTACAAATTAATTTTACCTATGCTAAATGCTTAGCATATTCCATTTAGCCTGATTATATAAACTCTTTGATGTATATTCAATATAAAGGATTTTTTAATATGTGCACAATTATGTGGGCATACAAAAATCAAGTAGTTTTTAACACTGTATTAGACATCATGGTTCAGTGAACTGTGTAGATTTAATACAAGCTTTTTCTAAGCTGCAATCTACAACAGAAAGTTTATTATTTTTATTACTGCTACAGTATGTGTTGTCTGAGCATTGTCTCAGTCTGACTAATCTTGTGTTAATAAACAAAAGAAGAATTTAATCTCTTCAGCTACCTGAGCTTGGCAACTATTAATAGACAGCCAGACCAATAAAGCTGAAAAGGAAAGTTGGACATGATATCTGCCTGATTGTTATTTCCGATTAATAATGCATAACAAATACACACAAGAGACAAAAATGAATAGAAAAGGATAGAAGGAAAAAATAAAGTACAGCTTTGCGGTATGTTATGCTTCAATACATTTTTAATGTGCTTTGTAGATCTGTTCTTCAATTGATGCTGTCTTCCTATTTTTGGAAAATGAATGGCCTTACAAGGCCTCGAACACCGTGAAGTGAGTTTAATTAATTCAGTCTGTAAAAAGGTAGTTTCACAGAAATTAAAATCTGTAGAGAATTTAGCAAGCAAGCAAGGACTTACCAGGCAAAAGTCAAAATCAGCGATATCTAACTATAGAAAAATAGGGCAATCAAAACAATAAAACAATACTTCTGTACTGTGTTTAAACATAAAGATAATTTCTGATTGGCTACAGGGACCTCATGATGGAGCATGAGAGATAAAGAACAAGGTGTAAAAGTGACTGAGATAATGTAATACTGTATATTTAGCCGAATAAACCATACTAATTTAAATAAAGCTGTGTGCATGTTATAAGTTACTTATCTATGAAGGAATAGAGAAATGTGACTATAGATCAGAACAGAAAGTTTAATTCCCATCACATTCACATTGTCCTGAGGGATGAGCAATTTCTGTTTTTTGCCAACCTTAAATCAAGTAATATTTGTAGTATTTAAAACCATACTCCCCACTGCAGTATATGAGTGCATCTGGGGAGAACGATTTTTTTCACAAAGTGACGACTCAATTAAAACCCATTTAAATTCCATGAATACCTTTCCAGGACTGCTTCTAGCTTGCTGCTCCATTTTGAGTTCACAAACCATCAGAATGAACTCAAAGCTTACATCACATGGCAGAATGAAGTTCCAATCCTTTTCTACAGAAAGGTGGGGTGGGTGGCTGATGAAACGATGTAATCATGATAATTATCCCTTTATTGTATCGACTGAGAAAATCCTGTGTAATTACTGTTAATGACTTTGTTTCAGAGTGTGCATTACATTAATAGCTACTTATAGATTCCAAACCTTTCATGAGACCCTGTCGCCAACAGTAATTCCAAAAGAGAGCATTAACTGCACAGCAGACCAGCTTCAGTCCAGAGGGGCCAGTGTCTTAAGGTTTTTTAGGTCAGTTTAAGCAGAAGCACCTGAAGAGGTGAGATAAGTTGAGAAATTGGTCCAACTAAAGCAATAATGATCTCAGTTACATAATGAAAAAATTATATAATACCGAAAGAAATCAAAGGAATTAAAACACTTAACTTAGATGTTAATGAATGAACAAAATGAACCCTGAAACTAGCTTCTGTGTGCCTACCCTGTTTTGAGAGAGGGATACTCAACCAACCAACTTTCCAATCCAGTCCATCGCAGGAGTTTGCTTCAATCGGATGTGTAAATATTGATTTGACAATCACCAGGATAAACATAACAATTAAGGGGCACATTGGAACAAAATGCTGCAATGTAGCATCTCCCACGCATGGCATAACGCAGGGGCGTGTTCAGTGTGGAGGCGGGGCCCTGGATTAAGGGCGACGCGTTGCCTTAGCAACCACAGCTGTCCCACTTAAGGAAGGACGAGCTGCAGCTATGGGGGACCTTTAAGACACACTGAGCACCTCCCCGGAGGGAGGAGCAGACCCCCGCAAGGGGAGAATCTTCCAGCGACAGTCCCGGAGAGGACTGTTACTCCAGCGTAAGGCCGTCGTTTTTCTTTTCCTTTTCTCCTGTCCTGCCTGTCCCACTGGGACAGATTAAGTCTCTTTTTTTGTTTTGGCCTCGCGCTCCTTTTCTTTCTAGGGAAAAAGAAATGCCTCGGACAGCAGTATCCAGACTGGACTTGCCCTGTCTTGCCCTATCTAACGGGGTCCAGTCTGGATACTGCTGTCCCAGGCATTTATTTTTCCCCAGGCTGGACCCCACTAAATAGGGACCGAAATTCCTCTGAGTGTCGACTCATACCGGTGCCCTGCGCCACTCCCCCCACGATCGCGTTGTTACACCTGTTCTAGATTTTTAATCATTTTTCCTACAGTTTTTTCAGAAGGCTCCTGGAAAGAAAAAAAACATCTCAAATAGTTACATTTAAAACTGACTATGTGTCATTTGCATTCTATGACTTTCTCAGTCAGCATAGCCCTGTATTGAATTCGTGTTGCACAAATGTTATGTTAAACATATTATCCTAAAATGCCTTTGGCTTCCACAATTTGGGGCAATTCATGACTTCAGTAATGAAATACAGCACTAGATGTTCACAGATGTCCTAGCGTGACCACCGCTGTTCCGCGCGGGCTCGTGCCCTCGCTGCTCCACCCCACCGGTTTGTCCCGCAACACCTGGGCGGGAACCCGGGTCTCCGGCGTAACGCAACAGGGAACCAGCCGAGTGAGCTAAAGGAGACCTTCCCCAGCCTAGGCGGCTGAGGTCCATGCTACGCGCAGGGAAGGCGATGACGTCACTGTGCCCAAACTAGGCTATATGGGCCTTCACTATGGCCTTCTGAAATAAATGGTATATTCTTGAACCTGAATTGCTGTTATTGTTTTTATATCTGTTAACCACTATCTGTAAATTTTTAAGGCTGTCTGAAATGACACATTAGCCAGGTCTGCTTTTGCCTTCAGTGATGCACCAGGCACACTGAGAATTATCCTTCTTGTGAGGTAGCTTACATTATAAACTTTATAAACTAGAAGGCAATTGTTAACACTGTCCTATTTTGTTTAATTCAAATGAGAAGAGCTGGTACAAATGGCGCTGAAGTGTGTCGATGGTGCTCTCCAGCAGGAGAGATGTCTAAATGAATGTGCAGTTGACATGAAACCACGTGATGTCGTTTTTGCAGTGTGGGGAGTAAGAACAAAGTCGAGGCATGCTGGCTAGTATCTGCCTGCTAAATAACACCCTACTGCATAAGTGTGCTTTTTTTCGGAGGTGTGATAGTGGCATCACAGTAGGAATTCCTGCCAGTGATAAAATGCAATATTAATGCTTGTTGTAGTGGAAAAACTGTGGGACACTGTAGTATTCTAGTATTATTGTAGTTTACAAATAAAATATTTTTTGTAAGTGGTGGCATATTAAAACATAAAACCGATGCAGAAACTATATCACGAGTTGTTTTAGAAGGTTTGATTTTACACGGCACAATATGCAAGCTCCCTCTCCAGCCAGCATAATCAAAAAGCAGTCTCACGGACATAAAAGAAGCAAAATACGTTGCATGCTTTCAGAGAATACGATAAAAATGGGAGCAGCATATCAAAATAAATACAAATAGTGTGCTAATGCATTTCAAGTGGCCCTATCTTCACAGTTTTGATTTCTGAATAGCACATGGTTTGCTCATACAGTGTTAACCATATATGACCTTAAAAAGCAAGTTTAACCTACTAGTGTAATAGGTACTCACCTGCTGTGCCCTCTATTTTATTGATACACTTCTGTGTGGTTTACGTCTATATGGTTACAGCAGACCAAAATTAATACTTTTTGCATTCTTGATCTGTTAGCCTTATTTTCTTTCTATTTTACAAATAGCAAATAATTGACCTGTCATGGGGAAATTATCTATGAGCTGCCACTCTGCCACTCTCTGCATAATTGTCAGTGCATGTAAGCTTCATAAAAGCTGCACTATAACTGAAAACAAAATCCCATCTGCTGGAGATTTTCAGGATGAATAACATCTCTCTTTCCTTTATTTTTAGATACTTTTATCACTGCTGTTTACTCACGAGGCTCTTACAAGGAAACATCCTCCAGTCCATACGCCTGGTTGCTAAGAGACCAGGTTCTGAGCAAGTTGTGATTGGATGAGGCCCTTCGTGTTGATGATGAAAATACAGCTGACAAAAACAGAATGTTCAGGTCAGACTTGTGGCTCATGAAAATTGATCTGAGTCACAGAAAAGCAGTGTCTTATTCAGCCATCTTTATCACCAAGGAAAGAAGAAAAGATATCACTTAATAACCATGTTAAAGTATAATATCGCGTAGAAAAAGCGTTAATATTTGCCAGTGCCGATACAACTCATCCTCATGTGTATACAATGCTTTTCTTTCTTTTACCCTTTTCTCAGTATAAAAAGAGAATTAAACCCATGTTAGTCATTTTTCTTTGGCTGCTTCCTGCTTATTAACAGCCATTGGGTGATTATAGAACAAATAGATGAATATTTACAAATAGATCATTCTAGCATGCAGAGAACACATGATCAAACAGCTTTTCTGGCATTCCTGGATAATCCATGACATTCTGGTGAAAGATTCTTTTTTGACTTGGTAGAAAAAGTCATTTATATGAGAAACTGTTTGTTACCAAGTTATTCATCACAACATGCAGGAAGGGATACCCCAAGCAAAACATACCATCTACAAAAAGCAAGTGCTTTTAAGAAGAATATAAAACCCGCTGTACAATAAGTATATAATGACACTTCTCTTACTTGTTACAGTTTGGTGCTTATTACAGACTAATTTAGGAATTGTTAGAAAGTCTCATTTATTCCCCCAAAGTAATATGATGAAGTAAAAGTGAATTCAAGCTCCTCACAGGAAGAAGTTATTTTATTAATTCAGTTAATGGAGTAATAATCTGAAATGCAAAAATAACATATTCCTTTTCAAATTAATTTTATTAACACAAGACTGAGAAGAAAACTCAGGACACCACACAGTTGGATTCCCTTAATTGGTGTACAGAGCCAAGTACAAGAATGTGCAGGTTCACATCCTGACACTCTGAAATTATGTTCAAATGTTGCAGTTGAACACCTAAAGGGTGCGTCATGCTGGTGGTGGCAAGCACACTGCATGATCTAAACAATCTGCAAAAGGTGCACTTGTCCACTGACATTTTTTGAACACTGGGGTTCCAGACCTGCATGTTGCTTTAAGACAGTGTCAGTCCTTGAGGACAGCTACGAAGTGAATGATAACAATGAAAGCTTTTGTAAGCTGTGACTGACTACATGGTGTCAATTCAAAGGAAAGTTTGACTCCACAAACAATGAACCTGCGTGATACCAGAGCTATGCTTGCTCTTTCTTCAATCCCTTTTCTTGTACAAACCTTGTATCTCGCTGAATGCAGTGTATTGGTCAAACAGGCACATGGTCAGAGGGCTATCCACATGATGTTACAGCATATGTGTAGCATTCCTAATGGATTACATGGCATGTCAGATGACTAGTGTATCTGCTAAAATAAATTATACTCTTAATGGCAGTATTTGTAGTTCTATTGAACTTCTTCCTACATAAAATTAAGGAACTATGAGACAAAATTGCACTTAAGGGCCTTGTAGAAGCAATGGACAGTTATTCATATGTGCATAACTTCTTCAACCAAAACCCAAAGATGGAAATGCATTCTATTACCAGCTCTTTTCACTACAAATAAGATAAATAATTTACACACTAAGCATGATGTGTGCAGGATTTTATCCAGCAGTGCTTCCTTGAATCTTGTCACCAGCATTTATTAATCTTCCATTTCTAGTTTCAAGTGTGCTTCTGCTGGTGGGTATGTCAAAATCAGCTGTGACTTTGTAATGGGACTGACAAAACAAAAATTGAACTGAACTGAAGCAAATGGAGCTTCTCAACCCTGACCAGTTTCTGTCAATTCAAAGTGCATTGATATGGAGTGATATTCAACATTTTACAATGATCTCTACAAATAAATAGATCTTAGAAAAATGGGTCACACAGGTAGATTCATTATTTCCATGGTGTTTTAACAAATAGAAGTTCTTAACTCAAGTTCAGGAGGATGACGACAGACAAAGTCAATTTCACACAGCTGTTTTAAAACACAATGATTTCTGACTTTCTACTGTGTGTCTTGCAAACACCTTTTCTCACATTTTGTTGCATGTATTGATTCATTAACACTTGGACTCCACATAACAAAAACACAAAAGAAAAAAGAAAATAATTAAACTGTTCCTGCTGCTCCTGATGCCATCTCCTCAGCCCCTGGTCTCTGGTACATCAGGCTCAGTCAGCAGGCATCCTACAGTTTTTATGCCTGCCTTTCCTTCTGCCACATCCCTAGTGTCCAATTAACTAAATATGTTTAGTGTCTCTTGGTTCCTCCCTCTTGGCTCCTGCTGTTCTTGATGCCATTTTCTTAGCCCCAGATCTGTCCGGTGACCTGCCTCCGGCTCAGTCAGCAGGCGTCCCACAACTTTTAATGTCTGTCTTCCCTTATGTCTCTGTCCCTGGCGTCCAAAATGGCCAAATTGCTGCCTTTGGCCCTGAGTTCCTTGCTCTTGGACCCTTCTGATTCTAAAGTCCTAAGGTCTGTCTGGCACCTAACATCTGGCTCAGTCAGCAGGCATCCAACTACCAACACCTCCCTTTTTGAATTATTCCCAACCATCGTCGCTGCCTTTCTTTGGGGTCTCAAATGGAAACAAAATTCCATTCTCAAATTGCTTTCTTTTACTAATTGATATTTTAACCTTGTAGTTCTTATACCAAACTATTTAATGTGCTCTCCAGTTTTCAACCGGTTTTCATCCTGGTTTCCAGACTTTCTCTTCATTAATATTTAAAGGCCTCATTATGTCCTGTAGCTGGTTCCCTTTTCATCTGTAAAAACTATCAACAAAAATCTGGATTCTTCACGTAGTGATTTCTCATCGCTTGTTTCTAACTGGCGCAGCCTTCTTAGCAGGATATCAAGGTATTAATTACACTTAATTAAGAAAATGTGACTGGCTTTCAGAAGCATGCATCTGAACTAATTCTGAAATAAGCATAAAATCATTTTAATCATTGCGTTCTAGTGCTTGAATCTAGTGGTCTTTTCATCACTATTTCTGCATTGGAGTTTTAAGGTTCACTTGTTTCTTTTTGGGGTTGTGAGCCTTCTCATCCTCACCCCTTAACCCAAGCGAGTTAAGCCAAAACATATTATACTAAAATACACAAACATTCACAGGGCATCTGATCTTGAATGTCGTTCCTTGCGAAAGTAAATCAATATGGCACACATATTTTACAGAACTTACTTGAAGAACACATGAGTATGTATTCAGACAAAAATTAATTGTGAGGGCTGTCTCTTGCTTAGTTTTGTAAATCTGGTTTTCAGGGACATGAAACTTCAGGACATGGGTAGTTTACCTTTAAGTGACCTGCTCCTTAAACCATTCCAAGAATGCTTAATATTATTAAATTAAACAAGAGGAGATCGAGTTGGAAGAAAGCAGTTCAGACAACACAGGTCTGGGCTAAAGTGTCACAGGAAAGATGTAGGTTAAAATATCAGGAGAGACACTGCTGTTGTAATTCTGAGCAAGGTCCTCCTTCTGCTCAATTACTCTTGTAAAGTGCCCAGCTGTATAGATGGGCTCATAGTAATTTGCGTTGTAAAATAGCATTAGTCAAATAAATAAGCAATTCAATCTATCTAAAGGTTGGGGAAAATAGACAATACAGTATTTCAGTTTGACAGTAGATCATTGTTGTAGTCCCAAAGATTGTGCAGATTTCCCCTTTAGACTGTGAGAAAATTAAAATATAAAAAACACACCTCATGTCCGGATCTACCATTTCACCAGTATGCAGGTGATGATGGTTCAAAATAAAGTTTTCCGGCATAAAAACTGAGGCATGAAACACAGTAACTTTTCCAATAAGTGAAATATTTTATGTAAGCCATTTTAGGACATTTGTTTTTGATCTTTTTGTCACTGAGTTCAAATACACTAAATGACCTTATTCCTTTCTAAACCTTACTGTTGCCCCTCTGGAGAGCAGCAAAAGGATGTAGTTATGTGAACAAAAACAGCACCTGATACTGCCAGACCTCCTGAAATATTGTGTTTCTTATTCCTGAAAGTCATAGAGTTTTTCTGTTCCGGACAGATGAACAAGGATTATGTTGGTTGAAATAAACCCATGATTTCTTCCACTGTAATGTAAGTAGGGTTTTATATTTTTTGCCAAATACAAAAAAAAAAAGTATCATGCTGCGATAAAATCACTTGGGATGTTTCTGAAATAAAGCCAAGAGAAACAATGTGCAAACACTTGTAATGTGATTCCCAGGCAAATAATTCAATATAACTATATGACCAAGCAGTGGTCAGTACTAGTGAAATACTAGTTGTTAATGCTCTATGGCTACTAAGTTTTATTTCCCTGGATCTAAAACAAGAATGCAGCTTCAAGTCCCTTTCTATGTTAAAAAGGAAAAAAATCACCTAAAATGTTTGATTTCACTCTCTTGTTTGGTTTATCCGATCTTTTCCAGTACCAGTCACAAAAATGTGTTATTCTACACTGCCTACATAAGCCAAGGAAAACACAAGTGATCTCATTCAGCATATAAGATACAAAGTGTCCACAACTCAGACAGGCCCCTAAAAAGGGGTCTCGGTAAGTACTTGCACTCAACTTCTTCGATCGTGGAGGAAGAACATGTAATACGAGAGTTTCATCATTGAGCTCAAAGTGCCTTTGAAGCTGGTTGTCAGAGGATCAAGGATGCTAATTTCAGAGCCAGAGTTATACAGCGTCTTAAAATAAGCAATGCAATGCAATTCATTCACTGAACAGATGTTTACTACTTGACTGCAATATTAGAAAAACGAATGTTCCTTAGGAGTGACAAATCTTGTCTAAAATAGTAAGAAACATCCAGCACACAGTACTTCCCATAATTATCAAGAACTATAAAGTAACATCAGATCATATCTTTTAACCAATGTGCTTTCCAATGGGAAAGAGGTCAAATGTAAGTGGTCTCACCAAAGACATAATTGTTAGTGCCCAGGGGTATAGTGCATCATTAAACCTGGATTATGCAAACCTGGATTATGTGCCAGTTCAGAAGGCCTCAAGGGTTAAAAGACAGTGATTCTAAGATACTGTACAAAAACCCACCAAAATAGAAATCAAAATTCTGGCTGCAAGAAGCTAGTTCTCTGCTATATCCATCTCAGGCACAGCTACATCATTTGTTGTTAGCAGAGTGGTATCATACCTCTCTCAGTGAGCATATAGTGGAATCAATCCCAAAACATGTTGTAGCTGTAATCACCACTGAAGGAGGACTGAGTCTCTGCTATGGGGACTTTCATTTCTTAGTATGACAGTGTATTCATGCAAGCATCTGAATTTAGTTTATTTCCTCTGTTTTAATGACTAGAAGAACGATTCTGTCTACAATTTTGCAGAATGACTTTTTCAAACAGTGTTTCTGCCTAAAAGTGTAGATTATAATTACTGTCATACTTATGGTAATTTCCCATGCATGTACTGTTGAATTCAACAGCTCTCTAGTTACATAAAATAGGCAGAGTGCAAGCAGTAATATGTGAGGATAGGAATGGGGGTGGAGGCATGAAATGATTGCTTTTTATTGTTTCACAATATAAAGAATTTATAATGAGCATGATAAGAATAGCGCCAAACCAGAGGTTTATCAAGTGGGAAATAATAAAATGTCTATTCAGTTTTACATTTTGTGTTATCATTCTTTGCTGCTCAAAGCAGTTGTGTTATACATCCAAAAAACTATAAATAAGAAAAAGACAGATTCACAGATCTGGTTGCAATCCCTTTTATTTGTATTTTTTTACAGAAGAAATTAGCCTCTCACCTTTGAAATCCTATAGTCTTCCTTTCTAGATGGAAACATTTCAGCAAAGCTTTGATCTTCAATAGGGAGAACAACGAACATTCATAATGACTAAATCTATACCTGAAGATTCACTAGAACAAGAAAAGAAAATGCTAATTATACATATAATCCCACGTATTAATATAGTGCCAAGGCATCCCATAGCACTCTATATACTGTATAGGACACCACCTGCTTCATCCACCACAGAAATGCAATGGCACCCATGTGGGGGACACTAAGCAACCATTTCATACCAACAGCCCTGCTATTCTACAGAGAAGTGAGAATTTACTTCACCAGTGGAGGTTTGGAGGAAGTTGAAGTAGGCCAGATTTGTGTAAACTTCTAAGAGTGGAATTCAGCTTGGAGGCCAGGATCAACACTCCTATTCTTACAAATCGTTCCTAGGAATCTTTATATAATAACCAAGTAGTCAAGAACTCGTATCCAAAGAAGAATGTCCATTTTTGGCCAAACTCAAGCTTTTTGGCAGTGGGAACTAGGTGTTTGGACACCATGTTATGATGTTCACGATTCCCTTTGTCTTAACAAGGGCTCCAGAAACTGATGATACCAAACAACCCTACGATATAATAGATCCACTGCCGTACTTTACAGTGGGCTAAAGTGTCTTTTCAACATTACCTCCACCTTTCTATGTCAATCATAACACTGATGAGAATGTCCAGAAAGCACAATTTGTGTTTCATCTGACCTTAAGAAGAAGTTTAAATTGTCATTCAGGCATAGACACCCCTTTCTGTGGTTCGCCTTCGGAAGAGCCTTCCTCTTTGCAACCGGAAAAGAAATACCAAATTCGTGCAGGTAACTCGGAATGACAGTTTTTGACACTTCGTACCCCGAAGATGCCAGTTTGTGTTGGAGGTCTCCAGCTACTGCCTTTGGATTTACGATTGTCTCTCAAATCTCTTGTCTCACAGCGTGTAGTGGAAAGAAAGGTACACCTGTGCTCTCCTCCTGGCAGGGTTGCCACTATATAATATATCAATTTCACTATATATACATTTAAATTTCATAAAATGGACATTACAGGCAAAGGTGGTAGAATCAGCTTTTTTTTTTTTTGAGTAGTCATCCCGCAGCTTATGGAGGTCAATGACCATTTACCAACAGGCTTTGGAAATCTATCTAACCTAAACCATGATGATGCATGTTATGACTGAATGTTTTCAATGTGCTACATCCTCTTGTACCCCAGGGAAACAAGAAACCCCTGGAGACCTTTATATAGTTCCGCAGGCTTCCATGTCACTTCCAAAGAGCAGAACGTTACCATAGATTTGTTTTTGTTGGAATTTATTTAAAGAAATACTTAGAGAAGTAAATAAATGTGACCCTTGTATTTTCTGGAGTTAGTTCAATTAATTATTAATGAGAAAAACGACTGTGTTCTGTACAATATTATGACAGGGTGTTAGATTTTGCGTTAAATAATTATTACATCTTCTGTTATGTTTTGTTCCTATTTCATTGGGGGGTAATGAATAAATCAGGATGGCGTGATACTCTCACTATACTGCTGTGATTATATGCATATAAATGAGGCATTTCCCTTTTACCACAGTATACCAAGGTAGTCATATTTTTTTTTTTAGTTTGCCTAACAATCTTTAAATGCTTTATAAAGTACTATATTGCCTAGGCATATGACATTCACGCCAGAATAATGAATGATGCTTTATGGTTACGCTATCAGTCTGTTCCGCGTCTGGTTATTCGATTCACTCCCTGTGTAAGCGAACCGGATAGCTGTATGGCAATGTTGAAGGGCTGACCTGTTCGCAGTTGATGTACAGGAAAATCTCGCCTCCATTAGTCCCTTCGGCAGCAAAGAGACATCATCTGTACTTATTACAGCTTCATCGCGCGGGGGAACGTTTTGCACAGCACCATTTTCCTCAAGGTAAATCCCTCATAATAGTGACTGTGTTTTATTTGTGCAATCCACCTCTTAGCATTATCAATCCATTGCTTTCCTATTGTAAAACAGGCAGATCTTAGGTTGCAAGGCTCATTTTTAACAATTGTTGTTACCGTAGTTTTTTTTTAAATATATATATATTTGTGTTCCCGCTTTAAAGATGAGGCTTGGGAGGACTTCGATTAACTTTCTACCCCAATTTTAAGTTTCACGCTTTCGTTTATTTTCCCCCTTTTACTTGAAACATCAGATGAGCTACTCACATTATCGCACGCCCACCTTCGTTTTTAAGAAAACACGATGCAGGTATCTGTACCATATTGCTAGAATTTAACTAGACTGGGTATTGTTCTTTTTTCTGTATTACGATGGAGTGTTCTCTCGGAATTTAAAATGCCATTGCACAAGTTGAAGAGCAAGACAGTGAATACCCTCTTTGGCGAAACACTGTTGTCCCCTGCATGGATATCCGTTCCGGAATGATATTCGACTCTTCTTTGCATCATATGAGGATACTACGCCGATAAGTTTTTGAAAAGGACATTCGGAAAATCCTTTGTGTTATGTTTTGACACGTTTACTACTGCCCATTCAACGACAACCGTAACTTGTTGATATCCCCATGATAACAAATGGAGGCTGTTGGGGATGTCGTGTTGTTTCCAAATTGCAGTTTCTCTTGTAACATTGACATTATATAAATAGTAACTTTTATCTCCGCATTTAATTTATTTTGCTTCCAACATCCAATAACTTGTTTGCTTCTGTGTGCGTTGTAACGTTTAAATAATAATAATAATAATAATAATAATAATAATAATAATAATGATTCACTGTGGCTACATGTATTTTTATCTGATTTGACAAGACCGTTTTTTTGTGCGTTACATCCGATTTCTTTATTTATTATATATATATACGTATTTGTAGGAATATTTCTAACTGCGTGTATTTGTTTTAGACTGAACAAGAGAAACGCACAGGAAAATCGTGTTCTTCGATTTCCAGTCACCACCAGGTTGGAGCTGGTTTCCAGGGAGACGGAGAACAAGAAGCTTTTAATTCCTGATCTGTTGCAACATCTAAGGATTTTCGAGAGGAACCTTCGTGTTTTTTTATTCTCTCTACCACTGCAGATGATATCTACTGTATATGAAGCAGCAGGAAGGAGTGTAGGGTATCCCCTGTACAACTAAATCTGTGAACTGTAATGAGTAAAGACCCCCTTTGTGGGAAATGGATGGAGTTTTCTTCCATTTCTGCGCTTCTTACTAAGGTAATAATGCATTCCAATCTACCCTTTGTAATTAGTCTCTCTTTTATAATCAGAGGATAAGCATTTACTGCTGTTTGAGATTTTAGATTGTTAGCACCTCAAATTAAGGGGGGGGGGGGACAATTACGTGTGGCTACGAATTTGTGAAATAGTGCTTTTGTGAGGAACATTGTGGCATCTGTCTGATAATGTATGTGGCTTGAGTTTTGAATTGTGTTAAGAGGGTGTTAGTCGTTCCTAGTATAAATGTAATCAGCCTGAGATTTCTCAATTAATACAGTCTATTGTATGTGTTAACAAAGTGAAAAACACTCATTTTTTAATTGTGGAGATTAAAATGTAGTGAAGATCTCTAAGGAAATCTGCTGAGAAACGGTGCTTTTTATTGTTGGGTAAAATCGGTATTTTATTCCCATTATTCACATCTTGAATTCAGCTCATATGATACAACGAGTCCGGCTCATTTCTAACCAGATAACCTATTCTGTTGCTACTTCTGTTATTGTAGCTGCTCAGGATTACTGCTTCATTTGTGAAATAGTCAATTAGAGCTTGGAACCCCTACTTATTGGTTGCTAAAATTTAGAGTATTTGACTGTGCTAGGCATATGATTTCAGAGGATTACCTCAAAAATGGGAAATACAAGCTTTTCCCTTTAAAAAATGTGCCTTACAAGACACCTTTATACTCCAATACCTAAATTCAGATGTTAATTTATTTCCCGAAATTTCTGATTTCGATTTGCTAACAATGTTCCTAACCACTAGTTTGTTTCATTACACCCCATTTAACTTACATTTTTTTCTCTAAAGAGATTTCGTTGTGCCAGCCCTTTAAGAACCTTGCAGTTTTAAAATTTTAACAAACACGCAAAAGCCCACAGCCTCTGACAAGCCGCACGACACAGGAAACAATACCACCCACACTGGACAATTCATCGTGTTGTTCCCACAGCCATCCAGTTCAATGGACAGTACATTTCTTCACATAGCTCCATTCTTCATTTACACAAAATGCATATTTGTTTCTTTTTTGGGGAGAAAGTTTTTTGTGCTGTGTGTGAAGTTAAAAGTAAAGCTTTTCAACATCATGTTGTTATATTTGATCCTTTACTGAGGTTGTAGTCATAATTAATCAAAGATCATAAGTGTAGTGTATCAGTGTTATAGAATTATTACTGATATCTTGAGTAAATGTTCAAACGCAGTTGTTTTGAATGCTGCACACTATTTGTATTTAAAAGAGTATGTGGTATATATTTTGTCTCTTCTTGAACATTAGTGCAAGCAAAAAGAGAGACTAGACGTTATGTATATGTAGATGAAAATACATAGCATTTTTTGTTGTTGCAGGTTGTAGTAATCCACACTTCTGGAAGACTGTGAAAATGAATACAGAGTGAAAATGGGGAGCACCAAAGACCTAACTGGTAGCTTTCAAGTATCACTCAATGGTGGTGAAGTAATGGCAGATCCTGTTGAGGTAGCTGATGGCTCAAACTTAAGTTCTCATTATCTTAAGGGAGGCGTTAGCTGTGAAAAAAAATCTGACTCATCTCCCTTTAATGTGAACTCTGAAGTCAAGCACCTGGATGGAAGTGGCCCTTGTCAGCCCCAGGAAATGGTCAACAGTCTTGGAGAAACCTCAGAAGTCAAGGACAAGACCTCTGAGCAAACAGATCAGACCTCTGCTGTACATGTGGAAGAGTCTAGTGACATTGTACAAAGGGATACAGTTGTTACAGCAAAAGTGACAAAAGCTGCACAGGAAAATTCCAGATTGTCTGCAGCACCAGTTAAAGATCAGACAAAGAACGAGTGTAGTCCTCCACATCCCAGCCAAACCAGCAGTAAAGCAGTAGATGACAGTAACGTGACGAATCATGCACCCGCATGTTCGATCAAAAAAGAAGTGATTGAAGAGATAAAATCATCTTCACACTCAAGTGATAAAGAAACAGATTCCTTGAATGAGTGTGGAAATCCAAGAGGGGACTATGCTGTCTTGTCGGATGGTTCCACTGTCATTACAAATTCAAAAGCAATTCGAAATGAAGAGCAGAGCCTAAAAAAGGCTATTGATCCAAACATTAGCCTTCCCAAAAAGGATTCTAATTATCCTGCGCAATCTGATGGCCAAAAACAAAACACGGAAGCATCTACTAAGTTCCAAATAAATGTGCAAGAAACCCAAGAAACAAAACAGATCAAGGTTCAGTCCCCACAGACAAAAGCCAGTCAGGGGGTAACCGTGAAACTTGTTATTCATAAAGACAACACTATGCAGCCTGAGCCTAAAAGTGCCGGTAATTCTTGTTCCAAAACAAAAGGGAATGAAGACAAGAGAACAGGAGAGCTGAATGTATTGCCAAATTCTGGTGTCAAAGAAAGTGGCTCCACATTAAAACCTAGTTCCGCCTTGAGCCCTTCGCAGCATGAGGAGAAGAATCAATTGAAACAGTCCGGGGGAAGTAAAATAAAAGCCCGCTGCCTTAGTGAGTCCGATGCAAAGCTCAAAGTCCATGATAACGTGTTTAGGGATAACAGGGGTCAGGCAGTAACTTCGCCAACCTACATCTCTCCTCATACCTTGTCAGCCAGCACACAACATGCGGAGATTCAGGTTAGCCTGGAAGCTCTGTGTAAGTCAGCAGCCACAAGTCCCATGACCCCTCCAGAAGGCTGCGCCGCTTTCTTTTTTCCTTATTCTACCGGGAAGGGAGCCCCACCCGGTGTTGAGGAGGTCAAGATTGCCACGAAGGATGCAGAGCTTCAGGTGGGGCACCAGGTGGAGTCGAGGTCTGTGGCCACCGCACCGATGAGCCCGCTGAGTTTAACAGCAGAAGCATCTTACCCAGAGATCCAGATAAAGGGCGTGACGGAAGATGACCAGCCGGAGCCCGTCAGAGAGGTCAGATGGGACGAGAAGGGCATGACCTGGGAAGTGTATGGAGCCGCCATGGAGGTGGAGGTCCTGGGAATGGCCATCCAAAAGCACCTGGAAAAGCAAATCGAGGAGCACGGGAAGCCGCCCCCTCTCCTGCCTCTTGCGGCCACCCCCAACACCGCGGTGAACAGGACGGGTTCGCTCAAGGGGCCCGTCAAGGCCCTGCCGGAGAAGAGGCAGCACCGCAACCCCTTCCGCGTGGTGCTGCAGAACATCCGGCGTCCGCGCTGCTGTGCCAGGGCCAGCACCATCGAGTGACACCGAGGGGCAGCTCAGCCTACCCCCCCACCCCCCCCATACACAAACACACACACTCCTCCCACACCCGCAGAGCAGGCCACACCGCGATCATGCATGGTTCGTAGTGATCAGACTTTATCAGGCCTACTACCAGACAAAAAGAAGAGTCGCACAATCAATTGCAATCCACCTGAACACGAACACCTGCGTCGACGATGGCGGTGGTTTTGAAACTACAGATTTCACCGGGAATTTGGTTATACAGTTTCACTTCATACCTAAGTGAAATATATACGGATATGGATCAAAGAGGACAAATTCTGGCATACCCATGCCAGTATTCAGACACAAAGAATATTTATTTCTTTCTGGTTCTAACACTTTACTAGTTGTATTTGTTTTATGTATTTATTATCCCTTTTTTTATTCTGTCATTTAATGTCCAGTGCACTAAAGCTAAACATCAAATTGCATTAGCAACAGCAGTATTAAAGCTTAATGTTTTTTTAGCATAGTATCTTGTAGAATTAATGGCTGTTTTACACGATACTTTCAAGCTAAGCCAGTACTATGTTTATATATGCCACTGAACACTGCTCTTTTTGAAGGTAGCCTTTCCAGAACATAGAGAAACAATAGCTATGATTTCTCTTTTTGCGCTTACTTATATTGTACATTCTGCCTACTTATATTGTACATTCTGCCTTTAGTTTTACATAGAATGTTTGAGTTAAGTATTACGTACTGTTTATTAACAAATTTATTAGATTCCAAGTCTTTTTATAATCTTAATGTTCATTTTAATTTTTTTAAGGATTCTTGGAGATTTATGATTCAGCTATTTAGACTTTTTAAAGTCTTTTCGTATTTAGTTCCTATTACCGCTGAGTTTGGCAAGGCCAATGGCCCTCTGATATGGCCAGACTTTAATCAGTGTCCAGTAGGAATAAAGACACAATAATTTCGATCAATTAGGATTTTGTATGTGGAAAAACAAGGCAAAACCTGCGCATTTATCACTGTGGATATGCTTTAGGAGTGTAGCCAGTTGTGGATATCATGAATGGCATTAAGAATGCACACCAGGGTATCACCAAATCTTTTGAAGGAACAGGTAGGAAACTAATTCCTTTATAAGGGATTCTTCAGCAAAGACATTTTAAAAATCACTGCTCTCCAATTCGTTTTGCCTAATCAGTCTCCAAGGAGGATCATCATTATGATCGTGGGTCACTTTCCGCAGTCATTTAAACTGACAAAAAAATATACTGACACTTGCAGTAAGAGGCTTCACTCAACAATTAAAGCTTGAAGAGCTATTCACATCCATTGTGTGAATGACAAAATTCACATCGGACTGCACATTTAACACTGATGCATCGCAACGGAAGAGGATTCCTTTCATAATTTATTATATGAGCTGTGTAAGTGAACTTTAAATGTTAATTATGTTTTTTTATTATTTCTGTTGGAGGCGAACACTTTATTTAATACGAGATTCTATGGAGAATATTCCTGTGTCTTGGCAGATTTAACTCTCTCTTTTTCTTAAAGCTTATAGTCTTGAGTTTATATTTACCAGTCTCTTACTTCGTAAGGAGTATGTGGGTTCTCTTTTCTATTTAAAACAGTTATCTGCATTTCACTGCTCTTAGTAGATTGAAGTTATGTTGTACCTGCTTATGAAAGACCCTGTCCTAAGTGCTTTGTGCTGCAGCTCTGGTCCTTTCATGTTGAGGTATTGCTTTAGTTTCTCATAGCTGTTACAAATCAGACACTTTAATTTTTTTACATAAAAGCTTAACTACTGGTTCAGTGTTCCGAGTATCTGAAATCTTTCAGCAATGGTGGCTTCAATCCAGTATATTTTATAATTAAGTCCTTTACTTCTTAATCTTCATGGGTAAAACAAATGTATTGTAGTGGCCAAATGAGCGCCAGCTTTAAGACACTGTACATCTATATTATTTTTTCCATTTTTTTAAATTGATGTGATATCAAATCATACTTAGTCTAACTTAAATGTAAGATGGGGGATGGTAGTACGGCTAACTCAACCGAATCGCTAAAACTGTAGTTAAACCTCAGAATCTGGTGTTGCAAGTTTTTCCATTAACAGTTACTGTACATTGTTGGCTATTTGGAGACTACGGGGAAAGCATTTGTATTTCTGAAAATATCTTTTGCAAATTTAAGTTACTCTCTGTTAAATAAACAGATAAGCACATGGACTGCAGTTCAGTGTGATTGATTTAACCAGAAAACTATGGTTCGATGTGCATCCTGTTGTTGACTTGTTGAATGTTGCTACCACATTATCACTGGATGGGGAAGCCTGTGAGGCTTGTGTCTTCTGATGTTTGCTTTAGTTGAATTCTTAATCATTGGCAAAATGCATTCGTTTTTCTATTTTGGAAATATTTTTATATTTACTTTTAAGTGTTGAAGTGGTGAATAAGCTTAGGAATTGGTATCAACCCTGCCCAGTTTGTGAGCTTCAGAACTACTCTCATTATGGTGTGTTGTCTGAAGTAACTGCCCCCCCGGAGAGCAAAAATGAAACACACTTTGGGAGGGTATTTGATATGTCATTTCCTACCTCTGTCTGTACATGAAGGGTAAGCATGTTGAGGAGAGACTTTTTAAAAGCTTCTGTGCTTCAGCTGTTTAACACAATAAGCTAAAGTAGGGCATTTTCGAAACACATAACTGAGTGCAGAAAATACTACTGTAAACAAGTGTTTCAGTAGCATCATTTAGCCCTGGAGGTTTAGAACTCAGATGGAATGAAAACCAGCAGGCCTGGCTGCTACAAGGGGTGGTTTAGGAAGGAACTGGGCTTGGTGTACTTTCTAATCCAGGGCTCCTATCTCAGAGACATGAACACTATCGGACTGCTGTAACACAAGTGTTCCAGACAGGTAGAGACTGCGTGATCCCCAGCACAGCTGAGATTATACACAGAACTGACAACTAGGAAGAGAAGGGGGTGCAGAATTAAAGCAACACAGATTAGAGGGAAGTTCAAACTGTTTTTAAAGATACATTCCTCTTGATATAATTGGCTATTGCTGTAATTCGTTTTTGCCACTTAATTTCAATTGATATATAAAGAAGCATGCATGCACTGAGGCAAATAGATCACTGACAGTTTCCTAGTAATGGAAACTCCAGACATATTTCCAGACATTAAATTATAAAACATTTTTTGTATTTCTACATAGGCTACGTTATAAGTATTCCAAATACATGTCCTAGGCCAAAAAAAAAATAATTTCAATCTGTTAAGTAGATACAGATAAATCAGATGCAAATACTGTATGATACAGTAGCTATTTTACAATCACTAATGTGATTAACCATAGTCAAGCTGAATAGACTATTCTAAAAAAGAAATCTAAGTTTGGATAAACTCTTCAAAGCCTGTAGTTACTTTTTTTTAATGGGATGCTGCTCTGTTGAATATTGAAGAAGTAATGATAAATGTCACACTTTAAGCCAAAGCTGGGCTTACTTATACCTTTTATACAGTAGGTGTACTGATAGAAATCAGAATTTCATTATTCCATTTGTAAAACCAAGAAAACTGGTGGCTTCTTTGAATGGTACAGGTTAAATTAATATCTTTATGTTGTTCATTTATGAAGCAGAGTAAGTATACTGTATACATGCTGATGTTGATACTAATGAATCACAAACATACAGACAACATGGAGAAGAAATGATTCTGTTACAGTAAAACAACATTCCTAACATAGATATATAATACAACAAAAGAACGTAGGTTTCAAAGGAAAACTACATGTGACTGCTTCATTTTTACACCTCTACAGTACACTTGCAACAATGCATTAGCATTTTAGAGTGATTTTATTAAACAAGGACATTATGTGCATGTTGGTACCTTTCATTACTGGGACAGCATGATTTAGAAAAAAGTATTTTTTACTAAAGAAAGAATGCACTTAGCATACATTCATTAAGATACACCAATGCCCAAGATATTTTCTTCTGTATTTCTATTTTTAACATATTTTTGATTTGACACACTTCAGCCACTGCCAGTAATAGGATTAACTATCATGCAATGCAGAGTTGATGCTGAAATCTTAAAGAGTAATCCCTGAGGTTTAAAACTCCATTTGCCTGTCCTTTGTCAGTGCCAGCAGCATTTCTAATACTTCCCTTTACCACTACGCATTTAAAAAACTGAATTCCTAATGGTTTCCCTTTAGACTGAGTGCAGACCTATAAAACATATCCCTCTATACCTGTCCATTACTATTGATACCCTCTTGCTTTATCAACCAGAAATTCCATCTAAACAGAATTTAATCTTGAACTATTCAAGAGACACCAATTATAAACACATAAAAGATTCATGTAAAGATATAAACTATCTTTGGAAGTGAGAACTGCATAATACATTCATTATAGGACTGGAACAGTTTCTACAATTGGAGAAAAAAACGGATTCTCAAATGTATTTGCATATGCGCACCTACTGTATGCCTACTGTATGTGGTAAAAAAAAAAGTTAAAAATAAAAATGGGAAATTTGATTTATTCAAGAGTTCCAAATTCCGAAACAGCATGATTTTCCTTTCATTAAGTAAAACACACAGTACACACTTTGCAAATTGGTCACAAGTTTTGTTTTTTCCTGAAGGCCTACCACCCGTTGATAGTGAGTGTTTGTGAACTGTACTCACAGAGCACAATGAAATACTTCAGTCTTAGGTTATTGTCAGAACATGGAGAATTCTGAGCAACGTGTTATGCTTTCTCACATGATGGATGTACAAGTCAGGGACACGTAGTGAACCGTAAAGAGGCACAACAACTGGGTACTGCACAGTATATTTTACATGTGCCTTGTATTACATCTACATCAGCATAAATACATTAAGGTACATAAATATATATATAATAAGACATTTAATTGAGATCAATACTTGTCAGTTGCTGCACATTATTGGCATACGATTATTTGTAGCAGATTTGTCAGCTGGAGCAGATTAACACATTTTCCCTGCAGTTTCTTTTTCACATCAGAGCTGAGGATAATTGTACAACTGCAGTTCGAGGCCAATCGGAGTTGTCATGCCACTGATGACCAAAGCAAAGCTTTGAACAACGAAGAACTGTAAGATAGGGTTCAGCTTTTATCTTCTTATAAAAAAAGACAAAGAAGAAAACTTGTTGTTTTTTTTTTCAGACCGTCTACCTGACAAAAGGAAAAAAATGTCATTCAAATAGAAATCAAGAAACAATTTGCCTTTTTTTTTTCCGTTGCGTACGCTGGTGTGACATGAAAGGCTTCGTTTTGGACACAATTGTCTTTCAAACGTGATTTCTCAGAGGCAGCTTTTCAATCGAGTTTTAATCAAAATAATGGAGGGGTGGGGGGGTAATTGCAAAGTGTGAAGACGTGCCCCAACATTCTGGTTCATTCTTTGCGATGCATCACCGGCTACTGGCTTTCTCTCTCTCACAGATCTGTGGTGTCCAGAGAGGGGTTTGTGAAAGTGTGAGTCTCCCCGTTGTCCTTCTTTCTGTGCTGAGCCAGGGCAGCTCCAAGAGGCTCAATGTAATGAGGCTCGTTAGGGTTCTCTTCGTCTTCTTCTTGGATCATCTGGCCGGAAACAATGGTATACCTCACCGTCAGTATAACATAAAGGCAAGCAAATATGACAGCTGCAGTCTGCCCTTTTAGTTTTCGTTTTCTAAGCAGCGCCCAAATATTGTTAAACGTTCTGCATCCCCACATCCAAACCACAATTGATAAGCAGCGTGCCTATACTTTTTCTTCTCAGGCAAGGCCAAGACTAATTTAGAACTTTAAAGTCCGCGGCGTTCGTTTTCTAGGGCTTCTAGCTTAGATTCGCTGTGAACAAAGAGAGATGTTTTAAAAATTACTGAGTTACCATCATGTGCATATTCTCTTTCTCGCTCATATTAATGTCAAGGTTTTCATCCAAGGAGTCGAGACTGAAAAGAAAACAAGTGGTAGAAGAGTAAGAAAACTGTCCCACCTACAGAACAGAAGGATGCACTATTAGTAAGTTTAAGGGAAATACATTGGCTTTGTCTAACACTTGCATCATAATGAAAATGGCTTGAAATGACTTAAAATGGTAAGAAACATGGATAAGATTTATCAAATTCTATCATTTCAACTGAGCTATGTATCTCATGGAATTGTTACTAGACAAATGCTTGTTACAATATATGTTTAGTGTTAAAACAACATAAAAAACGTACATTTTAATTCAGTTTTCTAATTCACAATTTATACAACAAATCAATGTTAGGGCTGAATGACCAATCCAGATTTAAATACATAAAATATGTTAAAGGTTCAGTAAAATAAATTAAAAAAACAAGTCAACTAGGAAAACGTATGAAAAGGAACAGACAAAATGACCTCTTTACCTCACTCTGTCAATATTTGAGCCTTCTTCATCAAACCCTAAATCTGTAGCTGAATCAATGTTCAAATTTAGCACTGGATTAGCCCTAAAACAAAGTAAATGAACAGAACACATTAATTTAAACAACTCATTTCTTAACTACATCACAACTTTTGAGTTCAGTTCAAAATGAATTCTGCATTGAAAACCCTACCAGTTGAAATAGTCAAAGTCATGACAGCTAAATGGTTCATATATTAATGTAAGATTTAGGAATAGGAGGGGAAGTTGTTACCAAATCCACAATAAGAAGATAATTAATGTCAAAAAGAAGGAGATAGTTAATGTCAAAAACTAAACTAAAAAAAATTCGAATATGTTGAGAGAAAACATCTGATTTTATTTTCTTCAGATGATCCAGTAAACATCCATTTCCTAACAGCTTTATCCAATGCAGGGTCACAGAGGAGCTGGGGCCTATCCTGTCTAGCAATGGGAGCAAGGCAGGATACACCCTGGATGGGATGCCAGTCCATCACTAGTCACCCACAAACACAGTTATGACACACACACACTCAAGTCGGGGCCAATAGTCTAGACTCAGTGATCTTCAAAAGCAAGATCACTCATTTACTCAATGAGAAATATTCTGTACACTCACATCCACCATGAAGTGGAGTAACAGCTAATCCATCACATATACCAATCAAATCTAATTTGCTCTTTGTCAATTTCCTCGTCATTAAAATCATTGGTTCCTCATGGACAAATCCATGAAGCTAAAATGCCTTTTTATTGAACTGGTAAGCCCAGACTGGTCAGGTTTACCAGTTAGCTTTAAACCCAATGAGTAAAACCCGAGTAGAATATCGCCGTTTTTCTGCAAAGAGAAGGAGATGCTTTGAGTGGAAAGACTAGAGCAATGAAAAATGTCCAAGAAGTTTCTGTCTCCCTCTCCCTGTACAAGCGCAGACTCACTCACACACACAGACACACATACAGAACCATGTGCAGAGGAAAAGAGTTTTACAGCTCAAACTCACCCTTCCATGGTGTATTTGTTAGTCCCTGGGACCACTTGCCCAGTGTGACGGTTGTCTGCTCCCATAAATGCTGCTGATTTCACGGCGTTGGCTGCCTTCAGTTTTCTTTTATAGCTGTGAGGACCAATAAGAGCCATCACACTTGGTATACTGCTCTGTCTTAAAAACACAACTTTGAAACTGCAGCACAACAGCTGAAGTGTACGAAAGGGTAGGTATGAGGTGCACATTATGCTCACTCGTATCCCACTGAAGAAAATAAATATTAAGACTTTTTTTACTGTTGCATGTACTGTATACAAATCCCCTCAGTTTTGGTGGCATGAAATGTGTTTGTTTTAGCTTGAAAACCTACAGTCATTTTTATAGAATACAGTACATAGTGAACCATGTTTTTCATTACTCCCTCAATTTGACTCCAGAAACTCTGTTTTACTAAAAAACCTGCTTTGATTTTTGTGATTAATATGCCAGCTTTCTCTTCAGCCCTCCCCCACACTCTGCTTCTCTCAATCTCAGGCAACACAGCTTTCAAAAGGAAAAAGGGATTTTTTAGAATTTTTTTCTAGTTGCTAGTTACCATAGTGATGCAAAAGGCTTAGTTCTACCTTCAGCAATGAACAGCATGGTAGCTTTGTGTTAATGCTCACACTGAAATGTTGAATGCCAACTTATATTTTTATGTAAAAGGCAATACAATGTGTAGAATGTTAAATATGTAGAATGCTGTTTTAATGGATTGTACAAGTTTATACCATAGGGAGGGAAAAGTAACTAAGTCCTATAATGTCTTGCAACCAAACGCAGATGTGCCAGGGTTTTGTGAAAGGTTTCATGTAAAACACATTCTCAAAGTGGGAACTAAAGGTTTAAGGAGCTTTATAAGAATAAATGCATCACTTTCAAGAATGTGATGAGGGAACAGTAAAAACCAAACACCTTTGACAAACCTGGGCCTAGCTTGAGTTTTGACAATAATGAATCCAAACTCTTACTTTGTGAAATTCAGTTAGTGTGCTTGTTGAGGTCACTCATCCTGTTTCTTTGACACCATACTAAGTGAAAATAAAAACGTGTATTTTCCAAACGGCTGCTATGCGGGATATTGCTACTCACAGCAATAGACAATCAGTTTAACTACAGCAGCTACGGACAGTAAGGCAACTATGTACCTTGTGACCCAGCTTGTTTTTATTATTTTGTATTCACAAGTCATCTGGTACATCTTCCTCCCACCTACAATACATGTTGATATCGGCCACGTGCCTTCAAGCCTGTCACACGAAAGCAGGTCACCCCCAAGGAGAGAGCAAGGCAAGGCTCTCACTTCGTTTAGGATCTTACCTCCTCTGAGTGCAGACAAGTGTCGTGATCATGATAACTAGCAGGATGACGAAGCCAGCCGCCAAGCCAGCCACAGCATAGTACACAGGATCGATCTCTTTACTTTCCTTCTCTCCTGATTCCTTAAAAAGTAAATACAGTGTGTACAGTGCATGTAATAAACATACAGTATATAAAAGAAAGCCCTTTTCTAAAAAGACAGCTATCAGTAGTTTCAAATGGATGAACAAAGGGTGAAATTCTCTGTTTATTAGAAGGTCAATTCAATCCATGAACAGTTCGCACACCATCTATGAACTGTCTATGAACAGTCCATGAACAGTTATGTGAAAGATTTCACATCGTAGGTATATGAAAGCATCTGACAAAACAATTTGTTTCTGAATGTAAAGTATCTTTGAGGATTAACCTGGAAATGCCAGGAATTTTGAAAACCACTGTAACACGTACTCATCTGCAGGTTTGTGGGATTTTCTCCTGATTTTCGCCTATGAACACACAACCGTTTTTGTAGAGCCACCACTGTTGAGCAGCAAAGCTTTACAACGGGTCAGGTTCGTCACGCACTCCTGACCATTTATAAAACTTAACATATAAAAACGAACAGGAAAATAAAAAAGTGATTTTTTTTCACTTAGACAAAACAATAATACTATAAACAAACATATACTGTATATATTATAATGCAGCATGCATTATAATGAGCCTTGTTTC
This sequence comes from Lepisosteus platostomus, assembly GCF_059453375.1. NCBI lineage: Eukaryota > Metazoa > Chordata > Actinopteri > Semionotiformes > Lepisosteidae > Lepisosteus > Lepisosteus platostomus. The sequence continues at coordinate 40,303,905 of NC_142623.1, forward strand.
ATGTACATCCTTTAATTTAATTTTTGGTACTAGAAACAGCAATAAAAAAGGCTACATGTCCTTTTTATTACAGGACAATTAAAGCACTACAACAGCTTCGGTTGCAGTGTCCACTAATGCTGTACTGTACTTACAATGTACTGGAGGCCATATCTGTAGAGCACGTCCACCGCTGTCCTATCTTCCTGAAGAATCCTTCACACAAGCAACAAAAAACATTGAACATTAAGGAAGAATATGAAGACTAAATGCAAAAATAGAAACAAAACATCGGTTTCCTAAATTAAACTTTAGGAGTATCTAATGTTTTAGAACTTCATATAAGGAAAATCAAACTTTAAAACTTACGTGATAATGTTGCTAGGATCAATAGCACTGCCATTTGGATACACAAAATATGCCACTAAAACAGTGAATTCTGAAGCCCTGCCAAAAAATTCCAAATGGATTCAGTCAGATTTTATTTCTTAAAAATTAATAACCATGATTTATGTGGTTGATCTGTATAACTTAATTTTTCTGAAAAAAAAACGTATATTAAATGTCTTAACAATCCTCTAGAAAGCTAGACATCTTTGTAATTGTCAAGTATTACTTCTATTAAAAGACCACCTACAAAGTCCCAAATATATATATATTTATTTAAAACTGTATGGTACTAAATCTTAACATTATATAATAAATTATTTGCATTGAATGATTTTACTCAATGGAGCATCTTAAATATTCATGTCAGAATCAGATTCGAGCAAGTGTTCATAAAATTCCAGCTGCTGATACATTTCTATTTATTTCTGCAATAACAGAATATACAGTACATGAATATATTTGAAACAAATTCAACTGCTTGTGGCGTCAACAAAAAAATTACAATCGATACCCTTGTTATCTGAGATCCTGCTTTTACTTTAGGAAGCAATCATGAAACTCAAAGTGTGCACAATCTTTACTGTGCTAGATTAGGAAATGAAGTATAACATAAATGTCTTTAATTCTCCCTAGCGTGATATATTTGCAGCAATACACACTCACCTTTGTGCCTGTTCTTTTGATTCAATTTTTACAATATGAACTGTTGCTTTTGTAGCTGAAACCATTACCCTGGAAGTAGAAAAACACCTTAAATATAATAGCAATGCACAATATGGAACTTGAGATTTTGTTAACTTGTAAAGTAGATCATGAAAATCCCCCTATGCATAGTCTGAATTGTGCATGACAGTGAAATTATCCAAGCTTGTTCTCACTGTGGAGGAAAAATAACACATGAAATTTAAGCACAAACAAGGCCACTGTGTCACTGTACATAAATAGGAGAGCTCATGACCAGTTAAGGAATACAGTGTCACTTACATCTAGATGCTACTGATTCAAAGTAAGGTGCAATTCAGAGTTTAAAATCTTATACAACTTTTTAGAGTATTAACATGTAATAAAGAAACTTGATTAATGCATAGCTGATTATAGACATCAACAGTGCTGCCACTAGAGTTTGGTCTAAACAAAAAAGGCACCCATCCTAGAATTATCAATATCGATAACTGCGAAGGAGCCCTATTAATACAGTTTTTTCTTTCACCACCAGAGGGCTCTACCTATCACCTCATCTGTGAGACCTCTAAATGTTTCGGAAATGTCAATAAGGCCTAACGCAAGAGTTCAGGAACATCCAGAGAAGTAAGTCAACCTATTTGGAAATACAGTGGATGTGGATTGCTTGTGCAATTTCATTAAGAAGCAGATACTACCGCTAAAAAAATCACTCGTACCCTTTAATTGTGTCAATGTTCGCATCAATTTCTTGTATTGATGACCTAAACTCCAACTGAACACGGAATGAACTGTCAACTGTGTACACCTGTAAAACAAAAATTAGACACCGAAACCCAATCAAAAAGACAAAAAATATTTTTGGCTGCAAAATCTTTTCATTCTGTGCAATCTTAAAACAAACAAGACCAAAGCAAATCACACAAAAATTTGGTAGGTGGCTAGTTAATATAGTCAGCAGTTCAACATATGAATCAAATGTATTTACTGTAGTCAAAAACATGCATAGTCCATAATAATCATAACTGATATACTGTGCTAAATCGACTTGTCAGTATCCTCCAAATATGTATTAGAGATCTTAAAGACATCTGAGAGGACATTAGAGGAAGGCCTGTCCTCTGTATAGTAGAAATGAAATCATACTGATTCAATTATGTCATTAACCCTGTTTCTGTATGTATTTGAACCATGGATTCAGTTTTGGCGATGTTTACACTTTTAAAATATTTGCAATATTTAGATAGGAATATATGCATATATGAATTTACACCACTGGACATAGAAAATGTCACATCACAGAGTATATTATCAAAGCAAGGGACCTACGTCCAACTGAATGGAAGTGTTGAGGGATGGGACTCCTTTGTCTTTGGCCCCTACGGTTACTAAGTATCGTCCTTTTAAGTTAGTGTTCAAGGTGTTTGAAGTCCTAGAAACAAAATGTAATAGAGATTAAATCCCTGCTATAAAAGATTACAGAAAAATAAAACATGAATTTGCGGTGTTTAACTGGTGATGTAATGTTTTTGCTTTTGTGCTCTGAGAAACATGGCAATACCAAAATGTTAGAGAAGGGCAATTGGTTTACAACATAGAAGTGCTCAGGAATTAACACACCAATCTGTGAATCCAAGAAAATTAAATCATACTTTTCATGGTGAAGGTAAGAGTTCATGGCTGGTTCTGCTCTTAAATGACAGCAGTAATGCTGGTTAGTTGGTACACAAAGGTAATAAAAGGTTATAAATGAAAGCCTGTTTAGCCAATTTGGCAGTTAACTGATTCTGTACATCAACAAATTTACCTTATGATCCCAGCATAGTCTTCACTTTCTTTCACTGTGTCTGCATAGAAAAGATTGCTCATGGTTTCTTTATCCCCATTGCTGTGAATGAACTCCACTGTCAGAACGTCAAACACAATGACTTTGTTTTCTCCAGAGTCCCGATCTTTTGCCTGTTGAAACATTGGTACATACAACAGTAGCAGAGAGTGGATAGTTTTTAAACTAGAGAAACAAAAAATAATTTGCATCTCTTTGATTATAAGGTGCAAGTGAGCTCACTTATAGAGAAAAGCCCGTTCACAGTTTAGGCTTTTTACGCATTTTTCAAAGTTTGTCGATAATTAATAGTAGTTAAAAAATAAAATAGTAGTTGAAAGTGATTATTAAAAATTTAAGTGAAACTGTGTAATGGAAGATCAGGAACTAAGGTAAGGTACATGTGCAAACCTCAATTGTCAAGTAAAATCCTCAAATCAAACTAATAGATTCAGTTTTGTCTTTATTTATGGAAGAATTATGTTAATGTGCAGTCTTTGCTTTCTTATCTATCAAAACTGCATGACTAAGGGTGAGGAAAAGCAACCAAAAATTGAAATACTTTTTAGTAAATGTGAGTATACAGTATAATTGTTGCCTTTTCCCAAAACATTCTGAAAAACTATAGCAGGCTTTTGTAATTTTGTGCAGGGCTATGAAAAGGAAATACATTTTTAACAAAACTCTGTTACTCTGTCAATTCTGTTACTGTAACAAAGGTTTAAACTAAATTTTAACAATAAACAACTTACAGTGACTCTGCCGACTTCGCTGTCCTTGGCAGCAAGTTCTGGAACCACAACTGAAAGAGGACAAATATAAAACGTTATTTTCTAAAAGATGGGTCTTACAATCCAGGGATTAAAACCATTTAAGACACCGTTATTTCCTGACATTTTACTCTCCCATCTTGAGATGGTGTTTTGCGGTTTCTGACATCACTCTTAAGCGGTTCTCCTCTTATCTTAATAATTGCTGACAGTTTTTTTCTCTTGGGGGTTTCAGTTCTGAAGATTTTTTGGTTAAGTCTGATGTTCCTCTAGGCTTGATACTCCTATTCAGCGTTTATATGTTCCCACTTGATCAGTTATTGAAATCACATGATCTGAGTGATCTGAATTTCTCCGCTAATGATACTCCAATCTATATCCATTGAAGTGGCCGTACTGCGCTCTTTAGTTGCATCTCTGACATAAAAACCTAAAACTGTTCTTTATATAATGCAAGATAAAGGAGCTAAAAGAGGACAAAGGTCTGGATTTCATCTTATCTTTGTGAGGGGTAATCAAGTGCTGTAAGGAAATTCAGTAAGTGCCTAAATACTTTACCTTCTGTATTTTCAGTCATTTTCTTTATATTATTATACAGTACATTTATGTATGTTTCATGTATATTTTCATTAACTGAAGTTAAAAATAGTTAAATAAGTGGGATGATATAGCGAGGAAATTTCAAAAGATGTTTTGGAATAGAAAGTCAGAGTTAGAATAATGAGACATGACAAAAAGGGGAAAAAAATTGAAATATACCAAACAGCGTCTCCGATGAAGTAAACTGAGGAGCATTGTCATTGATGTCAATAATGTGGATTTTCAGTATTCCTGCAATAAATAACAAAGTTTTATTGATGTGCATGTTAAAAAGATGGATCCAATTCTTGTCTTCTTAGTCGGCCGTTATAATTTATGCTACCAAGATTTTTTTACACAATGTAAATGACTAAATCTTTGCAGCAATTTGATTTATAATACTAAACAAGGTTGAGATGGGTCCACGTAGGTTCACTTATTAAAAACAAACCCCAAGCCCTCTGAAACAACAGAACAAGAACGAGAACTCTTCCATCAATTCCCATTACCTGGGCTGCTGTGATTCACGCCTTTCTCTGTTAAGATATCCACCACCTGGATTTCCATCTGCACTTCATGGCACTGCTCATAGTCAATCACAGAATCATTATTCACCAACAGGGAGCCGCTCGGCTCCAGCCGGAACCAGTCCTTTTCACAGTCGTCTGCCGAGACGTTCAAATTGCACAGGCACTTCACGGAGAGAAGGTGATAAACCAGCGAGTGCTTGGTGTCCTCATCGGTGCCGGTGATGTTCCTCACCACTCCCAGGCCAGTCGTATTCTCTTTTACACCCAAGTCTTTGAGGGATCCATCTTCAAACGTTGGTGGTTTATCATTTACATCCAATACTTTCACTTTCACTCTGGCACGGTCTTCCTGCAGACCAAGGTCTGTCGCCTCAACGGTAAGAGTGTAATTCTTCACTGCTTCGAAATTTAACTCAACGTCGGGGTCCACTGTGATATTTCCCCTGTAACGCTTGAGATCTTTGTCATAGAACGTGCGAATGATGAAATTTCCAAAGCTCCCATCAGTGATGCTGAATGAGATGCGGTTGTGAATTTCTGTTTGGTCAGCGTCCTGAGCAAACACCAAACCTACAAACGCACCTATGAAAGGAAAGGATAAACATAGAAGACAAAGATCTCCAAGTATCTCCAAAATATTCTCCAAACATTCTGGTTTATTCAACTGATCTGACTGAACCAGCAATCAGTAGCTATATCACCCTGTACCTCACAACTGGCAGCCCACAGAAGCTCAGCAGGTGTGAGCCTGGTCAGTACCTGGATGAGAGACTCCTGGGAAAGCTAAGGCTGCTGCTGGGAGAGGTGTTAGTGGAACCAGTAGGGGGCGCTCACCCTGCAGCCTGTGTGGGCCCTAATGCCCCAGTATAGTGCTGGAAACAAAAATCACTGTCCTACAGTTGAGACATAAAACTGAGGTCCTGACTCTCCATGGTCATTAAAAATCCCAGGGCATTTCTTGAAAAAAGTCGGGGTGTTACCCCAGCATCCTGGCCAAGTTTCCCTCTTGTCTTTACCAATCATAGCCTCCTAATAATCCCTGCCTATTAATTTTTCTTCATTAATCTGTTGTCTTTCCCACTGATAGCTGATGTGTGCTTCCTCTCATCATGCGGGTGGCAACAACACATTGGTGAAGGGGAGTCTACCCATTACCTGTAACAACTCTTTGAGTAGAGTGTCCAGAAAAGCACTATGTTAGGGTAAGGGATTATTGTATTGTTGTTGTTATTGATCAGTTTAAATACACCACAATTTCTGTTGAACAATACAATTGTACAGCATTCAGCACTTTTTCAGCATCTTTTAAGTGTTAAAAAATAGTTTCTGCAGTTTACTGAAATTATACAATGATAGTCTAAGCTGAATTATTGATATTAAAGGAAATAGAACAGCAAGAAGGAAAAATATCATCCAGACTAACTTACCTTTCTCAGTTTCGTTTACTGAGAAATCATACGTATCTGGTGCAAACACTGGTTTGTTGTCATTGATATCCTAGGGAGAAAATATATTTACACATTTAACTTAAATAAGCATTTTCATTTGCTTACTGGAAATTAGATGAGAAGTTTTATCAAACGTTTATGTTGTTACACAACTACAGTACATATTTCTACCGCAGTACGATGCTCTCATGAAGCAGATCCATAATAAAGCTGGCCATACGGATTGCTGCCTGGCTGCAAATGCGTTACTCTTATGTGGCTGTTGAACAGGAAGGCTTTACCTCAACATTGATGGTTACATTCACTGAGGAAGACATAGATGGGAACCCTAAATCGTAAGCTGTCACGATCAGTTTTATTGCCCCGTTCAATGAGGGGTCAATGGCTTCCCTATCCAAAGGGCCGTTGTTTTCCAGCATGCCTGTTTTTTCGTTGATGGTGAAGTTGTCACTGAATTCGCTCGGTTCTATTCTATAGCGGATCTCACTGTTGTTAGTCCCTGGCTCATCCTTATCAAAAGCCTAAAGATAAAACACAAAAAAAATTAAGTTACCTTGAGAGGCAATAAATTCCATGCAAAAGGTTTCCTGTTAAGCACCATCACTCCTTTGCATTATATATCATGACACTAGGACTATCGTCAGAAAATAAACATTTATGACAGGCAGTCCTGTTTTGACTATGACTCTAGTACACCCTGCTACAGAGGAGTAATATTCTAATCAAGTTAAACATTATTCAGGATAAAATCTGCCCATTTTCAGTGTATCTTATTTTGGGAGCTTTTTTGTTCAGGTTTTCTAAAGATTCCAATTAAAGCTTGAATCTGTAGCACAAAGATGTTTGCTGATTACCATACTGATTTTTTTTTTCATTTCTACAAAGAATCTATAATTACATTTTTTTGTGATCCAAGGTAGGTATTATTTGGAAAAGTAACAGCAATTATTGACCTGGATTTGAAGTTGTAAGTGTCCATCCTTTCCCTCCTCCACAAAGTCAATGTAATAATCCCTGGCCATCTCTGGTGTTTCGTCATTCTCATCTATGAGGGTGATCTCCAGCACTGCAGTTCCTGTGTTGTTCGCGGTATCAATTGCTTGCAAAGTGGCAAAATAAATAGGACGTGTTTCCCTGTCGAGCAGCGTGGAATTCTTCACAAAAATGGTGCCGCTTTCTTTCCCAACTTCAAAATAAGGCAATCTGAAAAAACGGGAGATGGTTACTGGTACACTGAATTACCACAGCTCTTTGGTATATCGCATGTGTTTGCAGTATCTGAAAGCAGTATGCATGAGAATCACTTTATAGGTATAAGAGCAACCGATAGCTGCCATTTCAGCATTTTGAATAATACTCCCTTTATAAAATTCTAAATTTTTCACCCTGACAAAACACAGATAGTAAGTATTCAATTTAAAGACAGTACTCACAGCACTTCCACATTCTTCTAACGAACCATATTATTACACAATTTTGTGCAATATTTTGTTGCACTAGATCGAACTTACATGCTTTCTGGTAGGAGCCTGTAGGTAATCTTGCCCTCGTCTGCTGTGTCTGGATCTGAAGCCTGTAAAAAGAAAGAAAGACATTTGAAACAGAAGAATTAATTATCATTTCTCAGCACACAAATATCTCTACAGGAAATGTACAATAACACAACAGGCTGTGCCTTTTTGATTATTAGCTTCCCTGTTTTCAAAATCCCATGATCGTCTGACGACAGGCTATTTACTGTTTTACTCCATTTTAATACATTTTCTTTTTTCTGTTGTTGCAGTTCCTGCAGGAGGCACTATAACCTTCAACACTGTCAGACTACAGAAGCTAATCTAGACTAGACCATGTGATTGGGTGTCAAAGTACAGATGGAAAGCCATGAGAAAAGGCAATGATCCTCCCTCTGGACCACAAGATCGATAGCTCCTGCCCACACTGTGGGGGTTTAACATCCCATGTCACATTTTGCAGGAGCAAGAGGCACCTGAGTTATTCACAGTAACAAGGCATTAATCTAAATGCATATAAAGACCTCCTATTTTAATGGACTGAACATGTATTTTCCTGTTCAGTCTCTGTTCTCTTTTCACTAGAGGAGACGTTATACCTAATAGAAACTTTAATTCCATCATGACTCAGGCATGATGTTTGCAGACAAACTTACCAGGATAAGTGTACAATGCACAGCCATGTCATAAAATTCCCCAAATAGCTTTGAGAACAATTTTTATACTGTAGTTCATCAGCAGCTTCTGCTGAACTCCCATCTGACCAAAGTCATTAATGAACCAGATAGTCATACTGATAGGAACACTGAGTTCAATTCACAGCCCTTAATATCCCAATTAATATAATGGAAGATATCAAATTAAACGACTCTACATTACTGCATTTCTTTCTATGGCTTCAGTCAAATTATGAACTCACCGTTATGGTCATCAGAGCTTTTCCATTTGGACTATTTTCATTCACTTGCAGCTGATAGGTTTCTTGTTTAAACTCTGGCCTGTTATCATTCATGTCGATAAGAGCAATAGTCACTGTGGCGGTGGAGCAATAGTAAGTCTCGTTTGCGACGTCACTGGCAACAATCTGAAAATATACATTTCAATTGGCTCCTGAGGCACACAGGCTGAATCAAAACCATTAAAGTATCACCACACATACAGGGTGACTTCCAGATAATTTTCCAAAACCACTACTAAAAAAGTTTCCTCCATTCAACTTCCACGTCCATCTAAACTTTTACAAATCTTTGCCAAGCTGGTAGCGAATATTACACTGGGGTATAAAGCTTGGAAAATCAACCAAATAGATGCAATTGCTTTAAAAGTCCTTTAAAAAACCTAAATATACATGCATACTTTTTTTGTAGTTCTTTAGAAGTCTGCTCAGGCTTTTTCTACAAAATACATAGAAGCAAAGTGGACAAAATACTTTACTAAAATTGGAAATACTCAAATAAACATTTTCCTTTCTTGAATTTTGTTGGGCTTTATATTCATAGCAACACACATGCTGTGGGAAAACAGCAAAGAATTATCTGACTTGTGGAATCAACTTTTTATATGCATGACCAAAAGAAAATTTCAAAAGAATCAGCTGATGGTGTTCTGCAGCATCTGCAATCACTGCAGGGAGTATCTTGAAAGCCAGTCTTATCTCAAAGCCCTTCAGATAAAAAGGGATAATTCTGACACTGGATGACACTCTGGGCCTCTAACTTAATCTGCTTAAAACCATAGTTACATGTGGGAACATCAAATCACACTCACATACCTCCACTCTCATCATGGTTTTGCTCTCGTAGTTGACTGCACTAGGGCTCTTGACCAGAATCTGAACCTGGGCACTGCTCATGGCAGTGGTGGGTGAGACGGAAAATGCATCTTTGTCCTCTCCCTCCAGGCGCAAGTTGAATTTGGCATTGTTTCCCTAAAAGATACGAGATTGAAGAGTAATTGCACAGACCTGATACTGTCATCGTAAGTGCCAAAAAGCTGTTACAGATTGGACAACCACAATTCTGGGCATTAAAATGAGTTCTATGACTTTCTAATTATAATCTGGGTTGTGCTTTTCTTTGTAAATCGCAATACTACAACTCACTGTAATCAAATGTATCAAATTATCAAGTTTACAGGCTCTACAAGTTCTACAATTTCCATTACTGGGAATGACATTTCTTTTCAAATTATGCCAAAAAAACATGTAAAATAATCACGCACGATCTGATCCCAGTTTATTATGATGTATTGCAAGTATATGTTCCGAAATTAAAAAAAAAAAGAAAAACCTGACCTCATCCTGGTCCCGGACAGTAATGGTCATGTTGGCGACAGGGACACCTCCAGAGGCATGCTCTTGTATGTCACCAGTGAAACTGTTTGCTACAGAGCTGTCACTGAAGTCACATTCGCTCTCCATGCAGTTGTAAAACTTGGGCTTGTTGTCATTGATGTCCAGAATCTTGATGATGACTTCTGCAGATGTCATAGCATTTTGCCCATGAATGTTAGGGTTTTCCTCTTCGGCCTGAAATACACACGATTGGTATAAACTTGCTGAAATTTCCAACAATCTGCTGGAAATATTATTCAGGCAGGTGTTTATGGTTTAACCCATGTATTAGCTGTCGATCTTACAAGCTTCACTTACAGAGCCAGGCATATGCATGACTTACCATGACCTGCAGATTGACAGTAGCAGTTATGTTCAATAATGCTTCCCTATCAATTTCACCCTTCACAGTTATAACACCATTGTTTCTGTCAATGTCAAACAATCCAGGGGCATTGGTCTCTGTAAAACCAATAGGGTAGAATCTCATTATCACATTTTCTGTACCATTGGCTTAACACTTCCTAACAATTTCTGAGTTTGAAATTTTTATCTGGTTTTTATGTGGTTTTCTTCCAGTGCTGTTTTTATTACCAACTCAGCCAATTGATCTGCACTTCCCCTAATTTTTGTCCTACATTTCATCTTCATTACACGCTTGTTAAATCATGAAAATCATGTCCTCAGTTTTGGATCACAGTCAAAAATGAAAAACAAAACACTTACCCTTAATGCTATAAAAGATTTTGTCTTTGATTCCTCTGTCACCATCCACAGCTTGTACTTTAAACACTGAGGTGCCCTAAAATGTAACAAACAAAAAGACTGTTATATAAAAAGTACCAATGGACATGTGAAAGCACTGTCCCTAATCTGTGATGACTGTGCAAAAAACCCTTCATGTCATATCTGCCATAACGCACACAGAGCAAAATAAAAGATCCTCATCACAAATTAACCACCGTGTACTTTTTGAGATTTTCATTTAAACATAAACACCTGCTAGTTGCATCTAACTATATAGCAAAGGTAAATCAATTAATACAAACAGGAGAGAAAACATTAACTATAAATATGTCTGTGTTATTAGTAAGACCCAAAGAATATTTTTTAAAGCAAGTTGTGGGTAGGTCCCATGAAATGATAAAGAACTGTAAATTTAGTTGAATTGCATTTTCCTAGAAATCTCTAAAAGAGAAAGATTTTTTCTTTCTTTCATTGTTCTTCAGTTAAGCAGTTGTTACATGAAATCAAAGAACTACAGAGATGCTCACAAATGTCACTTTGTCACCCTTTACCCTTCTAATAACCAGTAAGTTAAGCAGAAAGAATCTGATATTTCCTGTTGATATCGAGTTTCATATGAGTAGATACTCACCACAGGAGTGTGTTCCTTCACAGAGGTCTGATAAGGCAGGTTTAAGAAGTCTGGATCCAGATCAGCGACATCCTCAATGGTAATGAAGGCAAATGCACTGGTGCTCTGAACAACAGCCTGACCATAAAGTTCACCTCCGCCATCCTTTTTAATACAAATAAAAAATATTAATAGTGTTGGAAAAGCATTTTTAAGATAACACTGTACGGCTACACAGGCCAAAGTGTAAATGAGGAATCATTTTTATTTCCTTTATTTTTATGGTTTCAATATGGAGGCTTAAATTTAATTAATAAATTATCAATCCATCCCTGCTTGTTTTCAGAGCTGTTGTGTATGGAAGGGGTTTTGGTCAACTAAGATGAAAGTAGGCCCCTCATCCTGGCCTGCAGAAATTAGTCTGAATGGAAGCACTACAGCGTCATAGACGCATTTCTATGATCAAATTCATACTATTTTATCATATTGAAGAAACACTGTATTTGCACCTTGATAGAGTTCTTACAAAACTTAATTTTATACTTGTGATCCTGACATTCTTTCCATTTGAGCTCTCAGTTACTTCATTGAACTATTAATTTTTTTTTAATTGTATACCCAATTATAGCTTTTGTGTTCATGAGGAGACCTTGAAGTATTTTAAAACGTCAACAGTCTCAGAAGTAAAACTAATCTAAAAATGTAAACTAGTAAGCAATGACAGGTGAAGAACAGCTCAATTAACACAATACCAACAGTTGGGAGAGAATTGTTTGGCCAGCGGCGTGATAAACAGCTGGACCCTATGCGGAGCGTTAAGTTCCGATCCGAGAGCAGACTATCCGATAAGGGCAGAGCAGAAGGCTAAATCCCAAATTCTAGGCTGAGGTCGAGAATCCAGAAAATCGTGGAACGAGTAAACTGAGCTGGCAGCAAGCCGACAAGTCAGGGACTCTAATACCGAGCGTGGAAAAGTGAGACGAGAGGGTTTAAATAGCGGAGAGCTGAGACGTGATTGGAAAATGAGGTAATTAGTGAGGACACATGTGGAATGTGTTTGTGACATCAATCATTTGATATCAAAGATATCTTGGCCAACATGGCTTGGACTGTAAAGCCCAGCACAATGACCAAAATATGCATGGGTGATAATATCTAGATTTATTTAGTTACATTTGGCAGACTTAGAAATTACAGTAGTTTTCATTCAATTGACTGGCACGATAATTCTTTCTGACCTTACCGATGCATTAATTGTTAGCTGATAGAAAGTACTTTTGTTGGCATAGTTCAAAAATCCATTCAGTAGGACTTCACCAGATCTGTTCATTTTAAACAGAGATGAATCATCCGGCACAACCTATGGGAAAAAACAGTAAAAAGAATTTAAAATATTATATACTCATACATACAGTAAAAGATATAGAAGCTTACAGGTTGGCAAATTTTAATGATGGGATTTCATTATTTAATCACATCCATACCTCATCAATACTGTAGCTCACGACACCTGCCAGCCCACTGTCTTCATCTGTGGCTGTGACTTTAAATAATATCGTACCTAATGCTGTATTCTGGGCAAGAGAAAAAGAAAGAAAATTTTCACTCTGTTTTTTTTTACCCAACATGCTGAAAAATAATAACATTCCACTGAAATGGTATTTCTACATAAACCTTCTGAATAAAAATCTAAGTACTGTATAATACTTGTAGCAGAAATGCTTATTAATAACCCACAGAATTAGGTGTTGACATGGATTTTCAGTGAGGTCCCTTCTTTGGTCTTAGCCACAGAATAGGCTGTTCATCCTTGTGTGCTGGTCTGCAGGGAAGATGAGCTGGTTTGATAAGGAGCATCTCTCAGGACAGTGATATGACTCAGAACAGTGCTTCCCATGACGGAATCCCACTGCTCACACCTGAATGCCTAGCAGAGAGCTATAGGCGCATCTGGATGATGGTCTTAAAAGCTATGACCAACCAAGCAGGGACCTATAGGGCAGGAAGACTCACTCCACCAGGTGACTGCTTGGCCATTCACCAACCATATTTTCCCCAGTTACAAAGCATTGCACATCCCATCTATCACTTCTCTCCACTGAACCACGTTGGCTGCCTGACACCATCAACAAGTTAATGGTTAATATTGTTGCCTAAAGGCTAGGGACCGAAACCTTTTTCCAGGACGCTGAGCTGGAAAGGAGCCTGTACATACAGAATTCTGTCCAAGGTCTAGCCTGCAACTGTACAGTATGCCCACTTGATCACTGAAACACTGGCTGACACTCTTGAATACTTCAATATTCAGAAGAAGCTGCTATATTGGAAGCAAACCAAGTTTTTCTCCCATTAGTGACTTTCCCTGATCAAGCAATCACCCTTCATAACAAATCCTTGTTCAGCTCAAAGCTAACCAGCGGATCCCAGGGGATTTATATTAAACGCAAGGTTGCAGCAGAACTCGCTCTCTCCCTAACATAACCAACTGTGCACCAGAACGGATTGGCAAGTGTAATAAGCTCTAAAAAAAGTTTCTTTAACAGAATGGCTTTTGACATATTTATAGCCACATTTGCATTAACTGAATTTTATTACTTGAGCTCCAGAGGACTTTTAGCCACTTATAATTTAGAACCACTTGAAAGAGTTTAGAAGCCTGCTTTAAGTTGTGATTTGATTGCTAGAAATCAAGGGTTTTAACAACTTACAATACTATGATCATTTTTTTTTTATCTTGCACCCATTCAACAAATTCTAAACAAAAAAAACAAACAATTTAAAGCAATTAATAGCAAGGGGAAAGTATAGGATGAAAATCAGATTTTTTGGTATCACCCTAAAGTCAGAACTCTCAGCTCAGACTGTCAATGTTCATGTTTATTATTATTAAACCATTAAGCCTTATTACTCACCTCAGGGACTTTTACATTATATGGTGCCCCAGTAAATATTGGTCGATTATCATTGGCATCTAGCAAAATGATACTGGCATGCTTTTTGGCCTGTTCAGGGAATCAAAATTGTAAAAACACAAAGATTAAAAAATTGTTATATAAAATCTATACTTTTAATTACAACATACAATATACATTAGATATATGAAATACTTACAGGTTCATCATTATAACCATCAGAAACGGTTATATCTATGCCAAATGTTTCCTTGTCCTAAAAAAAATTATCAATCATTGAATTTTTATTGGGATCCAATATGTTACTCACAATTGTATAACATCATAATTACAAACATATCAGCATGTGAAAAAATAATTTCCTGTACAAAATAATAGATTCTATACTGTACGATAAGAGTACAGAAAAATTTGCTTGAAACACACAATTATTCATTATGTACACATGAAATCATGAATGGCCTACAACATCATAAAAAAATATTGCTCTACTCTTTAATAACAGAACAAAAAAGCAACACATAATGATGATAAAGAAGGGAAATGCTTTTTATAATATTACACCGTGCATATCAATAGATCTGTAATAAGTAGCACTAGTCAACATTTGTAGCACTTACTTCTCTGTCCAGGGAAGACTTCACTTTTACATCTCCTGTCTTTTGATTGACCGCAAAGTAATATGAATTATCTCCAATAATTGAGTATGTTAAATCGCTACTATCCACATCTGTCGCACAAATCGTGAAAGCATATTCGCCTGTTATACAAAAGAAAACAAATTCCAAAATTTCCCATTGAACCGAAACTTCACATAGCTTGATTACTTGCCCCACTACATTTTTGCAATACGCAACCATTGAAAAACATTGAAGAATATCAATCATTCGTAACAACACCTTCATTTCAATTTTCATTTCAGTTCACAGCAATTGCAATTGGAAGCACAAGATTAAAGGATTGAAGTATCCTCATATCTGCACCCAGTTTCAGTGACATCACCCATTATATAGACATTAACAAGCTCCGGGTCTCAGTTTCCAGTAAGCCAGAAAAAGCAATACTCTGTCTGCTACTATAAAAGGGCTAACAGTATCAGAGTGCATTACACCGACATCATCCCCCTTCATCGCTATACAGCATTCGTGACCCTGCACCAGTGGACCTGCCCTTTGGTGTTGTGATTCTCACCTAGGGGGTGCAGACCAGCCACTTAGCCACTACGTCTATGAAAACACACAAATCCTAGAGCATTCAAATCCCTTCCAGTTGGAGACTGATCTTCGGGTGGAGCACATTTGAAGTCCAGCAGGTATTTGGAGTTCTGTCTGGGTCAGCAGTTTGAATTCAGGATCTAACAGCACTGAATGACCGGGGGCGGTAGGATGTTATCATCACAGCCTCCTCTTAATCTATCAAGGGTAATACTGTGCATGTCAAATTCTGTCATCTTTACCTGTTGTCATATTCAGTGACTTTCTTCTTATTGTTGATTGACAAGCTGAAACTGCATTTTGCAGTAATAAATAATGCAGGGGGTAACAGAACACACTGAATAAATCTCCCAAGTCTGTTCATGATGTTATAGGCTCTGGGTTTTTAATACGCTCATAGAGACTTGAGTGTATTAGAAAATCTTACCAGTATGTTAAGCAACAGCCAATAAATGACTGATACAATATAAACGATAAACACACGTATATATGAGTGTATTATTTATTATATCAGTCACTTGTTGGTTGTTGCAAAACGCACTGATTTAGCAACTAGCTGTTGCTAAACATCTTACCAATATTTACACAATAGTTATTCTAATTGTATAAGAACATTTAGTGTATCTAAAGAGCTGATGTTGGCATTTGGTTTGACTCCAAAGCTAGTTTATCTGCTTAAAGATAATAATAGAAAATAAACACACCTATACGCAGATCCTCCCGTAATATTATGACACTCATGTTGGAACAGAAAGTTGGAAGAAGATTTCCGGAGACTAAGAAAAAAGAAAAAGTGACACGTAAACAGACGATATGGTGTATTTGCAAGCGCTTTTCATTTCGATCTTAAACTGATATACATTTCTGTTATTAAATAAAGATCAACTGAATGTTTTTGCACTCCTTATTGTTATCAAAACACATATTTATAATGTTGTCCTGTTCCTTTTCAAGGTATCCTCATTGGCTATAACATTTACTTTCTGCTGAGATTATAAAGCATCCCACTAACTGTTTCAGCAGGAACTGAAAAAAAATTGATGAAAACAGAACAGAAAGATTGTCACCCCATTACTTGTCCACACCAAATTTCCTTTCCATCTCTTGAAGGTACAGAAGCATTTTGCAGACATTGAACTGATGAACCTTTAAAAATGATGCAGCCAATGTCTACATTAAGAAGGCCAAGCTGTTATCTTTCTGAAACCTGTTGGCATGCCAGGGATCTTTAAGGACACCAAAGGCAGGGGTCGGAGGAGAGTACACTACATCAACTTACCACTGGCAAAGAAACAGGGCAGGGTGAGCAGTACAAGGCTCATCATCTTTATGGTTTCTGCCAGGAAGACTGCAAGCACACAACACAACAGGAACTGTTGTTAGAAACGAGGTAAAGCATCCACATAAATAAAGCTTTGGGAGAGTGTTACATATGTTTGCCTTGTACGTGTACTCTAAAATTAGAGACAGTGGCTGGACTGAAATGAATTAAAGCTCTAAGTTACATTTAAATCCCTTCCATCTCCATCTCCAGGTTTACTCAACAAAATTAATCTTTTAAGTGTAACAGAGGGAAACCCCCTACAACCTGTTGCAGGAACCACAGGCACAGAAACGCAATAGTGGTTCCTCACCTATTTACTGCAGATTGTAAACAGCACAGTGTTAGACGTTTTTCAAAGTAAGGGTAAAACAATTGTATTCCTTTATAAATGTTCATTGGAAAAGCATCAAGTTTAAGTTGACATTTTTTGCTTTCTCAATGCCAAGAAACTGACTGCTGCGCTATACTGTACAAGGAACATGTTCAAAATCTTAAAAAGCCTGGCAATCAACCACCCACAATTTCTTGATTTCAAAATGATGGTTTTAAACCTTTACCAACGTCATACACTGATTTCAGAATTTAAGAACTGAAGACCCATTTTGTACTGAGGAAGGATCACTCACAGACTGATGACAGAACAACATTGTCTTGTGTACAGACTGCAGAATTTTAGCACTAAAGGATTGAGATATGGTTTATAATTATTTATAATTATGACTATATACTGTATACCTCTTTTGTATATAGTCCTTCTATTGCTTAAAAATATATTATTTTTTCCATATTAAGAACACCCAACCTCCCATCTCGATTGACTATAGTTCATTATTTGAAGATAACAATTTTCCTTTTTACTACATTTGTCCTACAGAGTCTTTTACAGAGACTTATCTTTTATTCATTCATTTAGAATTGCATCAGGTACACCAAATTCCTTTACAAAATACCAGGAAAGAGAAACCCCAAGTAGTAACCTTTCCAACGGAAGAAAGGTTCAATAAAAACTACAAAAAGCAAGCACAAAACAATTCATAAGAGATGCTAGGAAATAAGATGTTTAAATACTGGATTTTTAACAGGTTCTCACAACCACCTACAGTATATGCCATGACCTTGTGATGGCCTTAGTAATTGCTACTGCTTAAATACAAAAGGAGGGAGAAACCACGTTTTCAGTACCAGTGGTTTTAAGGATCTAGTTTAAAAATATGCTGGTGCTAATTCCACTTCACTTGTCACTCTGATGCTGGGTGATCCCATTGAGCAATTAACAGATTTGCTGGTGTGTTAATTAACAAATCCCATTAGACTGGAAAATATAGTGGCACCTTAAGGCAAAGCACAATGTCTAAGGTTTTGTCTGTTTTCACTAGATTTAGGGTTGTTGCTGTTATCAAGAATGAGATCGTGCAATTTTTAATAGTGTGAAAGTGAATCCTACAAATTAGTTGCGTGTTTTGAAGAATATATTGTATATTCTTATAGCTTTTCTCAGATTTCTATCGTCTACGGTACACTACTATGCAATCATTAAAACGTTTCCTTGATTTTTTTGTAAGTTATTAATTGAGTGAGAAAAGGTGTGAGCTTTTCCTTTTACTCAGAACAAAATTTGGACTTCAAAGTCCTCTCCCAACCCTCTGGTTCATACCGATTTCTCATCTCTTCTTCTTTCCAAGAAAGTAATATTGATCATCACTAATGTATTCAATTGGAAACAGATACTGGACTGAGAAGAATGAGAACTTTAGAAATCTTTGACAAAACAATAGATATCATATCATATTTAATTAGAATCTGTTGTATTGGATTAAATGATTTATTAAACGATATTGTATTCCTGATATCTGTAATATGGAGACCAAATATGTAGGTAGTTAGTTGATATCATACTCATAATTTATTTAAAAATTTAAATGTACAAAACAATATAACAATAAAGAAAAATTTAAAAAGCTTTGCATTACAAACCTAAGAGCAGGTAGACCGAATAAAACTTTTTTTTGTAAAACATCATAAGTATACAAAAGCTTGAATTTACCTTGGACGACAACTCCTCTCAATGTCACTTCTTGGGTGTGTTCCTCTCAATGTAGGGAAAGAAGACTGAAACAGACCTTTGCCTTCTTTAAAAGTAATTAACAGCTTTGGAGATTATGGACGCCTGGCTGTAAATGTGAATCATTTACAGTGAGTGGTACTGCCTTGTCTCCTTAAAAACACAACAACAGAATTTGTACAGTACCTCCTATTAACAAGATAAATCTCTCTTGTGGCTGCATCAGCTGCAAAAATAAAGCATTTAAAATGTTACTGTACCAAAATGTTAATTAGGTAAAATGCTTGTCCCCTCGGAAAACTTTAAGTGTAATCTTCCATGTGAAATCAAAATGTCATTTGGCCTTGTCCTTTTCAGTCTAACTTCGTAAAGCTGAATTATAGCACATACTGTCAATTACAACTTATTTTCATCCATGGTGAAAAAATTAACAACAGATTAAATTATGGATATTGTTCCTCTCATTCCCTTTTTTAGGTTGTAAATACAATCCGTTTTTTATAATACTGATTGTGTGTTAAAATTCATGTTAAAAGATTCAGCCATTGAGAGCCACTGAAATAACGTTGTTAGAGGCAACATCACTGGCTTAAAATGACCAACTGTCATATTGCCACTCAGCGTCGTTGGTAATCCTGCAAATGTATACTTTAACCCTTAAACTGATTTGCAAGCAAAATAACCTGTTTGCTAGCAGAACCCCCAGCAGTGCCATGTTTAGTTAATGTTTCTTTTAGGCCCACCTGTAGAGTCTGTCACATATTTCCCAATGTGAATGACTCATACCTATGTGCAAGATTTTACATCAAAATCCCATCTGGCATTCTTCAATGAAGTTAATAAAATGCATGAGGAGAGAACTACTCTGCGATTTTCCGTACCAACGAATGAACACTAAACTCTCCAATCACCAAAGATCCTTCCCACTCGCTCACAAAGGCACTAACGAGCTGCTCCTTATTATAAGCCCCCACCAGTCACTCCTTGTAATTATCCTGATGCAGACAAAGGATAATCCATTGAAGTGTTTTTTTATCATTAATAAACAAAAAGAAACCTCAGTGGCCTACATTTAGGCTTATTAATTAAAACAAAGAAGGCCATTGTGTTTCCCTTTTCAGTCTTAATTAGGAGAAGTTCAGTCATCTGAACTGAAACCCATTTAGCTCATTCAGACAAATAAAACCTGTCTGGAAATTTGATATGATCTTTTTTAGTCTCCTTAACCGGTCCTTTCCTTCGGACTTTGACAAGGCCAAGTTAGCCAAATTTGTCTTTGTTCAGAAAAAGATACTGTTTTAGGTTTGAGTGCTCCTTAGCCTTCACCCATCAAAGACAAACTGTGAGATGCTGAAAATAAAATTAATGCCAAATAATCACTGTTACATATACGGAATAATAAAACACATTAATAATGCAACATGTTGAGTATTATTGTAACTTCTTAAAATGTTTTGTAGATCGCACTGCAGCTAATGGGCCTAATGGTCTCCTGTCATTTGTAACCATTTTTCTGCTCTTATGTTTAGAGATGTCTAAATTGTCCTTCATGTCAGTTGAAAGCAGAGTATGTGACACCTGGGTTGATACACTTTTAGTGGAACTAAATAAAGTTAAAAGAGAGTCACTGAGGGAATCAAAACTGTCAGGTAGAACTTATGTACTGTAAGAAATTGACTTTTCTTATCACTTTATTTTGAACTATGGTTTTATAGCGTGTCATTCACATTCACATGTATATACCTACAAAGCTTTTCTGTTTTGGGTGGAGCCTGGCAGCAAACAGTATCAATATTCAAACGTCATATGCATCATATACAAACCTGTGTATTCAGAGATCAAAGTGCAATCTAAATCATCATATCCAAGGTTTATGACTTTTACGGGAGTACTTAATTTAAAAAAAAAAACAATTTAACTTGATATGTATTTATAGGATATTATTACTGAAGAAATTCAGACCACAGCAAAATGTTAAGATTGAGGAATATGACGTCTACAGCAAAGAGGATTAGCCCAACTGTATATTGGCAAGCTGAGACAAACTGATGCTTCAGAAATAATAATGACCCAGTTATGTCATACACAAAGCCTTCTGAAAACTCAAAACATCTTTTTTTTCTGCGTTGACCTGTTTTATTGCTGCTCGCAGTAAATCTATAGAGACCTTTCTTTCCTTGCCTTTATTTCCTCCTTGCACTTAAATTTCCTTCTGATACATTTGGGAAGATGGCTACTTACAAGGTATTGGGCAGCGTTTTGTTTCAATGTACTAAATGAAACAAATTGCAATCACATTATTAAATAATACAAAAAATGTTTTACTTTTTGCTCAACTGATGTATCATTTAACAACCTGCCATCATAACATGTCGGCGACCTGTACATTACCATAGTCATAGTCAAAAGGAAAGAAACCCCTCCATTTGCTTAATTGCTTTCTTGTTCAGGAGCTGTCAAGCACCCAGTCCAATCCAGTCTAATTAGCCAGTGCACAGCTGCATGGTGTCTAAATATTAATCCTGTATTTCCCATTTGTTTCAATTTTCACGACAAATTTCATATTCAAAAGAAAAATTTAAAACAGACGCTTTATGTATTTGTGGCTTGTGGGTCATTTGTTGGCACTGTTACCTTTGAAAACACATGGGGGCATCTTTGAGTAGTGTTTAGATCTCTGGACTGTCACTGGGAGAGTGTCCCTGCTAGTTCTTGTAGATACTGCTTCTGTCTTCTTGATAAAAGTATTTTACTGTAATTTCTCTTGTTCCCCAAACTGTAAAAATAGGTGTAATTGCACCAGTGGAAGTGATCCTGTGATGGATTAGTGTCCCTTCTAAGGGGGAATCATCTCTTGGTCTGTTTAACACTTCAGAAGCTGGGATAACGTCTAACATGCTGAGCCTCTACACTCAAATATGGATTCTACCTACTGGGTAAAAGCAAGAATACTGAAGAACCACCTAAGCAAATACTACGCTTAACCCTAATCCTTATGTTACAACTAATAACGAATGTACTGTGTAAATACACAGCTGGTTCCTGTAGTATTAACTGTAGTGACATCAAATATTATGGGATCTACTCTGACAAATTTCATAAATAGTTCCATTTTGTCAAAAATCGCATTTTCAAGTTTCCACATTTCCCAGACAGTTTCAGTGGTTGACCCATATTTAAAATGCCATGAAAGCCTTAATCTGTCACCACATTGTTCCAAGTCTGAGCTACCCGCTAACTCTGAGCTCCTTACAGTATTCGGAAATTACAAAACCATCTTTTAGTGAAAAGATAGTGTCGCCCTGGAATCAGTCCAGAACAGAACACCCAAGAAAAGAGGACTTAAAGGAATGCCCTACACTGTCTGCCAGACGCAGAGAAATAAATCTCTTGAGTCTCGAACAGAGAAAACTACAAGGAGACCTCACTCAAGTGTTCAAAGGCACTGTCAAGGGCAACTTAATGGGTTTCCTCTGATTCAGCAGTGAATCCCAAACCAGAAGGCACGTGGAAAGTACAAGGGTGTACATTTAAAACCAAGCACAGGAGCTGCTTACCATGCAAAGTGTTACGGGAGAATGGAACAAGCTATACAGCCATGTTGTTGACGCTGATACTCTGTCATCTTTAATGGAGGAAGGTGCTGGAGATACTCAGTTTAATTAGCTACTAGTTAACCACCAAGCCAAATGCCTTCCACCTATCTGTAACATCTCTTACATTTTTCCTATTCCTGCATCTTGAAAAAAAAATCCAGTCAAAGTGCTAGTGACAAGAATGATGGGACAGGTAATGATATTTGTCTTCTCTTTGTTCAGGCTGTGTAATCTTTATCATGTCAAAAATTATCACATTTCATGGCAACTCACAGAAATGGAATGACAACACCTGTACACACACAAATAAACACACTGCTATAGGTTCTTTTATATGTCTCTCAGAGAGCCACATACAATAACTCTTTATAAACAGGACAACACTTCAAAAACAACCTTACACTGCTGAATTACTACTAGACTAGACAAATCGTTTGTGCTTTGTTTTTTTTTTTGCCATAACCAAAAGTAGTTGATCTTTTTAACGTTTTAATTTCAGTTTCTTGTTTAACGAGAAACCTGTTATCATAAAAATGCTTCAAATGATACCATATGTGCTTGTGCGTCTCACATAGTTATCAAAGTTCAACCATAACTTGTCATTTTTATTGCAGGCTTATTTATCAGTGTTACCTCCATGCAATAGAGATAAACTTGTGTGCAGGTCCATTGAATCGTGATGAAAACCACGTGACTATGTCGTAGCACACTGATAGAGACGAATAGTGGTGGAAGATTAGAAATGGCAGGGTGGTGCTCTCCTCAAGCATGGACTAACTTCATCGTGGCAAGCCAGCTGAAATCACAGTTGCCTTTACCCACCTGTCTGGGCCCTTTTCAGATGTCCTTTCTCCTCTGCAATACTCTACACCAATGGATTGGTTGCAGTTATTAGTGTCGAACACAGTGAAAATCCCCAGTGCCGCTTGAGCTAGTTCAGCAGTAGAAAGATATATCAGTATATTTATATCCGAGTCCAAAGCCTTATGTAACAACAGATCCCAATATGCGGTCATTAAAAAATATTTCCGCAACATTTACCGCATAGAGAAGTTACAAGAGACTAAACGGTATTTGTTGCGTTTGCACTGCCCCCTGGTGGGCACTATTTTAATAGCGTATGACAGCATTTTAATTTGAATACAAGGAATACGTACTGTAAACATTTCGAAGACGAGAAATTTTAACTTTCAAAAGCAAAGCAAATGCAATTAAAAGTTAGGAATATATATGTACATATGTACGTAGGCATTCTACCTCTGTTTAAAAGAACAGTGTCGTTTCTGAAATTTCAGACACATCATATTGTTTGGTAAGATAATAAGCCGGTTCATTTCGGCATACATACAAAACGAAGTGATTTGTTTTGCGTTTGCAAGAAATAAACAAAATAGAAATAAAAAAAAACAACTTTGCCTCTGTGTGACTTGTAAAACACTATGCAAAGCATTCGCATAGCTTTTAAATGAACATTAATTGGATGAGTGATACAGTGTTGGACTGGCCTGAGCTAAGAGAGACATATAAACTAAATAAAAATACATTTCAACGAGATTATATAATTTTCAAAAAGTCTATTCAAATGCTATTTTTGGCTATATCATCATTATTCCTATACTGTTACCACACTGCGGTTCTACTATAGATACTGAACTATACAGTCCTCAAAATGTGATGAGTGACCACCTCGTTTTCCCTGTTGTCACCAAACAGGTATAATCGTGAAATAACTGAAAGGTGAATGAAAGAGCCGAGACCACCTTCCTGTACACACCGATTCCTGTGTGCCAGTCAAGTCTGATTACATCATCAGGTGGCCAAGGAGAGGTACTCGCTTTTTGACTCGAGGCCAGACTCCTCCTGAGCACCTCTGTAAACCTCTGTCGCAAAAAGCATCAGGTGATTTCATCGACTTTTGTCTTATTTTGGAAGTGCTGAATTTGAAACATATTATTATAGGTGTAATTTCAGTCCCGTTGATCGACTCCTGGCTGTTAAGACTGGCGCCGGCTCCTGATGGGTGTGTGGATAGCTGTATGTGCTGCCACCTAGTGGCCAGAATAATTAATTTAACCCCCTGGCAATTTCTCCCGTGAAAACACAGACCCATCTCTGACTGTACGGATTTTTTCTCTTTAGCTCGGGGATAGTTGGAGTAAACTGTGTGCAAGAGCAGTGTCCTACGCCCTGTATAGATACCTGCAGATCGTTTTAGCACTGCTTATTATTATTTTATTCTATTATTCTATGGTTTATACAGTTTTTCTTCCTGTTGTATTACACATTCACCACCTTGCAATATACAAGACTGTATTTGTTATTTTAACGGGTTATTTCAAATTATTAACTTTATCATACAGTATCTCTCTAACTGATGCTTTATTGACTTTATAATATCTAATTGATGGATTGTGAAACTTTATTTGGTATATTTCTTCTCCTTCTGCTGTTTGACTCACCACCTACTTATTTCATGTACGTCACCTTGCAAAAAAGAGTCTGCATAAAACA
The DNA here is from genome assembly GCF_059453375.1 of Lepisosteus platostomus. NCBI lineage: Eukaryota > Metazoa > Chordata > Actinopteri > Semionotiformes > Lepisosteidae > Lepisosteus > Lepisosteus platostomus. Next base: position 40,328,926 of record NC_142623.1, read on the forward strand.
AAGTCTGAATTAAAAATAATAAATATCTTTATAGCTAACCTGGAACCTGCAGTTGTTCAAATCCTTAGAAAAAGCTTTTAAAAAGGCTAGATACTGTAACTAAAGAATTAAGTAACTGGGAGCTCAGTAAGAAAAGAACTTGAAAATCACTGTATTATTAAAAAACAGAATTATAGTAGAGTACATGAGGAAAATAACAGAAATTAAAATATGAAAAAGGTGCAAACACCACATTACAAATCACTGCGTTTGTGAAGTTATTATGTTTTTATTATTACTTAGTGGTATTGTGATCACTTCCAGATTTTCACCATCATGTAGAAGATCACCATCAACAATTGTTCACATTACACTGCATTCCAGAGTTCCTCCAGGCAGATATAATGTTTAATTTGTGCCCTAAAGTTCTTTTGTCTTTCCTCCCTCAAAATGCACCAGCAACCTAATGAGATGAAAAGGTGTTCTGGCACACGATCCTAAATCCTAAATAGCTTCTATTTTGTCTCCCAGTGTTAGATCTGAAACCTCACCTGAGACACGCTCTCCCTCCCCTGCCCAAGAAGGGATCTGCAGTGGCCTTCTGCTTGGCCAGCACAAGACATGAAAACCCAGCAGCGTTACCAAACAAGAAACACTGACCAGGTGTTGTCCAGCGGACCCGAACCTTTCCCACTGGATCTGGGAATTCTGTATACTCCACAGCTGAAACCAGGTGATGACCAGCTGATCTGGTGTCTCGCCCTACATTTCTTTTTTCCATCAGGCAGGAGAAATCAGGAGTGTGGCTGTCAGACAGGCAGACTGCAAGACATCTGTCCCTGGTCTGCTGCTCAACTTGACGACGGTGATGATGATTAGTAGTGCACAATCACGGATTTTGTACATTTGTGAAGCACCCGGGTTAAAACCCAACACTCCAGTGTATGATTATTTATATGTAATGCATTTTTCTTTTAGGAAAGCGTTTTTTTTTTGCCCATGAAGATCCTTTGGGCTCAATTTGGGGTTCCTTTTTCTTCAGTGCTTACGTGATGACAGAATGATCATTCTCAGTTACAGTCAGCAGTTGTGTGGGGATGAAAATAAATTTAGGATCCTGTTATGCCACATGATTCTCCCCCAGAAAATAAAAAAAAACATTCCCCTCTCTCCTTTGTCTTCCCATCAACACGTGCATGTACAGAGATTTATTTTGTATACGTGTGTTTTGTGTTGAACTTGCAGTGTTTCCAGAAGTGCGAGGTGCAACTCTTCCTTAAATACAATTGCTGCACTAGATAGAAAGAAATGGCACGAACACCTTGTGAAGTTTTTGTGCTTTTTTTTCTCCGCTCAAAGTAAAAATATATATATACGCACCCAACCCGTCATTCTACGCGGATAGTGATTTGGGGGAAATGAGGACTCCTGATCCGGTTTTCTGTATATTGATAGCGGCGAAGTCTGTACCGGGGAAAATGTGGACCCTTTTCAACTACTGCTTAATTTGCATAGTGTGAAAGAAATAAGCTCAACTGACGTATCCACGCCCTTGGGATGTCTTCTAGGGGGAATGGAACACTTCAAAAAAGGTGACATGAGACGTTTTATTTTTTGTCGAGCCGGGCACATCCATGGGTCTTCGTTGCGGAATGCGAATAGTGAACCGGGAGTTTAGTACTGCAGTGTCGGCGTAATAAAAAGGCATGGCATTGACCTCAGGCAGGCTCAGCCTTACGAGCGGAGAGCCCGAAGGGAACACCCGTCACTGCTCAGAGATGCAAGTAACCCGGGCCAACCCGCGTCTTACATAAGCCAGAGCACATCCGAAACTCGGGGCAGTACTTCTGCGGGGAGCTGACCGGCGGCACGTATATGAACAAAACAGCCGGGACGCGACCCTTGCACTGATAAAAGTACCCTTTAAAACCGCAGATCCACTGACCTACATGAAATGTGTTCTTCACCACCGGAACATGACATTGGGAAGGAGGAGGGGTGGGGGAATGATCTTTAAGTCACCTTAGTAGGATCATTACGGTACCCGTATCCTTTACAGCGCGAGTCAGCGCTCTCAAATGTCCACGGCCGAGGGGTGAGCTCCAGAAGAGGTGCCCCTCACCCGAGACGTGCAGCGGGGCGCACGCCCGGTTCCCGCGCGCGAGTTAACCCACCGGGTGCACGACAATGGGTTCTGTTGCGGTCGCGCGGCCACCGGGTGCCCCGGCCCCCCGCGCGTGAAACCCCCGTGCGGGCGGACGTACCTTCCCCGACAAACGTGGTGGAACCCTCGGAATGTTCCATTTTCAGGAACGGCTCGAGATAGTAGCGATGCACTGAAAATATGAAAGAGATGTGAAAGCGATTATAATGGGAGAGATCAAGGAATAAAATGCTTGCAAATTAACAATCAGGTAACTCTTTCTGCATTATGCTTTTTTTTCGGGCACTGCTTCGTCACGGTTGCACAGTTTCATCCGAGCGTTTGCACTGCTTCGCTAAGGATCAGAATTCCGGAGGCTTGCATTTAGCTTTTCTGTTTGTCTTTTTTTTCTCTCTCTCCCCTGCTTGAGCCCCTCCTTGATTTGTATGTTGTAATGTTTACATTCGGGAATAAGTCTATTGGAATCGTATATTACCGCGTCTCTCTGTAAATGTGCTGAGTGAATATCATTTACTTTGTTGTTTTTTTAAGGCGAGGGACAGGGCGGAACATCATCTCTTCAAAGATGCGTTTGTCTCCCTCTCTTTAGAATTATTCCGGTCTGCAACATTGCAGTGTTTTTCTCTGCATTGGAGCAAGTAGACACAGAGAGGCCTGAGATGATTACAAGTGCAATAACATTTACATATCAAACAACTTATATGACATCATTGAGATGAGAAGAAACATAATCGAAAAAGACCCGAAGCATTTAGATGGCATAATAATTTTCTCTGGGCTGATTTTAATCTTATCATACACATCTTGGAACATCTAAACTCCTGCCGTTTCTATTGGAATTACGTATATAATACAAAAGATATTTAAATCGCACAGGGTATTCTAATTTGTTATTTTATGCATTGTACTATGTATGCCTCTCTTGACGCTGGTGTTAATGGCGGTTTTTCAGGATCTAGATATACCATCATTTCAAAATCTTCGTTGATGTTTTATTCTTTTAAAAATCTATTAAGTGGTGTAGCGCCAGCTGCTCGTACTGTTATTATTTTGGCAAGCCGTCGGTACCGCTCCGTTTTGGGTTACCTCTTATATAATTCCTCTATGCCAAACTGCCTCTGCGGAAGATCTGACTGATAATACAGGGAAGTTGGGTTGTAGGTCTTGTTTTAGGCCTTTACTTGGCCGCTACACAATTTTGCCCCGAGATCATGCTAAATGTAGAGACCGGGAGAAGACGTAGAGTTTTTAACCTGATAATGCCCGAATCGCCTGGTCTGATCTGTTTAATTTTGTGCTCGTCAGTTCTTAGAGCCCTTCGGTTCACTGGATCCACTGGAATGGGTGCAGGAACTTGTTTCTGCTTTAGCGTTTAATAATCCCGTAAGTTCTAACTTAAGAAACTTGATTTCGTTGACACTTGTCAGTAACCGCCGCAGAGCTACTGTAATTGTCCACATTCAAAACGATCCGTGAATAAGATGGGCACTGATGTACTGTAGGTGTCCGTTGACTTATAGAGCGGAAACGGTTTTATGATGTTGGGACTGGTGTTCTTAGACAGAATGAGAGGGACCTGCCAGTCATTATTATACACTGGCTCAGACCGTTGCATTGTTTTTCATGGATTGGTATAACCAATGTGTCTTCTTTTGTTCTTCCCCACTACTTTTGACAAAAGCACCCTGCTTGCTAAAGTAGCCGTTTATCTCTTGTGTAACGCCAGGCTACCCTATGCCTGTATTGCTGGTTTTCAGTATTGCCACATATTTCCAAGGTGCTCTGAGCCGAGAAGGGATAAGAGGAAGTGTGTATGGTGATACAGTGGGAGTGACATTGATAGGGCTGGTCTCCTTAGGCACTTTTTTCTTACAGCAGGTACACGGCCCTAAAGTGCTTTCAAGGCTCCGGATTAACTGTGTTGTCTTTTCAGCCATTCCAAGGTGCATGCATGGGGCCACAACACTTTAACATCAAATCTGTTTGAAACCCGGTGAGCTGTAGCCTGATGCTGTGCAGTACTGTGGGCTGTTGTCAGAACAATTCAGCAACTGACTTAAGTGAATGTCCAAAAATAAAAGCCCACAGGTTAGGCTTTTGTCAGGATTAATATCTGGTTTCTGCATGTTGCACACATTTCACCATGCGCAGACGAGTTTTTTAAAAAAAGTTACATTTAGCTTTTCATTTTATGAACAGGCAGCTGTTGGAACAATAACATTGTTCACAGAACAACTGTTGCTCACAGACTAACAGGAGAGCAAGCTGCATGCAGCAATCTGTCTAGTGTAGCCTCGTGTCATTGTTGTAATCCGTGCTGGAGGTGTCTGGTTTAGGGGTACTGTAGATTGTATTTGAAAGGATTTGCTGGGTGCCATCCCAGTTCATAATAGGCATGAATGACAGCCATTTCCTCCATTGTGAAACGGATGCTATGTGCCAAGGATTTTGTTGAGCATGTTGACAGGGACTGATCATGGAGTGGTCTGCTTTACTTCAGCTGAAGGCTTTTATCTTGCAGTAACTCCATTTTCATGAAAGCTTGAGTCACATCCTGATTTGCATTTTCCTTTTTTCTTGCCTTGTGACAAATTAGGTGTTGTGCACGATGGCATGTTGTAGTGTGACCTCTCATCTGGTCCATATTTTCGACTTTGGACAATGCATCTGATTTAATGTTTTCCAGATGTTAAAATCTCTTCAGATTTTTCTATTATGAACTATATTTTCCTTTGTTTTATGTTGAATGTGTATTTCTTCTTTCTATTGAGATGTTTGAGAATGTTTTATTTCAGACTGGTTTGCCATTCTTTGGGGAACCTTAAATGGCGTTGAAATGAGTCACGGAGTGAGTCAAACCTGCTTTTCCATTATAGTCTACTCATGCAAAGTTGTGTTTAAAAATATGGCAATAGGCAATTGCTTTAGAGTTTGGGTTCAACTATGCTGGAGTGGGTTCCTGGGGTCTCAAATTAAATGGCACACTTTTGAAGACTGTAGGCAGCATGTCCTCTTTTTGTGTATGAGCAAATCAGACCAAATTGATTTTAGAATTTCACAGAAGAAGCTATAATCTCTTGCACACTAGACAAAGGGCAATCTTCAGCATGAATAACACATATAGGCTATATATTATTCAAAACATTTAATAATACATTAAAAAACAATGCCGTTGTGGAAAGCTTTGATTGAAACAGGGCATGTTTGAGAGTGTTTGGAAGTTAATGCTTTGTTGTCAGATGTGAAAAAGTCTCTGGTGCACGTGTCAAAGGGGCTGTAGTTTACAGCTGCAGCTTTGAGACATAGTCTGAATAGATGGGACAAGGATACCGTAGCCTCTGAGGATAGACTACTGTAATTCTTGCAGGAATCATGTGATGCTTTGGTCAAAGTGAGACCAAGGGTACTGGAGATCAGGTGTCATTCCAGTAATGGGTATTGTCACAGGCTTTGACTTTGAAGTACAAGGCTAAGACAGTGATCAAGAAGGGGAGACCGAGGCGATTACATTCAGGTGGCAGTAAAAGCAGGTTAAGGGGTGTTTAATAATGAAGGGGTGACCAAAACCAACAGGTTCATTCATCACATACATGCCCTCTCCACGATACCCTTCCTCTCTTAGCTTGCTTGCAGAAGGCTGCAGCAAGTCCTTGAGGAAATTCTCTTTTTGCTGTATATCTGTATTGCTGATGCTCTGCAGTGACATTTTCATTATCTTATTTTACTTTTGCTAATGTTCAATCCTACTTTTATTGCAATAAAAAAAACTCTTCAAACTGTGGTCCAGGGTACCTTTGCTTTCATGCAAGTTTGCATGAAAAGCTTTTTATTTATGGTGTATAGTGGGAAAATAGAAGAGTCAAATGTTTAGCAACACAATCCTCTACATTATCAGACAAACATCATTAAGGGTGAAGGGCCCTTATACTGATTTTCAGTGTGCTGGGAAATACATTAATACCACATGCATCTTATTTAATTGAAATTTAAAGGAGGGCTTTTAACCTGTTAACCTAACTAATGGGGTTGGCTCTGTAGATCAGGATCTGTGCCTGTGGCTGGAAGGTTGCTGGTTCGTATCCCGTGGCCGGCAGAGGAATCCTACTCTGTTGGGCCCCTGAGAAAGGCCCTTAACCCCAGCTGCTCTAGGGGTGCTGTATAAATGGCTGACCCTGCGCTCTGACCCCCAGCTTCTCTCCCTGTCTGTGTGTCTCATGGAAAGCAAGCTGGGGTCTGTGAAAAGACAAATTCCTAACACAAATTGTACATGGCCAATAAAGTGATCTTATCTATCTAATGGTGGATATGATAGAATAATACTGTGTTGTGTTATGAATTGAGTGTTGTAAGTCACTGGCAAAAAAACAACAACTAAAGTACATAAAAAAGTGCAGCAAGTTCTGTTTTTAAACCATCAGCTCACCTCACATTTGAATGAAGATTTTTTGAAAACATCTGAAAATGTAGCAGGTATTTAAAAATCTGCAAATAGTGATGAAGGATGTGACTTTGTTAGCAGCAGATATGTTCATAGATTGAACTGAGATATTTGGATGGGTTGTGAGTTCAGTCGTCCCAGTGCAGCACTCAGAAGTGTGTTTATGTGTAAGGCTGTGAAAATCTCACCTTCAGGCACAATGAAGTGGAGAACAGAGTTAAAATTTAGAAATTTTAGTTTGGAAAAACAATGTTTGTAAAAATCCCTCTCCTAGACTGCAGCAGTTTGCTGTCACGCAATTTCAGATTCATGAACCTACACTATCTTCTCTTTATTTTTGTATTTATTTTTTGCCCCCATGAAAGAAACTTATCATGACTCACTTTTAAGACATTGATTATAAGCATCTAAGAGGTTGCACATGAGAATAGGCCATTGAACCCATCTAGTTTATTTGCTGGTAGCTTAATGATCTAAGAATAATACATTTTTCTTAAAGCTTGCACTGAGTCACCTTCAGCAACATGACTAGAGTGGAATCCAGTCTTATAATCACCCATGTAAAGAAGCATCTCCTGTTAGTCTTAAATGACTCTAAACATATTTTTCATTTGTGTCCCTGGGTCCTTATGTTGCTGCTGATCTTGACATAGTCCCCCGAGTTGACTTGGCCTGTCAGAATACTGTGTACAATACTAAAGGTAAGAGAATGAAAGAATGTGGTCTCCACATAATCACATCTTTCCTATCTAAGACGGATTCACTTCCCTTATTTTGTCGAAACATGACATTCCCTGCACACCAGGCTGTGTTCCTTTATACTGCCTTTAGAGCAGCAGTAGTTTATTGTACCAGCGTGAGTGAAACGGAACACAGTGTTCCAATTGAAGGTTAGGCCAATTAATGCATCACCCATTATCATCCTCTTCAGAATGTGTACAGTGAATGAGCAAATGTAAGAATGCTTCTCTGTGATTAGAAACTGCAGTTTGTGTACCAGGTTCTAAAAAGCAGGACCCAGGCAAATTAATACTAAAAATCGTTCAGGGATGTCTGTCAATAAGATTTTGAATCTTTGGCCAGTCAGACAGCATGCTGGAAAGAGAATGGACAGTAATGGACTGGGCACAGTTAGACACCCACTGTACACCTTTTGTAAATATGTAAAGTGTTGCTTTAGTTATGTTTCTCCTTATTGGTACAACCCCTTCAGCTTAATCTGATCAATGAATGTAAACTGGAGATCAATATAAAAATGATGCATTGTATTGCACATATTGAACGTTTCTGTGGCATTGCAATGCTCATATTGCCAGAAAACATTGTACGGTCGATTAGATGACATCTGAATCTTCTAACAGTTTGATTTTCTCAACTACACTTTCAACTGATTGGATGCTGAGACATTGAAAAATAGAGCTTAGTTGTTATGTACTATAATCAGTCGTATTAAGACATTTTAACTAAATAAGAGGTAAGAATGTTCCACTTATTAAGATATGACATGGTTCAAGGCCCATTTACTTATTTCTTTTGTGTTTGTCATATTAGGCTGCCACCTCTCTTTTAATTAGAAGGGTTTTCAGAGCATTTATATTTGTGAAATAGAAACGGTGCCCCTGTAAATTAACTTTCTTCCTGCATTTGAGTGGAAGACACCCAGAGGACTCAGGCAGGGTGATTCGGACCATGAATGCACACCAGTTTAGTCAATGCAACCAAATCTCTGACAGCTGTTCTTGTTTTGTGCCCTCTTTATGTTTAAAAGCATTCTGACTTTACTAACACCCTAGTAAAATGCCCATAAAGCGATTCTTTTTAAATTATTAATTAATTTTTGTCTTGTTTCTTAAAAGTTAGAAATACCAAATCCATCTGGCACAGAGAAATGTGAAAACGAAGGTGTATTAAAATACTGTATCATAACTGTACAGGCACTGTCCAAGCAGTGAGTAAAAGCACACACTGTATGGCAAGTATTTTGCTGTTACAAAAGTGTGTACAAAAAATGTATATATGGAAGAAGGATGGGGCAGGAGAAAAGACTGTTGCAGCTTCTTCTTTGTTCAGTTCTCTGTGTTGCAAACTATTTAGACTAGCATTCCTGACGAAGTTCTCCCTCTCTCTCTAGTTAAACTTACTTTGACCTCTTCATCACTTGTTCTATGTGTGTGTTACTGTAGGGCAGTCGCTTTTACGAGAAAGTTTTGCAAGTGGAGAGCAGAAGTGTTTTGATAAATAAGGGAAGAAAAATTACTATTTACTAAAATGACTGTCACCCAAAGTTAGGTTCTGTCTAGAATTGAAATGGGCCCAAATTCATAGATTATTCACCTTTAACTTTCAATAGTGCACCTACAATAATACCACAGACAGGACCTTAAAAGCATCCTATGGAAATACATATTTCGGCTTTCTAAGCATAGTTTTGCGAATATATCTATATGACACATGGGAAAGCATTGACATGATCATTTAACTCAGTGAACTGAACAGAGGTGTTTGACATTCTTGCCATTTTTCTTTGGTGGGACAGATACCTTCCTACTGCAATACCTAACTTCAATATATCAAATATTGCTGCAAGGAATAAAGAAATACCTAGTAGGATAAAAAGCTGTTTAGTGAAAAGTAGTAGATAGGAATTTCTAATACTGTACCTAATGCATGAGTTTCAGCAAATGTCTGTGCCCTGTGATGGACTGGTGTTGTGTCCAGGGTGTATCTTGCCTTGTGCTTATTGCTTGCTGGGATAGGTTTGGCCCCCTGTGACCCCAAACTGAATAAGGTGGTTAGAAAATGGATGGATTGTATGGATGGATGGTACTTGTACAATTGTTGTAACTGTTGATTTAATCTCACACAGACTGTAGAAGTTTACTGCAGATATTGGGTAATTGCTAGCAATTTTTCATTTATGTAATCACAGTGTGTAGCGTTTAAGTTAATTTTAGCTTTTCTTGTAGGTTGTCGTTCCTACCATTGCAAATGTGGCTTCAATTTCTTCTTAAGCTGTGTAAAATTTAAATTGATGGGAAACAGATGCAGTGTACATTAGCATTAAACTCAATTACTTTAAAGTTTTTGTAATCAACACAGATAATGAAAATAACCTTCAATGTGAAGGATTTTCTGAAATGAAGGGAGTTGTGTAGCTTGCCTAAGAAGAATTGGACTCCTGGAATTTTTTGTGAGTCTTTAAGTTCCAAGAATGTAGAGTAAATGGGATGGTGTCTAGCACCCCAGACACTAAGGATATATGGGGTATTAATCCCAGTGAACAGAATTGATGATATTGTTGGTGAAGAACAGCTCAGGGTTTTTAAGTAAAGATTTTCAGATAAAAAAGTTACTGATACGGAAGTGAGACATTCTTCACAAAGATTTGTTTTTTTTTAAACGAAACTAATTAAGCCCCACACCATTTGCTTGTCAAGTAGAGAGAGATTCTCCATCCATGGACAAGCTGTACTTTGCCAGAAATCATTGAGGTACTGCCTTAGCTTTTTAGGTTAATCATCTTGGTAGCAGCTCCCTCTGAAAATGCACCACCTTCTTAATTAAATTGAGCCTGATTATCTGTCTCCATTTGTTATATATGTGAACCAGCAATTTACCATTAATGCCGAGTTAAAGAATCTTCATGGTATGGTATAAACATGCTGGTATTATTTAAATGAAAGCTGTTTATGACAATTAGCCTAAAAGGAGGCTGTAATCTTGCTTTTTGTGCAAGAATTTAAACACCTAAAAAAGAGCAGTAATCTGGAAAGCTCTGTTCTTTCACGGATCTTGTGTCCTTCCCTTGCAGAAACTGGGAAATTGAGGTTTTACTTCTGTCACTTATTTGGTTTGTTTCAATGTGTTATCGATTATATTATGTCTGAAATGCCTCTCTAAATTGTGGAGCAAGAGAATATAAGGTTTTATTCATTGTTTTGCTGTCAGTATGACAATTTACCTGTGCCCATTAAAGGTCTTATATTGACAATACAAAATGAGGTCTGGTGGACTTAAAAATGACATTTTTGTAGCACAATCTTGCCTGTTTGCCATAGTTGGCTTTTATTCTCTTTCTTTGTTTCCCAGTCTAGACTGGGTAGTTCTTCAAAGCGTTCTACCACAAAGTTGTTAATACAGTATAACAGATTAAAGTCAGCTGGGTGAAAGCATAATTACAGGGATGCTTTTATTCTAAGTCAAATCAGACCTGTCTGTACAGTTTTTTTTCATCTTTTTTATCATATACACAAAAAGAAAAGGTTCATGTCTCATCTCAGTGTTGAGGATCTTGATGTCCAGTCGCGAATGTTGCTGTCTCAAGCCAACAAGCTGTGTGCATTCCTGAGACGAGCCCTAACACCTCAAGCATAATTAGGGTCTTTTGTTTTGCTAATTTAGGACGGCGCTCAGAGACACAGTTGCTTTTAACATAAGTCATACCCCTGCCAAAATGTGCACCTGTTTCAGAAGTAATAGGCAGTACTGAACCACTTAGGATAATCATAAGAGGTGAAAAAGAAAATGACATTTTATGTTTTGCTATAAAATGCATTTTATATTTACATTCCCTCCACTTGTGTTGTTAGGTAGTCCTCTGTCATGAGTGACTTAAATTATTATCTGTGATAGTGTGTTATGGACAAGAGCAAAGTAAAATGGCACACTCTGAAGAAAGAATTGTAACAGCAGTTTAAATTGTCAAAAACTCTATCATAAATGTCTGAAATTAACATACACATTTACCACAGTATATTTATTAACTGCCATAAATATAGTTTATTATGGGGGCAGCAGATGAATTGATAGTAGATTTTAATTACATGGGAAAACCATTTGGAACATGCCAAATTAAAAAAATACATGACTGAAATATATATATAGCATTTGTGATAAAAGGGTTCTTGAATTCTATGTACAGAGTCCCTGGTCAGCTTTGATAGTGCAGGTGCTATACAATTCACAGATGTTCAGGCAAGTTTTTTCTATTTTCTGAACAACAAAACCTCAAAATCCTTGCAAATCTGCAGTGTTCTCTCCTCCTGAATGTGACAGCCATTACTCCTGTGATTCTGGCATATTTCATTAACAGTGAAGCGTGTTCCTCTTTTTTCTCCAAATGCTGCCAGTTTTTGCCAGCAGTCTTCCTTTGCAAAAACAGTCTGTAAACAAAAAACAAAAAGCAAAAGAATGTTGTTTTTTAAATGATTGAACTCGAGCAGTGTGTTAGTAGGTATGAATATGAATTCATACATTGCATCTAAAAATTTGAAATAATGCTCTTTCTTACTGATGAAGAACTGGCTCAGCCAACAAAGTCAGAAAAAAATAGGTGTAAGAAATAGTGTACTCTGTGACGGTCTCAACTTACTCTAATTGATATTTGAGCATTACAGCACTGTTGTTGTTTATTCGTTCATGGGCGATAGACCTTTATCGTTAATGTATGGCGATTGCTATACAGTCAACAATAATCACTGCAGCTTTTCTTTTAATTTTACTCATCTTTGTTTCATGGGTAATAACTGTGGTCGCCTGATTTCATACTACTATTTGTGTTTTAGGAAATGAGTGCGTGCACGACAGACAAAGCAGAAACGTGACATCCTTAACAATGGGCAGACTGGCGGGTGGGGCAGATAGTGCTTGTGCCTCACAGCTCTTTAACAGTGAGTTTGAACCCAGACCGGGGTACCTTATGTGTGGAATTTGCATGTTCTAAACAGGTCCCTGTGCATTTTTTTCTGGGTGCACCAGTTTCCTTTCACTGTCCAAATGCATGCTGGCTGGGTTAATTGGTGTCTCCAGATTGCTCCTATACGCGTGCGCACACATCCTCCTGCCCAGAGCTTAGCCCACTTTTGCAACATTTGCTTCTGGGTTACCGTGACCCTTATGAGTAATCAAGTTTCTGGTACTGGATGGATAACTTAATATTAATATCGGTAGCACTGCATTGGCAAAAAAAACAAACAAACAAACAGCCATCGGGTTTTTATTTTTCTCCTAAGTAATCGAATGCAGAAAAAAGCAGGAATGGAATTCATAACATAGCTCGTTTTGGAAGAGTTCAACGCAAAAAGTAATGCTGAAGAGCAGGCTTGGTGATCTGTAAAGAGGAACCTGAGGTTACATACAAAATTATGGCAAATTCAGTCCCTTTAACACAATTGCGACGTTGCAGACAAAGTAGCTATTGTTTCGGTAACAAGACAGTCTGATGATCTCAAGCCTGCCTGGCTTTGAATGAATAGAAGCAGCCAGGAATCAGACAGCAGCGATAGGACGCACTGCAAGGGGTGTAGGCGGCCAGACATTGTGGGTAACGTCAGGGGAGGTTAACCTGGAAATGAACTTGACAGGAAGAAAAGGGGGAGGGAGCTGAGACCTGTAGCCCGGCTGCCTACCTTGACACTGTACCATCAAAATGGCTTATTTTTAGAAAAATAAACATTGCGGACTGCAACACCAATCTGTACGCTGCTTCTGCTTTTTGTGGTTTTTACATGCAGATTCCACGGTGCACTTATAATTTTTTAAAAATCATCTGACGGAGGATAAGAATATGGATAAAAATAACAAAACAGCTTAATTGAAACTGAATTTACACTGGCCATGACACAGGGCTTAACGGAAATCTGCATTTCGAAATAGAACCGTCTACTTCAGGCCCTCGCCTGAAGACCCCATACAGTGCCTTGCGAAAGTATTCGGCCCCCTTGAACTTTTCAACCTTTTGCCACATTTCAGGCTTCAAACATAAAGATATAAATTTTTTATTTTATGTGAAGAATCACCAACAAGTGGGACACAATTGTGAAGTGGAACGAAATCTATTGGATTTTTGAAACTTTTTTAACTAATAAAAAAAATGAAAAGTGGGGCGTGCAAAATTATTCGGCCCCCTTGCGTTAATACTTTGTAGAGCCACCTTTTGCTGCGATTACAGCTGCAAGTCGCTTGGGGTATGTCTCTATCAGTTTTGCACATCGAGAGACTGAAATTCTGGCCCATTCTTCCTTGCAAAACAGCTCGAGCTCAGTGAGGTTGGATGGAGAGCGTTTGTGAACAGCAGTTTTCAGCTCTTTCCACAGATTCTCGATTGGATTCAGGTCTGGACTTTGACTTGGCCATTCAAACACCTGGATACGTTTATTTGTGAACCATTCCTTTGTAGATTTTGCTGTATGTTTGGGATCATTGTCTTGTTGGAAGATAAATCTCCGTCCCAGTTTCAGGTCTTTTGCAGACTCCAACAGGTTTTCATCCAGAATGGTCCTGTATTTGGCTGCATCCATCTTCCCCTCAATTTTAACCATCTTCCCTGTCCCTGCTGAAGAAAAGCAGGCCCAAACCATGATGCTGCCACCACCATGTTTGACAGTGGGGATGGTGTGTTGAGGGTGATGAGCTGTGTTGCTTTTACGCCAAACATATCGTTTTGCATTGTGGCCAAAAAGTTCAATTTTGGTTTCATCTGACCAGAGCACCTTCTTCCACATGTTTGGGGTGTCTCCCAGGTGGCTTGTGGCAAACTTTAGACGAGACTTTTTATGGATATCTTTGAGAAATGGCTTTCTTCTTGCCACTCTTCCATAAAGGCCAGATTTGTGCAGTGTAAGACTGATTGTTGTCCTATGGACAGACTCTCCCACCTCAGCTGTAGTTCTCTGCAGTTCATCCAGAGTGATCATGGGCCTCTTGGCTGCATCTCTGATCAGTCTTCTCCTTGTCTGAGCTGAAAGTTTAGAGGGACGGCCAGGTCTTGGTAGATTTGCAGTGGTCTGATACTCCTTCCATTTCAAGATGATCGCTTGCACAGTGCTCCTTGGGATGTTTGAAGCTTGGGAAATCTTTTTGTATCCAAATCCGGCTTTAAACTTCTCCACAACAGTATTACGGACCTGCCTGGTGTGTTCCTTGGTCTTCATGATGCTCCCTGCGCTTTCAACAGAACCTTGAGACTATCACAGAGCAGGTGCATTTATACAGAGACTTGATTACACACAGGTGGATTCTATTTATCACCATCAGTCATTTAGGACAACATTGGATCATTCAGAGATCCTCGCTGAACTTCTGGAGTGAGTTTGCTGCACTGAAAGTAAAGGGGCCGAATAATTTTGCACGCCCCACTTTTCATTTTTTTATTAGTTAAAAAAGTTTCAAAAATCCAATAGATTTCCTTCCACTTCACAATTGTGTCCCACTTGTTGGTGATTCTTCCCATAAAATAAAAAATTTATATCTTTATGTTTGAAGCCTGAAATGTGGCAAAAGGTTGAAAAGTTCAAGGGGGCCGAATACTTTCGCAAGGCACTGTACATTGCTGCCGTTGGCTGAAATCATTATTACCGATAATAAAATAGATTATATTAGGTTTAATACTTCTTGGTGTGGGATTTTTCAAGCAATCTATTAATGAGATGAGGTTTTACAGGAAGTCAAAAGAGGTTTGTATGATAATCTGCCCACCTTAAGTCTTTATTTCAGTTTCCTCTGTGGCATTTTGATGTTATTTATCTGCTATAAATTAAAATTATTAATAATTATTATTTGAAGTCAGGCACTACAGATATGAAGCATAAATGTACGATTGATGTCTTCAAAGCCTATCTGGAGTTTAGGTGTTTAATCTTCGTAACATTTTTACTGGGAAAGATCACTTTACTGGCTATGTACAGTTTCTTGTATTAGGACTTTGTCTTTTCACAGACCCCAGCTTGCTCTCCATGAGACACACAGACAGGGAGAGAAGCTGGGGCTCAGAGCGCAGGGTCAGCCATTTATACGGCACCCCTGGAGCAGTTGGGGTTAAGGGCCTTGAAACGGAGTAGGATTCCTCTGCGGACTGCGAGATATAAACCGGCAACCTTCCAGCCACAGGCGCAGATCCTTAGCCACAGAGCGACCGCACTACCCACAATTCCACTATTGAGGAAGATCACAAATTTTAAGCAATAAAACATATCCATAATTTTTTTAATGATTTTACATGGACCCAATACAATGTGTGACTTCTTCTAATCCCTGGATACATTGAAGATGCTTTGTTATGGTATAGGATTTAGTTGTTTAATGTTAAACAATGTTTACCATTAAGAAAATGACCTACTTAGTATGACAGCAGACTTTTGGAAATCATGCAAAATTGACTTGAACATGGTAGCAACTTAAAGCAGGGCTGATGGGCTGAAAAACTAAACAGCACTGCAGTCTTTTTAGGGGTGGGATGAAAAAACACCCACTGATCTAAAGTCAGCTTTTCAAAGTGAGAAAAATGACTAAGCTTTAATTTGTGTGTGTGTGGGGTAATTTGGTAAATGAAGGTAATCTTGTAGTACGTTCCTAAAGGGAAATCCGGAATTTTATCAGCAGCCCTCTATGTTATGAACAGTAGTACCATCCACATCTGCTCATGAAACAAGAGTAAAGAGATAATGTAAGAAACAGCATACTGTACCTTTAAAAACTGGATGCCAAATCAGAAAGCTAAGTCCATCCTCTGACAGAAAGTTGATTATTCCTAGTTAGAGACTTTACCTCATTGTAAATGGAAATAAGGTGGAACTGCATCTTGGATCATGTTGGATTGGGTGCCAGTTTGTCATAGGGCACACACATGATTCACAGAGACAACAGAGATACCAATTAACCCATCCAGCATGACTTTGTAAGCTTTTAGGAAACTGCAGCACCCGGTCAACACCGAAACACATCCAGAACAACATACATTCTCCACATAGAAGATGCACCAGTCCAGAGCTGAACCCAGGATTTTTGAGGCAACAGCACTAACTCCTATGTGACTGTGTCAGAATCAATGAAAGGCACAGTGATGAAAGAAGTGTTTTACAATTAGACCTACATCGACTAAATTCTCATTCTGTCAGTAGACAAAAGATGTTTTTTTCTTTTACTTAAGTGATTTTAATAATTCTTTATAGACTATCTAAATGCAAACTATCTGTAGGCCTTACAACAAGGAGCATTCTGATTAAATCTCTATAATAAAAAAGCCTTGGTTTACTTGGATTCCTTAAAGTATTGGCTGTAGTTCTACCATTCATTTAATAAAAAGAAATATTGCAAAAGAATTTTTTCAAATTCTTGCCCTGTTTACCTTTGTTGAATATAATTGGTTATTCCTTGCAATTTAGTTATGAAGGAGTAGTCCACAACACTATTACAGTTTGTTTTTGTGTTTTACATTATAAATTGGAATTGCATACGGCAGTAAGTACAACACATCTTAATGCTCAGGAACAAAAATATCCAAGAATGCAATGTTCCAGAGATGTGTTGACTGAAGCTTATGTGTCATTTTACATGGAGGAGATGATTTGCCTCGTTAGTTAGAGACATTGTGCTGGAGGTTTTTTTTGTGTGTGTAAGTATCCCACAGACACAGTCTCAATCGCCTGTGGCTTGGGACTACATATTATGGCAATCAATAAAAGACAAAAATAGAAGAATGCAAAATCCTAGTGCAGTTACATGTCAATAATAAGATTGCTGGTTTTCCATTATTCAGGCCCTTTCCTTGTAGACTCAAACAACAGGCTCATCTGTTGTGCTGAAATCTTACTTGCTACGGTTTGCTCACATTTGAAACAGCAAAACCTTAACCTCGATTAAGATATCTGAAAGAAGTGTTTTGGTTGTTTGTTTGTTTTTTTATTATTTTCACCATACAGCCTCTCTGCTCACTCTGTTCTATCCAGTTCAATCAGTTCACATCTCTTCTTCTTCTTTTAATTATTTGAAGATTGTTCAATACAAAACGATTATCGGTACAGGAGCATGTATGACCGATGTTCTGAATATAGCCTTTTCTCCTCATCTAGGAGTTACTGCTTTAATATTAATAATACTAAGACATTTCATACTTAGGAATAGCTGTAAAGGCTGGGAAAATTAAGCAAATTATATTTATGGTGACTTATGGTAAGATGTAGTAGAATTATAAATGGTTTGAATAATAGGTCTAATTTTTAGAGAAAGAAGTAAAACCCGTCAGTATAACAAAATCTTTTTACCTCCCAATGGGGGTGCACACGCTAACGAGCAAGAACCTGAACTAGAGAAGAGGTACAGTAGAACAGCATCAGAACTGGGATTTTAAATTGATTTTTTTTAAAGGTTGTTTTCAGAAGTGACAGCTACTCACCAAGGACCTCGTTAAACATGAGGCATGCTCCCCTTGTAATATTTAAAAGTATGTTCTTTAATACACTCTACCTGGGAGTTCTTGGTATCTAAAGGCAAAAAAAAATCTACCCTTAATTTGAATAAATTGGTTTGTGTCTCATATGATGAGAGAACGAGGTAATGGGGTAAAGTTGTTGAACTTCTTAATTCAAGATGATGCGAAGCTGTTTGCACACTGTTCTGTCTACGGCTGTGGATTTCGCTGTTGTAATACTGTTTTTTTACAGCTCATTCGGGATGTGCCCGTTTCTTTTTGTGACATTGCTGAAGTCTGTACTCCGGCAGCTCGGCTTGCTTTCTGGAGTCATTTCAAGAGCTTTAACTGACAGAGCCCTGTGCTTGCAGTAGTAAAAGGCGGTTTACCAAATCTTGTTATCCCCACTCCTGGGCTACCTATCTTGTCCTTGTAACAGAGATGACAGCGGTAAAAGCTACTGTAACTTCCGTACTAACAACAGCAGCGGGTTTGTGCTTCTGAAAGCATTTCTCGCACCTGAGTTTAATGGGGTATCAACACATCTGCCGCAGTTACGTGAGAACTTCGTACAAACTCAATACTGCACTGCTATTGCATAAAGGACCCGTTTCGTCCTAAACGTGACACATTTGACATAATTATACCAAACTACAGTGATAAGGTAACTAAAACGAAAATACAACTTTAATTTCAGTTGAAATGCGCAAAAACGGTTACGTATGATTCGGGTTGATCACACCCATCGCCACCACCCGTCCCGAGGAGAGTTGCTAGTATGGGTGGGCAGATGACACCAGCTGTAAAAGTTGCGTGACACAACAAGTAGTCGGGGACGAATCATGTGGCGAGTCTCGGCTATTTTCTCTCTTTTTTTTTTGTTGTTGTTGTTGTTGTTGTTGTTGTTGTTTCGGGTGTGGCTGGTCAGGTCAGCGATTGTGGGCTCAGCATCCCCGAAACACAAATGATCCCATCATCACGTATCCCATCTCATCCCCAGCTGTACCCGGGGCGTGTAAGCGACACACAGTGGTGTACTTTTTTTTTTGTTTGTTTCTAAAAGATGTTTGACCGACATCTTTACGAGCAGCCCTTGTCCTTCCTCCCTCTCTCGGCGGCTGCTGCCTGCCTGCCTACACACTTTTTTTCTTCCTCCCCAAAGCCGACTGGAGTGCGCGCCGCGTGAACGCGCCGGCGCCGGCGCAGGGGGGTTGGGTTTGTTGGATGGGCCCTGGCTCGAGGGCGTGTTTTGGGCGACGCGAACGCGCAATTGGCCCCTGCGCCGGGCTCCGGAGGAGACGGGCACACGCGGGTTAGAATGTTGTGAATCAAAACTGTTGGTCGGATTCCTGCACTGGCGCTTCTTAAAGAGGCAGTTACAGACTTCTTCGAGAGCGAAGAGCAACCGCCGCCGCCACCACCACAACAACAACAACACAAAAAAAAAGGTGGAGAGAAGAGGAGGGGGGGAGAAAAGGAAGAAAGAAAATCAATCCAGAAACGGGACAGGAAGCGAGACGTTTCCCTTTGTGTGACATCGCCGTCGCCGCTTCGCTGCGTGGTGCACAAGTATCAAGTTGGGAAGTAACCGAAGTGAAAACAAGACACCCCAACAAAGACAACAGGAAGATCGATACCTGCGGTCCCGTTGACTTTACGAGGGGGGTCAGAGACGCGTGTGCACATGCCGTACAGATA
Source organism: Lepisosteus platostomus (assembly GCF_059453375.1). Lineage (NCBI taxonomy): Eukaryota > Metazoa > Chordata > Actinopteri > Semionotiformes > Lepisosteidae > Lepisosteus > Lepisosteus platostomus. The sequence goes on from NC_142623.1 coordinate 40,348,390, forward strand.
GGTCTGGTTTCGGGGTTTATGTGGACGTTTTGACTGGCCAAAAAAAAAGAAGAAGCGGAATCCTATTGTAAAAGAGAGCGAAGACCTTTTTTTTTGTTGTTTTTCCCCCCCAAGAAATCTTTTTAGATGCATTGTCTCTTCCCGGACGAACCAAGTTTGTCCCCGAAAGGGTAAGTACTGTAAGAAAACAAAATTACACCTTTTTTTCGCCTCCCCCACTCCTTCAGAAGGCTTATCCTAGCGATAAAACTGAGCCTCGTGTTGCATTTCAGATTCGTGGTGTGATCCGGGCACACTTCCATGTATTAAACGATGTATGGGGGGGAAATGTGTTTAAAAATGATTTAAACATCACGCCGTGTATTCTCGTTTGCTACTTTAAAGTTAAAGTGGTTTGTTGGAAGAGTTTGGATGACGCTTAAACCTCAGGCATCAGTGGTTTAAGCCCTGACAACCGGATCGCACAGGGCTTTGCGTGCATTTGCCTTGTACAAAAACCGGGATAAATGTGGTGCTGCGTCTGTTCATGTGCGTTCCTGATGCATTTCCTGCATTTGCAGTCGATGTCCCGAGTTTTTTTTTGGGGGGGGCACGACTTTGGGGTCTGGTACAGCTACGCTTGCACGTGTTGTCTTGCGGGCTCCGGAGCCTTTGTTGAGGCTCTGCTAGCTGTGGCCAGTCCAACAAGCTCAATCCTCGCCTGTCAGAATGGATAAAATATATCTATTTGTCGGCGTTTCAATGGTAGGGATCTGGGTGATGCACTTCGCGATGAAAGCGGGTGGAATCTGTGGCCCGGTGAAATAAAAACACGGTGGTGAAAATTGGATTTGGAAACCGGGCTTTTCTTTGTACGCTTCCTTTTGTTATTGCTTTGTTTCTGTCTGAACACATGGCCTGCCCCCTCTGCGTGCAGTTAAAGCTGCAGTAGCCCCGCTTTGAGGAGCAGGCGGCTCGTTAATGGCCGGCACACAAGAGAGCCGCCAGCAGCGCTAGCGACCTCGTCGTGGAGGGGGATAGCGGGTGAGGGAGCGGGGAGCCCTGGGTTCAACTGATAACAACACCAAAAAAAAATGCGACTTGTAACCGTCGGCGGGTGTGATCATGAAAACCGCGATCGATATTTATGTGGCGTGCGTGAAGAGGTGTACTGCGGAAGCGTGGTCTTTTCTTCTGACGGACCGCCCCGCAAGCTCCCCCCCTGCAGCTTCTGGGTTTTGTTCCACGTCGAATTGTCAATTAAACAATTAACCGACGGGATATTCCTTACGGTCGTTTGCAGCTGAACGTTCACTTCATGAGAGTACGGTTGCCCATAGGACGCTTTGGAGCTAGGTTATAAATATTTGCGGTTAAGCAATTAATTAAAATACTTAGACACAATGTAACACGTGGGTCGAAGAAACAAATAAAACAAGACGCCCAGGCCCTCAATGAACTGAGTGTGGCATCGCTACCTAGTCCCCAGCATGCGGGGTTTGGCGCTCGTGTGCAAGCGCTCAGACTATTTTGAAAGTACTGTTCATATTTATTACGCTTAGTGCACATTTGGATGTCCTGACAAAAAGTCAAGATTTGGATTAAAACTTTAGTTTTTCCTTACCTCGAAAAATTATTGCTGTGGAATTGAAGCACCAAACATTTGTCTAGTTTGACATTACCTAGAAAATTATGTTATGCTGTACAAGTATCGGAGTTTTGAAGATTTAGTACTATGACCACATAGTAACAAATTTAGGCTATAGGTGTGGCCTAACTACATGGGTGTACTGTAATTTTAAGAGCACATCTATATGTTTAAATTCTAGTCCGATTAAGTCAAAAACAGATTTACATGCGTACAAATGATAGATCTATTTTATTTTCTCATTCCAGGCTGTAGGAGTCTGGATAGAGCCAGCAGTTCAATTGAATGCCTGAGTAATAAGATTATAAGAGTGCAAACAGCTACTGCACCTAACTGCCTGTGCCAGACTGGGCAGAAGCCCCCTGTTGCTGGACAAAACCAGTTTTAGCAACAGGAACACTTTATTAGTTGTGTGTCTTCATTAGGGATCGAAATTAGGTCATTCCTGGGAGCGTCCTCAGATTTATTTTTTTAAGTCACATGTTGTTCTTGGCTACAGTTTGTAATAAAATAAAAGACTGAAAAGTGAATAAAAGACATGGGTTACTCATGTTTCCTCCAGTTGTGTATTACAGAATTAACTTGGCGTTATCAGATGCATACATTTGTGGTTGGCTAATGTTGAAAATTATTTAAATTCTGGTGGCATTATGATAACTGAATTCTTAATGGACTGACAGAAACGTGGTGCTTCATAAGTATAACATCATCCTTGAAACAGGTTTCTGAAGTCTCTTGGATAAAGAGTTGTTTCGCAGCCCATCGTATTTATCTGGGACATAACACAAGCGCACAAACAGATAATAACACAATTTACCGTGTTTCCGTGGATATGGACAAAACGTGAGACGTAATTGGATCCAGTGCTGGTCTTGAGGAGTGATTGTTTCTGGAAGCTCCTGGATTGCTTCCAAGAACCCAGATGTCCTGAGACGACCCTGGTTTGGGGAGCACAGCTTTGAAAAAACAACTATCCGAATTGTTTGGAATGTTACCCAAAGTAAGGTGAAAGCACAAATGTGTTAAGTTTAGACATTCACAGGGACTTCACTGAACTTGAAAATTGTGTTATTTTCTAAGGGTATGTCACGTGTGGGGAAAAACTGCTATAATTTCAGTATTAAAGCCATTACAAATCCCTATTTGACTTTAATGGACCTCTGTCTTTGGAGTGTTTTATCTGTGTAAGTTGGAGAATGTGCAAGGCTGCTATCAACATTTAAAGGAGTGTTTTTAGTTTCTTTAAAAAATGTAACAAAGGGCTAGTGTTCCAAGCATAGTTTGCGGGATGATGTGTATGTGCCGATTTGTCAAACAAAATGTAATCCAGAGAGGACTGTTATGTTTTTGAGACTTTCAACCCCTTGAGTATACATGAATCATTATGTAATATAAACAATTTGACTGATGCCTTGACCTTGATTACAGCAAGCTACAGAGTGCAGTATGGCTTTGAATTTGTAAGGGCTTATTCAGATAACCATTTCACCAGAAGGCTTTTTTCGTGCAACTGCCATATTTGTTACACCAGGAGATTACTCAGATCTGTGGTATTGAAGACAGATATTAAGAGAAGAAGAAAATAATGTACCCCTTTCCATTTGTTTTAAAGTCTGAAGCATGCAAATAATAAAGTAGAAAATACATTTATTGACGTTGTAATTCCCACTTGGTCTGTTGGTATCGTAAAATAGGATGGAAAAACATGAAATTTTCCACATCCTGTATAGGTGCCTGGATAAACCTGAAGTGAACCAGACTTCTGTGAACTTGGAGATTTATGTATTTTAGTGTTAAATGTGCAATGTTAAGTTAATGGGCTTGTGCTGAGATGTAAAGAGCAGCTGGCTCAAACCAGCAGCCAGAATTACCAATGCCGTCGCCTTTTTAACCCCTTCCTATAAGTGAACATCCCTTCTTTCCTTTGATACCGTCTTCCCTTTCTTGAATTAATTGGACAGGTGCCTGATTCAGATTGGATAAATTGAGATTGTCCTTCATAAATTTGAAACACTGCTTTTCCCTTCCGATTGCATTGCAGTAATCCTATGTTACGTATACTGGCATAATATCAGGGGATATCCCTTAATCTTTAGGGACCTCTGGGTTTTTAAGTTCAGGAAAAGATAATGCTGTTAAAATGCCTTGTATTCCTAATAAATTACAATAATGCCATTTAATTGGCTGTATAACTCAAATTAGCTTCTAGAACATTGTTTTCAAGAAACCTACAACAGAAGCTACAGCGTACTTATTTTTAGCATGAATCAGAAGTCTCTAAAGTGACTGGAAAACATTTGCTTTATTGAATAGGAATATGAGGCAAATGTTAACTGCATTTGACGAGGGTTTTTTTTCTTTCTCAGATGTTTTTCAAGGCTTGTGTAGATGGGCCTTGAATTTGAAATATCAACCTGACACAGCTGAACGGACTAAATGAAAATGTCTTGTGCAGATGTGACGGTTACTCTGAGCCAAATTTAAATTACATCAATGTGTGCATGAAAAGCATTGATTGTGAGTTAGGCCTCTTCAAGGTGTCCAGTAGGAGCCATTGTACACAAGACTTGATGTTAATGTTTGTTTCATGACTTGTCCTGTAAAATAAAACCATGCCTTTTCACATTTGATATGTCTTTAATTCTGTGAATCTAAAGAGCTTTTAGTGGTAGAGGCATTTTGTATCTTGTATTATTTAGACATTTAATATGATTAACAGTTGTATGCTAGGATTTGTTTAGAAATGCACAGATAATGTTATTTACATTTTGTGATGAAAAGGGAGAATTAAACACACAGAAAAGTAATTATTTGTATACTTGATTTCATTCTTAATTCCCTGTTTCTGAAAGCCTCTGAAACTATCAGAGTATTCAGTAACACTGTCAAAACCTGGTGTTACAGTAGCTCTGGTACTTCCAAGAAATCTTGTCTTTTTTTCAAGTGTTTGGATTGACTGTCAGATTGGGGTATTAACTGTTCTGTAAGCAACTGGAGGTGGTAGGCTACTCTTTTGCTTTTATAGAAAAAGCTTTACTCTTTTGCTTCTATAATTATATTTACTTTTTTCAGACAGGATTAAGGAAAGATACATTATAAGATTTTGTTTGCAGCTTATTCTGGGTTTTACTACATTTACACCTAGCGATGTACATATTTTTTCTGGGCATTAATACATTTAAGTTATTGCTTTAATTTCCTGTGTTGAGATATATACCTGTATTCCTGCATAGAACTTCTCCTCTTTCTTAGTCTGCTCCACATAGACTTCACTCTTCTGGCATTACTGTGTAGCTGGACCTTACTTAAGTAATCCTGTTGGTCAACAAAAGAATAACATTTCTAGAAAGTAAGACATATTCTGTCTCCTACCCATGAGAAGGAAACTCAGAAAGATCTATACTAAGAAAGAAGAATTGACATGCAAGCCGGCAAAAAGAACTTGGGAGTGTATGGTCTCTTGTAATGGACATTTTGCAGGTGACAGAATTGCATATCAATTACCAACACAGTAACATATTCAAAGCAAATCTGCAGAAAGTCGTTGTCGACGCATAGCACACCAGTTTGAGAATCTGTTGTTCAGTGATTTGGCTGCATTTCCTTTTCTTTTGAGAGTGAGGAAGCTCTTCTTTCAATTCGGTTGTTTTCAAGATTTGTGGCTAGATGGCGGATGACCCTTTGTTTTTTTTAGATGTACATTCAGGACATATCAGTGAAGCTTGTGAGCCACCACTACAGTTACATGTACAGATATAAATAAAAAATAACCAGTTAATTATTTTTCTTACTCAGTCAGGACAAATATATTTGCTGCTTTCTTAGATTCACAAAAGACAAGGCACCATATGTCTCAGTTATTATCTTATTAACACTTAGGCTCAAACCTATCTGCGGCTGATGCTGAAGATGGATATGACTTACAGTGCTTAATAGCAGGGGCCGGTATCCATTCAGACATCAACAGGGCAGTAGATGTCAGACTGTCTTAACTGTGATAAATTTGCTGAGAAGCTCCAAGATATAGCACTAATTTGTATTAATTGATCTGAATATGCCTTAAACTAGATTTGGCAAAATACATGTATATTAACTTGGAAAAGGCTGTTTTTTTTAAATCACTTTCGTAGTAGTGTAAATCCAATTTACACTCCAAAGACCACACATGATATTGAGTTGGCAAGCCTTGGAATTAAAGAGGACATCTACAACCAGGGCTTGAGGCTTGAAGAATGTCCTGCAGCACATAGAAAGTGCACAATTGAGAGTTCATGTAAAAATGAGTTTGGGATTGAAGAGTTACATCAGTGCTGTAAGCTTCCTCTGTCAGAAATGAAGTCGGTGTTTTTCCCCACAGAGTGAAGACAATCTGAGGCTGAGACACAAGTGCCTCCTGCACGCTGTTCTCCCACTCCTGAGCAAGACTCGCCCCCCGACGTCACCAATGCGACCATGGGAAATCGCAGTGAATAGGCGGCCACCAACAGCCCCCTTCAATCAGAGGAGATTTCCGGGGGAGCCCTGCAATTCCCCAGCACATCTCAGGAGAAGGTGAGCAGGCCTAGACTGTCCCTGCTTTGGTGCTGTTCTTTAGAGCCACAAGTACATTGGACTTCTGGAGTAGACTTTATTGTCATATGCACAAGTGCAATGAAATGCTTATTTGCATGTATGCTCCTATACAAAGACATCAAGGAAACACCTAAACCAAAAATGCAGAACAGCGGCAGCAACGACAACAAGTTAAATAACATACGTCTTGGAGAAAAAAAACATCAGTGTGAGCCAGTGGTAGGGGTAGAGTTCAGAAGAAGCTCTCTGAGTCTGGACTCGGGCCTTTATAATCCCATAACGCTCACCAGAGGGAAGGGGGGAGAAAAGTGAGGGAACAGGATGACTGGTGTCCTTAACGATACTTCAAGCCTTCCTGAGGCAGCAAGTTGTAAAAATATCATGCTTTCTTGCTTTATTATTAACATCTAATATGAGAAAGAGTATAAATTCCACTTGGTTTCACCTCAGGGCCTTCCTTTCTTTCCTGAGCTCTGTGACATTTGCTACCCCCTTGTTAACACACCCCTTGTTAACACATTTAGCCATCCCCCTCGGACCACACCTACACCATCACCATCTACCTCTTTATGATTTCTTATCTATTGCACATCTCCAGTCATTGTTTACACGTCTGTATTGTTTACATTCAAACTGTCTACATGTTTACTTGCACATTGTCTATTGTTTGTTTGTACATTGTCTTGATGCACTGTTTGCACTTTGTCTTGTTTTTTACACTTGTTTTACAATCGAGAGACTTTCTGTAAGTAAGAATTCCATTGTACCAGTACCGGTTACATATAGCAATAAAGTTCAAGTTCAAGTTAAAATAAGTAGCGTATGGGCCAGTTGAACTAATACCTGCAAATAATAGATTGTACACTGGCTCTAGTGCAGAGGCCGTTAGGACACTAGCAGTGCTAAAACCTGTTTGCTTTAGAAATGCCTTCAATTGAGAATTGCCAATTCCCAACTTAATTTCCTCATTTGGAGCATCAGTCCTTTAATTCAAAGCCGAATATGCTACAGTAACTTGGTGTATTAATGTTTTGTGTCTTGTGTATATATGTAAATAAGTAATAAAATAGTAAGTAATGCTCAGTACAATAGCATCAAAAAGTGTGATAAACATCTTTAGCTACTTTACATTCTGCCACAGAGTGTCTTAAAAATGACGTTTTCAAGGATGAGTAGACCTCATTTTTAAAATTTCTTTAACCGCACACGTCTTGAACAGAATAACTGTGATGGACTGACTGTGGCCTGTGAAGAAGCAGCAGGGAATCTCCTGTAGTGGCACTTGTGGCGCTGTTCACAAGTGTGGTGTTCCACCTCAGCGGTGAGAGCAGCTCACTAGGAACTGGCAGACACTCAAAATCGAAAAGGACATCTGCACGCGGCCAGGGGCTGGATCATTTCTAGATGTGCACCGTGTGCCAGATTAGTGCTTTCCAAACCCTTATCACCGCAGCTCCTTTGTCTGTTTTGCGGGCTTGCTTGTGTTTTTAATTTTTTGTCGTCTCGGAGAGAGAGAGATAAAAACAAAAGAGACCAGTTGTGGTTAAACAAAGGTGGTGCCGGTTCTCTTTTATCAGTACACTGTGACTGCTCGATCAAGGCTTCAGCCAGCAACTAAAACAGACCAAATAACATAATAAGCAGTGTTTTCTGGGGGTTTGTTGCTTGGAACAGAGTGATACTGTCTTTACAAATACCAGTGGCAATCGCTTGCTTGTGAACAGAACGTGGGTCTGCAACAGCCCCCTGCCCTCCCAGCACAAAATGAGTGAAGAGGACCCCCAGGACATGTGCCTAATGTAAGGGAGACCCCCTCACACATACTTGCACCCCACAGTTCTTGCTCAGAGAGGAAGTGGCTCCTTGGGTGAAAAAATTCGAAAGCACACCAGAGGTCTAGATCTTGAGTGTGATTTTCATGTGTATTGTAGGCCTTAGCTTTTCTTCGTTTGCTGGTTACTTCATTGTTTCACAGAGCATTGCAGTTGTCCGTGCTAATTTTTCCTCTTTCCATCAACAGTATGGTCTGAAGAGCCACAAAGCTAAAGTATTTGCAAGATGAAAAACGCAAACCTCCAGTTACAAAGCATTGAGCTAAATGATTATCATATAATTTAAATGAACCTATTTAAATAGGTTTTAGCACTGTTTTAAATTGCTTTTACCTTTTATGGTCTAAAATAATTATTTCTAATTACTTTTTTGTATGGCAGAAGGAATCCTCCTCTAGTCACTTAACCTTTAAGTCTATTTAAATTTGTATCTAATATTCTGACTTTTGTGTATTTTTTTTTCTAAAAACTAAATAGTGCTATCATATGTGTATATATGAAAATCTAAATGAACAAAATGTTTCAGGTTTCCTTTGTAATGTATAACTCTTTTGAAAATGAAACGAAAGCAGTTTTTTTAAATTGAAATGGTGCATTAATGTCATAGTTAACGTGGCTTTTGTTTAAACTGTACTTTTTTTTTATTTCTCAAAAGACTAACTCGCCACTTAATCCTTGTTACAGTCAGGCTATGTATGTTGTTTCCTAGTTGATGAAGGGGGGGCTGGTAAGGTTCTTCAGGAAGGCTCTGGTAATCGTCCTGGCTCACTCTGATGAGTGCTGTTGGTGTTTTTATTTGGAACAGCCCTCCAGTGAGAAGGCAGTGGGGGCGTCGAGACAGACCCTCATTGCACAACTCTTTACACCAGGATGAGAATTTCCATCACCCTCTGTTCTCGCAGCATCAGCAGCAGATCTCTTTAGATGAGTCCAGACCGTACAGTCACACCAGCGTACCGCCACGAATGCTGCACCCTGCTGCACACCCGCCTCAGCAGAACCCCATCATGGTCGATCTCCACGAGCAGGTACAGGAGAGCACAGGCCTTCTGCTTCCCCAGTGCGCTTAGCCTACATGGTGTGGGCTAGGGAGCACGAGAGTCAGATTGATTCAAGGCCATGGGGATGTTAAGATAAGTTATCAAATTATTAACTGGATATGGTATTTAAATGTGATGTAAAAGCTGACTTCAGCCCTTGATCTGTACAGAACAGAATTGGCCATACTGTAGTTTTACTCCTAAAAAGTTAGGAGTATCTGTTAAGGTCAGTAGGGGTAATATTTATGTGTAATACTTTTTTTCTACTGAAACGGATGGTTTAGACAGAAATTGACTTGAGATTACCAGCATACGTGTGACAGGTAAACAGATTCCCAAAACTATTTTCAGAAGGTAATTGCAGGTCAAATTCTAGGTGCTCTTTTTAGGTGGGGAAAAAATAAGTGAAGCAACTACTTTGGTGTTTAGTTTTCAATATATAAGAGGCATTCTTTTTTGTCATCTTTGTGCAAAATTAAATCTATACTGTCGGTGCATTTAAAATATAGTTAAACATTAATTCACCAGGGGTAGAATCGGCTCATCTTTTAATGAGGCATGAAGCAAGGTTCCCCATTGTTACCCGAGTATTTTTGTATTTGATTCCTACTTCCATTCTTGACTTTTTACTATACCAAGGCCGTGTCCTTCATTTACATCCAGATAAGTGTATATGGTTAAAAATACCAAAGGTCAACATGTGTATTAAGACTTGGCTTTTACACTGTGAAGACTAGAATAGAAAAAACACCATCTTTAAATATTGTAAACATTGCCAAGTATCCTTTTTTAAACTATAGTGTTTTTAACTAAGTTTGAGTTGTCTGTTGATAGTGTTGTTTTCTTGATGGATGGTTAACAGCTCTGAACTTTCAGCAACATTCACAGGTTCTGCCTACATTTGTGTGGATGCTGTTCCTCTTGTAGATGCACCAGGGACCGGTCCCTATATCATACACGGTTACCACGGTGACGACCCACGGTTTCCCACTCCATGCCGGCCAGCCTATCCCAGGGTGCAACACTCAGCAGCTCCCAGCATGCTCGGTAATGTTCAGCGGACAGCACTCTCTGCTCTGCTGCCTTCCGCCTCCTGTGAGTTTGAAAAGGAAAGGATGGAATGTCCATGAAGTCCATCTAGCATTTTCCCACCATATCCCACCCACTCGCAATCTACTGCCTTGGAACACTCTGAAAGTATTCACGGGGAGATTCACATGTTCTTTTCAGTGTGTACAGTTGTTCTAACTTGGTTTTCTGTTTAGTTTACCAGTGCTACTATACATATATACCTGTTGTAAAGCTACAGATTGTTGAGCATTCAATTATTATTTTTTTTGCATTTTGAAAATGACATCTGTGAAGAACCTGTGTATGTGCATTTATCTTTCCTAGCTAGTGGACACAGTTTTCTAATGTGCCTAAATCATTTTAGTTACAAAGTGGATTTCAAGCTTTGTCAACACTAGTAATGGTATTGCTGGTATGTGTCAGTCTGAATTGTTTGTCTCCGATGTTCAATCCAAGATTTCATTTGTTTAAAACAATTTAATAACTTATCTCTATTCTTTTAAATGTCTTATGAAAGGCAGTTAGCGGAACATATGAGCCAGGTTACATTTGTGCTCCCCTGCTGTAATCGAGATTGTACGACATTAAGAAAAACCTTGAAGCAGTTTGAATTTACTGAATTTTCACATGCAGAAAGGATTTCATTAATATGCGAAGTAATATAACCTGTACATGAATGAACCCGTTACTCCTGTGCGCAAATTAGTGGTTTTACATTAAAGAGCCAGTTTGCCATTTCCTCAGAATTGTTCCCTTGTGATTCGAGCAATAGCCATTGCTCTGTGGGTATTCCCACTCTTGGCTTGTTGCTTCAATTGGGAACTCAATGCCTGTGTGTGTGTGTGATGTAAGAAAATAAAGGCTAGAAAGAGGATGCCGTTCAACCCATCTAGCTTGTTTGCTGGTTGGTATCTAATTGATCCAGGGATCTCATCCAGCTTTATCTTGAACGAAGCCAGGCTATTGCAGCTTTGATAGTTTAGGATCAAGACGATTTTAAGATGTACAAGGAGGGGAAAAAAGAAAAGCCTTCAGTTGTCGACAGAAAGTGGCAGGTATTCTGCTATATCATGATGGAATAGAGTTGAACCACTAATTCCACCCCACTGTTGCAAGACAGTAAATTCTTGCCCTGAACCTCATAAGCCAATTGGGGGTGGCTTGATGATCTCGACAGGAGGATGGTAAATTGCCCGCATGGTATTTTCTGAATTTCACCTCTGCCCCCCCCCCCCCCCCATTGAAATTGCTCTTCGTCTTGGCTTTTTCCAGCTGATCCAAGCCTGCACAATGCAGCACTTGCCAGTATCGTATCAAGCCTTTCCGCCCCTGATCTCCAGTGAGCATTTTATACTCCACCCTCCTCCGCCTGTACCTCCCCACCAGCCGCCTCACCTCGCTCCGCTGAGCCAGTTCGTACCTCTGCAGCCACAGCATCCGCGCATGGTGAGTACCGCTCGCTGCCCGTGCCTCGCCGAACTGCTGCTGAAGAAATGAGGAACTTGGGCTTCAGGAGGAGCCATTTAATGACCTCTGGGACTGGAAAGGTGATCCGGGGATCATCCGGAGAATAATCTTGTCATACGAGAGCATGGGGTTTGGCCTCTAAATGTTACTACAGTTATAATTATCGAGTCAAATCTTAAAATGTTCATGCTCTCTTGATCTGATAACAGTAATGACTCAAGGTGCCACACAGAGGTTACATCCTGTGCTTTGTATTATAGTTTTACCCTTAATGTATTCCTTTCCCAGAGATGATCAAATGGGTTTCTTGTAGCCCTAATTTAGCATACCCTTGGCCTCTGTAAAAATGCCATTTTTCTGGTGGAGATTAATCTTCACAGTGTTCAAAGTCGATAATACCGTCAGACATGAAAAGGAAATTACAGATACTGCTAGCAATATGTGGGACAGTTTCTAAAAATGATTTATGGGAGTCCTTTAATATTCTACATTGAGAAGTAAAAGATCTTCCATGTATCTTAATTTATAATTGCTTACACTTAACGCGTTTATGGACACTCCACTCAAAGCGCTTTGCAGGTCAAGGGGACTCCCCCTCCCCCCCCACTACTACCAGTGTGCAGCCCCACATGGATGATGTGACGGGAGCCAGAGTGCGCCAGTACTCTCCCCACACTCCAGCTCTCATTGGGGAGGAGAGCAGAGTGGTGAAGCCAGTTCAGAGATGGGGATTATTAGGAGGCCATGACTGGTAAAGACCAGGGGGATATTTGGCCAGGATGCCGGGGTTACACCCCTACTCTTTTTTGAGAAATGCTCTGGGATTTATAATGACCGCAGAGAGTCAGTACCTCAGCTTTACGTCTAATCCAAAGGACGGCATCTTTTTATGAAATAGTGTCCCCATCACTATACTGAGGCATAAGGATCCACACAGACTGCAGGGTGAGCGCCCCCTACTGGCTCCTCCAATACCTCCACCAGCAACCTTAGTTTTTCCCAGGAGGTCTCCCACCCAGGTACTGGCCAGGCTCACACCTGCTGAGCTTCAGTGGGCCGCAAGATGTGAGTTGCAGGGTGATATGGCTGCTGGCAATCTTGGTAAATGAAGTTGTGCACAGCAAACTTCTTGTTTAGTCTTGAAGGTATTGTTGTACAGGTATTGGCCTTGACTGTGTCTTTCCTTCTGCTGCATGACGGTTCTGTTCATTTTTGACTCGCCGTAGAAGTGTCAGGTCCACTTTTTCGGGATGTTTAATGGGGAAAGTCTAGAGTTTTGCGAGAGCGCACTAAAGAGCAGAGCCCTTCCGGTGGAAAGGAAGGTTCTCCTCCAGCGGAGTGGGCCTGTCCCTGCTGCGTCGGCTGCAGGTCCTGACCGGTTGCGTCTCTTCCCACTCCAGCCTTTGCAGAGGGTAGAGAATGAAGTGGATTTAAGAGGGGACCAGCACCCTGTGGGAGGGTTCTCCTACCCCCCCACCCATCACCCACCAGCAATGCCTCCTTCTGTCCCCCTCCAGTATCTCCCTCATGACCCGTTGCACCAGGAACTGCCCTTCGGAGTGGTGAGTCCGCAACCTTTTCTATTTCCTGTCCTGCGTGGTGCCTTTGTGTGGGTGAGGAGAATAATATTTTTATAAGAACATGACTGAAGAAAATACTGCAGGCCATTTGACTTTGTTTTCTTGTGAAAGCAGCTTACCTGACTGACAGCTTTTTAGAGTGGACTTTCCTGAACCAGTAAGAGCCGTTTATAAGAATTATGAAGTGCTGCCATCTGTCACACACAGGGACCTACAGGGGCATGGTTTGCACTCTGATCTTTGATGTCAAGTGGGAACAACAATATCACTTTGGGCTCACAAACCAAATTTGAATGATAATGTGAACAAAACCTAAGCTTGGTCCTATAACACTTTGGAAACAAACTGCGCACTCTGACTTTAATTGTTGACAGTTCACATGCTGTGCATACAGGGGATAAACACAAGATGCTTTACTTCTGCCTTAACGATTCTCTTTTAGAAAACCGTTTCCTGTGGTGTCTGTGGATTGTGCTCCACGTAAGAAAAGCAAAATGTGCACATAAGAAACCGAATGAAATGATAGCTGCCACCTTAATTTCACCAACCAGGGGTTCTTCAGGATGAGGAGAGTCAAAGGAATGATCTCTAATTGACCTCAGATTCTATACTTCATTAAACTGGACTCCAACAAATAGACGTTGTTCCAATCAAAACGAAAGAAACCTTTTCCATTTGAAACACACTCAGTGGGAGCGCAGCCATTGACATGAATCAAATGCTGTACTCCCTAGACATCAACACTTCTGTGAACTGGTTTTAGAACAGACATTTTTCTGTAGCCCATCCTGGACACCATATTTTCTTATTAATTTAACTTAAATATTTAAGATACCGTACATTTTTACTATAATTAAAGAAGCCAAAAATGCTCAGACACCTTATAACTTATTTTATGCAGCAGGAGGGTGATTTATACCAATCTTTAAGGCCTGTTTTATTACATTGTAGCTCCCAGACCGTTATCCACTCACCCAAAATCGACTTTAAGCTATCCTTGGGAGCACGATGTTGGTGTGATGTTGAGTAAGTGCCTGTGTTTCTCTCCACAGCCATATCCCCATGTGTTGCCTCGGCGAGTCAACGGGCAGAGATACAGGCTGCAGCAGCCTCTTCCCCCTCCCCCACCCCCGCCTCCCTACTACCCCAGCTTCCTGCCATACTTCCTGTGAGTACCTGGCTGCCAGAGGAATGGGGGTGGGGTGGCTGTGATTGTTCATCATTTGGCTTTCAAAATGCAGTATTTGGTAGACAAAGCAGCATGTTCTGTTCTGCGATCAGAAGGGCTTTTTTTTTATCTTGCAACAAGTTACACAGAAGTACTACATGTGAAAGCCTGATGGCTTCTGTGAGAGTGATACAGTCATAATGTGTGAAAGGCAAATCTTTGATCAGTTGTTTTTTATGCAGTTGCCTTAGTCCTGCTTATATAATGGCGAGATGGTTTTCCTTGTGCCTGGCCCTATGAGTCTGAAAGGGTAATAGTTGTTGTAGTGACTCATGGTTTGTATTGTCACAGCTCAATGCTTCCAGTGCCTCCAACAGCGGTGGGGCCTGCGATCAGCCTGGACCTGGATGTTGATGATGTAGAAATGGAGAACTATGAGGTCAGACCTTCCCCGGATCTACTTATTTGCTTCCCTGGAATCCGTAGTACTGGAGGATCACATCGTTTGTTTATCGTTGCTTTTTTCCCACTCTGTAATGAATGTCATTTTAAATCCTGTTTTCAAGTTCTGGTTGGGTCCGACCCCTGTTGGCCTGCTCTTCTGCTGCAGCTTCAGTGCGCAGCTGCTACAGACGGGTTTGTAGACAAAATCAATGTGGTGGCGGGAAGTATTGGACTTACAGTGCATCAACAGAAAGTAGCTCTAGAGCCATGATTGCTCATTCTCTGTAAAGGTTACACATCTGGTTTGGCCAGATGGTCTTCTCTCATTCTGTGCTGTCTCCGCAATTCATTAACATTTTCTTCTTTTTTTTTTTACAGCAATGCTAAAGAGCTGTGATACATGATTCAAGCACTCAGTCCCTTGTTTTACTTGTTACAGATAGTGGTGGTTTGTTGGATTGATTTCAGACATAAGAAAGATGACAAATGAGAGAAGATCATTTTGGCCTGTTTGGGAGTTCGTTATCTAATTGACCAAAGATCAATTAGATCCTTTAGGCCAGGGAATTGACTTCAGCAGCATGGCTGGGTTGCGTGTCCCAGACCCCCACAACCCTTTAAAGAAAGAGTACAGCAGTTCTTCCTGGTCTCAGTGTTGAATGCTCTTCCACGCAGTCTCCAGCTGTTTCGATCCCAGTCCTTGGTGTGTCTTTCAGGCATTACTGAACCTTGCTGAGAGGCTGGGGGAGGCCAAACCTCGTGGGCTCACCAAAGCCGACATAGAGCAGCTCCCGTCCTACAGGTTCAACCCAGAGAACCACCAGTCTGAACAAACGCTGTAAGAAAAGGCCCTTGGCTGCAACAGTTGACTTCATCTAAAATATTATCATTTTACTGACCAGTCGCTACTTCTGTCTTTTTAATTAGTTGCTAAATCTATGCAATTAATTGCTTTTGAGCAGATAAAAAATATTGGACCCTGTTGCTTCAGTTGCTGAAATTTTGTATTTTATTTTAACATTTTAATTTAAAAATAGCAGCAGTTTTCTGAAGTAGGAAAGGAGGAGTTTCTTTGTATTAATTCTTTTTTCCTAATCCTTCACAGGTGTGTTGTGTGCTTTAGCGATTTTGAGTCTAGGCAGCTACTTCGAGTATTACCCTGTAACCATGAGTTTCACGCCAAGTGTGTTGACAAATGGTTAAAGGTAAGAGCTTTGGTAGTGGGCACCTGAAAGCAGATTTTCATCTCACACAGTTTGTGAACAGTTCCCAGAAGCTGACAGCACAGTGGCATTGAGGTGGCACGACAATGAATAGAAAACAAATTAAACTGAGAATCACTTGCAGTTGGCAACACAGCATGGTGTTTAGCGCTGCTGCTTTAACAGATCTTGGGTCCCGAGTTCAGTTCAGGACTGAGTGCCTTCTGTGTGGAGAATAAGTGTTCTCCCCATGTTACTCGAGGGTTTTCTCTGGATACCCATGTTTCTTCCCACCTACTTTGGTGGCCCCGTGTGTTGGCTTTCTGCCTCCTTCGGTAGGCTGAAGTGTCTATAGATGATGGATGGACTTTTAACAGATAAGGGAGGAGGAGAGGTGGGATTGGGGACTAATGAGTTGTGGTGGTCTAAAGGGCTTCCAAGGGAACTCTGCCAGCATGCATCCAGACCATTGTCTGTGATCCTTTTCCTCAGGCTGACTGATACCATTAAGTCCCAGGCCAGACTGTTCTCTGCTGTAGCTCTCCAATAGTGGAATGACCTACCTGCCACAGTCAGAGCCATGAGCTCAAACACCTTCTTCTGGGAGAAACTGAAAAGTTGTCTCTTCAAAATATACCTGACCCCTGAGGCCCATGACAAACCCTCACTGATGTGCCCTTGTGTGACGGACTTCCTGTTTATCAAGCAGCACTGAAACTCTTTACCACTGTGCAGCCTGTTAGCACGTAATTAAAGCTACCCTGAGTGCTGTCTGTGGTTTTATTGTTTTTGTGCTGCTGTTATGTGCACCCTTTGCATCTTGACGGGATGCGATTGTAAGTTGTTTTGAATAGAAGTGTCTGCAAAGTGAATTAATATAAGTGTAAAGTCAGTGAACATATCTAGAATTCATTATGAGTTGTTTTGCCTGAATAACACTGATTTTAATGCTAACTGTCCAACTTCCAGTGATGCGGCACACATGATCAAGTGTCCCTGAAACAGTGCACTCTCAGTCTATTGCACAACAGAAACTCTTGTCTCTCCTACTGAGCTGTAAGAAAGGGAAACAGCCAGTCTCCTGCTAGGCGTAGGGGCTTCAGTGTTCCTGTAATGCAGTATTGGTGTGAAAGGGAACTGTTTTTGGAGGAGACATTCATGTAGTGTTGTATTCTTGGTCATTGCAAGATGGAATGGAGAGGGTATTGGATGATGTATAATAACTAGTTTCATGTTAAAAGCTATGAAAAGTAGAAGAAAAAGAAAATCGCACATCCCTAAAGTAATTCTGATAGAAAGAAGTCCCTCTGTTGTCGTAGATGTTTGAGCTACCATGTTAATGTCTTTTTGGGAAAAAAAAACTGTATAAAGGTGTTGTGCAGTGAAAATGGAGCTGTCACATGCCACCTTGGCCTTTAATTTATAATGAAAATGACATATATTATCAAAAGAGATTAGGATTAAACTGTGAATGTGATGCCTTTTTGCAGAGGTTCTCAGTTTTTGAGATATTTAAAGGGATATTTCAGTAGAATGTTATCAGTTCCAACTGTCAACTTAATAATAATTTTTGCTTCAGAGATGTATGATGTAGCAGAAGCCATTTACTTTTGCTATCAGCCTCTGGTGTGCTGCCCTCTTCTGGCTAATTGATGAATTTGTGTTTCAGTCCCTCCTTGTGCCAATTCTGTATTGTTTTCCACCTCTCTATGAGATCTTAACTAAAGCTTTGTTTTGTGCTCGTTTTCCAGACCAATCGCACTTGTCCGATCTGTCGAGCTGATGCTTCAGAAGTTCACAGAGACGTGGAGTGAAACTTCTCATTGTTGTAACCGACGTGAAAGCAGCACAAATAAATGGAGACCGCTCTCCATTGGAGACACGGGAAACCTACCGCCTACCCCACCGTGTTCCCCGAGAACAACCCTTTTTCCTCTCCCTCCCTTGAACAATAAGCAATCTAGGATCGTATCTGGGGCCCTGTCTTACCTCTGCTGTGCATCGTGTGAGTTTGATGAAAGCTACTGCCTAGTATAACCACATAGCCACCGAGTTCTGGAGTTGTGTTGTGTGTACTTATTTTGATTGCCCTTGTGTTTCTGATACTCCAAAGATTTAACATGTAATATCTGTTGTGTTTTAACTTTTAAGGAAAAAAAAAGGCTTAACTTCTTTTTCCATTTAATTTGGTTTTCTAGTTGATGCTAGAGTCATTCCAAGTACTGCAGCAGTAATGTGAGGGTGGGGTGGCGTGGGATGATGAGGGGGGGGGCGGGTGGTTGTGCAGTCAGCTGATTTACAAAGGAAAAGAGAAGATTAAAACTAGTTTGGGCTTTGGAAAGAAACTGGACCATTCCACTGACCTGCAGGAAAGGCTTACTGTCAGAGGTGCATGTTTGTATCGGTGATGGGCAATGTGGCTTGTTAATAATGTATGTTACGCAATAATGTACTTTTTTCACCTTTTTTTTTAAATCGCTGAATGCTATTGTGAAAGTCCAATTTGCAGTGGTAAAAGGTGCAGTATCTTTTTAAGGCCTGAGGTTCAAAAACAAGGTATCAGGATTTGGACGGTGGACGCTAATTTATTTGGAAAATCCCTCCCGGTTGCAAAAACGTAAAAGGAAGACGCCCCTCCCTGCTCCCCCACCCCACCTCCGACACACACCTCCCACCCTCTGGCGGATAAAGGACATGGAAGACAATTGCTATTGTTGCTCTGGTAGACGGCATGCTTCCTAGCTGAGCTAGCAGCACAGAAAGACTCAAGACTAAACGTCTGTTTCTCTGCTGATCCACTAGACCCTGCTACGCAAACGCAACACCGACTGCCCCATTCCCTGACTCCGCCTGCAGAACACTTTCTTTCTCTGTTCAGGAACTGTTGCTTTGTGTGGCTGCTGGAATTGGGGCATGTAGGGATGTGCATGGACTGTTGATTTTTGGAAGAGCAATATTTAAATCAAGAGCGCAACATTGAAATCCAAAAGAGGAATACTAGGTTAACCGAGAGCTCCGGGTCAAAGGAGTGACATTCGCCTGCCATGCTTTGCTCATCTGAATGGAGCAGGCAAAGGTGGTGGTGGTGAGTGACAGCTTCCAGTAACTTTTGAAGAAGCTAGCTTCATGGCATCCTGCAGAAAGCAATATTTGCGACGAGTGCCGAATTTAATGGAACACTTCTTCCCGACTGGGGGAGGCCAGGTTTTTCCTTGTTTGTGAGCCAAATATTCAATATACTCTTCAAATTTTTAGCTCTGCCTTTTCGAGACCTTGACAAGCACAAACATATTACTGATCTTAACAGAAAATTATCTTTTTCTGTCATTTCCACTTATTTTAGAATATAAGGTTTTTAAATGGTCTTATTTATTGGTTTTATCTTCTGAAAACAAATCTCGGAAGGACAAGGTCAAAGTACTGACTTGAGGTATGTCAGTTAAGCACGTGTGATGTTTAGAAAGCTTGGTCAGGTCTAGAAACCCCTGTGTAGGCGATATAAAAGATGCAGCATCTTTATGAAGCTGTGAGCGAACATTTTAGCTTAATTGTCTTGTTTTGAAGACAGAAGAATGTTTAAACAACTTGAATAGTATTGCGTAAAGTTCCCTGTGTTCGCCGCTGGTGACAATAATTGTTTGAGTTCCTGATGTTTCAACAATCGCAAAATTCAGTTGGAATTTGTTGGGTCAGCTGGGTAATGCACTGGACTGTTGTTCTCTCAGTCCGTCTTGCTCGGGCCTCAAGTAACTTCATCTGGCGGAAAACAAAATCAGAAATGGTTTCAGAGGTCTTCACAAAATCCTTCATATGTAGAGGATCTACTTGTAGTACTGCCCCATCTAGCACTTATTGGCAGTCTTCACCCTAACAAAGGAGACTTCATTTTCCCTATTGAACTGAAGTAGACATGGGCATAAGCTTGCCATGTGTATAGAGAACGTCTCCAGTTTCCCATTTTACCCTTTATTAAAAGCCATTGTAATGAATTATCCCACCACTTAGGTAATTTATATATATAAATATATACATATATACATATCTGTACACCAGAATGTGTATATATAAACCTTTCCTATTTTAATATTGTGAATTTTGTGAGTTTTAAAGAGATTTTCACTCAGGGCCTTTCAGTTAATTAAAATAAAATAAAGGAGAACAGTCAATTTCAAATGGGAATGATACCGTGAAGGGGATGTCTTTGATTTTCTATGTGTGTTTTTTGTTTTCCTCAGGCCGTATGTAGGGTTTATAATGCAACCAATTCAACTTTTGTTTTAATTTTGCAGAGAGCAATGGATATCGCATCTTTTAAAGACAGGCATGCAAGCAAAAAATAAAGTTAAATAGAACAGTTATAAATAAATAAAAGAGGCATTGTGTCACTGCAGCCCATCATCAGAGTGTATGTTAATCTAACTGTAAACGGTCTGTTTCTGTGTTCTTGTATTTGAATGATATATATATACACTGGTCGTGTTCCTATTTTAACTGTGTGCCTTTGCGCACGCTATCCTACCTAAACCACTTCCAAACTTATCCTAAAGGTGTTTGCATGATTTAAAAAAAAGTGTGTATTTTGAGTGAAAGATATCTAGAAAGGGGAAAACTATTTAAATGTGCACAATATGCATGCATGTCTGACCAGCTCTGAACTGGTTTTTAGCTAGCTCTAGTTGGCTGTGGGTTTGGGTGGGGGGACTTTGTGCTCAGCTGATAACTGCCATGCACTGTACTGCACACATTTGTAATGCACTTGAAGGACTGCAAGATTTTCTTTCGATCGTAG
Organism: Lepisosteus platostomus; assembly: GCF_059453375.1. Lineage (NCBI taxonomy): Eukaryota > Metazoa > Chordata > Actinopteri > Semionotiformes > Lepisosteidae > Lepisosteus > Lepisosteus platostomus. Next base: position 40,369,182 of record NC_142623.1, read on the forward strand.
TAGGATTTTCTGCCAAGTACGGGCTCCAATTTCATGAAATGACCCTGCAGAATATCCAGTGTGCAAAGGAGTTAGAACACAACTTAGCCAGTGGCATTGTTAAACTGGTGACTGGTGATGATGTTCCTGGAAACTAGTTGTTTGAAAGCCATATAGCAAAAAGGTGCTAGATGTTCTATTTTAAGTATGTTGCTACATTCACTTAGTGGAATGCAATAGTTTGCTATGGAACTAATGTATTTTAACAGCATGCAGAGCTAAAGCCATGCAACTTCATCCACAGTCGCCAGATCTTAAAGACAAAAGGGGAAAAGGAAATACACTAAACGCCTTAAAGAGACAGTATTTCATTAATACAGGTTCAATTTGTTTTTCTCCATAGCAAAACATTGCCAACAGTATCTGTCTGAGCCAGCCTTAAATAAATTGGATGGAGAAGAGGCCCACTGCCCCTTTGAAAACATGTTACAACTATAACTGTTTATTTTTAATATGGTTCCATCAAGTGGTTATGTTTTAAAATATTTGCAAGCTTTCCTTTGGGTTTTTAGTGACCAGTTGAAGCTTTCCTGGTAGCTTCTCCTTCCCAAACTCAAGTTTTCAATTCTTTCTGTACCACTGACCGCCTGGAGCCTCTTTCGGTGGTTAGTCTCAATTTTGTTTTGCTGCTACCATCTTAGCTTTTTCCGCAAAGTAGCCTGTCTGTTAATTAAACTAGCTCGGGTTGTTTTGGCACTTGTAAATGTTTTTTGTGATTACTGTATGTCATTTTACTCTTGTAATTCTGCTAAAAGCTGTTTTTTTATTCATCTGAGCTGTCTTAACCTTGTGATTTATTTAAATCATAGTATGCACTTAAATCCTGTTTTAAAAATGGTTTCCTTTGTACAATGAGAAGCTTCTCAGTCTTGCCAAAAATACTAGCAGCACAAAACAATTGTTTTTGATATGTTATCATTTGGGTGCACTCAGCATTCATTTGGTACTGGAAAATCCCAGTGTTCGCACGCAGACAATACATTTCAATAACAGCTCCACACTGGTATCAGTGTGGTCTTGAGGTTTTATCAGAGGCGAAAAAGAATCTTGTAGTCTTTCAGTGATCCAATTAATAAGTAATCTCACAGCTTGTGTGGTGCAAAATTTATTCCAATAAGCAGCTAAAACTCTTTAGGACTTGTGATTTGTTGATTGCTCCGTAGATGCCACTGATTGTTTACCAATGATTTTTGCTGTGGTGGGATAGTGGATTGTTTACTGTTATAATACCCCCTGGCCTCTAGGGGAGCTAGCCTGAAAACCAGGCAGCCCCTGGGAAAAAAGGGCCAGGGCACGTGTTCTGTGTTAGGAAGATATTTTGCTTTGGTACTTGCACATTTACAGTTACCTCATTTTTGCCATGTTTGTATTTGAAAAAAAGCTAATATATATATATAGGAAAATGGTTCTTAATGCTATAATTTTTTTCATTCCATTGGAATCATATTGTTTGTAGCATTTAACATATAACTAGTTATATTGTATTATATATACATCTGTATACCGATTGAAATTTTTAAGATTTGTACTTTTTTTAAATGAAAGTTGCTAGTTCTGCTTTACCGAGTAGTGCAATCATATTTTTTTTAATTGTTGTGGCTGATTTGAGAGGGTTGTTCACTAATAAATGTATGATGTATACCAGTATAATAATGGCTGTTTTGTTCTTGTCAAAGTTCAGGAGACATGTAACAATGAAAAATAACACTGTATTATGGGGTTGTATAATGTCCTAAATCTGAAATTTCTCAGATTCTGAACTCTCTTTGCTGTTTGAACATGTTTAAAAAAAACATGGTGTGATATAGAGAACTTCTTCCAATATATTTCACTCTGTTCCATTTTATCCTGCTCACAATTAGAATATTTAGGTCGCTTTTTAATATATTGAGAGAACGAGTATAATAATACTGAATTGTTTCTCACACACTGGCCAGTTCTGTTTAACACCATTTAACACACAGTTAAAAACACTATTTGGCAGTTTCTGAAACAAGGTGAATTGCTCTTCAACTTCCAAATCAGTCAACTTAGTGTTTTGTTTCATTATTACCTTAAGCAGAATTTACAATTGCTGCAAATAACAAATCCCAAAGCTTAATTGGCATTTTATAGCTATAGCTCATGAGGCACTCAGACATCACAAAAACATTCTCCAACAGAAGAGAATGGAAATGTAGTGTACAATTGTCAATATGTTTAAAGTGATGGTTCAAAGTAACACCCTGAAAAGCATGCAAACACAAAAATCAGTAAATGAAGTAAAATTGAAAACTTAATGATTGCAAATGACCCTTTAAATTGAGTTAGTGCAGTGAGTCGTATCAATAGAATGTTACAAAGTTCTACAATGTAAGACCGGGGATGACCAGCCTGGGATCAGGAACACCACAGTCCCGTAAGTTTTGAGGTTCACTTAGGTTTTGATCATTTGAATAGGCTGTTTTATGATTAAAAAAAAGATGATTGAAAGATCAACTATTTGTTGCTTTCAGAGGCCACAGCTGGCCATTTCTGGCTTAATAGACTCAGTTGACTAAATTAGTAATAAAAGTTAAAATCACAAGCTTAGTCTTGGCAAAGTGATGGTTTTAATGTTGACCTGTAAGACCTGCTGGCTCTGCACTGGAATGGCATTTGAAAAGATGCTTTACATTGTGTTTCCACCTGCTGTCCTTAAGATCCAGAATTTAGTGGGTTTACTGCGTCTTTAAATTGAAATGGCTTAAGGCTGTGGAAAAGAGATAAATTGGCTGATAAATCGTAATTGGGTTAGTTTTCCCCATTTTGATGTGGAGATGTGAAACTCATCTTGTGGATAATGTGAACAAGACTTGGGGAGACAATAGCCCCTATAAACACGTTTGAAAGGTCATTCTAATCTGATGCAGAAGATTTAGTGAACATCAGAATCTGTGCAGGTGTATCTACAGTTGCAGACACATTTCTGAGAACATGGGCTATGTTTTGGGGAAATTGGATCTCAAATGTTAATTCTGGAATCCACGCCTTGTTTTGTGAAGAGCAGGCCAATCAGTCTTCATGATAGAGTTATACTGTCTTCATAATCATACATAAAATATCTTCATAACATTTGTCGTGTAGAAATCCTATACCAGTACAGTGCTATCCCACAGAAAACTAAATTTAATCCAATTAACGAGAGAGCAAATGTCTTTCCAGTGGCTTGAAAAAACCTGCAGATAGGACTTCATTCAGGTACTATATGTATTGCACATAACGAAGCAGTACAATAGCTAAAAAAGTACATAGAGGAATGTTCCTTTATGCATTTTATCTAGTTCTTATCCTATTACAGATTTAGATTGAGACAGAACATTAAATGCATAAAATTAATCTGTCGGAAAGAAAAGTATTAAAAATGCTACGTTGTAAGAAATGCTGCTACACTGGTTGGAACAAGGTAACAAAAAGGGGGGGTCTGCACGATGTTATATATGTGTAGGAACACTTCTGAAATGACTGCAATAGATCCTGTCTGTCAGCCAAGGTCTGGCAGTCCAGTTTTCCAAGTCAAAACTCAGACTCAAATGCCTGATTCAACCTCTAAAGCCATGCCCTTATTTCATGCATTTTGCTTATATTTAATGGAAACAATGGATTTTTAATATTAGACTGGTACAATGTCTTAAGTTTTCTAACCCAGGGTTAAGACACTAATGTAATTACTCGCATCAAATCTTCATTTTCATGAAGCTCCTTAACAAACTACATCCAATTTGTCCTCTGGACAATAATTTCTGCTTGACCAGTGCTTTGTCACAATAACAAAGTACAACGAAAGCAATCGATGCACAGAGAAATGCATTAGTGGGACCAACAACTTTTTAAACAAATTTAACACTCCACAATTTGATTAATGTCCTGAATTTGCCTACATTGGTTCCATGTAATAATTCACAGAGCCAGGAAAATTTACCTGAATTTTTATTTTCTTTAAAAAAAAAAGCCAAGAAAATAATTCCACACAATAAAATTTTAAAACGTTTAATTTATAGTTGGAAAAAATTACATCTTAACATGACCAGCCCATTCAGAATATTAAAATGGCAAAATAGGCATCTATGTATTACCACAGGCACACTATAGGCAAACTTATACTAAGCTATATAGGCTAGATCCACAGGTAAATTCTGTGGAGTTTTATTTTTTAAGAACTGTTAGCAGTCCTGCTCTATTATCACCAACCCTCCTTTGGTCTTTTCATAACATAAATACATTTATATTATTAAACTGGGGTTGCATAAAAAAACACATATGGTCAGTTTTGGGCTTAGGGGATGAAAAGTTCATATCTTCAAACCATCTTTTTAAACTCATAAATATTTACTCTCTCTATACAGGGCAGATTCAAAGAACTGAAACAGTAACTCATCCACATGTCCATGGTAGAAGGGCAAGGAAAAAAAAAATGGCTTTTTCAGGCAAGGTTTATTTTAGTGATCCCTTGTGCGCAATGACCATCTAACGAAAAGAAAACACGTTCCGTGGGTGAGCTTGAACAGTTTGCATCAATCGTCTGTGAGATCTTGTACGAAGAGAACCTCTGAGCGACTGAGTCCAGCCTCCTTCAGTGTCGGGGGGTTTGGCTGTGCCTCAGTTGGGAGGCAGGGCAGGACTCGACGTGGGAAGTTTGTCACAATCTGAAACTTCTCGGGGGTTTCTTTCAAGGAAAACAAGAAGTCATGGATCACCTGAGAGAAGGGGAAAAACCACAAATGAAAATTAAGTTTAATGGGCGCCGGGTACTGTGTCTATCAGGACTGATGACCGCTGCCTCTCTGAGACGGACTATAACAGAAATATTATTCATGATATAAATACAAATGTAGCAACATTGCATTGCCTAGCAATTAACGAACCACTCATCCACTTTCCAACTACTTTATCCAATACGAGGTCAGTAAGGGGGAGCTGGAGCCTATGCCGGCAAGGGACAGTCATAAGACAGGATACACCCTGGACGGCAAGCCAGGGCCCCAGTTTCCCAGAAGCCAATTAACCTACCAGTGTACCAAGTGTACAAGTACACTGGAGGAAACGGGAGCCCCCAGAGGAAACGCAGGCAAACACGAGAGGAACGGACAAACTCCCCGCAGGAGCTGAACCCAGGGCTCTAGCGCAGCAATGCGAACCACGGTGCCAATATGCCGGCCACGATTAACACCTCAGGGAAAAATGAAGTCGAACAAATACGGGCAGAGAGAAATGAGAGGGCGCTGGAATGAGCCAGCTGCAGTCCAGAGGAGATGCACAGACTGAAGGCGGAAAATCTCCGCGGGGGCTGAGCGCTTACCGTTAAAGACTGTGTGAAAAGGAATCGCCGCTCCACCCGAGAGTCGTTAGGCAGTTTGAAGACTATTTTGACACTGTCTGGGTCATCCGAGGGAGGCTCCGGGGGAAGACACTCAGACTTGCGCTCCTTCTCTTCCTGTAGGGTCTGAAGTCAGAAATACCAGCTCACTGTAAGAATAGCTTTCTGGTGCTAATCATCATAATCGCCAGGTTCCTTATATACATACATTTGGAACTGATTAATAAGTCAGGTTTGTAATGAAAAGCAATAGAACTATCACACTTGAGGCTTGCATCAAGGACACTAACCTATACATCACAATACAAAACACTTTCCTCCTATATATTTGCATTGACAAAATAATTATTCTAAATGTCTTTTACTTTAAAGCATGGCTAATCCTTTAACTGGGAATTAAACATACGGCAACTGGAATTAACTGGCTAACACAATCTTGGCTTGCTTCTCTAAGGCACCATGGTACATGCAGTGTGTCTAAGGAAGACCAGACCTGACAGACAGGAGTGCCTACTGGTTTTCCCTGCGCAGTTCAGGTGTCGCAGTCCACCGCCAAGCTGATTCAAAGTAGGGTGGATATATAAACTAAAAATTGAATGATTACATTTTCAACAAAAAAAAAAAAATCAAGTGTCCTAAACAGACACATTGGAAAAGGCCCTAAAACTGAAACCCAGAGGTCAAATACCCTTCTTCTCCTCTCTTCGGCTAGTACACTCTGCCTGGCCATTTCCTCCTCTCTCCTCCTCTGCTCCTCCTCTTCTCTCTTCTTCCTGTCCTTCTCTTGGTCGGCACGCAAGGACGCTAGATAGGCTTCATCCTGCTGCTGTCTCAATGCCTGCGTCTGGTTCCTCTCCTCTCTGCCACAAAGATGCAACAAAGAATGAAGCTCTCTTTAAGACATGGCATTCTAGCATGCCCTGAAAGATCAAAACATTCATTGAAGAGAAACGCAGAACAAAGGCAAAAAAACCCTCCGTAACAACTCATTCCACCACAAAATCTTACTTGGTTATATTTCATGCCACTACAAATAACAGATGGCTAAGAATAAGTTATCACAGTTGACAGATCTGTCAACTTTAAGATGCAATTCATTTACACACACTTCAGGCCCATGTAACATACAGTATTTATAAAGTTCAAACCCCTCTTCAAACAAAGATCTTTTATACGTACCTTTCCAGTCGTTCGGACACCAGATAGGTCTGGTTGGCTTCCATGATGTATGTGAGCTGATTGATGAGGTCCTCTGGTTGGATCAGCCCCTCTAACCTTCCCACTACTGTCATCCTCCTGTCCTTCAGCATAATCATGGCCAAGAAAGGGTAGGTATTCTCACGCAGAGCCTGGGAGACTGAGATACAACGCAAAAACACACTTAAGAAATATTTCTGAAACGTCTGAAGTCCCCTCCTTGCATACAAATAATTCAGTTAACAGATAATCAGTTTATAAAATGAAGGGGAGATAAAGAGAGAAATTCTCTAGTGACAACAAAAAGAGAGAAACACACCTCTGTATCCTTCAGGCTTGCTAGTAGAACAAGCCCAGAAGAGCATTCTAGTGTTAACAAAGTTTGCAACTTCCTCCGTGCACAATGTGTTACTAAAGGAGACAGAAAAAAAGATATGACACTTGACTTTCAAGAAAAACTGACAAAAAAGACAAGATTTTATATAATAACTGGACATACCGACAAAACTCATCAGTGTCCTGATGATCATCTCCATGAAGGTAAACCAACAGAAAACGAAGCTCACGTTTTGCATCATTTAATGCCTGTACAAAAAAAAATATTAGTTCTAATTATCTCACTAAGGGAATTTTAAAATAAGTACTGAGTAATGACTGATATTAAACAATAAAACCCACCTGGCTATATGTTCCCTGGTAAAACACTGGATGGGATCTACCATACTTCTCTTCAAAACTATGAATAAATGACACCACATCTCCTACAGGATCTGTAACCCGGCCGCGTGGATCTGGTCTTATAAATCTCAGCGCAAACCTAAAAAAAATCCAGAAAAGGTATAAGTAGAGGAATGGAAAGCAGTTTTTCAAGATTACATGTAAAAACATATTTGCCTTTGAATATGTCAATTCAAATACAAAATTGATCCTTTCAAGGTACTGCATCTCTTAAACAGAATCCAGAAATACAATGCATAGGTTAGCAACAACTACCTGCATACATCCATAAACCTGGATTTTTAATATGCATTTCCACAACACAACAGGGGAAAACTAATTTAACATCCGTTTATACCTTTCAGTAACTCTTAACCAGAATAAGGCAAAATCCTTCACAAACACACCACAATACGATATGCAAGGTCTAATATTGATATTCAACACACAATAATAATTTATAATTTATAATTTTATAAAGAAATGCAACCAAAATTTAGCAGACACTGCCACTGATTTTAATATCAAAAGTTACTCCTTGCATTAACAATTTTGACAGCTTTTTTTCCTGCAGGTCTCTTTCCAGATATAGAAGGTCAAAAGTGAAAAAAAAAAAGGCAAAATCACAAAATTACCTCTGTGAATTTATATTCCCCCAGCTCAGCCAGGTGCTTAGCACAGAAAAAGTAAAAAGTTTTCCTGTTTTTGTCACTAGCTACTGGATTTTTAAATTTCATTTAAGTTTTGTTCTTCTAACAAAGAGCACAGTAACAAATAACCATTCTAACAGGTATGTCTGTAATTCAGTCAATTCATCGAATTTTGCAAAACGTGTATTTATAAGAACTTATTACCTGAATATGTCCAGTAGTGTGTAGTATGTAAAACGGAATGGAAGCATTATTAAATAATATCCCCAGCCTAGCAGGCCCTGAAATGCATACAAAAAAAACAATGAACACTGCAGGATGCAAGTAGATACAGTTTTTGCTTTAAGTCTCAAGTGCTACATAAGAGAGAATTACCAAGATATGAAAAATCATAATCAATATAACACATTCTGATGTCTCCATTACTACATGCTCCACCTTTTCCCCAAGTGAACTCTGAATTACTCACTTTATGTGCTAGGCTGTGTTATAAGGGATAAGCTGACATTGCCTTTAAAGACATAATAAGTGGCCAAATGGTAAAAATAGAAATACCGAAATCACAGTTACAGTAATGTCATGTGTTCTGCGACGTCCATAAATGTTTTCTTACTCTGGGTTGCGGCCTTGAAACAATGTAGCTATAGACTCTGTGGTCTGCCGTGTTGACTTGCAGAGGCCTGGAGGATGGTGGATTGAACACACTGGGGACTCCTTCCTGTTCATTCAGTCTGTCCTGTACAGCTGCCTGAGACAAGAGTTAGCATCACTCAAAATGAAACTGGGAGCCACTAAGCAGCTACAGAGGCCTGCTAGAGCCAGCAGCTGCAGCAGCATGTTATTTGCTCTTAGTGACAGCAATTACAAAGCATAAATGTGGACAATTTCAGCACAGTACGTTACAGTAATATTGCTGCCAAAGAAGTCACTCATATGCATGGATGGACTTCAGAGTAGGCATATAACATTTCAAACTGTGCACACCCCTCACTAATGAAAATTCATTTCTATGGTAACGTATGGTAATGTAAACTTAATGCCGGTCACAGAACTTAAGACTCCATACAGCCTCCTTCACTGGTGAGATTCAAAATGTTCAATTGTAATTTGGAGATAAATTATTAGGAATGTTTTTACTGATAATTTATTGCAAGACAAATATTCCTACATGTACTGTAGGACTGCTTAAATTACATATAAAGTTCACAGTAAAGTATTATGGTGATGGCAATTCTAATCTTGTTCCTTGTTCGAGAAACACTTATTTCTATGATTTGTTCTCAAACTTGTGTTAAAATATTCATTTGGATTGAATGCAGGGACTAAGGAAGCCAACTGAAAGAGCCATTCCCTACAAGCATGTCAGAACCATAACAGAGCATTATTAGACTGAAAACAGACATCTGTTACCAATGCAGGTCAGTGATTTATTGACAGACAAACTTGAGGAGTACTCCCAACATTTTAACAAAGGAGACAGTTAAACTGACACTTCGTAGGTTTTCTAATCCCGTTCAAATCAAATATGAATGAGAAGAAAATAATTCTAGAACTGGCCTTGTGACTTTCAGAATCAGTCCAAACGAATTCCATTTCAAGCAAACCTTGCCATTATACTGACGTTGCTGAAATGCACATATTTGCCAACGTCACAAGAAAAGGTTCTTTTCTGATGCACAAAAGCTAATCACAGCTTTAATCTATATTCATATGATGTGCGGGGCATGTCAGCTACCTATTACCAAAAATGTTCGCTATCAACAGACTCCTTTTCTTCCCAAATTTCAGTCATTTTTTAGGCTATACTATCACAAACCTTAAATTAGATTAGTTCTTAATCTGAAATACTGCCCCATGTATGACATATGACTATGATTAAAAATGTTGTTAAAAACCAAGAAGGCGGCAGGCATTTTAAATTGAGAAAACTGCACTAACTGAATACATTTTCTACCATCGGTACTGAAAAACATTTCAACAGATTGGATGACTTTCAAAAGAGCCCACAACCTCATGGGCAATAAGGATCACACTAATTTGTTCTCTGCTCTCCGATCTACTCAAAATGGAGATGAGTCTGCAACCGAGCAAAAAAAGAGAGCATTTAGAAAATCATACCTCAATATTCCAATTGTGATGTTCCAGTGTGCGGCGACACTGATCCATAGACTCTATACCTGTCAGGTCCTGAAAGACATTAAAAACATTGTTACATAAACATATATACAGAATGCTTGTAAAGAACACACAATCTATATGGAAACAAACAGTGCCAGAGATTTTACTCAGCAAAATATCTGTAACTTGGCTTTTCTGTTTCACCCTTGAGCAATAAACAATATTGAGTACATGAATGCTAAATAAGGTTTCAAGCTCATCTGCATTAAACCTACTACTGGGACCATATCAAAACATCAGAATAATCAGTCATACACAAAAAGGAACTAAGAATCTTTAGCATCTAAGTGTTTCAACATTGTTTTTTAGAACTAAACCTAACCTTAACATACAAAGCACCACCATACCTTACTGCTTAGACATGAAAATGCTGATTTTAACTGCCCCGTTTGCTAAACAATGTGTTAACATCAAGGCAATTCGTTGTTGCTTTACATGGCATTATAATGAAGAACCTACAAAAGCTAAAAAGTCAATTCACACGTAACAAACTTCCAAGCACCTTTCCTGTACTTCATGAACACTACCTTTTCCTTGAGCAAAAGCACATATGTATCTAGATTACTGTATTGCTGATAAAGAATGATGAGCTCCCGATTATAATCTCTCTCTCCTATACAATTATGCTATTATGCTGAGTGTTATCCACTCTGATCTACTGTATACCTTGCTCTTCATTTTCACTTTAAGGTGAGGGTCAGGTCCTTAATGGAACTTTCATACAGTTAATCAGCAGGTGGAAAACTATCAACTCTAATGGTTTAAAGTCATCAATACAAGGAATGGGGGCTCTTTTTACCCCTACACCGTTAAATACGAATCACTGAGTAAGATACCTGTCTGAAAATCTAAATCTCCCCCCCTCCTCAATCCTCTGTTCGAAATCTCCAGTTTTCTAGAAAAGTGTGTTGCCCTCAGCATTTGGTTAGTTCACGTGCAAGGCGGGGAAAGTATCCAGACTGTTTTCCTCGTTGTTTCATCCAGCATGTGCTTCCTGATTACCTGAAACTGCAGGAGTTTCTCAGTCTGCTCCTGAGATAATTCCTGTTCCTCTGGCGCCGCCATCTTGCCTCGCCAAACCCCCGCAACAGAGCAGACCGGAACTGACGTAACACTCTGACAGAGGCAGAAGGTAAGGAGGAGGTGGGGGAAGAGAGAGAGAAAATTCACTTTGCTTTGAGCGATAAAATAAAACAGCCACAACCCAAAGCAATTTTTCCGTCAACCATACTGTCCCCGTGTGACAAGAATGTCTACCGACAAATTGTGCTATCGTTTCCTCCTTCTTTCATGGAGAACGGACTATCTGTTGTTCTACTGCCCCATGACTGTAGATAAAGGGGGAAAAAAAGACGGAAACAAAATATTCGGGTGCGCGCACGTAACGTCTCTCATCCAATGAAAACATGCGACCCGAGATTTAGCCCCGCCCCCTTTCTTACGTGCTCATAGACGCTCCTCTCGTGGGCTAAAAAAAGTTTTTTAAATTGTGATAGTGGCTATATATATATACTCGCTGGTCTTTTTCTAGGAGACAGTTTCATCTTAACTGTTTCATATATTTTACTGTAGTCTTATTTAATACATTTTACATAATCAGGAGTTAAGTGCTGGTGCCGCTTATTGCTGGCAGAAATTGCCGATAACCACAATACTGTAGCATCTTTGGTTTAACAATCAGCAAACATAATAGATACTTTATTAATCCCCTGAGGGAAATTGCAGTGCAACGGCAGTTTGGCACACTCAACACAGCACAGTGTAACGAAATCACACCATAATACACAATACAATACAGTAAGTACTTCAAAAATTGAGTTTACAGAATTGCTCAGAGTATAGAAGAAGACAAGACAAACCAGGATGTTCAGTACACAAAAAGATGTATTGCACATTATAAATATATTGCACAAAAATCAGTTGTATACAGGAAAACCAGCTGTAAACAGAGAATTCATGTTTAGTCCAAAAACAGGTCAGTGTTGCCCCTGCACAGACACACAGTGGATGAGTTGTACAGTCTTATGACAGAAGGCAAGAATGATCTCTGTAGCGCTCCCTGGTTGGGTCAGCCTGTTGCTGAACGCGCTCTTCATTCTCACAAGCATGTCATAGAGGGGATGGGAGACGTTGTTCATGATGACCATTAATTTGGACACCATTCTCCTCTCAGCCACTACCTCCAAGGTAATCATACTTAACGTAATTTACTGCTACATAGCCATAGGAAAAAAAAAACGATTTGGTCTGAATTCCACCTTGATATTTTATAAGATTCTCTACAAAGTGAAATAAGTGCACGTCGACCTTATGCAGTCCAACATAGTAAAACTGCCTATGTACTAAACATTTAAATACTGGGAGGTGTACAAACCGTTGAGTACAACATACATTATATACTGTAGCTGCATGGAAAATTGTCTACATCTTCTGCGCTTTGAGTTTCAAAGGGGTCTTTAGATTATTTCGTGGTAAAACAAATAATGCTTGTGCGAAAACTAATTCCCGACTTTGAAGGATGCGATGCTATTTCAGTGAGGTTCCTAAAATAACAATTAGTTGTAACATTCTGAGTTGAGTTAACGCATATAAAAATAGCCTCACAAAGTTTACACAATCCAGATGAAACACGACCAATGATCAACCTTCAGTTTGTAGTTTTACTACAAACCATCACTTGTGTTTGAAAATATTGTTTATGTGGTGATAATGGAGTTTGCACCATGATATTACTGTCGTCCTGGGAAGAACTGATAAGCCATTCACAAATGCCTGTAGCCATACATTTTAAAGCTACTGTAACTTTCTCCTTCTCTACCCCTCACCACAGTGGAAATGTGCTCTGCTGCTTTGAAGCTTTAAAGTACACATAAAAGTGTTTTGTGTGCGGCCGTGTGACTGCATTCACATAAGTGTCTTTTGTTTCCACCCATGAACTGGATTAGCACACATCAGCCAAAATTATGATAATGACCCCAATGATGTCATTTCCCAGTCGCCTGCTTTGACATTTCGTATCTTGTTCCTGTGTGAGCTGGGGGAGGAAAGGAAGTGCTTGCCTAGGGTTTAGGAAGTGCTCAGTTCCTGGAGTCCGAGTGCTTGGGTGTTCCTGTGCGAATACAGCCCAGACAGTGCATTTTATTGTTTGCACGGTTCATCTCTCCTCTCGGAAAAAAAAAAAACACCCCGAAGAAAGATGGCTGACGATTTCGGTTTCTTCTCGTCCTCCGACAACGGAGCAGCCCCGGCCGAGGAGGACCCGGCGGCGGCGTTCTTAGCCCAGCAAGAGAGCGAGATCGCCGGGATTGAAAATGACGAAGGCTTCGGGGCTCTGGAGGGGGCTGGCCAGCCGCTGCCGAGTTATGGTGGGCACAGGGTCCGCGGCAGCGGTCATCAGCGCAGCTGGTTTAAGTGCGATCGGCTGTTCAAGCAGAAAGAGCTGGAATTTAGGAGATATTGGTATTTTTTTTTTTTTTTTAAATAGGTGCTGGCTTTTAAAGCGGAGGCTGAAAATGGTAAATGCGGTGGTTTTCTGGTTCTGGGTATTCCATTACTTGCCAAGTGTAGCCTAACTTGCTGTGTTTTTGAAAGGAGAGTATTTGAGTGCATAGCCAGAAGTCATTGGGCTTGCTGTGACAATACTATGCCCATTTTAAAAGTGGCGCCTATAGTACTGTATATTTGGTCGTCTTTCTTTTTTTTTTTAGTTTTGTTGTACCTCGATATAGTGAGAGAAATCGGTGTTTTATCTGTCCCGTTTGCCAGAACGCTTAATCTTATTGTTGGGTTCCAGTAAGGACCGATTGAATGTCCAGCAAAGAGGTGATTTGTTTCTCTCCAGCTAAAGAAATGGGACAAACGAGGTGATTTCTGTGGAGTAGTGTCGGGTCTCGTTTCTCCCAAAACCAAAAGCTTCCCCGCCACTGTGTTACAGTACAGTATAGAAATACAGAAAAAAGTAGCTCATTCAAAACACGCTCAGGTGGGGAGCTGCGTCAGCATGCGTAGGCAGCAAAGGAATAAGTAAGAGGTTTATTCCCTGCTGAAAAGAGAAGAAAGGAAACGCATTGTTTCGGCTGTGGAGCCTTCTTCAGGTGTCACGCCCGAAGAAGCCTCCACAGCCGAAACGTTATGTTTCCTTTCTTCTCTTTTCAGCAGGGAATAAACCTCTTACTTGCTCCTGATCTGTGGCAATGTCAGCTATAAGAAAAAGGACTGTGATTTGTTAGTGTTTTGGTAAGGGACAGAAGGTAAAATAGTATACCATTCTCTTTTCCCACTTGGAGAATTAGGATCTAAGAATGAGTAAATAACCTTAATTAACCTTAACCGTATCTTAATCCAGGTATTATTCCAGCCACCTGCTAAGCAAAGCAGACAGAAAATCAGCGTGAGTTGTATCCAAGGTCACATTAATGTAGGCCGAGTGGTTGATAAAATGTTATTTAGGAAACCTTATGTCTACTGACTTTCCTCTTTTAGGTTTTAAGCAAATTTAGCTTGTGTTCTAATAATGCTGAGCTATTCCATGTGGGCCTTTTAAAGGCTGACATCTGAAAGTGCTGTTCCTGCGATGCCGATTTCCTGAACCCCGGCCGGCATGAGGTCAATAAATCTTTCAGCAGAAATAGCAGAAACTTTGCCATCATCTGTTTTCCCGTGGTACTGACACTGATTAAACAAAAGCGAGGGGATAAGCAGCACACAGTTCTGTAAATCAAAGAGGCTGGCAGAGAAAGGAGAGGCTAGGGGCAGATTTCCCACCCTGGATGGAGTTTTCCTTTGAGAGCCTGTTTTCTGCGGGCATTGGACGACAATCCCGATGGCACTGATAAGGAAGGAAGCATTGGAGGGGAGCGCAGGCTGTGACAGACGGCCTCAATCTTTGCCTTTAAGGTTTCAGGCCTCTAAAGCAATGCTTTTTCAATAGGTCCCCGTAGGGATAAACCCGGTTGTGGCTTAGAGCTTCACAGAAGCCATTTTCTGAGTATAGGGCGCTGCTTCTATTAATAAATTAGAGTAAAGCACTTCTGAGATGGTTCCAGTGTCATACTATAAATGAGACCCTATTAAATCTGCCACTCGTCCTCATTGTGTAATCGTGCAACGGCATTCGCGTCTTGGAAGCTCAGAAGAGAATAGCGTCCCCGTGTTCTGTGTGAATGTTTTTTTCTCATGGGTATTCCACACGTCGCAGTCTGCACACAAGCCTTTCTTCAGACCTGCCTGATCATTTTGCGTGGCTTTGTCATGGCCAGGTACTAGCCTCTTCAAGGCAGTGATCCTGTTCACATCATATAACCCCGAAGGACTTTGGTGGCTCGAGTTTGTGGATGGAGCTCCGGGGATAACCAAGAGCATCCACAATGCAAGCTGTTGTGCCATTAAGCCAAACTTCTGGAATGTGAGTTATTTGATGTGAATGGGGACATATTCACTGAGACACAGTCATATAATTTTAGAACATATGTCAGGCTATTAACGAGCAAGTTGTCAAGTCAGCAGTTAGTACTGTCTTCATGTACCGGTGCCTAATTCAGATGTGTATAGATTTTTTTTTTAACTTACAAAGTTCTACATATGGTTCTGTACTTAGTCATTTAAAAGTATGTTGTTGCAAAAAGGCTTAAGATGTTGCCGTCGGTGATCTTGATCTTTATCTTTTATAAATTGAAAAATATAGAGGTTGCTATAGTTCAAGTAATGGCCCATTGAAGGGTTTTTGCTGTTGAACTGGCTTGACAACAGTTGGGTAGACCTGCTAAACTACATTTCATTCAGAGGAGGTGTCTAGTGAGGCTGTGAAAGACCTTAGAGTAAGATATAGGTTAACTTTTTAAAATATATATTTTTTTTAATTTGAGGTTCTTCCATCTAAAATTTCCCCCATAGCCCTAAGAATCCTCGCTTCTCAGAGTGGATGTGTTTAAAACAACATACTAAATGGAAGTAAGGTGGAATTTGTTCAGGATGTGATCTGAACCCTAGGAGACCTCTGACAACCTAGAAGCAAAAGGAGTTATTTGATAGGGTCATTTTAGCAAGCATGCAGAAGAAGTGTGTTCAGATATAGATTATTCCACAAGAATTGCTGTAAGTGACCTTATTTGTGTTCATGGCTGTTTGGCTTCTTTTTTGATTTTGCCTTTTACGGATTCCGTTCTTTTGCCAGTCCCATTATCGAAACGCTATTCCATTCATCTGATACCAGATCCTGCTTCATTAGCACAGTTGACAGCGTCTTATCTGTCCCTGCTGTAACTTACTGTATGTGTATTTCTCCGAGACAACAGAAAGTTGTCAGCCTCTAGGATAATAACACTCAAGGTCCCTGCTACAGACTGTATCAACATGAATTTATTTATTAAAAACTGTACCACATAATCATTTTTGTTTTGCAGATAGCTTTGGAGGAGAATCTGCTGCTACAGTAAATGGTGATTTGTTTCAGGTTGGTATTTACTGATTTTTAGACTGTATAGTACGATTTAGTTCGGCTTTTTAATTTACAAATGTATTTTTTAAGCGAAATTGCAGCAGATTTGTGAGACTTACACAATTTTGTTTGCGACTGATGGTCTCAGTATTTCATTTATTGTTTTAATAGGGTCACTTGCCTCAAGATCCGAGATATCATTGCATATCATCCATTTTCATTGCTTGCTTAGACTTGCCCAGATGTCTACCTCTTAAGCCCCTCTTTTAGTCCCCATAACCATTCTCTTGTCATCTTTCATTCTTTTTTTTTACCTGCTCCTTCATTTTGTATCCCTCCTCTCTCATTCCCCCCCACACACATTAAGATGGCTTCTCAGCCAAAATGTTAAGAACTCAAAAAGGTATACAAATGAGAGGGGGCATCTCGTCCAGCCATTTCCTGAGTGAAGCAAGGGTTTTGGCTTCAACCCCATGGCCAGGTAGCTTGTTACCTATTCCCACATCCCTCTGGGATAAAGAAATGTTGTTTTTTCTTCTTCTATCCCACGTGGAATTAACCCTTCTTATTCAATTTCATTCATATTACTAGCTTTACATTTTCCTGTTGCAAAAGATAACTCTGCAGCCAGAGAACGCAAACTTTCTTTCTCCTTGTGGAGAGAGACCATATGTTCCAGCTGAAAAACCTGAACAGTGCCCACCTGCTGGGAACATCCTACAGCTCTCCGTTTAACCATCCAGGGAAAACAACTGTGTAGTGAAAGGTTTACTTAACATGCTTTCCTCCCTGAAGTCACAATCAAGAGCCATACACTCCGAATAGCCAGTTTGGAACACACATCACTGATTTCAAGAAGTAAACACTTCCCAGATTGTAATAAGGGACTTCACATAACAGCAGGCTCTGAGTGCTTTGTTGGTTTGTTGGTTTGCTTTGCTCTGAGCCGAGGATGAAACCAGTGAGATGTACTTAGCTCCTTTCTTTACCACATGGTTCTTTTATCATTGTATTTATTAGTCGGTTGAAACGGCTATATAGAAATTTTTTATAGAAAAATAAAATTCAGAATCATGCCCTATGGCAATCTGAGGAAAATGGAAAAATAGACTCAAAATAGACTAAGTGGAGGGCAAAAAGTACTGGTATTTTAAGATTGTTGAAGTTAATGTTAAAATGAGATTATCTTGAAATCACACAATTAAGGATATTTTTTTAATTTAGCAGCTAATGAAATCCGCGGGAGTCTCTGTTGGTGACATCGGTGGATTTGAAATTACTCTTGCACTTGAAGAAAAAGGATCTTAGAATATTTTCTGTTCTTCCCAGCCTAATTTCACACGTTCCCTTTGAGAAAGTATTCCAACAGCTACCAGTGAGATTAAGAATATGACTGAGAAGGAAACCGTTTTGGGTTTTTTTTTCCAGCTTAAAATATTAAGACGAAAATGGTGCATTTCAGCACGCCTGAATCAAACTTGAACCTCTTTTTGTGGCCAGGTGTTATGACTGAAGTAATGTGTGTCTTGTTCTAAAGTATTTGTAAATCAAATGACCTTCTGAAACTGCAAGAGGTGGGGGCCGAGAGGAGGTAAAATGTAAAGCGACAGCTGTCATCATTTTAGCGGATTTTGAGACTGGCTGTCTTCTGTTTTAAGGAGACCAATGGCCCCACTGACAGCTATGCCGCCATAGCACGAGTGGACCAGCAGAGGCAGGAGCCCGAGAGCCTACGCAAATGGAGAGAAGAGCAGAAAACCAGACTGGAGGAGCTAGGTAACAAGAGGGACACGGGATCATACCCTGATGCCCCCAAGACTAAATGAGCATCCTAGTTTGTAAGCCTGATTGCAGTGGATTATGAAAGCCTCCGTGCTGCAGTAGTATGTTTTTTCCATTCAAGTAAATCGGTATGTCTTTAGCCCCCCCCCTTTGCTGATGAAGCTAATCCATTGTCTCTTGTGGATGTGCAAGGTCAGATGTTAACCTCTTGTGGCCGTGACGAGGCTCTTGTGGGGGGGCCGAGCGCGCTTCCTCAGGGCTGTCAGCGCCCGACTGGTGCGCAGCCTCTCATGTTGAACTCCTGCCGCAGACTCGGCGTCCCGGGCCGCAGAAACGGAGTGGAAAGAGAAGGCGAAGAAGGAGCTGGAAGACTGGCACGTGCGGCAGAACGAGCAGATGGAGAAGAACAAGGCCAACAACAGGTAGGGCCGCCACGCCTCTTTCACGGTCCGGCGCTGTGAGGGACGCCGGCGGCTGTCATCCCAGTTCATGGGCCCAGTGCCTTCGGTAATGTTGGCATCCATGGTTTGATGTTCTGCCCATGTGTCACGGGCGGGAAAAGCACTTTTCCATTCTGCCGTTCTGGAAAATATGACACTAACCTCGGGAACGAAACCAAAAGCAAGATCATTTCTTTACTGACCTACTGTTTACTGTTTGGAAAATCCTGTCCTTAAGAACGGTTAAATCTGATATCTTAATAGTTACAACTTCAGGTTCCCAGATCCTGCAGCTCTGACAATATAGCTAACCCTAGCTGTGTAGCTAATAGCCAGTCTAGCTAATTGAGGTAACAGCAGTACAAATCCCGACGGTACTCTTAAACTAGTTGTAGAATGGTTACCTTTTTTTCCCCCTGAATTTTAAGAAATGTGTTTTCCATGGTTAGGATCCATCAGACTGCAAGGAGGCAGAAAAATGAAGTATGCAGTGTGTATGAAAAAAAACGTTCAGCTATTTTGGATAAATGGAAACAAAAGTGTAAACAATGAAAAGGTCCAACTTTGTCTTGTGTACATCCTCACATTCAAATGCATTCCTGTGTAAAATTATTTCACCATGATGCTAAAAATGAATTTTTATCCTCATGCTTTTTTTGGCCAATTATATGTCAGATTTATTACATACATCTACTTGCATATGGTTTCTCTTTACTAACTACAACCTTCTTTTATATTTTTCAGCAGACTTTCTCCATCTGTTGCACGGTATCTGTTTGTAACTTTAAATCTATATTTCTGTGTTTTCCCCGCAATAACATCGAGAGCACCTCTCCCTTCTATGTCTCTCTAACCGTGGCAGGTGCTGCCCACGTGTTGTGTGAAACTGACGCTTTTTTTCTCTGTCTTTCGCCTCCTTTCGTCTCTCTCTGGACTAACCCGCATGTGCGCTAGGATTGCTGATAAGGCTTTCTACGAGCAGCCCAACGCTGAGGCGATAGGCTACGTGTACGTGTCCAACCTTTCATCTCTTCTGGGTTTCCAATTGCTGAATCCCCCTTTGTACAGAGAATGCATGCTAGATCTTACTGGTAATGAGAACCAAAAGATCAGTGCAGTCACTGAATATGTTAAAGCCCGTTTGTAGATCGTCTAAAATTCTTAAGAGAGCTCCTTATCCTTATTCTCTTCTTTAGTCAGGACTATTTTAACCTTGATGTTTTTGGAACGTGTGATGTGAATTCTAGGTAAAGAATCTAGGCATGTTTTGTATTTGGAGATACACTTGGAGCAGTGTCTAGATTCCACTCCAGATTCACACAGCGTTGTGAATACTTTCCCCGTTAAACTGAGTGGGTTGGCGAGACATTGAGTTTTTTTCTACCTGATCTGGTGGACTTGTCTATAAGTAAAGTACTTACATAAAGACAAACAATAATAGAGATGATAGGCAGGCCTTGCATCATCAGCGTTTTACTCTGACATATTGCTTTTTTTTATGTTCCGTTGAATGTGTTCTGATTGTTGATTCACAGTAGATTCTTTGCAGTGGCAACTCAGCCAGAACAGTTTAGTTTCTAAAAGTAGTACCTCCTTTTGTTACCGCTAGAGGTCGCCACTACTTTAACCATATTTTACCTTCCTATATAGACTCATCCAGTGCAGCGTAACAAAAAAAAACTGCATTTTGATTCTCAAACCGAAATGAGTCAGTAGGACACATTTGCCATTTGAAGAATTTCCCCATGCAGTGCTAGTCTGAGTCCCAATCATTTCTTGCAAGATTATTCAGAATCTGGCATACTGAAATTGTTCATGTTTAGATTGTTTCCTATCTTCATTTTGTGCTTAAGTTTTGCATTGTCTTTTCATTAGATTTACTTTTTACTTTATTTTGATAAACGCATAATATTACCGTTTAAAAATAACAAAATATGTTGCGTACATGTTTGGGTATAAGGGTAAGCAACCGAGATCAAGGTTAGTCTTTGATTTGTTTTTTGCAGACCTGAGTTTGCAGTTATCATCCACCTCTCTTATCTCATGCACACACAGTGGCATTTCAGTTTGCATGAAGCACTATTCCAGATTGGATTGGATTTCTTCTTTTGATTTTTTTAACGTGTAGTTCCTTTCATCTGCTATGCACCTCATCACTTGTAATGGACTGGTGAACATAGAAAACCGAAGCCATAAGCCAGTGAATCCCAGCGATGCTCATGTGTAATATTGTTTTCTAAATTGTTTTCTACAGCATGTGTGATTATGCATCTTGCTTTTCCCTCAGAGAAGTAGCTCATGCATTCACACATTCTTAATTGGATCATCTAGTTGGGCTCTGTGAGCGTGTGGCTGGTCTGGATTGGGGGTGGACTTTCACGCATCTTTCTCAGCCTTTCCTTGTCTTCACTGCCTCCTTCTATATGGAAAGGGACTGTCAGTTTGATTTGGGAACAGCGTGCCGAGCTGATGAAATAAAGATGCGCAAGACCTAATCTCAGTTTAGGAAATATGTGAATTTAATAAATATAGGACATAAGAAGTTTTGCGTTTTAAAAGGGCTGTTTTTCTTTCCAGTGAGTTAATTGAAATAACATTTGTTAAAATTTTAGTATTGTTTTTTTAGGTGTCTATTTAATAATTGCAAGTCCCTTTCAGTATAGTTGGTCAAATGCATCTTTTTGTTTGTGGATGGTGCCTTTTTGAAATCTGGAGCACAAGATATCAGAAACTGTATACACCCAGACTATGTACAGCCACTGTTAACCTTGCATGGGAGGATAAGCAAAATCTGTGGATATGATTATATTCCTATGTTTTGTTTTACTCTTATTACCTCGAAGTCTTTGTTTGTGGCTAGTATTATTTAATTAACAGTATGTAGCTTTTGATAAATCTAATAACTTGAGCCCTTGATTGGGTTTAAGGAAGAGGAAACAAAAACAAACTGCCAACATACGTCTGTTTCATTTTTTAAATTTCCATTTGCCTTATGTACATATTTACATTTACATCTTCAGAAAATGTGAAACGTAGTTACAGTGTGTATTACTGAGCATTTGTTTCAATAGTGCTTTTCAATACACAATTACAGCATGCTTGTGTACATGTACGGTGTATACATATATACTATATATAGAAAAGTCTGCCTTATCAGGCTTATAAATCAGTTGCTTTCTGGTCAAGCAAGAATGGCTTTGTATTTCAGTAAGTGTTTTATTCGAAGGGTGATGCAGAACTAAGGTAGGCCTCTATATTTAAATCAGATGATTTCTTGCAACTCCTTGTCTTTACAGAGGTGTGGCACTCCCTTATATGGTAACTCTAGGATTAATAGCAACTCCTACTCATGAATTTACAGATGAAGCTTTTTAAAAATATATTTTTGCAGAACATAGTTGTGAAGTTGTTTATCTGGCACTACATCTTGATTATTTGTACAACTTTTAATTCCCTGTGAAGTATAGTAGTTAGAAGTTTGTCCTTGGATTTATGCAGACTTTTGTTAGTTCAGATGGACATTGTGTTCTCATCAGTGCTGTTACAGTGTGGGCTAAAACTGTGGGAGTTCCTGACTAGATAGATAAGATGGGGATTCCTAACCATCAGAAAACTGTAGAGCAGTGTGTGGCCATTGGGGAAGTGGCAGGCCTCTAGATTGCCCCTTTGTGACCAGATTTCTCTACCTTCCCGTGTGTCTGCACATGCATGAGAGAGAGAGTGTGCCTGCAGCACAGCTGTGGAGTCCTGAAAGTAAAGAAGCTCTTCCCTGTCTCCCCTGTGCTTCCCTTAGGGCATCGGAAGAGGCCTTCCTGAAGGAATGTGATGAAGACTCCCCGGGATCAGAGTGGGAGAGGGTCGCACGGCTCTGCGACTTCAACCCCAAGACCAACAAGCAGTCCAAGGACGTGTCCCGCATGCGCTCTGTGCTCATATCCCTCAAACAGACGCCCTTGGTCCGCTAGGCCTGGGCTACAGTGTCTCACATACCCCCAGTCACACCCCTTTCCTCCTCCTGTAGTACGAGCTTTGCCACCCATCGTCTGGATCAAGGAAAGCCAATCTGTTACAAGTTTTTTTTCTTTCAAGCACCTTAACCTTTTGTTCCCTTCACTTATGGATGCAGTATTCCCTTTTCTTGTCCCCCTCCCCCCTCCCAATTTTCACGACTTGCTCCATCTCTCCTTTCCCGATCTAGTCTCCTTCAGCGTGATTCTGTCGTGCTGTTTTGACCATTGTAGAGAAAAAGCAGAGCGGTGACACTCCTATCTGGAAATCCCTGTGCTCACAGAACAGCCATCTGATTTCGGGCGTCTTTTGGGACAGTAACATTTTCATCCAGGAGATGGAGGTGTTGGACAATAAATTGAGGCAGATTATTTTTCTTTATTTAAATACATCCTTTTCCACAGCATTTTTGTTTTACTGTTCCTTGACCAGGTGCCTCTCCTTCACTTTTGAGATACTTGTGGTTAAAAAGTCAATTCCACAGGGTCCTGATTATTTGACTGATGTACTGCATCTATAAGTGTTCTTTTTGCTACCATTTTCCTCTCATGTACTGGTTTCTTGTCTGTCAGATTCACCAGTGCCATACGCTGCTATAGATTCTCCCTTCTTTTGCCTTCCGCAGTATCACTGGGATTTGTGCTTTGCAACAGTAGGTTAAGTGGTGTATTACTGTCTTCTGTTTAGTAGCGCAAGATCACATAAGAAAAATAATCTGTTTTTACAGATCTATCTGTGCCACAACCCCCCGTTCTGCTGTTTGCCATTCCTTCACGAAGCTGACACTTCACACAAGTCCTTGCATCATGTGGTGCTTTGCTTTTAACCGGGTTTGCTGCTTGAATATATAAGAAAAGCATCCATTTAATACTGTTTTCCAGGTGATAATGTTCAGAACAGGAGTGAATTGTAAAGATATACCTCAGCTCTGCAAACAATACTAGACATTTGTTGGGTTTTTTTTGAGTCCTAACTTGAAGATGTCCTGAAATGTGTACCTTGTCTGGGTTTCAGGGAGGGGTAGCTCCTGGTGATGATTTAAAAAACTGTTAAAAGCTACTTCTCCGTGTACCTTATTAAAAAGGAAAATGATCTTACAGTTGGATGAAGCACTAAATTGAGATGTACTGCATTACTGCAGATGCACTGTCATAGCAAAGACATCCTAAAGATGTAAATCTTAAATCGCTGTAGTGTCACTCTAAAAACTTCAATCCCCTTACCACCATAATGAGACTGCCCTTTCCATGATGATTGTGGAGGCAGTTCATAATGTTACATGCAGAGAGGCCAGCAACTGAGCTACAGGATTTAATGAGCAAGGCCTACTTTTATTAACAGCAAAAGGTCATTGTCCACCATAGGGGGTCAGAATACATGAAAATTGTCTGTTGCTGGTTTCCCTGTTCCTGGTGCATGCATCGCCACTGTCTCTTTCACCAAAGCCTAAGAGAACTTACAGCTGATTTTAACTTCTGGAACTTCTTTGATTTCTTTGCATCTGTTCTCTTGAAAGAGCTCAGCATCTTAACACCTTAGCATTTTGGTCGAAGGGCTTTAAAACTCACCTCATTATTAGTAAGTTGTGAATTTCAGAGAAAACCTGGACCTTAAGAACAACCTCAGTGCCACCCTGCGCGTGCCATAGTCACTGAAGCAGATTCAGTTCTAGAGTGGCGTCGGTCTCATTATGACCTGGTGTCAGTCAATAAGGTTACAAATGAAAAGGTCTGGGCTGATCGGAAACTGTCAAGTATGGTTTAACTGTTTTTTTTAATGTTCTGTTACAGAGTATTGTGTGGCCTTTCCAGTAACCTCGCTCCTGTACTGCCAAAATGTTAGTGCCTCTTAAAACCCCAAGACCCTGGTTTCCTTTTTTTCAGCAGATATGTCCTCTTCTCTCCCTTGTGTTAAGAAACATCAGTTTCCATTCACCTAAATATTCAGAGAAATTACCTTCCACCTTGAGCTCTCGGCGGACTTTTTTGCTTGGGAAATTGTTTTCCAGGGTCAGATTTGCTTTAGGGCATGCCCTTCCTCACACTCTCCATTTTTAATTCCAATCCTTTTCCAGTTGCCAAATGAATGGAGATTCTTAATCGTTTTAGAGAACATTTTTAGAGAATTTTATGAAAGGTTACATACCGCTAAGGAAAAAAAGATGAGAAGGGGTTGATGATTATCAGATGAATACATGTGGGGGTATTTCTTGTTTCTAACATGCATACAATACCTAAAACACCCTCATCCAGCTATGGCACATCTGCTAAAGCCAACACATAACAAGTATCCTTCCCTTTACACCAGTCTTAGTTATGACAAGCTGTGCACTACCACATTCAGGCCTGCCACCAAGAATTACACAATTCCCCAGTCAGAATGTTTCAATTTGCACTACTCTTGTCATCTCCTGAGTACGAACAAAGGAGAAATTGTCGTCTGGAATTCACAGTGGATTCTCTGTAGGTTACTGTCTCACACTTTTGTTGCATACATGTATATTTGTGCATGAATATATATGATGTAGTTCGAAACAGTGCATCTGTTTTAGAGGACAAGAAAAATGTTACACTTGGAATTGTTACTCCACTTCTGAATAAAAAAAATAAAGCTGAATTGTATATTAAGGAGGTTTTTTTTTATTAGAATCTTGTGGAAACCTGTGTTTTATTGGAAAATTATTACATGTGACAGTCTGTTATAATCAGCACTTAAACAGGTGTTATAACATCTAGGTGCTTAACAGTCAGAATGAAGAAGTGTTTGTCATTCCATTATAGAAATGCTTGAAAACGTGTGAATGCACAATTGACATCTTAAACATTCAGCTCACCACCAAATTGTAAGATTTCTGACAGCAGGCACAAGCATAAACAATTGTATAGTTTAAAGATTACCTTCTTTCATCAGAGTTTCCTGCCTTTTTTTCTCCTATTCCCTTTTTGGGGGGTTTATTTTCTAACTGCAGCTTTCTGTGTCCACCAGCAAAAGATAGAAGCACAAACTATCCATGGTAGTACTAGCAGTGATGTGTAAGAATTTTATCAATACAATCACACACTGAGAGTGCAGTGCGCTAACCATAATTGTTAAAGGAGGACTAGGTTGGAGCCACACATCTTTTAACAGCTCAGTATTGCTCCTACTTTGGGTTGTTGGACTATGGTACAAGTTACCCAGCAATGCTCTTGGACGTCCCTACCTTTGCTTCTTTCAGGAAAAGACTGGATGAGATCCACGAATCAAATCAACAGATACTTTGGGTCAAATGACCACTTCTTACAACCTTTTTTATGTTCTAAAAAGAGAGACTGAAGGTAATAATGAAAACAGAAATGTACGTATATTCCACCAAAATTTTATTATTGTTGTAGAAATCTGAGTACAACATTATCATCCGTGTATTCACAAATTCCTGCCTACAGCACTATTTACAGCTGTCTATGAACTGTAAATATAGAACAGACTGAGCATTACAGGCAGTACATACACCATATCTTATACACTGAGGTATGTGTGATACAAAAGTTCCTAGAAGTTCCCTTCAGTGCTTTGTCAGATTAATATTTGTTGCTGTTCACACATGTGATTTAGGTTTATAGTTGCTGGGAAATAACCTATGGTAAATGTTAAGGCAAGGGAACACAGAAGAAAAAATAAATAGTGAATGAAGTGTCTGGTAGAAAAATGGCATCCAGAATGGTATGGAGAACATTCAGTGAAATAACCCCAAAATGCATTTTTATGGGTGTAGAAATATTTTACAAATAATCTTAACATTTGTGACTTAGATGTAACTTTCAAAACTAACTTCCCAGGCACAATACAAAAACATATAGAAATTGACTTGGGTAGTTACAAACCCGACTATGCTTTTCAGGAGGGCTTAAGTTACTTGAATAATGCAATCTGTATATCTACCTGCTGCAGCAGTTTATATTAAACCTTAACCCACATAGTAATAGCGTGTTCAATTACATGCACATGATCACTAAATTAATTCCACACCCACATTTTCCCCACAAATGTCTTCAATCTCAAGTATTTTTATAGATAAATGACTTGAAACTTACTATATTTAAATAATGCTTCTTTTCCCTTTCATTTTCAAAATACTCAACATTTTGTTGGACTGAAATCTTATTGTATGTAGATACTGCGGGAGCAACGCAGAAACCGGAGCCCCAATCATTATGGCAAAATATGGCGCTAAAAAGTCATGCCGCTTTTTCATATGGCGCTTTTCAGATAGTGATACGAATGTTGGGCTTTTGTGAAATGAAGATTGACACAGCACTCAGTTGAGATGCTACATTCAACCAAGCCAAAACCAAAATATCGTGTTAGATTGTTCCCCGTCAGGAGTTGTTCTCTGAAGTGGGAAATGCCAGCCAGAAAACTGTAACCACACCCTCCTCTTCCTCTGCTCTGTCAGCACCCCTCTGCTCACTTCCTGGACTTCAGCGCGGTGGCTGCCACGCCCACCAGGATCGCGACCACGGTGAATCCCTGGGCGAATATCCGCGCCCGCATCAGCAGCTGGGACTGGCGGGTCTTGCCACGCTTGAAGGCAATGAGTCCATAAGTGAGGGCTCCAGCCGTGCCCAGACAGCCTGACCAGAAAGAAAACAAGGGGGTCTTAACGGCACATCGTTCAAAAACCGGGAACACGAAGCGTTTCTTTACCCAAGGGCTTGTGAGAACGTGGCACAAGCTAGCCGGCCACGTTGCTGAAAATGACACTCTGGCCTCTTTCAAGAAATAACTGGACCCTTGGATCAATTCGCTGCTAGCTACCCGACAGGCTGGATGGGCCTAATGTCCTCTCAGTTGTAACTGCGCATGTTCAAATCAGACACTAGGATAAAAAGTCCCCGTGGAGCAGGCAGCAGGTCACCTCCTGGGAGAGCCCGGAGGGAGCAAAGGGCAACAGTCACCAGGAAGATGTGAAACGAGGCCTGCTCACCTTCCTCTGCCAGTGGCCACAGACTTGCAGGAGCCTTCATGCTCTCCTGCTCGACGTCGGCACACTGAAAACCTCCGTTTATTATTACAATTCATTCATAACCCTGCAAAATCAAAACTCACCCTTGATCTTTCTCTTCCATTATATTACCTGAAAGTGGCAACTTCCTGTATACAGAAGGTGCTTATTAGTTATCTGGAGACATTGATAATGATGTATATAAACACAGTTAATCCCTTATTAAATGTAAACATGGCATAGTCTGCAAGTTATTGGAGCACAATTATGAGGTACTTATTCTCCACTGATACAAGGCTAATAAGCATAGCTTTGGATATTTGACTGCCTTCTTTATTTCATTTTATTCTGTGATAAAAATTACCAGTCTTGCTTGCTTCAGGAAATAACCCTTGACGAAGCGGTTTACTACCTCAAATCCTCTCTGCTAATACCCTGCTTTTACATCAAGGTGACGAGAACAGCTTGGTGAATGACAAGCCAGGACATTTTCACACGTCTGCACCCAGAATGACTTAGCAGTTTTACCTCAGTGAGATGTAGCCTGCAGCTCTCAACTGGCAGCCCACTGAAGCTAAGCAGGGTTGAGCCTGGTCAGTACCTGAGTGAGAGAGCTCCTGGGACGCTATGGTTTCTGCTGGAAGTGGTGTTAGTGGGACCAGCGGGGGACACCCACCCTGCGGTCTGTGTGGGTCCTAATGCCCCTGTCTTTCCGATGAGACGTTAAACCGAGGTCCTGACTCTCAGTAGTCATCCCTGGGCATTTCTCAATAAGAGTAGGGAGTTATCCCGGTGTCAGGGCCAAATTCCCCCCCCCTCAGCCTTTACCGTGGCCTCCAAATTGTCCCCATGTATGACAGGCTTGCACTTGCCCTGCGATGGACTGGCACCCCGTTCAGGGTGTACCCTGCTTTGCGCTCGTAGGCCCCCTGCTGCCCGCGACACCGTATGGTATAAAGCGGTTTGGTAGCAGACATGACCTCAGTGAGATATTCAATGTCTTTGAGATTGTTTTTTTTTTTCATTAAACAAAGCATAAGTAGTGAATGAGTAGTCTGTACCTACATAAAAAGCAACAATAGCAACATAATGCCCGCATGCTTTGCTTTACGCTCGTCAAAAACGTTCATGGAAAAAATGTAGGTTTCTTTTTTCTATAAAAGGAACAGGAACAACCCACAGCAACCACGGTTAAAATAATAGGTAATACTGTCAACTCTCTGCTAATACCCTGCTTTTACATAGTTGCAGTTGTATAACCGTAAGACATTTATGTAACTCACCTATGGGCACAAACGGGTTTTCCTTAGTTTTTCTGATAAACTTTGCTTTGAACCCTTCCTCTCTGGGCCTAGGAGCAGGAGCAAATCCTTCGATTACAGGGGGTTTAGTCAAGTCGAACCCCACAGATCCAGAATGAACTGTCTCAGAAACCTGAGTTTGCCCTACAGGCGTTGTGGCAGCAGCCATGTTTGCTTTCCGGAAGAAGCCCGGTCACGTCACGGCGTGAGCGCACGCAAAGCGAATTTCGCGATTGGTCAGCCTGCGACAGTGGGCGTGGTTTACACAAAGAGGAGTGTTTGTTTAATTCTCGTAAATGATTGGTCACGCTAAAGAAATGGGCGGGGTAGGTGTGTTTTTTTTTGTTCCCTGTGGCTGAGTTTCAGTCTCCTATAATTTCATGATATTGTAGTTCGGGACAGCTGAGCTCTGAACTGCTCAGATGCCTGACAGAAGACACATGCTTCTGTAGGTCAATTTCGCAATCAATATATTTATTGATGAGACTTCATTGGATCATCCAAATGTTGATCGGTGACACTTAAAAGTTGTAAATTGCTTTCCTTTTTCAAAGTGTACGGCAAATTATTTAAATTGTATGCAGTTACACTCATCATAGTGTATGAATAATTGATATGCATAATACTATTTAAATACTAAATAAATACAGCTTTTTTAATTTAAAAAGTCATCAGTTGTTCGTCATTTATTTTTATGGATTTTCCGTACACTACCTTTGTATATATCTGAAAGTAGAAAGCGCGCACTTTTTTATTTTTTTTGATTTATTTTAATGAATTTTTAATTTGCCCGTCTACACTAAAATCAACGGTCTCCCTCTGCTTTAACAGACTTGTAAACCACCCAGATCAATCAGTCAGACACACTGCACGGGACATCCACACTCCGGAGTGGTGTGGGAGGTCGGGGTCTTTAGACACCAGGCTTAAAACTGAGGCAATTTGTCAGAAGATAAGTGAAAAAGAAAATGCATTTCACTTTCCAGCTTTCTCAACAGAAAATCAATTTAGCTTTGTGAAGTATTAGAGTTCTCGATCCAGATGCCAAAAGAGATTTCACTGGTGACCAGAATGCAGCTCATAATTTTTTTTAAAAAAAACGACTCTTGATTTGTATATAATTGAATGTATAAATACATGGGATCATAATTTCCAACCAGCACACACGGAAAACAGCGAAGCATTTCACACAGTTGGAGAAACTGGAGGTCTCCTGAAGGTGTTAGGTGCAAACGGTAGAAACAGTATTGTCGAACAGAACATCTGCTAAATCTTACTGCCCAAGGATTGAAGTGAGTGACCACTCCTCTCTCTGGCAGTTTGCAAAATGCTCTCACCACGGTCATTCTCATAAAAGAATTTCTGAATTCTTAGCAAAATAATATTATCCACTGCTTTTATTATATTAAATGCTTATTGTGTTTTGTCTGTGACAAACATAATTAGACTGTAAATCCCTTTTTTATGTCCATTAATGGCCATCTTGCGTCAAGAAGGAGTTAACTTCTTCAGATGAATCATAACAGTACTTAGTTTAAGATTTTGAGGATGAGATTTTCCGCAACTCGTGACATTTCTTTTACAATATTACATACATCGTGCCTGGTCTGTACTTCTGCAAAGAATCGCTGACTCTGGTGCGCTTTCATATAAACGAACATTTTCCAAGCTTACTGATAAGTAGAAATACTTCTGACAGAAAATAAATGTAAGTATTTTATTTATTAAATAACTTTTTTTCACCTGATGTACTTCACAATCCCGCAAGTACACATTTGCTACTTGAGTTGACAAGGAAGGCATGACTAGTGATTTTTCAAAAGCAGTTGGCAGATTGTAACTGATAATTGAATGCACAGTGGGATGCTATAACTCACAGAGCTCAGAAAAATATCTGTCTGCTGAACAAGGCTAATCTATTAATTTAAGAGTTTTCGAAATTCATTGAAGACGTGCTGTGGGAATTCTTAAAGATTCAACATTAATTTAATAGGTTTTAATGAAATGTAGGCATTATAGCACTGATAGCTGTTCAATTTTATGAAAGAATATTTAGGTCAGGAAAATTAAGTAGATTTGTACATGTTATAAAGGTTTTAAGTACACTGAGATCATTCCAAATAAATAAATAACATTCATAATTGTTAATAGGCAGACACATAGCTAAAGGCTTTTAAGAATGGGCAAATTACAGTGTACCAATAAATATAACACTTAAATATGACATTTTCTATATGAGGAATAAAGACTTTTGCCTCAAAAATTATTATTAAATAACTAAATATTGTGTACACAACATAGACCTTTTTTTTGCTTTTTTTCACACACAGCTTCTTATATTCTACATATTTATGTGCATCCATACATATAATATAAACACAGGATTTCTGCATTAATCTATAAACACCCACACATCTTTTTGTAACATGATTCATTTTATAGCTCTAAAATTGCCAAATAAAATGACATTTTCAACACAACCTCTCTTTTCGCAGTTTCAGGATGACTACCCTCACACCGGATGCTTTGCAGGGAACATTTTATGCGATGTCAGCACCAGTGAGCGCAACTGAGAATGCTAAAGACAATGTATCGTCAAATTCTTCCGCTGGGGAGGAAGCAAGCTATCGATGTATTGACTCCACCAGCTTCCAGTTTGTCCTCCTCCCTCTTGTGTACACGCCAGTCTTCGTCTTGAGCTGCCTTGGAAATGGAACGGCCCTGTGGCATCTGTGCAGAACCTGGCAGAGGTCTTCTCAAGCCAAGGTTTTCATCGTCAACCTGATCATCCTCGACGTCTTGTTCACCTTGTGCCTGCCGCTCCAGATTTCTTACCACGCCCTTGGCAATATGTGGGTTTTTGGAGAGGTGATGTGTAAAATAACGAGTTGCCTCTTTTTCAGCAACATTTACGGCTGCACCCTGTTCCTCACCTGTGTTTGTGTGGACCGCTACGTAGCAGTGGTGCATCCCATCAAGTATCTCAGACTGCAGAGACCGTTGTACCGTGTTGTGGTGTCTTGCGTCATCTGGCTGATGTTTCTCTTTGTTGTCATGTTCATCTTCTCCAAACGCACCACCAATGTGCTTCCAGATGGCCGGATTGCGTGCATGGAAAACTTTTCCTCCAAGTCCTGGAGCAGCAGATTGGCCGCCATAAACATCATGTCTTCCATTGCGGGGTTCTTCCTTCCTTTCAGCGCCACATTGACCTGCTACGTCCTGATCGGGAAACGAATCATGGCCCTGACTCGAGGGAAGCAGAGCACGCTGCACTTAAAGAAAAAATCCCTCAGGACCATAATGGTGGTGATCGGGGTGCTCACCGTCAGCTTCCTTCCTTACCACATCATTCAGACTCTGCACACGTTGGCTCGGGTTCGAGTTCTGCCCAGCTCTTCCTTGCTTCGTTTCACCTGTGGCGCCCGTAAAGTAGTGATGGGTGTAGCCAGCCTCAACAGCTGCTTGGACCCTATAGTGTACTACTTAAGTGGAGAGGACATAAAGTTTGAATTGCCCTGCTTCTGTAAAGAGAACATCACAAACTCTACAGAAACCACATCCAATACCCAAAGATAATAAAGAGCTTCAAAGTTTAAACTATCCCACACTAAGCAAATAATTAACTAATTGAGACATTCCACACACTGTTACAAAAGCTGTGTACTGGTTGCTGTTCTCCGCTTTGTCCTCACTATTCAGTGAGTAGTAAGCTCTTAACAATCAGCCTTAGCCTGAAGTTGAAATCTTGCTTGGAAACAGTTATTAAAAAAGCTTGAGTGTCACGATCGAAATCCCTCCTCTTAAGGGCGCTCCGGTCCTTTCGTAATTGAGTTGATTTCATGCACCTGCCACCTGTTTAGTCCATATTTAAGCCTGGCGTTCCCGCTATTCCTGGCTCAGCACTGGGAGATGGACGCTCGGAAGCCTGCCTACCAGCAGTTCCAGGAAAGACCCGATGACATAGACTTCATCACAGCTTCCTGACCATCTGAGTCCGGGACTCGGAGCGCCTGGCCTCGTTACCCTGGTTTTATTCCCAGTCCCTGTTCCGGATCTTGTTTGGGGTTTTTTACTGTGTTTGTCTCGTCTTGGATGGATCCCCTTGGTTTTGGACCCTGGATTCCCCCTTTTGGACTGTCTGGATCCATTTGCCCTTGCCACGCCCCCCGAGCCCCGGATCACCGTCGTCACGCCCCCCTGTGTGTCTACCTGTCCTGAACCTCTACGTCTTTTCCCTGTCGTCCTTCTCCACTTACTTCCGGATTACACCGTCTGTATAGGGTCCTGAACTACGCTTTGCGGGAGCCTGGACCGGCCCCCGTTACGTTAAGGGCTTTCAGTCTTGTTGCTGCTCAAAGGTTTCACTTACTTAGTATCACAGACAGTTCTTATTTTTGAAAAAGGTAGCCTTGTGGATGCATGTAAATATTGTACTGTATTGTGCTTAACACGGTAAACAATCAATAATGTTTTTCTTTGTCATTTAGGGAATGTACTGGAATCGCATTTACAAAAAAACATCAAAATATAAAATCAAACAAGGATTTCCCAGTCCTCATGTGAGCACTGTTAGAAAATTCTTTTTGGATCAGTCGCAGAATAGATGTTAAACTTGTAATATAAAGGATGCATGTACAGGGATTAATTATTTCTTCAAAAACTAGGTGTGAAGGTTTACCTACTGTCAACAAAGCACATTAAAGATAAGAGACTTAGATGGGAACAGGTCAAAGTCCTGAAATCATTCAGATTTTTATATTTGTTCATTTTAATCAAAAGCGCACCGTTCTTTACTGTGTGGCAGAATCATATCTTACCAGTAATGAACTCAGTGAAGAAATATATTTGCAAGAATATAACTTAAAATTATGAGAGAAAGCATTCCCAGGTGGCTATTTTTTGGAGCAACATCCAAAATTATATGAATGGACTTGTATTTGTTATCGACCCAGTACAAATTTCTTGGTTTCAGAACGGTCCTCATTCAGGTCTGCTGCCTGAAAGGTAACTAACTGGACCTCAGCAGAAAAAAACGCTCCTTGTGGGACTGTGTGATAACAGTGTCATTCCCCCTGCGTCTGATCAACTCCCAGGAGCTGTTTACTTGGAAACAACAGCAAGCAAGCTGAGAAGAGCCTGCATGAAATTCTGTGTGCAGAAGCTGTTGGAAAAGGTACCCTTGAAGTTTTGACACTCAGGACTGACCGAAGAAACAAGTGAAATAAAAGTCTAAGCAGACCAATCAACTCATCAATTAGTACTGGAGATGAAAAACTAAGGTATAATGACAACCATCAGACAGTGTTCCTCCAGGACCAGGATTGACAGCTGCTGATCTAGGTTATTGCATTTTCCAGGGATTTACAAATCCTAGGATACAGCACAGCATGATCATGACATGTTAATACATTTACAAGAAAGTGTGTGTGTGTGGGGGGGGTGTATTCATTGTATATGGTATATGTATATTATAAAAAGGAAATGACACTATGATGTTATTATTTAGTTCCTCAGTAGAAATTGCTCAACAGGCAATTTCTTGTTGTGACAAGAAAGGGATGTAAGGAACAGCACTAGTTTCGCTGGGGAATTTCCTCATTTTACAACATTCAGTTTTCATATCATTGGCTATGATTCCTGCAATTTAAGAATTTCCCTAACAATAAATAATTTTGAACAATAATGAAATAACTCATCAGAAAAGTGCCAATTTTGGGTGTATGAACCATGTTGAGGTATTGCTGTACCACGAGTATGAAACTGTAAGATTCCTGTAAATGCAATATTAAATTCATTTTTGTTTAACGGTTATCGGCAATCTCAGCAAAACTGGCTAAGAGCTGCAGTTCAGTAGTTATTGTAAATCAGATTAACTCTCATTTATATGTACATTTATCTGGAATAAATAGGCTGTAAATGTTTTATTCCGTTTTTGAACAGTACTATATATAACATTACTTATATTTGTTCTTGTGCAAAGAAAAACTGATTTATTTCTTATTTGGTTGTCTACGATAAGCGTTTTAAAGAAAGGAAGAATTCGATGAGGATATTTAAGAGTTCTGAAATTGGTCTTTTCTAAACTTTACTCTATCTCCCTTCTCCCTTAACTTCTTCTTTGATATGAAGGATCACCTGCTTCTTTTGTATAAAGATGTTCATCCCATTTAAAGTTATAAATGTACTTCTATGTCATTTCCACTTGGTTCCTCTGGTTAATGATTTACTGTTTATTATAAAAGCATAGAATTGTTGTCATAAAAACATAAATGTCCAGAGATGTCACTGTTAATTTATGTACTGATGTACAAAACCTGTTTACATGCTTTATCAGAAAATTGTGTTTAGAGGATTTTGTTATCACAGCTCAGTACCCTTTTCTACTAAATCTCTAGATAAAGCCAAACATTTTATGCCTTCTTAAAATATGTGTAGACAAAATCAGCACAGATGTTCAATTCATGCGTGTCTCAAAACAGAAAAAAAGAATCCAGATTAAATCCTTGGTGACATTTTTGGTCAAGGATTGTATTCTGATTGTAACACACCAGTGAATTTAAAATATGGAAATCTGAGGCTGTGCTTTTAAGCAACATTTTAACCTTGGCTCATTGTTAAAGACTGCATTACACCACAGCTCATGACAACTTAATCCGCTTACAGTGGAAAGTTGCCAGTATCATTCAGTCATACAGGTCTGTGTTTCCTTATCACATTTCTTTCTCTTCATTGTGAAATAAAAAGGCACTGAAATTAAAGCAATTTACTGACAGCGGTGTAATATCTCAGTTTTTCAGATTTGCTTTATTGAAAGTTGCAAGGACAAAGACAAAGACAAATCAGAACATGGATTTTAGCAGCTAGCAAAAATCTGATAAAAAACATTGTTGCTAATATCAGTTGATCGAGAGCCATTTTTGGTCCATTTTTATGTTAATTTTTTGAATATTTGACAGCTGATTATGTGTGATGTGATTACATATTATAATATATGTTATAATATTTATCAACATTGATTGCTTTTGATTAACCTGAGACATATATGGATTCATAATTTATCACGCACGTAAGACTCCCATGAGATAAATCATTTGAAATGAGAAGCCAATTTGGTATTCTAGTGCCAGAAAAGTCTGGTGTTAGCGAATATGAATAGTTTATTGGCAATAATTGTGAGATTAATGAAACTCAACACTTACACTCTAAATATATTTAGGCCGGATGTGGCTTATCGCCAGGAAATATCAGGATTCTGAAGCACTTCCAAGAAAAGATGTGGAATTGAGTGGAGTTGATGTGCTTTGAATTCGTCTGGCTGGAAGTTTGGAATTAGATCAGATTAATGTTGAGTTTACACAATCAATGGAAGTCAATATGTTATTAGACTTTTAAACCTGTCTCTACATGAATAAACAATCAATGATCTCACCCTTTAATCACTTCGCTTTAATCATCGTTGTTAGTTATTAACATTTTCCGCTTTCTAATAGAGTCTATAAATATTAATCAAAATTACGAATACCGAAGGACTGCTGTTACTTGAAGCATTTTGGTTAATAACCCTGTGGTAGCACATTTCTGGCCTGTTAAAATCCCAAAGCATACGCCAACATGTTTTACATTACAGCCAGGATTACTGAGAGGCGCGTACTTGCCCAAGTTTCGTAAGAAAAAAAGTGTCTGCCCAATTTTTACTGAAATTTAAAATCATCGAGGCAGGAGCAACTGTAAACGAGCAAAAAGAGAAACGACATACACAACAGAGGGAGCTGTTTAGCAGGGTTGGACTGAAAGTCCTTCTGTTTCACTGGGACAACGGGGAAGAGCGCTTTTAGGAATGGTAAGACATTAAGTGTCTGGAGGTAATTCATTCATATAAGCGGGGTAGGTTTGGAAAAGTAGCTGGAACCTGCACCACGCAGAAATTCACGTTTCAACAAATTCAGAACATCGCCTCCTCTTTTAACTCGAATAACTGGAGGGGCTGGAGATTAATTTTGTATATTTTGTATCGAATACAGAAAGTAATATTCCAATACACGGAAATAATCTAGGGGTGACATTCTTTCAATCACCCGATGTTTTTAGTTCTGGCGATGGTAAAGTGATCTCCTCTTCTGCATTACTCCCGGTAGCCAGGAGATGGAGACAGCACAATACAAAATGTACAAAAAAATGAAGTTCCGCAAACTATTGATCTTGATTTTGTTACAGTCATATAGAGCCCAGAGCCTATGGGCGTTTTTGTACTGAATTAAGTTGTTCTGAAAATAGTCATGTACATAAATCTACATTAAATACTTTTCATTTCTTTCTTTTGACAAGTACATGAAGGCATACACGACACGTCTTATGTTTTGACCGCTGTTACAGAAATAAAATACCGTATCCTAAAGGTACCCGCTGAGCTATGAATAGGAAACAATAAGCAGATGTTCTAGATGTCTCTAGTCATGTCAAACAGCGAAGCCAAGGTTTGATTTGTCTATTGGCCATGATGAAACCGCTGAATTTTTGTCTCTATTGGTTTAACATGTTAGAATGGGTTTTATGTAAGATGCTAAAAATTCAACAACACTGCGTTTCAAATTGTGTGTGCATTTAGAATTCAGAAATAGTGAACGGCCTTAAGTTCAAATGTGCTCCCAGTTGAAATGATCGGTTTTCTTTTTGAACAGTTTACTGCCCTATACCTACAGGAACTAGCTTGGGGTGAAGATTGTTGAAAATAATTGAATACAACTTATACAAAATAAAGATGCCATTCGTTATAATCTTTTCAGA
Organism: Lepisosteus platostomus; assembly: GCF_059453375.1. NCBI lineage: Eukaryota > Metazoa > Chordata > Actinopteri > Semionotiformes > Lepisosteidae > Lepisosteus > Lepisosteus platostomus. Next base: position 40,407,036 of record NC_142623.1, read on the forward strand.
ACACTGGGAACCCTCTCCGTTGCTGCACATTTTAATGTTTTGATTCTAAAAAAAGTAGAAAGTTGAACAATAGTTAATTTTTGTTGCACGGCAGCCGCTATAATCTAGAATGCAGTTCAGTTGCATAGGTTACTCGGAGCCCTGTTTATTTATAACCTATCATTCGCAGGTTAAGTCGCTTCTGTAAAGCGCATCAAGCTAACAGCTCTCTCGTCTACTCTCATCATCTCGATCGTGGGTGTGCAGGAGGGCATTGGGACCCTATAGTTAACCAGGGATGGAAGAATTGACTGCTCCCTACAGCTGGATCTGTTGGAGTGCCTTCTAAGGAGCTCGGAAATGTTCAGGTCTCTCACAGAGTGCTTTGGTCCCTAGACCTGAGCCTGGAGCACTTAGCTCTGTTGTTCACGACACTGTTGTTTTTTTTTATGCAGCATACCTCCACTGGGTCATAAAGAACAGTAATTGTCCATAACCAGGATTTGTACTTGCTTCCATGAAAGGCATCAAAGGATGTTACCATTTATCCCCAAAATTGACATAAAGGATGACGTCACAATTCTTGGAGAAAGCAACAGCACAGCAGCAATCATTTCAACCAGCGTTTAGATAGCAGCTGTGTGCAAAATTCAGCTGTGGCAGCATTTTCAGTTTCAGTGCAAAGGCAAAAGGCAGTGCGGAATCACACCTATGGCTAAATTTCCCAGAAGCCAATGAATCTACCAGTATGTGTTTGGATTGTGGGAGAAGACTGCAGCACCCAGAGGGGGAACATACAAACTCCACACAGATAGCACCCCAGGTCTGGAATTGAACACAGGACTCTAGTGTGAAAAGCCAGCAATAACAAACACTGTGCCACAATGCTGCCCTAAATATTAAGAATTATGCAAACAGTTGTCCTACAACACTACTTTTTTAGCATGGAATAACAATTGTTCCTTTGGACGCACCAAGTGGAGAACTATATAGTGTAGTGATTCCTGAGATTTTTTTTTTATTCTACATTGTTTGTCTTTTCTTGGCAGCCATGCTTAAATCTACATAAACATTTCCTTTTCAGAGAGCCGGCTTGTTCCATGCTTCAGGTTAGTGATAATTAGGTAGATTCATTCCTGCAGCTCTTTAGATCTGTGATCTCCTTATATGGGCACTTTCTAGCGCACAGAAAAAGAACTCCGCTAGACCTGTATTGAATAGTTTTCCTGTCTGGTAAAGCATTCTTCAGATCAAAGACCTGTGTTCAGCACATAAACAAAGATCAAGCAATACCTGGTTCAAAGAAACATTTCAAAATCTTGATTTTAAATAAGAAATCAGGGAATTCCAAAGTGTGACTTGATTTTTCTTGGGTTTTATTTTCTGCGGTTCGTTCGTTCGGAACCGATTCGTTCCAGATTTTAACATGTTTTTGGCCCAAGGAAGAATCTGATTGTTTCTGTTGCTTTTTCATTAGTGAAGCTGAAATGTGTTTGATGTTTTGTTGTAGCAAACAGCTCATTAATTTATTTTATATCAACGAGGCAGTGGTGTTAGTAAATACAGTACACTATAGATTGATTTGAACTCTGATAATATTAGGTATTTTAGTTGATGAACATGAGGAGGAAATAATCTGGCAAAAAATGGATGCTCAATTTTATTTTTTTAGGTACATTTTTTAAGAACAAAAAAACAGACTTCACTGGAGTTTAACTCAAGGCAGCAAAAGAAAAGAGCTGCATTTCACCCAAAGTAGTCTTCTGTTCACTGTCGGATAACTGACAAATGTTTGTTACCTGGCAGGGCTTTCTGGCAAGTGATGAGGAAAGCTGTATCTAAAAAAAGCACGCTTCGGATAAAATACATAAGCACCTTTAAAAGAAGTTACATAATGAACTGGTGGCAGAGGATAGTGATTAAGGTTGTGGATTCATACTGTAACTAGCTTCTCCCTGCGCACACTGGTATTGTATCACAAGAACATAACAAAGGAAAAGAAAGGCGGCCATTCAACCAGTCTAACTTGCTTGGCTGCTGGTTGGAGGATCACATCCAACTGCTTTGTGAAATAAGCCAGGGTCTTCGTTGGCTTCAGTGACATGAACTTTCCAATAATTCCTACCGGTGTCCTTATATTCAAATACTCCCCTCTTGCTTCTGAAGACGTCTGTTGGGTTGGCTTTGTCGTGGTCTTTGGGGGCTCAAAATTTGTGAATCACATTGTTCCTTCTTCTCTGTTCAAGACTAAGAAGATTCAGTTCCTTCAGCCTGTCAGGGAGGGACAGTTCCCTGAACCACAGGAATGTACGTGGTTGCTCTTTTCTGGACTGATTCCAGAGCACCGTATTGTCTTTTGTATTGCAGTGACTGAAGTACTGTGGTCAACGCTGCTCTTGCCAAACAGCAGTGGAGTTGAATTGGTTAGGGTGTCATGTTATTATACAGAAATGATGGAAGATTAAGACTAACAGTAATACATCATTTATTTATATAGCGCTTTTCCAAACCCCAGGATGCTGTACATAGTGATAAAGAAAAGCACAATAAAAAGTAAAAGAGAAAAATAAACAAGAGCATTCGGGTTCGTACAGAATAAACGTGGGACAACGTGGTTTGGGTTTGAAGACATTCAAAGAATTTTAAATTTACTGTAAATTGTTAATGTAAAAACGTTCTGTATTGTTAGCAAAAAACCCAAAACAAACATTTGCTAACACTACAGAAATCAACTGGGATCCCGAGAGCTAAAATAAAATGCCAACATGACATTTCAGCTGGGTTCAGTGACATCATAAAACCAACACTTTCAAGTCGATGATTAGCAGGGGGGGTCATGGGGGTCAGATTATACACCACTTTTATCCCGCAGCTGGGCTCGTCGAGCAAAACGATCTAGTGTAGGTGCTTAGTTGTAAAAACGAGCTGGCTGCAGGTCAGACGTGTGTGTTAAGCGGCGAGATGGGAGAGCGCAGCACCGCACAGCCCCATGCCAGCTTGTACCTGTAGATGGAGCGCGGAGAATTCGTGGCAGCGCTCCCAATGACGTCACCCGGGCTGTAGGTTTTTCCTTGTCTATAAAAGGAAACAGAAGGCAAGTTTACGGCTGCTCGTGGATACAGTTGGACTGGCTTACAAGGAAAACTTAGCACATAGTAATTAACTTTTTTTAAAGTGCAAAGATAAAAAAAAAAGATCGTTAACGATGTCCGCCAGCCAGAAAGGGGCTCCGGAGGTAACTGCCATATAACACGATTGCTTTTGCGAGTTACACAATATTTGTGTTCTGTACTCATAAAAAAACGTTTACATGGCTCTGGTAATATCTATACAAGGTTTTTTTAATGGAAGTTTTGTTTGGCGTTGGCGTTTGGAGGCGGAAAAGAGGGAGTGGTCCACTCTTTTCCTAATTCTTTTTGTAAATTGTTCTTTTAAATTTTATAGGGCAGGGTGCTCAGAGATTGAATCCTTCTGCACAGACGAGATGTGTTTTCATAAGGACGTTATCTGCGTTTTTTTTTGCGTTTAGACCTAAGTAATCAAACGCGATCTTTGCAAGTCTGAGCAACGCTGCGTGGATAATTTGGGTGGGTCGAGATTTGTGATCACGAAAGCTCCTTGAGAGTTTCCTTTTGTAAGCTGGCTGTGAATCCGTTCGTGTAAAGGCGAATCAAGTTCGTGCACTTAGCATTTGTGCTAAAAGTGCTAAAAGAGCAGATATTTCATGTTCGTCGATGTTAAGTTATGCTGCGTTTTTTTTAAGTTTGTGCACACATTGTCCCAAAATAAACGCACTGATATCATTTTGAATATTATTCAAATAGTTTTAATGTGACAAGAAAAGTGTCAATTTCTGATTGCATGCCAGCAATCAAACGTTATGTATTAATCGAGATCTCCTCTGTCGTTTCCAGAATTGCTTAGCTATTTGCTTGGGTCAGCATTTAACCTGAAATGATCAAACACTCGTCAGGTCAGCGATATTATTTGCTAATGTTTTTTTTGGGGGGGGCTGTAAGTGATGTGGTTTTGTTTAGTATCTATATTGCTGTGGTTAAGATGTATGAAAAGGAATAGATGGTACTGTATATAATTGTCACCCCCCTACCAAAAAAAGTGTGCATTAGTGTTTTTATGGTGACGTCGATCAAAAATAAAGATCTAAAGTCCTACAGATTCAATATATGAAACGTGACAACACTTTCATTGTTGTCCGAACCGAGCAATGTAAAACTTCACTAACGAACTTGGAATTGCGTTATCACCTTAGGACAGGGCAGGTGCTTTTTAGCGTTAGTGCCCTCTGAAAAGAGAATCTCTTTCTGGATTGTATAGATCAGCGTTATTTTGTGTAATGCTTCTTCTTGGGAAGATATTGCGAATTCTGTGAATGGCATTCTGTTCTGAAATAGATCTTGGTATATGCAGGTATGCTAACCTTCTGTTATGATTTTGGTCATTTATCCGCCTCACAGTTTTATCCAGATTCTTTAACGTACCCATTTATACAGTGAGGTATTTTACTGGTGTAATTTGAGGGGTGTACTTTGCTGAAGTTTACTTTATAAGTAGTACAGTAGTGCCTCATCTAGCCTTGAAATCTATATACATTATATTGCTGTAAACACAGAGCATCAACCTCTACTCCATACAGCTGCCTGTACAGTTTTCATTTGTAATTTGAGGTTTTTTTTATTATATCCTAAAAATGTAGAATTTATTCTTGGATATATGGGAGGTCCGTTCTACCTCGTAAACATCACTGAATGCCTTGTCCTCAGTGGTCAAAGCTCTTCTCACATTTTGCTTCTACATTACTGAGGTTAAGTGAAAATCAATGAGTTTCCCTGAGCCCGACAGCTTATCAGATCTCTGTAACATGGTCAAGAAACACTACAGGGCTGCATTCCAATAGTGTATTTTACAAACCTTCACTCTCCTGACCTACCCTCGCTCACAGTTTTCTGAGTTTGACACATACGAGGAAAGGTTTTCATGGTTTAACACACTAGCATAGTGACTGCAGAAGTGTGGCAGAAAAGTCGGCTGGAGTTGCGGTGAGTATTGTAGGTTTTAAGGCTCGCTACAGAATTTCTCTTGTGTAGAGGGCAGTTCCAATGAGTTTTTGATCTGGACCATGTACTGTGTTGTGGGTGTCTGTGCATGTTGGTGTTCAGCTGGTGGTACTCTTGACATTAGTTGCACCATTCTGTAGTGAGAAGACGAAAATTGCTTTTCATATAACGGCTTACTGCTTATAAAAATATAAGATGTAATTGTGCTAAATCCTTGGATGTCTTTTTTTTTTTTTGTCTGACCTTTATGAAGCCTTTGTTGAAAGAGGGTTTTGCCATGTGATATATATATATACATACTACTGTGGAATTAGCCATTTATATTTGAAAGGAATTGTGTACATTGGACTGTGTTATTTGACACTCATGCTAGGAATGTTGCAGGGTATTGTTCTTCCATCTGCATAACATTGATCAGTTAAGACCCTTGTTCTACACGTCTGATGCTGAAATATTGAAACTCGCCTTTATTTGATCAGACTACCGTAATTCCTTAAATATGGGGATGTTTGTATGATATTCTCAAAGGGCTCGTTATATCCAGAACTTTGTGGCTTGTCTGCTTTTTGAAAGTATTCTACTGTACGTCAATGCTAACTCCTGTCCCCTGTGAATTGAACTTGCTGCAGTCTGCTGATTTGGGCTTTGCCAACGTATTCTAATGAAGATCAGGATCAACACAAAGGCTAACTTGAGTCTTTTTCTTGTGTAGTATCACATCTGTGTGAAGTTTCAAATGCAAATTTATATGTACATTTTGCAGGATCAAGTAATTGAAGAAAACGGGGTCAGAGAGCAGTCCTAGTTTTTCAAGGAACGTTGCAAATCTCAAGCACAACCTCTTGAATGTTCGGCTGTATATCAGTTGAATTTGTAGGGATAATAGGAGCTGTTTTAAGGAGGCACATGCTAATGAAATCAATTTATATATTAATTTCCTAAATACTTAGTCGGAGATTGTCTGGGACCTTTAAGAAAACTTTGTAAGCACATTCTGGGTTCAGCTTCAGAACACAATCAGCCAGGCAAGAAAACCAGGACAGAAAATCTCTTTTTGCAAACAAGAGCCATAGAAACAAATGGGTTTCTCACAACACCGGTGTGAGGATGAAGGGGATGTCATGCCAATGGATTAGACACTGCTGTAAGAATGTTCACTGGTGGACTAAGTAATATTGGTTTGGTTACTGAGAGATGCAACAAACAATGAAGGAAGACCACCTGCAAGATGATGTCTTAAACTGTAACTTTGCAGAAAAGAGAGGAAAACCTAGAAGACTTACCTGAGAATCCTGCAGAAACTATTGGGAAGAATTGCTAAAAGTTAATAATATGCTGTTTAAATATTTAATTAACAACGGGGTCTTGTTGTCGGTGTAAAAATGTCTAGTGGGATTGATGTTTCTAGTATTTGTCTTGTGTAATGGCTAATAAGTGTCTTTATCTGAAAACATGAGATGCAAAACCTTTTGTGAATAAGGTAATTCACCTATCTTGGAGACAAAGCAAAACGGACTGACATAATTGTATTTCTTTGTCAGGCCAGAGGGACGCTGGTAGTTCACTAGGTTTGTTTTGCTCTTGGATGTTCATTAAACTTGAAAGACGCTAAGTGTGAAAGTCACAACGATGTCTTATTTTTGTTGAACTGAATGTCACGCTTCATAATGAGCGTAAGAAGGTAGAATAAGTTCATAATAAGGTAGAATACAGTGAAAATAAGATTTAAAGTATTGGGGTTAGGCATGCTTAGTGCTAAACTCTAAATGTAAGTGTACCATCTCAAAGTCTTTTAATAGGTATCTAATGGAGGAATTTTATTTAAACGAACAGCAACTCCCAGTTAAACTGTGATTTTTCATTTCACAGTTCAGTACATCTTGTCCTAGCTTAAAGCATAAGCACTCCTAAAAAAAAACTATTTGAAAGTTTTGTCTGTAGTGTGATTTCATTATTCCGTGTTTCCAGAGGTCCTTGACTGGTTGCAGCAATTTGGTTTAAATGCACTCTATTCTGTGACAGTGATTGGTTTCGTTAAAAGGTTTCCAAAGAATAAACTGCAGTCTGCAAGCTCAGAAGACCTGCACAGTAAAGGACATGGGGAAAAACAGGAAATAATTTGGTGGAATAACTTGCAGAATGCGATGGTTTGGCACTTCAAAGTGCATTGTGGTTATTCAGAGAGATTTGTATACAGTTGTAGAGAATCTGTTTCCTCTCTTTTTCCTGAGTAATATACTTGTGGGACCTCTCTGTAATAAAAAATAACAAAACTAAGGAGGGCAGCACAGCTATAGATGTCGTTAATGTATTGAAAGCAAGCCACACTACAGATCACACCAATTGGAATACTGTTTGGTGCTTTCAAAATATCAACGACATCCTGCCCTTTGTCGCAGGGGAACACTAGCACCAGAATAAATCCTTAGAGTGAAGTTCCCCCATAAATGCATCTTTTTAAATGCGCTGTAGCAGTTGGTGCAGTGTTCTTCTCTAGTCCCAGGTATCCAAAAACTGTTCACTATTTTAATGTAGCCTTAAATATAGGAAAAATCGGTTTAATTTTGGTTTGAGCAGAATAACTACAATGTCTAATGTGTAGAAGAAAACCAAAACTCATTTAACCGTCTTGCAAGAAGCTCAAGCTTAGTGGAATTGGGTTTTCTGTTTCTGGTAAAAACTGAAACCGGTAGCTGAGAGCCAGTTGTCTCCTGTATTCTTACTACCCTCTTCTCAACTCTTTGACTTTTACAATCAAATTTTCTTTTTTTTTTTTCAGGAACAGCTGCTAGCTGTTCAGTCCCCTCCTTGCTTCTAGTTGGAAACTGAAGCCTCTCAGAATATCCACCAAATTCGAATTATTTTAACATATAGGTCATTAAAAACAGGTACCCTTTTTTAGGCATCCTTGTAGGAGACGTACAAAGATGTTGAAGTTTCTGTTTTCAAACCGGTCGGACTGAGAGGCTTTTATCAGCAGAAAATCTTCAAACGGGCTTTTGTACCTGACAATTAATTTGAGTGGCTCAGCTGGGCAAACTGACCAGTGAGAAGGGTCAGTGCTCCTGTCAAGGAGTCACGGAGGCTTCTCATTGCCAATGCTGAGCTTAGTCAATAAAGATTTTGATTTGGACAAAGAGTGCCCATTTAAAGTTATTGGGTTCTGCTGCAGAAATAAAAGACAGTCTCTTTAAAGCTCTTAAATACTACCTCCCACCCCCCCTTAATTGCTAGCTCTGTTACATTATGTCTGAATGCATGTGATGGTTGCAGAAAAGAATGTTGACTTGTCTCCCCCCCCCCCCCCCCTTTTGATTGTCTCTTCCAGCAACTATTGGTTAGAATATGTGAGCTAAGAGCCAGGAAATCAGGGTGGCTGACGTTCTCTCTGAGCTGTGACTCACTGGGGTGTTGGGCTGAAATAGTTCGGTGTAGTTTTACATTCCTTATATAGCCTCTGAGCAGCGTGAGGAGAGAGCAGGAGAGCCTTTGCCGGGACAGGAGAAGGGAAAAGACTAACAGCGGTAAGAAAATGAGATTCCTTGAGTCCTACTTTCCTTTGAGTTTCAGAGACTCGGGTTTCAGGGTAGACCCTGAAGACGTCGCACAGAGGAAAGTATTGAAGGCTGTTTTTGTGGACATCGATGGCTGTTTGTTTGGCAAACTAGGATCGTAATTGGTGTAAAGGATCATCCTATGCATTTCAAAAATTGACCTTGCCCTTTAGAGCCACAGGAGACTTGTGTGAAAATACCGTTTGCTGATTTCATTGTAAACCGGCAGTGGCATGCTTCATTTACATTCAGTTATCCGGGGAATGTAAAGACGTTTGTGCATTTGTTTTTTTGCACTTTCTTCAGGTGTCTATTCTGGTAACTGTATATACAGCATTGCTGTGGCAATACTGATGTTCTCTGGGGACACTTATTGCAAGGCTCATTATGGTGGTTGAAAGAAAGATGACAGCTTAGCTGTGATATATATATATATTGAAGGAATTCCCTGCCTGTCCTGTTCTGTCAGTCGTGAGTTGAGAGGAATTTATTGACCTCTCTGCAGAGCTCTTCCACTATCCTTCTGATTTTCACGTTGTAGCTTTGCAGTGGCACAAAAGTAACATGGGGGGGGGGAGGAAGATTGATTATTGCAAATCTTCAAATGAAGGGATAGATGAACTAACTACAGATGAAGGGATAGTGACAGTGTGCTAAAGGACACACACATGGCTGTTTCATGTAAACTGTGTTTCATACTGTACTTCAGCCCATATTGTCTCTTGGCCTTTTTTTGTTGTTGTTGTTTTTTTCTGAAAGAAGAACATTTATTTACTGACCAATAAATCAGATTTTAAGTAGTAGATTGCGGATTTGCTCACAGCACACAGCTCCTTGTCTGTGAAACCTCTAAACATTGTTTTTTCCCCATAATGAATAACAATGCTGTGTTTAGGACAACAAAGTAATAAATGTAGGGTGCGATCTTTTCCTATTTTTTTAAACTTATTCTGTCTGCTGTCTCCATATCAAGATCTCAGCATGGTGCTCTCCTTCGTTAAAATCTGATCAGTATATATCTTAGTGGGGAAAGAGAAATCGAAGATTATGCAGGCAAGTTAAAATATTTTTGTGATGCTGGGTTTCTTTTATAGAGCTTGATGCTTTAATGAAAGGCACAGGCATCAGTATTCCACTGGTGGTTGAAGTGTAGGAAGTCCATGTGGTGCATTTCAGCGCTGTCATTATTATCTAATCAAAAGCCAACACCACAATGTTAAGAACCAGGAGTGTGAAGCCCAGCCAGTCAGTCCCCGTTCCCCCCCTCTCTTCCACCTTGATCCAACAGGAAGTCTCCGAGTGCTTTTGTTTCAAAGATGTTTCCTGAACACACTGGAGAGCCTAATCAGTCATCAACAGGGTGTTAGTGAAACTAGCTCAGGCATCGTATACTGTGCGTTTAAACTAAAAGGCAACATTTTTAGTTAAACTGCTTCTCTTTGTACATGTAATGCAGACTTTCCTTGCATTTATAAGAATCTGATAGGGATGAGCAGATCTCTTCATCTGACCGTGAACTTGCATGAAAGACTATACTTCATGTGTGTTTTACAGGGCAGTACGTGAATACAGATGTAAATAAAGTATAATAATTTAATTGATAGTGGGTTGTCCGTTGGGAAATTGTGATGAATCCCATGGTCAGTGCAATTACTGTGAATCGGTTCCGTTTTTACAAACTCGGTAAAGAGTGCTGGACTCCTCCAGATGCAGTAACAAATATAAAACTAGTGCCATTGTCAGCAACTGATCTATTTTTGTTTGTAAAGTGGAGTCTCCAGGGCTGACTGGCTGTTCATCACTGCTTAAAAGATGCATGTGCATTGATTATTCTTGGACACAGCACATGTATAATTTTTTGTTCTTTTCCTGTCCAGGCCATGAATACATACACCGTGACACTTAAGGGGCCAGCTCCCTGGGGGTTCAGACTGCAGGGAGGGAAGGACTTCAGCATGCCCCTCACAGTCTCCAGGGTAAGAGCTTGTTTTCTGGCTTTCTCTCGCATGCCTGGGCCCTAAATCCTGGTGGAGTGTAAAAGTTGCTCTTGCATCCACATAAGTGCACCTGGTGAAAGTCTGATTGAAGTTGAGCCACTTGCATACCTACCCAGCACAGGAAATTCCTGTGAAGCCCACACAGCACAAGCCCTGGTGCAGCGTGTGTAAAGCTTATTAGAGCTCCTCAAGCAAATAAGAGGGATGGTTTCATTTAAGTGGGGTAGCAAAGACTGCATTATTCTGGTATGTGTGCATAAGCAGAGTGCTGCAAGGCATATAGTCCATGGGCATCGCCTGTCCATGGCAATGACGCTTTGCTCTGCAAGCAACAGGTTTTGTTTGTAAGCACTGCTGTTGCTTTCGGGACTGACTGCAGGGGGCCATTTCTGAAAATGGCCTGGGTATCTGCGCCGGGACATTTTACTGCGTGATAACGTATCCGCATGCGTTGCATTATGGGTGGGAGGTGTTGAGCCCAGTGGTTTCCAGCTGTTCTGTCGAAGTGCAGCCAGCTGATTACTGGCACTAGACGCGTGAGGAGCTGCGTTTCATGTGTAGTAGTCGGTCAGGCTTTGATGCCTAGAGGCTTGGAGACCTGTGGGGAAAGTGTTGAGTACCATGCCCTTATTATTGGATCAACGACGAGCTATGAATACAGAAAATAAATATGGGGGAGCTTTTTTTCCCTAATGGATTGAAACCCCTTCACATGTTTATATTCTTGCCTGTTGTATGTAGAGGCAAAAGTTAGGAAATGTCAGCTTCAGTTTGATTTCCAAGTCCTTTTTTTAATAAAGGAACAGATTGATGGCCGTGAGAACAATTGTTTTTTAATTTATAACACAAATAAATTGCAAAATCAAACGACATTAAGACACGATTTTTACTCGCCCTCTCCAATTTCTAAATCCCTGTGGATTATAGTAATCCAGGATGTAGCCTGTCTTCGAGATTTTAGTTCATGGAAGAATTTCCTGCGTGTTTTTTTTAAGCTTTTTTTTTTCCTTGATTTTAGTGAATGTGTGCATGTCTGTATGTGTTCTGACACTGGATGTGTTTCTAATTTATTGAAGAGGGCATACTTTCTGGTATTCACTGAGAATTCAGTCTTGTCAAGGCTGAGTTGGACTCTTGAATACACTAGTCAGTTACGACATCCATTTTAGGTAATAAGTGATCTGGTATCCATTCAAAGGTTGAGCTCCATTCAAGTCCTTTTGGATAGTTTACAAGGCAATTAAAAGGCCTTCCAAAACATGGAGGTCATGCAAAGCAAATAAATAGTTGCTCTGCGTCTGGTGACCTGTTTGTACAATGATAATAACCATAGCAACTTTGTTTTTCTCCAGTTCTACCTGGAGCTCACTGGAATTTAGACTGGACTGTATTTAGTTCATTATTGCATGAGTGTGTTGGAGTCTATCTAGAGACCCCGCTGAGAGCTGTGAGGCCAGTTGGGAGGACTTGTGCCCTCAACCTGGATTAAGCCGTTTCCATGACTACTGTATCCACTGGATGGGGGAGGCATGTTTCAGATTTTGAGGTAGAGCGTTTAGAGACTTCCCCCAGCCTTCCAGATTCAAATGGTCATTTATATCGACTTTTTTTTTCTTGGTTTTTACAGAATAAAAAAAAAGTCTGACAAAAAGACTAATGGTATCCATTCGAATTCCCAGTTGTCTCTTCTCAAAATCGCACGTTTCTGGAGAAGCCTGTCGCTGCTTGACACCAGACGCTGAAAAACAACTTGATCAGCACTGCCTCTCCCTTCTCTAGAGCTTATGATTTCATTCTTTTTTTTCTGCGAATTGTCTCCCAAGACAGGCTTCCCCACAAAAGGAAATGCTGCGATTCATTTTGCTCAAGAACTCCGTGTTCTGCTCTGCTTATAGGTCAAATAATTGTAGTGCAAGCAATTGCAGCTGTACGTACGGCCCTGAGTGCCTTCAGCTCTCCTCCTGCCCTTCTCTCTCCCTTTGCCTTGTATTTCCAGCCCTTATTTGTACCGTATTGCTTTCTGTATACAAGGGTCCAGCATCCCAGCTAACTGTTGCCAGTGGGCAGGCATTCAGCAGTGCTGTGCGTTAATAAATCTTCAAAACCCGGAGTCGTTTATCGTTGTCTCAATTCTTTTGAAAACGGAGGCCTGTTCTGTAAATATTATGACGTGGTTTATCTTTGTCAAGGTCTGCGGTCCTCCCTCAATTCCTGACATTACTGTAAATACTCGCTCCCCAGTCCTCCCCTGCACTGTTGCACACCGGGAAAGTCTGTCCTTCCGTAGTCGTTTTGGTTTAGAAACGCTTAAGCTCTCCAACCGCAGTCTCGAATTCCACTCTGCTGTAAAGTCAGATCGATTGTCTAGCAGTAATAGGAATACCATGCACTGCTCTAAAGGAAAGGCTGCACTTCAATCGCCTTGCCCTGCCATCTTGGACAGGTTAAGAGCTTGAGCAACGTTTCCGTCCTTATTTTAATAACTCAAAAGCATGGAGATCTTGTGGGGGGGTTTCAGTGTGGTTTTTGTTTTTAATTTTGAACATAGAAATAAAAGTGGAAAGAAAGATCCCCCCTCCCCCCCCACTATCATGGGGAAGAGCCTATAATTTTGGCAAAAGTGTTTACTTAAGAAAGGGCATTGAAAACAGATGTGTTGTCGGTGAGATGGCAAGACGAGGCTTGAGCCCTGCATATTTATTGTTGGTAGGAATTTGATTTCAGCCTCCACGGGCCTTGCGCCTCTCTGGATGGGGGTGCGCGAAGGCGTGTGTTAGCAGGTGGGGGAGTGGAAGGGGACCCTCAGGCCGCTATGCTGAGATCACCTCGCAGCACAGTGTTAAAAATAAATTCTCCACTGCTGGGCTTGAGTTACAGCATTATGAAGTAAGAAGCTGCTGTTTGTTTCTGGTTCTTTTGGAATGCTGGTACATTTTTCGAGGTCTTTGTAATGTGACCATGTGCCCGCTGCTTTATTTGGAGTGTTCAATTTTCACGAGAGAAGTTCGTCCAAGAACAGCAGAGAGCACTCACATTTTAGGACATGGCTGGCCCAGAGCCAAATAAAACTGCACAAGAGAAGTCCATTCTTTCTGCAGTTCTAATCCATTAATCTGAACTGGAGTACAAACGTCTCTGCCCAAGGGCCTGAGCTAGTGACGCATAGCTGAGAAATGCAAATTGAGTGTGCTGCAACATTCTGGGTGTCCCCTCCCAGTTACAGTGCACCCCACCTGACAGAACCTGACAGCAGTGTAGCACTGTAATTGCCAGATCAATCCTTTTCCCACCTTTCTTCCTTTGTAATGTGGTTTTGTAACTAAATGTCAGCTGAGCACTAAGAAGAGCCCGCAGTCCTTTGTGACTTCTGGAAGGGACACATTTTTTTGTGGAGCACAAGCAGCTTCTAACCGGAGCAATGTAGTGTTAAAAAAAAAAGGAGGTTTGAGGATCCTAAAACCCTGGTATTATGACCTCTTCATCGCAGTCATATAGTTCCTGGACTTTCAAAACTAAATTAATCTGTTGACACACTTTTAATACTGCCTCAGCCCTCCAGTATCACCTATTTCCTTTGTATTCATTTGTCTTTGTACTGGTGGGTGATCGCATCGTCTTCATTCTTTTTCTTATTTGCAGTACTGTATGAGGTTGCAGGACCTGATTCTGCCTGGGCTCAAATGGGGTTTTTCCTCTGCCCACTAGGGGGTGTTAAAGGGCTTAGAGTTAATATCCTGACACTGACATTCATGACCTATTTTTGATTCGGGTTTGAGCTGTTGCCATTCTCTCCAAGCCATGTTTCTCTGCTTAGTTGAGTTTGTGGTCGCTCTTCAGAGGTTGGCATTGCACACTTTGAATCCATAATCTCTTCTCTTTTTTTGGTGCAGCATCCTAAAAAGACCTTTCACATTTATTAAATCAGCAGATGCTTTGATCCAAAGTGACTTGGTGTCATCATCTCGTCAAGATGCAAAGGGTGCATATAACCGTAACATAAAACCACAAAAAACTGTAAACAAAGTAAAGTTTAAATGAAGTGCTGAGGAGTTCAGTGCGTCTTGGCCTGCAAGCAGTAGTAATGCAAGAACATAAGTAATGGGTCTCTGGGTTAAGTATTCTAAAGATATGAGTGTTTGAAGAATAGTCTAATGGCACATGCAGTAGTCCAGCTTGAGGTGACTGGATGAGGAGCTGGGTTGTGTTAGGATTGAGGTATGGGCAGAACATTACAGATATTGCAAATCAGCAGATGAGAGCTACCACAGGTGAATTGATCAGAACTGCATGGCCACAAAGCCGTAATGCTGCATGCTTGCAGGGAGATGAGTTAATCCAGTTTTGAAAGCGCACTGCTCAGACCTGATGGGTGGAAGTAAGCTCCATTTACTATTTCAGTGCATTTCCCCACCACCCCACATCTTAATGCAGGTTCCTATGTGATGCATGGTTCCACTATAGAGCTTAAAAGGCAAGAAGCAGATTGCTAGGGTAACAATGCCAGGTAAGGTGCCTGTAAACAGGTCTCGACAACTCGAGCTTTTATTCCCAGTTGGAAAAGCTGGTTTTGAAGTATTTGAAACCGTTCCTATGTAAAACGGTGACCTTTTACGATACACTTTTACGGCACTTCTAATTCGCCCAGTTGGGTTGTTCCTCATGGTAAACCACTGCTGTAGGAGGGGAAGTCAATTTTAATGTGAGCTAGTTGTGGTCAATTGTATATTCCTCAAAAAGGAAGAAGCGCACACTTAAAGCAAAGGTGAAGTATAGTTCATGGAAGATTTCCCATTACTTTAAAAGTTCAGGCTTCCAATATGAAATCTTTTTTCACTAGGAGATTTGTACATTCCAATCTGGAAACATCATAGGGAGAACTATTCAAATAGTGTTTCATATGACACTGCAGTGTATGATATTCGTACTGATATTTACTTCTTTTAGAGAAACTTTGTAATTGAGATTAAATTGCTTATAAAATATACAGTATAAAGGTTTTTCATTTTTTTTATGATGTATTTAAAATGTTGTAAAAACCCCTAAAAGAAGAGCTTGGTTTTTCTTGGTCTCGCCATGTTTATTGGAGTGGTATTGTAGGTGTGAATTAAAAGCATTTCACCTGGCTTCAAGACTTTCCCGATGATCACCTTCCCTACGATGTACAGTCTCGTAGACTCTGGAGATGTCTCCACCTGATAGGCCCCTATAGAGAGTCAGTGTTTTCTGATTGCGACCTGTGAATAAATGTGTGCGTGCCTCTGCATGTCTGGACAGTCCCTTGTCCCTTAATCTTTTCAGCAGGCCTTCCTCAGATTCCTGAAGTACCTGCACCATCTCAAAATTCTCACTTATTTACTGATCATTAACCTCGATGGTGAGCCTCATTTGCCTATTTACAGTAGATTCCAGCAGCTCAAAGAAGCCAGATGTCATTTTTTATACGCATAGTACGTATGACTCTGTCAAAGTAAAAAAAAAAACGTCATGCATTCTGCTGCTCTAGATGATATCTGGGTGATTGCTACTACGATTGTGTGCTTAACATTACTTTGTAAATTAAAATATAATTCCAAATTTGCCTTGTATTTGTGCCCTTTCGTAAAATTGTAATCTTTCTGATTTGCATGCCTTGTGACTCTGGATATCCTTTCTCGTTTCCTCACTGTCACTGTGAGTTTATCTAGGGTCAGGCGTTGTAGTGTTTTTTTTGGCACGGTTGCAGGTGATTCACGCTGTAGAAGAACAATCGATCTGAGATGAGCACGGCGGTGATGTGCCTCTGCACACCTGTTTCTGTGCAGGAGTATTACTAAACTCCTGGGGCCACAGTCTGTTGCGTAATAAGCTGTCTGTGATGTAGGTGTTCTCGTCTGTTACCCGTCTCTTACACAGCTTACACAATGCATCACCTGAAAGTGTCACACTCCCAGAATAAGTAGGCAATTGGTATGAATCTTAGTTTCAGTACTTGGAAACAGACCAGCCCCCTTTTTTGAAAATGTTGTAATCACTGAAGACTGTCATTCTTCCAGTATCCTATTAATTGCTGCTTATTTATGACTGTGCTTTGCTGGAAAATCTTTTGGACATTTCTAAAGTCATATGTCTTGTCAGTCAATGACATTTTGGTTTCAATGTGGGGTCTTCACGCACTGAGCAGCCCTAATAGAAGTTTAATGTGCCATTTTCTCTTGAATGGTCCTGGGATTATGTGCAGGCCACTTGCCAATTTAGCCAGAAAAGACTGCACCTGTTAACATGTTTATTTGCAAACCTTCTGCCGTGCCTGCAGTGACGCGCCTGCAAGGTTATATTACCAGGGCCCTGTATCAGTAATCCAGTGTGTAATGCCCTTCCCCCCCGGAGGGGTACATGTTGCATTGGCTGAAGAGGAAAGTGAGGCTCCCAAAGCCCTTTCCTGATGGCCAGAATACGTCTTTGAACTGTAAATGCTCAATGTTGTGTAGTGACCTCCAGGGCACCATCTGGGTGGTCTTCCAGTTTAGGGATCATTCCTTCCATATTAGGTGGCAGAAGGCCAAGGCTTATTAAATAGAAGGAGAGAGCGATGGGGACCAGTGGCAGGAGAAATAAAGGTCAGATTTGTGAAGAAATTTTAACAAGCAGAAAAAGAACTAGACCAGCCTTTGAACACCCTTGTTAAAAACACCAGAATTTCCCAAGTTGAACTTATTTAATTGTATACTTATAATAAACTTTATTTTATATTATTTTATACACTCCCTTGTGCACATTGGGAGTGTACACCATTAAAAGCTTATTAATTATAGACGGTGTTTGTTTCAAGTACACTGTTATTCACATTGTTTTGAGCATGCTTTTTTATTTCTTTTCTGGAGCGATTGCCTTTGAAAACTTCCGAGATTTGTCAGTGTTGCCAGCATATCTCTTGTCAATGACTTTTGTAGTTGATATTTTGTTCATAGCTGTTTATTGGTCATTTCTGTTCTATTACAATCATGCTGTCCTACTCTGTTATTGGTTATTTTCCAGCCTATTGATATGATGATATGGTGTGTCATTTTCTGCCCCTCTTTTTTTATTGGTGATCTAGAGCTATAGAGTTATTTCCATCTCCCTGGAACCCTGACCTCAGCAATTCAGTGCCACAGACCCGAGTGACGGAACAGCTGTGAGGCGGCAGAGAGCCAGTCCCACATGTGTTCATGTCCTTCACTCTGGGAGAGAAAACCCTACAGCCTTTTCTCTATCTGACAACAAGGTCTGAACCGCGGTAATAGGGTGTCTGTAACACATTGCTATTCATCTAAAAAAAAAAAAGCTTTTTCTTGAGGTTCCTCTTGGAATAGGGTGGAGATTGAAATTAAACATCTTCAAAGATTTGGGATGCCCCCTCTCTCCCTCCCCCTTGTTGGTTTAACTGTACCCACTGTTACTCTGCCACTGTAAACGTGATGAGAAAGTGATGGAAGTCAAACTACAGGTTTCTCTGGTACACCATGGAGACAAGACGAGATGTGAAGAGCATACAGGCAGCACACTTCTAGGTTTTGGGTGCACCATTTGGTGTTTAATATCTGCTGTAATGGAAGACTAGAGCTGAAATCCTCTGTTATTTATCTCCTTAAGTTAGTTGGCAGCTATTTTCTCATTTAAAACTGCACTCCGTGTATATTCAATAAGACGTTTAGGTCAAATATGCATGTCCATCAGCCCAGTTGCTTACTAATTCACTGGAATTTTGGGAAGCAGACTGTGATTCATCTGACCAGATATGGCTTCTGTTGCTTTGATAGGCTGGCATAACCAGTTAGGAATGCATTAATGTATTCAACTACGGTGGCTCGCGATCAATCAGTTTAATGGTAATGAGAGTAGAATTCAGCTTGCAGCATTTGGTTTCGGTTGTACAACACATTATAAAAGTACAACACAAGATGCAGCTGTACTGTGGCTCCTAGGTTAAAATAAGCCTGTTACGGTTACATCACTCCTCCCCGGGAGGAATGTTCAAAGTCTTTGAGGAGGGGGTTTGATGTTTATTTGAACCGAGTGCCTGAGGTGAGTCTGATCCTTGGGATTGACCGTTTAGACTACGCTGCAAATCCAGGAAATGAAGTGGAGGTAAAATCCCAGTGAAATCCTGAAGAGTATGTCTATTCTGGAGGTTCTTGGCTTTGCGTGAGCTTGGCGCAGTCTAGATAGAAACGCGCTTTATAGACCAGCCTCTCTGGAGCTGGAATCTTTTTTTTTTTAACCAATAAAATCTGCTGAAAGTATGGAAATAAAGCAGGCTTGCTTTAGGTTAACATTCTGGCTCTAGAGAGTATATTTAGGGCCTGTATATTGCACAATGTTCATGTTATATTCAAATGCTTGTGGGACTCCTAATCTTTAAATAGAGCTACATGGTAAGGCTTAGAAACAGAAGCCTTGTGATCCTATATAGCAGATAAAATAGCCCTACTGTATGTAAAATGCTCCCTTTTTGTTTTCTGCATTCTATTGGTACAAGTTTGTTTATTCCCCACATGATTTAACATAAAAACACTGGAAGTGTCCAGTAGAAAGTGTTACATTAGAATATTATCTTTACATATGTTTAAGTACTGTAGAGAGCTATGGCTGTTAATAACTATTAATGCCATTAATAGAAAAGAAATGCAAAAAGAAACATTTATAAATATTTAGCCCCATACTTAATTTCACTTTACCCTAATGGAAAAAATACAAAAACCCAAATTATGTTCAGTGTCTGTTACGATATCTGGTTTACGAAACTGGAAGTCATTGGTCAAGCATTGGCAAACCTAAACAATCTGTCCATAATCTGAAGGAAAATAAATGAATTGAATCTGCAGCAAGGTGCCTGCAGGAGATACAAGTCATTAGTTCACTCTGCTGCACTGGCCACAGTTAATGTTTTCATCTGCAAGGAAGAAAAGATGATCTGAAGCAAAAATAAATTGAAGAGAAGTCTGCTTCCCTGCACAGCACAGATAAAGGAAACCATCTCTTCGTACAAAATTGTCTGTAGTGTTTTTTTTTTTTACTATTTGTTTGTTTTGTCTGTGTTAGCAGTAGCCAGTAGAACAGTGGTTTTCTTGTCAGTCATTCATTTCGACACATTAAGAAAGAGGAAAAAGCTATTTCAAAACCACCAACTGTAAAAGTGACTTATTACTGAAGGCTGCTGTAAATATCGTGGTCAAAGAAAACAAAGTGCAGTAAAACAACAGGGGCTTAAAATGTCTTGGACAGAAAAGCGGTCTTGCTTTTGGCCTTTTAACTGATGGAAACCAAGCAATTTGCAAAGAAGCAGAATGTGAACTGCCTCCATGCGCTATGTGGTGATAGTTTGAACCTGTTAGAACAGGTTAGTTTCCAATACGTGTTGGAATAACTTCATTGCCTTAATGAAAGCACAATTTTACCTCTCCTTGTCATCCAAGCACAGTGATGCAATTGCTTTACAAAAACAACTAGACGCCAGCTCCGTGTTGTCCTGTCTTTATTGCCAAGGTCAGTTTTTATTTCTTTTCTTTGACCTTCACTAGCTGCTGTGAGTACTGTATCTTGCTGATGAATGAGAACAGCACTGGCGTTTGTTGATTAACCTCTACAGGGTTGGACTCCGGTGGTGCAGGAACAGGATTTGAGGTTCTTGACTTATCCCAGCTCTCACGGCCCCTCCAGGGGTGTGCGGTCCTGGAGCCTTAGTGAGCTCATGTCTGAGGGGAAGTGAAACACCATGCCCCTTTTTGGTTATAAAGCCTGAGGTCACATCAGTGGTTTGCCACAGAACTCTGGAGCTGACATCACCGCATGGTGAGGAGCCTGGATTTCAGAGATTGGGGTGGGAGTGTGACTGCTGCTCAGAGCATTCTCTCCCTCCACCCTCAGCACAGTTTCCACCACTCAGTCTGGCACAGACCCCTGTAGGATTGAACTCTTTTTCTCCAAAATGGTTTAAGAAACTTTAGGGCTATAAAAAAGGGGTAATTGCTTCTTTGATTTTTGCCTTAAGAAGACCAAATTGCTAAGGCACTGTACCCATTTAGCTCTGTAAAACATTGGTCAGCTTCACGTTTTCTTTAATTAAATAAAACACACGTTATAAATTTACTGAGCCCTACATTTTTACTGGAGCCAATGGAGTAAAATACCTTGCTCAAGATGCTTGCCCACGAGATGTGAAACCACAGCCTACCAGTTAAAAGCTCAGAACCTTCACCGCCGTACCGCATTGCAATCTACACACTTACATGTGTACCTTACAATGGTAAAAGGATTAAACAGATCTCTGGAACTGTGTATACGTTACGTCTGATCATTTTTATAGAAAAAGGCTCTCATATTACTAAGCCTGCTACCTTTAGATTAGAGTTTGTGTAGGCGAGTCACACTGAATTGTACATCGTACAATTTTACTAATGTTTCTGGCCCCCAATTGTGCAGATTTTCGTTTCTTAGTAATATATTTCCGATTACTATCTGGATTATATTTCAGCATTACAGAACTGACAGGCTCTCTTTATCTCAGTACATTGAACCAGTCCTGAGGGGCTGTTAATAGTACGACGCACAACTGCACTTATCTGAAAACCACATAGTGGTGTCCAACTGAATTGTTAAGTGTATTATATGATATATAGGTGTATATTTAAGGAATAATTAAATAGAATGTTCTGTTATTTTAAACATGTACATGCATTTTTTTCCAAAGGGTTTTGGCTTTGTTTTCCTGTAAAAAAACATGGCAGATTTATTTGAAGACCGGGCCAGTTTCTCCTTTTTCTAAACCTAAATTAAATATGTAGAAAATTTACATTGTGGATGTCTGGAAGCAAGCCAGGTCTGAAACATATTGATAAGTCAGATGAGTGGATTTACTTTGCATTAATCAAACTCTACGGTTTGCAGACCAGATGCTGGAATACATAGCAGGCTGTTTGAAACTCCAGTGTTTTAAGGATATTGGAGTTTTTGACACATCGGTGGTCTCTCGTGGCTTCCAATGGAAGTTTATTAAACCTTTGTGAGCACGTATTGACATCTTCAGACTGGGGGGGAAGCACAGCCAGGCTCTGTGTTAGTGAAAGACGAAGATTATAATTAACCATCTGGAGTTTTTTTTTTTTTAGATTCAAATAAGTTATCACTTGCCGACTCTGAAGTTTAGGTGAGATGTAATTAAAAAAGACCTCTTTTACTGCTTGTAATATGCTTGGGTGTTTGTACTGTAATAGTCTATGAATTTGTATTTATCAAGTACAACACTTAATACTGTACCAAACATGCGTTTGGCTACTAAGAAGCCATTCATGTTATTATGCCTGACCGTTAAGCTGACCATCCCAGTTGGATTGGAATGGGGTGAGGTGTCAGCAATTCAGGCCTTAACGTTCAGCTCGCTGTGTAAACGGGTAACCCATTCAAAAATGAAAATGATGCATACAGTATCACAAGAAAAGGGATGAAGGTCACTTGTTGCAACAAATGTCAACCAAATAGCTTCTCCTTATTTATTCTCTTTTTATAAATCATGTTTTCATGTTCCATTGTTGCTGTGCATTTTCATTTTCTCCTGAGAGTTTCCCAAAAGCATGTTTTGATTCTCTGATCTGCCTGTCTTAAAAACACCTGGTCTTCCATAATTTTTTTTTTTGCCCTGGTCTGTAGACGGCATGAAAGGTAGTGCACACCAGTGTTGGAAGTGACCTGAGCAGAGGACAGCATTAATGGGGAAATAATGGAACTTATATTTAGCGTCCGCAGCGAGGTACTTTGTCTTCATACACCTGCCAGGGAGCAAACGAATGCCACAGGGCATCTGCCTCGTGCTGGAGAGCAGAAACGACACCAAAAGCAATTTGTTTTCAAAACCACTGACTGGAAAGACATCTCCAAAAACACAGCCAGCAGTAATGGTCTGTTAAAAGATGACACAGAGTTCTGTAAAACCGAGCAATTGTTCAGATTACAGTAACTTGGTCTGGAGGTGGCTGGCTGTCTGGAGGACAGTGGGGAAATGGCATCAGGTGAGCAGTTGGCAATTGTAGAGAGATTATTGAAGCTAATCCAAGCCAAGACATCACTGAATCATATGGATTTAAGTCTGAGGTAAAATGTGAATTAAATGAAGTGATTTATGGGTTCACCATATGCACCACATCCTGCTATATTGAAATGAACAAAGTGGGCCGTCTTGGCCGAATACGTCTGCAAGAGCCGTTTTAGAGAAATGAGGCCATAAGTACAAGTATATCATGCAGTGCTTGATTCAGATATTTAGTGTCTATCCTGTATTCAGAGTTATTTGTGGAAAATTAAAGAATTTTTGGGGAGGCAGTGATACTTTTGCATCCTGTACATGTTAAATTAGGTGGTGGAAAGCCTTTTCAACAGTGGTAAAAATTGCTTGAGGGATAAAATTCAGTAAAGCGAAGCTGGCAAGCTTTTTTCTGTAAGGGCTCCTTCCAGCTCTGTCACTCCTAATAAGCTCTTTCTTATTTTTTATTGTATCAAGTTCTTAATATAAGTTGTGCAATAATTTTGCCGGTTTGACATTCAAACGCTCCCATTCCAGGTCCAGAATGTTATCTGGGTCTTCAAATTTGCCAGTACCTTAAGACTTTTTGAGAAAAGTGAACCTGATTCAGTTAATTGCTGCTACCCATTTTACGGTAGAGTGGGCTGGAGCAATTGTTGTAAAGTATCTGGGCTCTTGGGTGGAATATCAGCAACAGGGATTTTATTCAAAGAGACCTAGAACGCCTGCTATAACGTACCTTGTAAGAACTGGATTGAGAAGCAGCCATCTTAAAGGGGAACTGCAGTCCCAATTTAATTCCGATTTTGTAAAAATTGTGAAAGTACTGTATAGTCACCATGCTGTCACAAACCTCCGGTCTCACTACGGACGAGAGCGAGAGTTTGCATAAATTGATGTGGCCCTTCCTGCTCACTAGTCACTGTAATGACTAATGTAAATATCACCGGATGTTTGGTTGCCTTGTTCTGAATCGGAGAGTGTCACTGTGGAATCTGGAAATTCTGTCCATTTTGTGATTTAAATTGGAGGTTTTACACATTCCTGTGTACATTCTACTTTCGTTGGGGTTGGAAATGCACTCATCGGCGCTGATTCTTTCTAACCCCAAAATATAAAATAGCGTTGCAGTTCCCCTTTAAGCAGGTGCTGGAATTGTCTCCCAGAAGAAAAGTAAACCATCAAGCAGTAAGGGGAGTTGAAACCTGTTGGAAGGGTCCCATGTGCACGCGGGCTCCTCACAAGCTCTTTGTTTTGTTTGACAGCTGACTCCTGGGGGGAAGGCTGCCCAGGCAGGTGTCGGGCCCGGAGACTGGGTGGTTTCCATTGACCACGCCAACGCTGAGGAAATGACCCATGTGGAGGCGCAGAACAAGATCAGAGCTGCTGGGGACACTCTCACGCTTTCTCTGAGCAGGTACTGGACTCAACGGCTTCGTGTCACCCTCCTCTCAACTCTCCTCTCGTCTGACATGCAGGGTCATAAGTCTAAAATCCTTTAGTATAAAAAAAGAGGTTCGAGCTTCTTGGGAGATGGGTACTGCGGACGGGCAGATGGATGAATGGGACTGTAAGTTTGGGGAATTGAATGGTAACATTTCTTTGACTGTCATAACATCACATTTGAGCCAGAAATGAGAAATGTAGAAACTGCTGGGGGTTTAATTTGCTGGCTTTCGTTTTGGCAAGACTAGACATCTATAACAAAAACTATTTGAGGGGGATGGACAGTTATTTCAACTGTCCCATATGGGCTTTGTTAGCAGGCAGGCTCCTGAAGGAAGCCCTTTCTCGGATGAGCGGAGTAGGGAGAAAGGCATGCCCTGTGGTCTAACATGAAAACGTTTGTTACCCCAAATTCTTTGTAATACCTCACTAAGACTCTTTGCCCCCAGTCTTCAAGGTTAAAAATGTGGCCACATGAGATGATTCTAAAGCCTCATTGTCTTTCAGTTCAGAAGTCTGTTAAAAATCCTGCCCTAGTACAACAATATATTGTGGTTTACGATCTTAATAATGAAACAGTAATTTGCATTTGTGTGTAGTGGTGCTTTGGGGACTGTATTATGATCAATGCGGGGCTGACATTTCCAAATCTGGTCCCACCCAGATACTAACTTAAAAACCTGCAACCTCTCCACTATTTAAATGACCTTTTTATCAACCACACTGCATCATCTCCTGTAACTAGAAGCACTTTTTTTATTTTGATTCCATTTGCACCCTGTATGGAGTTCTGTTTTATTCCGTCGGGAAGAGTAAATAAAATGGAATTAAGGGGAGTGGGAAGGTCCCACAATAATATAGAAATAGAGGTGTGTGTGTGTGTGTGTAAATACAAGAAGGGAGAAAATCGATTCAATATAATGGCATTCACTTTGGATTCAATTTTTCTTATTTTTGCTGTTTAGAGAAACTCAAGTTTTACTGAGTTTCCTTTCTTGATCCCTTGACATGTATCCTATTATCCTTGCATACCTGTAAAATTTCCCCCAGTAAATGCCTATATAAATGTTTACTTGCCTGCAAGCTTGTGACAGCCTCGTAGTTTATGAAGGAATTATTTTACAAGTCTGTTTGTATCTTTGACAGCTTTTAAATTTGTACAGCCAGCAGACCTTTATAAAGACAGATGAAAGCAAATACCATGCTGTAGTCAAGGTGGTGCTTCCCTGCCAGCGCAGCTTGAAATATTGATCTTTCCTGATTTGCTTTATGGCGCAGTTTACTTTAAATCTTTCACTTAAAGTATTTATAGAGTTCTGAGTGGTGCATTCTCATGTGGCTGGCTGGAAGAACAACACTGTAGTGCAGTCCTGTTTTCTTGGGATTCAAGAAAAATGTGATGTAATCTGATTGAGTCATAATCCGTCTGAGAGTGTTTTCAATAAGAATTGCGAAATTGACAGGGGTGTCTCGACAATCTCCTTACCTCATTTAGGAGTTTTGATACAGCTCATGCATTGCTAGTGCCGACTCTTTCCATCTTTTGTTGATTCTAATTTACTGATTGTGCTGGACCTGTGGATGAAATGGACATCAGACAGAAGGGATATGGCTAGCAATCGGTGGTATGCCAATTAGTGCAGCTACATCCCTGCTTTAGGGCCCTGGATTCGATCTGAGCCTCAGGCTTCTGTCTGTATGGAGTTTGTTGTGGCTTTTGTGGATAATTTGTACTTTCCTCCCATATCCCAAAGATTTGCCCTGTAGGTTAGACAGTTTGTTTTTAAATTGCTCCAGTCTCTGTTGGTAGAGCATCAAAGGTCCATCTGGTTAGAAAGCAGTTGTGTTCCTGGTCCTGCCTTGGACACTATGCTTCCACTGTAGGCTCCTCCAGATTAACTTAATGAGTGGCTGTCGCCAATAGTGAGTGGATGCAGGTATTATTTTACAGTCCTACAGTCCAGTTTTGGGTAGATTTTGTTTTTTTTTTAGAGATAGAATCTGAAATGCCAGGGAATTAAATACTCACTCACTTCTGGAGCTGTCGATATTCCACTGTAATGATGCATTTAAGCAATTATTGTGTATTTGTAGCTATTCTGATAAGTGGCTTAATGATGGGAAGGTCCATCTCAATGGGTTATCAGGCAGCCACAACATAAATTAGGACAGATACTCTGAACAGTAGTCCATTGGATCAGTTAGATCTTGGATAGTTTTTAGCCAGCACTTGACTTCTTAGAATACTCAGAATAGAAGTGAGTTGCAATGTAATTGAGTTGAATTCCTGTTGGGTTACTGGCAGTGAAATCTTAAGAGCAGTACTTCAAATGGATGAAATGAAGGCTTGCCTCTTCTTTTAAAGTCAAGAGGATACTTTACGTTTTTGGAATGGATTGGGGAGCAAGAGTTTTCTTTTTATGAACTTCTTCCATATTCTTCCTAAAGCTGAGCATTTGAATGGGCAGGGGTTATCTGCTCGGAGGTGGGGAAGGAAACTAAACAAGCCACTCATCACTCTTCAGTTCAAGCCTAATTTGTTTGTACAAGACGCCTGCTTGCAAAAGAATTGTCTGTGGCACTGAGACCTAACAGTGTAAAAAAAACAAAAAAACAAAAAAACTGACCCTCGGAAAACTTGTGTAAATGCTGTAATATGGTGGATAATGCTAGTGCTTCACTGCCCTTGAGTCCTGGGTTCGATTCTGGCCTTGGGTTCGTGTCAGACTTAGGGGCACATGTTCTCCATGCATTTGCATAGCTTTAGTGCCTCTCTCTCCCCTGTGACTAGTTCTGGTTATAGGGCAGACATGGTACAGAGGCAGTACCAATGGGGAGTTAGGAGAGGCTGACAAACCATAATGGTCCTGCGAGTTTGAACAATTTGATGACTTTTAGACAGGAGGCCTGGGACACTGCTGATATGTTCAGGACATAATTTCTTCTCCTGGCTTCCCTTAAACTTCAAGGTTTCTCAAGAGTTGCATTTTACATGCTCCCATAAGATGAACATGATGCTTTTGGGGAAAAATAAAGCTCTTTCTTTTTTTTGTGATGGAGGCAGGATTCTGGTGGTTTTATAGAATGTTGACTTCAGCACCAGAGATCTCAAGAGTGCTGTGTCTTTAGGAGAATTGAAGGCTTTTTCAGGAAAACCCAGCACTTTATAATTTCCTCCAGGGACATTTCCTGCAGCATCCCAAATGCTTTCATGTGTCTTTCCTCTATTGTCCTTACACTTGTTGGCGTTTTTCCACAGTCCATTCCTACATAAGCAAATTGCTTCATTTTTATATTTGTGACCTTCCTGAGGGTAATCATGAGTAATTGCTTCTTAAAGATGGAATAGGGTTATTATTTTTGGCAGGATAGCTTTTTCTGGAGGATAACCAAGCTTTTACAGAAGAAATGAAAAATGAATCTGTACAAGTCTTCTCCAGATGGGTATGGCTTTCTCAACTCCGGCTTTAATAGCCTCTTAACAAAAGTCTTAACATTTCTTTTCTTACCTTCGTTTTACCCTTCATTCCAACTGTGTTTCAGTAACTAACTGTCACTTGGGTTCAGTCATCAAAACCCTGATTTTTTTGCCAGTGGTCTATATAACAAAAAGCAACATACTGTTCGGACTGTAGCATGGTCTTTCCTGATGTAGGTAGAACAGTCTCATATTTCTGTCTTCGTAGGCCAAGTACAGCACAATTCTCATGAAAATGAAAATGTCATGCCTCATGAAAAGCATGGTATATATTTTGAAGTTATTCCTTTTCTGATTGAATGTTTGATTGCTGGCAAAGATCTTTGTGATGACAGTGAGATGCTTTTAAATTAGCAGAGTCGTGTGTTTTTTCTTACCTCCTTGGTTTCTTAAAGAGGAAGTAATAAGCAAATGCTTGTCGAAAGCCTTCTTCCTTATCTTCAAATAGGCGATTTTCATGAGGAGGAAAATACTCAGTTCCGCTAATGTAGTGTGATTTATTAATCAAAACTTATTTCATCCGTCAAAATTAATATACAGTATAAAAGACCTACTATACAGTTCTCTCAAATTATTTTGATTTCTTGCCGACAGTAGAAATTGAGCTGTTGCCTGATTATGGATAGGGTGATTTGAGAAGATATCTTCTGTTTCCTAAATAGGACTTATGAAAACTCAACTGGTACTTGAATAGCAAAATGCAAGGCTAAGGGCAACAACCTTTGGCGTAAAACTTAGGCTTTATTAGAAGAAATATACCTGTATTCACTTTAATGGCTGTACACTACTAATGGTGTACTTTATTTTTAGATTTAACAAAAAATGGCATCAGAAGTTATAGTTTTGGATAACATTTAATACCATCTGTAAAATATTTGTGAATATTCTGAAATGTTGCCTTTGCTTGTGGTTTTCCCATCTGTTCCTTTTGACTGTAGAGTCTGGGTGCTACCCCTGCACTGAATTCTTGTATTTGTCTTCATTCTTAAATTTACAGCCCTCTGTTTACACTCTTGCAGACCTGCAACAAGACCTGTTATTACCTGTTTTCATCTGGAGTTTTGTTCCTTCTTTACCAATTTACAGCTCCATTATTCTGCCTCCCTAATTATGTGCGCATACTGTATAGACTTTTAAGTTTGTCAGAGCATTCAGACCCTTTCTGTTTCTCTTCTCCTTCGTTAAAAGCCCATTCTTGGTTTTCATTGGCTTTAGAAAGCATTGATAAATTGTCGTAGAACAACACTCTTTCAACACGTTTCTCTGTACTTTTTACCTTTCCATTATCTCCTCTTATAGAATAGTCACTTGAGCACATCAGGGTTTCTGTTGCTGAACTGTACTTCTAGCCTTGACTTGCAGGACTGCGGCCCTGCTACCACAGTGCATTTCCCTGTCTTATTGTCGACACATGTAGATATTAACCTCTCAGCATTGTGAAGGGAGATAACTAGAGAGTTATTTCAGCTTGTTGCAGGAAGAATAGCCCGTTGTCTGTTTCCTGTTTATAACCCGCTGGCTACCATATGCATAGTGTTGGAGTCTTGCTTAGCTGTCAAATCGGGCACATGGGGAACTAGGTTTGGACTGATAACTCGAGTGGCCGCAACACCCCCGCAAGATAACAACCATTCCAACCATCATGACGAGTGATACAGGAAGGAATGGCCTATCACAGGGTTCACAAGCTGGGTTTGTACAGAAAACTGCCACCCAGACGTGCTTTTGCTGTTGGCTTAAGAATGCAAAGGCTTAGTGGCTTATGATACATTCAAGTACCATTTTCCTTAAATGATGTCTGAAAGAAAAAATGGAATTTGAACTGAGCTGTATAAAAGCTCAGTAGCTTTTATACAGAGCAGGAGAACAAGTCGAAATATTTATTGACTTTTTTTGTATTATGCCGGTTAATTCAGTTCATTTCTTGTTCTGTGAGGGTGCTAAAACTGCAAAGAATAAGTGCTGCATTTTCTTTAACTCTCAAATGTAGGGAAGAAAAAATCTAAACATTTAACCAAGAACAATTCAGGTTACAGATCATGGGGACCTTAACGGCCCAGTTTTGGGATGTTTTTTTTTGCGTAGCTTGTATCTTGATTTTCTGGTGGGTTTTGCTTTAGGTCACCATGCAGAACTGTTCCTGTATTTTCCACATTTAATATGTTAACTCCTCCACCCTCAAACACACACACACACACCTCATGCTTGCAAGATGGCTTTAATCCTGTTTGTTCCATTACACTAATTTGATTTATACAAGCCTCTCTCTGCAGCCCTGACTTCAGAACATGGTGTAGCGATATCTCCACCCTGACCTAGATGATGTTTTGTTTGTGACCTTCTCCGACTGTCTGACAAGCCCAGAAAGCTTTGGCTTCCTACCATAGCTATCGAATGTTTCTTCTGAATGATCCCTGTACGTGTGCATTCGAATTGCTTCAAGATGTTCATCACAGAAAATATTTTCTTCTGTGGTTGTTGAGTATTACTTGAATACAGATCAAGAAATTTAAAAATTGTTACCAGCTGCTTACTTGGTCATCGGTGACCAGAATGAAGGGGTCACCATATGGGTTGGAAAAATGAAGATGAGGACACTGTAGCATGCCACTAACAGTTTCAGAGTTCACAGTTTCTGTGGGTCAGAAAGAAATAAGTCTTGTTTTGGCAGGGTTAATGTAAATTTTCTATTTATCAAATTCTGATTCTTGATTGTCTACACATTGCATGCAAATAATCCTTACAGTTTAGGCAAATTTATATATTTTGCATATGGAAATGTTGATCTGCAGTTCCGTCTGTGATGCCAATCAGTGAGTACCACGATATCTACAGAATGTACTCTTTTTTTTTCTGTGCTTTTTTGAAAACATGTATTTCATATGGGGCAACATAGTATTATGACTATAATAGCTTAACTTGTATGTAGACTTATGGATTAAAATACCAGATGCTTTGCATTTTATTCTTTGTGGTTCTTGATCTGTCCAAATTACTAATGCTTTCTGACTGTTTCTGATTAATGTTGTCCAATCGAAGAAACATCATACTTATAGCATTTCAGGAGCCCCCTGCTTTGTTGTGCCGGCATTTTTCTTTAGTTATTTGTTTCTTCATTTAATGGAACGTTTTTTTTTCCCCATTTACTCATTTGTAATCATGTTTTACGAAGCCAGAAGGTAAAATGCAATTCAATTTAATGTCCCAGTGGGAGCGCTGGTAATGTGAATGGAGGCTACATTTGTTACATGCTCTGGTATTTGCAAACAGCTCTGAACACACTGATGGCTGGGGTCATGTTACAAAGTGCTGCTATTTCCGCACCAACCTTAGAGGCTGCTATGTATATAAATTAAACTGTGTATCATGTCAATTGCATTGGTCCTTGGATATTTTGTTTCCATCTAATGTCATGGTTTTTCACACCAGGTTATCTCTTGATTTAGTTTGGTTTAAGCTGAATCATTTAGTTGCCTGGTTGGAAATGTTTGTGCGGGAGTCTGAAAGCAGCCACACTATAGAGCACATTGAACAAGAGAACGTGTTGGCATTTCTGTCTGCATTTTGGATTTACGGGTTTTATAATTAGTTATTACAGTAGACATGAAATACGTTTTTTATAAATGCTTTTGGAGCCTTAAAATTTGGTGCCATCATAATTTTAGTAGGTCTTAAATATTGGAACATGGAATTTAAATGAAACCTATAACTCGACCACCCATCGGAAATCCGACTAATCCTTAACGTTTCCTTTAGAAAATAATACAATGTTTTTGTAATTTTTGGGAAGGTCAAAGTTAAAAAAAATTACTTCTTTGCTTGAGGGAAAACGCATAAGCCAACATAAATAACAAATTTTCTTAGTTCCATGAATTTTTTCTACCCTGTCTAAAAAGCTGTAAAACCTTTACAACCCTTTTAAATTTCCATAATTATAGCCTTAACTTATGATTTTCAACTGGGGGAAAATGGATTTCAGTGCACTGTTAAATATATCACTGTTACACATATCTATATATAAGAAAGGATCTAATTCTAAACAGTTATTGTATTCAGGTCAGAAGAAGATCAGGGAGGCCATTAAAAATATTTATTTGCTCGGTAACCTCGCTAGTAAACTAGCGTCTGCAGTATACGATAACGTAAATTATTTTTTCTTTCAGAGCTTTCCACCCTGCTGGATCAGAACGGAAGGTAAGATTTATATTTACTGCATTAGTGGTATTTGAACAAAGTGTGAATAATGTGTGGATGCCACCTAAATTGTAAATACACTCAATTATGTAGATTACTACAGTGAAAATGATGTGAAGGAACCAAGGTCATCTGTAGCTTATGCAGTAAGTCCCTACCTGCAAAGTATTTCAGAATAAAACAATCCTTCTTAAAGACTCAAATTTAGGAATGCCAAACCCCAGCAAATATCCTGTGAGTTTATAACAGTATTTACTATATAATATGACATTTTAATTTGAATTAACATCAATATGAAATAGCCAGCAAAGCCCTTGTTATGACTGGAGATACTGTAGCTGGGCTATTAGATTCAATATTAGCAATTAAAATCTCAACAGGAGGAAAGTTAGCTTCGTTTTCTGATACTTGATGTTCCGACTTGGTAAATGAACCCAGGATTGTCCTGTTGAAACACCACATGACTGGGAAGCCCTGTTCACACTTACCCTGTGCCAGGACTGTCAGTGATCCTACCCTAAGATGGTGGCATCTGAGCAGTGAAAATCTCAAGACTGGAGCTTGCATGAAGCTACTTCCCTTTCTGACGCATCCCTCATTTTGCTGAAGCGTTATTCACTATTTGTTCAGCTGCAAATGTGATGACTGGATAATTTGTTAGTGCCGTCCTATTAATCCTATTGATATCCCACTAGTCCTGGTGTGATGTGAAGTATGGTTCTGAGTGTCTTAAATGTGCAGGCTGTCCCAGATGACACACCACTGTAAAACCTGTTGGAAAGTGAACTCCTGGTCAGGATGTAATGTCAAGACTGAGATGTGATAAAGCATGCATTTAGCCATTAAAATAGGAAACTTCTATTCCTTCAATTCCTTCAATTCAATTTCCATGGCAACTATTGGAGTTTCAAAAGGTATGCAGGGCTGCCATCTTGTGGCTCTTTTCTGCTACAAGCTGCATTGTTTTACTTGTTTTCATTTTCAGTCTCGTAATTATTTGAAAATCGGAAATTACATTTTCTGTGCGTCTGGAACGTCTGAGAATAGGCATTTTTGAATGATCAAAACATTGGTTTTCCAGTAAATATCCACAGAAGTATTAAAGTAGAATTTTTTGTTGCACCTGCTAACTTCTAGGCTGTAAGCACCTCCCTCTCCTTTTTTCAGAGATCGTGAATGCAATAATTTGTGCAGCCTGCAAAATATTTGATTGTTGAAAGTAGCACCATCATACTTAAATCTTTAGAATGTAAACATCTTTCTATCGTGCTTTGAGTGTTAAACAACTATACTTTCATTTACACTGAGATACATAACAATCTGCAACCATTCCAATAATTATTCTTTGGTACAAAGATGGCCTGTGTAGAAAATCTTCTTTTCTCGCTGTGAGCAAAAAAGGAGTGAATTTAACAGGTGTCTATGCATCTGGGGCACACTGCCAGATAATTATTCTCTAACTGCATGGCATTGTGGGTTTTGCTGTATGTTTTGTTTTTATTCAGGAGTTGCTTGCTTCTGCCTCCAGTCAGCCAAAGTACTCGTTTGCTCCCAGCATGTCTTTAAACAAGATGCCTCGGCCGTTCATCTCCGGCTCTGACGATACAAACTTGGGGCCTGTGACGAAACCAGTGACATACGTTCCCACCGCGCCGAAATTTAATGCCCCAGCTAACGTGCTGCAGCAACACAATGGGTAGGTGACTTTAAACCTCAACCTAGTAGTGCTGTTTCGGAATGGCCTTGAAAACTGGAGACGTGGAGAGCATTTGTTGTTTTCTGGGAAAGTATGAAATGCCATGTTGGGCAAAACTGAAATTTCATCTGACTGGTGCCTATTCAGGCATTTTGGTTGCCAATTTTTTTGGGTTTTGTATTCTTGTTTATTTCTACTATTTACATGTGGTTTATGTGATTTGATGGAATTAATTCAAAGTGGATTGTATGTTCCTCTATGACCAATGAAAACGTGTAGATGTCATAAATAGGTATTGAACTTTTACATGTTTCATCAAGTGGTTTATAAGGCCTTCCATAATATTTTTTAGATACTGTATGGATAGATGTTAAGCGTTAATTTTATAATTGTGAAAAGAGGGGAAAAAAACTGCTTGATTGTGATTTGATGACCTGTGGACCATCTTGTATGCTATGGTGAATGGTTGGATTTAAAGGCCTGAACCTTGGGTTTGTAGTCCGAAGAAGATACATTTTTAACTTTCATAATATATAGAATGTCACTTTTCACTGCAACACATTCACAAAGTTCTGAAGGAAGTTACTATTTTTATAGCCTGCTCATTTAAAATGGTACAGTATTGCACTGTGACATAAGTAAATTAATTACACTGATGAATATTTTGGTCATCAGCAGGAGGTTTACTGTGAAGTGTCTAGCAGGGTGTGTGGGCGCTGCTGGTAGCAATACAGACTGTACATCTGTGACGCATTTTGCGTTGGATGCTGTTGTGTGGGATTGTGTCCTTTTCCTCTTGGGTTGTGCTCACTGGTTTCTGAGCCCTAGGTGTCACATGTCGTCCTCCAGAACCATCCCACGAAAGTTCGATGGGGATCATGTGGTTCTTACAGGTGTTGTCCTGCTGGAGTGTGGTCTTGCTCAGGTTGAGCCCCCAGGAAGGGATGTCCCTGAGGTTGATCAATGTATTGCCTTGCAGTTAGGTCTTTATCAAGCACTGAGTTGAGTTCTGAAGAAGATGGACTCCTGCCCAGACCATCATCCTCTCCGCCCTCCTTGGAGAGGAGTCATGACCTCTTGATCTTCCAGATTGTGATCAATCTTGGACTGACTGACGTCGGTCTCACACCAGCTGTCTTGCACCTCATCTGAGACAGCAAGTGACCGACGCCATGCTCACTTAATCCAGCCTCCAGCAAGCCAATGGCTAAACTATTGTTCTCTTGATCCCTTGTGGGTGTATTTTATTTTCTCAATGTTTCACCAGGACATTCAATAGATTTTGGTTCCCCATCAAAGGACATTTAGTGCAACAGTTTGAATCACTCAAGTGTACCATGGTCATGAATGATCAGCACCTAAAATAAACTTTGTTTTAGAAAAAAGTATAAAAAAATTGAATTTATTTTGACAATTAGTAATTATAAGATAAGATCACTTTATTGGCCATATACAATTTGTTGAATTTCGCACCGTGTCTCATGGAGAGCAAGTTTCACCCCAACTTGCTCTCCATGAGACACACAGATAGGGAGAGAAGCTGGATGTCAGAGTGCAGGGCCAGCCATTTATACAGCACCCCTGGAGCAGTTGGGGTGAAGGGCTTTGCTCAGGGGCCCAACGGAGTAGGATTCCTCTGCCAGCCCCGGGGATACGAACCGGTAACCTTCCAGCAACAGGCGCAGATTCTGAGCTACAGAGTCACCACACTCCCCCTGTTATTTTGTCAGAAACAAATCCCTGTGGTCGTGCAATCATTTCTTGCAGTGTTACTCTAGTGGTAAAGATTATTTGTTAATCAAGGGGGGCTTGGTCAGATTGCCCTTGGTCGTCCCCGTTAGTCATTGGGCACTTTTTTTGGAGAGGGTGTGGGGGACGTCTGTATGTGTTCACGGTACTTGGCAGATAGAATTTGTACTTTGAAAAGATCAGTTCTCCTTTATCTACTGTGCCGTCATATGATTGCACACAAGTAAAGGGATCCACTGTTGGGGCAGCTCTTAAAGTTACAGCGCCCTGCTGCCCTGGTAGGTTGGCAGTGTGCTTGTAGTCTCTGTTCAGGCTGTGGTCAGTGATGGGTTAAGAGGGTCAGATCTTGTCTATGCCTGTAGCCGTTTTTAGTTTCCCTCCTTCCCTCAAAATGCGCTGAGTGCTCAAAGCAGCTTTTACTGCAGCCAAGGGTGCCATATTACCCACCAGCCTTACTTGGAGAGACCGGGGCAATTTTCTGCAGAGCTAAATCTGTCTGGACAGCCTGGTTACATGCAGGATTTTTAAGTTTCACACGTCCCCCCCAGTTTAGTGTGCTTTAATATGCAGCTGCTGTGTCTGAACCACTGGAGTTAAAGGGGGCTCGCATCTCTGAGACAAAGGGGACTTTTCATCCCTTCTTTTTAGAAATGAAACCATATGGTTGGCTATATGGTGCCTCTCATTAATAAAATTATTTCTGAAAACAAATGTTACATTTTTCAAGGGATGCTGCAAAGCATTTTCGATTAAATAGATTTAAAGAACAAGATATAAAGTACATTTAATCACAATTTTTTTATATGCCGAAGAAGCTGTTTTCTCTTATTACTATGTAAGGAATTTTTATTTGATTATAAAGCAGTTGGTAAAAAAGAATTGATCTCTGCTTCAGGTAATGTACTGTATCCTTATTTATTTTTCCCTTTTAAACTCTGCTAATGAGATTGAAGTGTATATATATATGTCCAAAAAGGAACTTTGGTCACTGTATTAGGGTGTTTTGTTCATGTGATCCAGTGTAGATCCTTGA
Organism: Lepisosteus platostomus; assembly: GCF_059453375.1. Classification (NCBI taxonomy): domain Eukaryota; kingdom Metazoa; phylum Chordata; class Actinopteri; order Semionotiformes; family Lepisosteidae; genus Lepisosteus; species Lepisosteus platostomus. Next base: position 40,443,271 of record NC_142623.1, read on the forward strand.
TGTTAAATCCATTGCAAATCAGGTCTCCTCTTCAGTGTATTGTAACATCGCAAGAGGCATGATTGCTGATTACATGCATCTGATGCATTGTTATAGACAAGGGCAGTAGCAGACCTGGCTAGTGTGACAATTCAGGTAGCCCTAAAGGTTTATCGGCAGGGGCTGGCTGATAAGTCTCTTTAGTAAAAACCGAACCAAAGGGCCAACTAACAGAAGACACCTAAGCTCTCCTGTATTGCCTTTATTTTTTTTGTGTAGAAGATTTTTAATACTGGCTAGGAGGGTCCTTTGCAAAATACTGAATCCAGAAAATGAAAATGGAAATGCAGTAAAACTGCGGTTGTTGCTGGTAACCGCTATGCAGGTGGTCCTGGGGGAATAATCAAGAATTGTCTGTTGGTGAATCAAGTCTTATGAGAGAGTTTCAAGATTTATTTTCACAGTGTAGAGAAAAACTTCCTGGAATAGTTGTGAGGGCTTCAAGAGGTCCCAATTGCTTAAGGTCCCACAAATGGGGGCCAAGAAATCAAGTTATAAAGCGAAACTTGGATTTGACTTCTAGAAAAGTATAACGCTTCAGACCATATCAGCTTTTTTTTTCTTTTTGATGGTGCCTTTGTGTCATGTTTATGTACCTTCAAGGGGGTTGCCTGGGTAGAGCTGATTTTCCAAGTTTAATTTTGGCACTGTCACAACATGCTGTCTTACAGAAATGTGCGTTTTATTATGCCCTTGCGTGTGACTTGGCGATTTCAGAAGGATTTACAGGAGGAGTTTGGAGTCACTGAAGCAATGAGAGGAGACAGTTATTCATGGGATGATTGAGTGTTCAGCTAATGTTCTGCCCTGCAAGTCTTCCCAGTTATTCTTCTGTACACAGACTTGCAATTCATCCTGTGTGCCTTTTATTAGATTTTTCTCCCCTCAACCAAGATATCAACTGCATGATCATTTCTAAAAAGAATATGTAATGAATGTAAAATAGCTCATCTCTAGGCCACACTTATGACATCTGTCAAAAAAAATGTGAATCAAATTTTTTATCGCTGCAATTTTTTTGCTCACGGGTTCATGTTTTTCATAACATTGCAGTCGGGTAGTTTTGAAATCGGTGTATACGGGCAAAAATGAGATTACAGGTAAACGAGACGGCTTCTCAGTATCAAATTTAAATTAAAAGCTAGTCCAGTCTATATAGGATTGAGGATTAAGCGCTGAAGCCTGCCACTAATGTCAAGACATGTTGCTTGTAGCATGGTGTTTGGGGTTTTTTTTTTTATGCGCATTAAAAAAGCAATTTGCCTCCTGCCAATTTTCTTGAAGTGTTTAAATGATAAATCTCTTCTTCTATGCTTTATCCTAACTGATTCCTTTCCCTCTCTCTTTCTCTGCTCTCTCATCCTGCAGCTGGAGTCTCATGACAAGTCAGTAAGCTTTTTCTGTCATTTCGGCAGTTACTGCAAGAATGTTAGCAGTGCTGTTTGATGGTCACCTGCTGTAAAAGTGAAAATGAAATTAATTTGTTATGCTGGCTGGTCTAACATCCTCCTTTTGCTTTGTCACTTCTAGTCAGAGAAGGGGTGATGGAGGGGGGAGTTAACCTCCATTTTACCCCTGTCACTCGAGTTTAGGTTCTTTGATCATTTACCATGTTTGCTTAAGCATGACTTGACCCATTGGATTTGTCCTGATCCATGCATGGTGTTTGCAACCATGTAAGGTTTTATCAGTGCATTTTATGTCTATGATTTACACTAGCTAATCAGTCAGCCAGTCTGCAGGATGTTGTGTAATCAGTGTGCTACTGACCCAGATGGCTTACAAAGTAACTGATGTGGAATTGTAGAAGGCAGATACTGTATTGAAACTACAAATGCAAGGACAATTTTGGATTTAGATCCATTTTGCTTAAAAAAACAACAACCTACCAATACTAGATGATCAATTAGATAAAGATTTGTTGTGCAATCGCTGACCAGCTCAGATTACATTTTGGGATTTTTGTGGGTGTGCCCTGTGTGTTGATTCCTCTTTTCGTTCATTTTCCTTCCTGTCTTAATCTCTCCTGTCCTTCCTGTTCTCCACCTCTTCACGAATAGGGTGGCTGTTCCTTCACAAATATTCTATGAAGAGATCTACCCCGAGGCCAAGTAAGATCCAAGATGCACATCGGACTAGTCATCTGCTTTTTAACAGTGTTCTCTACAATTAACTCTCCTCTGTGACCATGGCATGGCCATTTTGAGTTTCCGCTTACTCATGCTGCAGCTGTATTTTACGTTTGTGGTTGAGAAGAGAGTGCCTTGCTGTCAGGGATGAAAACATTGAAATCGATCAGTAGCTCTGATGGCGGGAGGGGGGTGCCCTTTAAAATCGGGTTCCCTTGTTCCAGTTGAAGTAATGCAAAGCCGACATGACAATTTTCCAGGCCGGTGCTGGAGTTCCAGCTATTGCTCCAGGTGTTTGCACAAAGCATTGCCTGATCATTTGAAGTCTTTTTAGGTCTAAAAGGGACTGGTTAAGTTACACGAACACTCACTTGTCCTTGAAAGTTTTTGAAAGTCCAGGACAGGATCATATTTTTTTCTAAATTTCAAAAACCATGTAGATATAAAAGCAAATGAGTAGGTGATGCACAGCTCAGACGTCTAGTGAAAGGCTAGTGCAGGGACATGCTAATTGGAAAGACATGACTGAAGAGATTTTTTTTTTTATTAATAGCTTCCACAGTGGAAGTGAGTGGTGTTGATGTGAGTCATCATCTGTTGTTTTTTTTCCTTTTATGTAAATGTTTTCAGGTTGGAAACAATCTGGATATAAATACTCCATTGTATCCCCCTTCAAATGTTGCTCTAAAACATTCCTGTAGAGAAACATTTATGGTATTTGGTGATGTGGAGAAGAGATGTTCATTAAGTCTCTTAAGCACCACTGAGAATTTTTTCAGGGCTAAATCTCATTCACACTTTGAATCTCAGTGGTCTTCCTGGCAAACTGATTCCTTTATAAAGGCATATGTGGAATGAAGCTACTAGCCTGCTCATACAACAATGAGAAATTGCCAGTTTTGAATCTCTTCCAAGTCCTTTGAAACTAAAGCTTATGTTGATTTAAGATGTTGTCTTCTCTCAACCCTTTTAGATGTCTTTTGAGTGGATACCATCTGTTTTACATTGTGATTATTTTGATTTTGAACATTAAAAGGCTGAATGGGCTCCTCTCATTCGTAAACCTGTCTAGTTAATTTGGATTATATTCTCCGACGGAATAGAGGTTAACCTCGCTTCTTGTTTTGGAATGAGCATTCGTATCCTGTCACTAATGGAAACTCAATTAAATAAAGCTTTGGCCTTGTAGTAAAAAAAACAATATTGAAAGCCAACATAACGCATAAGTGATACACGCTACATGAGTGAGTGTCATTTTAAGTGTAGAGAATAGAATGATTTCTGTTACAAGAGGGTCTGCTTATAAGCAGTACTAAATGCCACACATTTTGCTTATTTAAACTTATTAGTCTCTTAAAAGGCTTAGGTTTGGAGGGGACCCAAGAATTCCTAACTGACCACTGACTAATCATTTCATGTGCTCGGGTTGCCCTTTTCGTTTTTCAATAGTGTACTTCTGCACAAATGATAGAGATTTCTCATTACAGGACAAGATTTATCTCCAAACTGGTTAATTCTGGAACTATACCACCCTCTACTGTTGCATTGCAAGAACTTATATATTTTCAGTGATGCATCAAAAGTAACTTGTAATTATGGCTCAGCTGTTTAAAGTACAAAAAAGGATTCAGGTCTGTCCCATGCATCTCCTAGAAGAATGTTCTTTCAGTTTAATTATTCTTTCTGGGTGTAATCAAAATTAACAGGCCATTTTTCATGCCGTAAAAGGAAATATACTGTGCATTTTAAGTAAAAATCTGACTTTATTGGAATTGCATTTGATATCTTTGCTGGTGATATACAAGCCTGCCATAATGCTGTGCAATGCATTCAATTAATTTTATTTTTTTCTGCTTGAAATTGTTTGCTTTAGGTGATGTGTGCTTGACTGCTGTGCTCTCGATTTGAGTCTGATTGCACGACAAGGCTTGATGGCTATGAACTATCAGACCATTGTTATAATCAAGTGGAATTCCTGGGTCCACAGACTGGCAATCCAAAAATGAGCACCGATAAAATACTTTGCCTTACAATGCCAAACTGAAAAAGGCCTGATTCGCCTTATTTTGTTAAACACGTGCATTTATCTCACCAATACGCAAGAAAGTAAAGAAAATGGACCGACATTATGTTTGGGTGGTTCTCAAGCTTGCACAAGTTGCCTGCTTATTATGGCAGCTCTCTTGCATTTAAAGCCCCTTGTCATGACGCAGTGATGACTCTTTGCCACCTGAGCATGGTTCTAAGCATGGCATCGTGTGCCCTGAGATTAGTATCCGTTCACTGTGAGGAACTAAGAAGCTGTCTTTTAATGGCTGTCCAGCTCAAGGCACTCCCTAAGGGTTGAGAGCGTGCCCTGTTACCTAGCCAATGATGCCAGCAAGAAGAGGCTGATTGAGGACACTCAGGACTGGCAGCCCAGAACTGGGACGACCCAGTCTCGCTCCTTCAGAATCCTGGCCCAGCTCACCGGCACCGACTTCAGTAAGTCAAAGAGGACGAGCCCGCAAGACCGGAGGGCTGAGTTGGACTTGTTTGTGGGGCAAGGGATCGGTTGGGGTGCGTTTTGTTAATGGCACATTCACCATTCTCACTTGTGAAGGTGCGCCTGGGGAAAACCCAGCCTGCTTACGTTTTTATTGCTTTGTTTCACCGGGAAGTGTGTGGATGCGTTCCACTTCTGTGAGAGATTTTATTTTCACTTGCAGTGATAACTATCTCTCTGTAATGAGGGGGCTTATGACCTCCGACTGTTCCTCATCCTTTGATTTAGATCTTCCCCGAGTCAGTTTCATCTTTTCTTTCAGCTTTTGCCTCTAAAATGGCAATGAGCAAGATCATTTTGTCAGAGCTGGCTTGTGCTCTACGTGCATTGTTCCTTTTATATAAGCAAAGGATTAGTAGTATTATCAGCCATTACTCTAAAGGGACACGTTTTGAAAGTGCATTTGTTGTAATTTTTTTTCCCTTAAACTCTACAATGAGACAAACATCCATGAGCAGCCTCTTTTATTATAATGGGAAGAATATCTTAGAGGGATGCCCTAGTGTTAGGGGGCTTGCGTGTTGCGTGCTCTTGGAAAGAGGCTGAAGCCCCTGTCTCCTGGCTCTCTCAGTGCAGGACCCAGATGACGAGAACTTGAAAAAGTCCAGGTAAGTCCATTGTGTGCACCAGTGTGAACTCGGCATGCTGGATTTTATCGTAACACATGGACTACCAATTATAAGCTGGCAATTCTGCTTCAGTGATTCGGTCAAATCCCTAACTTCTTTGTAAGACAGAGTGAACTCTGTGTGAACTGATCTTGTGAGGGAAGGCAAGTTAACAACTAACATTTGTTTGCTTATTTTATGAGGTAGTTGTTTTGAGCAACTTTTTTTTTTAATGCAACTGGCACTAAAACTGTAGATAGGGAGGTGTTCGTGGTTATTCCTTTTTTGGTTAAGGAATGAAATATACCGTAATATGCCCAGATCTGTGTAGTTCCCCTCCACAAATCTTTTCTTCTACAAAATAATCCTAGAAGTTGACCCGAGATCTTGATTTCTGATTGACAGCTGGGCTATTTGACCTCTGCGGCTTTAAAAAGGTCTCTAGTTCTGTTGCAGGATTTTTTCTCTGTGTTAGTGGCCTTTTCTTTTCTCCCTTCTTCTCTGCTCTTTCTCTCTCTCTCTCTTTTCTCTCATTTTAGGGAAAAGTTCCTTACTGAAATCCAGAGCCCTCGCTATGCCAGGCTCCGTGACTGGCATCATGAGCGGTCTGCCCGTGCCCTCAATATCAAGTCCTGAGCGCCCACAAACGGAACAAAGGATGTGGCGAGCATCTCCTTTACGAGCAGCGACTGGCGCCACCAGGATTGAAATGCCCTTGATTGATTGATATTGGGGGGGGAGAATAAATTGCGAGCAAAAAAATTGCAACCTAAAGCCAAAGTGGACAATTGAAAACTGAGCCTGATGATGAATCCCCTTTGTTAACAAGAGCAGTGAGAAAGCGATAATGCCAAAGCCCCCTGTCAAACAGATCTGTATCTCTTTAGAGAGTGCCCCTGAGAAAAAGATTACAATAGCGGAGTTCACAGTAATGGAGATGAGTTCTGCACATCGTTTCTGAATTCTTTGGATGCTCTTTTGCCATATCTTCTCTCTGCTCTGTATTCTAAACTGTTCATTTCAATGTTTCACTTCTGATCTGTCATCTCTGTGTTCTCCCCACAAAAGCGAAATTCAGTGATTGATGTTTCTCTTTCTGCTTTCACTAATGCATAAAATATTCAAAAAGCTCCAAAAAGATTTTTTTTGCTGTCTCAATTTGTTTGTTTTATTCATTTTGGTGGGTTTTCTCTTCTCTTGATCTAGCTCATGTGTCTTGTCGTGTCTATGAAAGGACCTAGATTTTGAGCTTGATAAGAATTGTGAACTGCTGTCATAAGTAGAATAGGTTTTGTTCATTGACTTCTTGGCACAACTGTATCCCCCTTTCCCATCAAGTATTTTGAGTTGTTGATATGTAATGTTTTTGTCTATGAAGTTGGAACAGTAGCAGTAGTGGGTAATAGGTTGATTTTGTTTTGAGCAAACACATGTTTTAAAAGAAGTAAATTCCTACAGGCAGCATGTGATTTAAGGCAAGGAATCAAGGGTTTCCACATTATGGCCTGTTTCACCTTTCAAAAGTTGTCAACTCCTTCTAGACTTATTAATCTGGCATGGCAGTAGGTGGTTTATGATTAGTGCTAATCAGGGTCTCAGAAATGGCTGGATTGAGTCTATTTTGTGTGTCTCCTTGCCATTAGATGTATGTCTTCTTTATACAGTACATGAAGGAGAACTTTACCTGCAGTATATTTTTAAAGGGTAAGAATCTCTTTCAGACTAGACTACAAAACCATTTAACAGTTCAGGATTTACCACACCATACTTAATCTTAATTCCTGCTAAAATGTTCTTTGCCCCTCAGTACTGTAACATCGGTTTGTGTTAAAATATCTTTTGTTTACTTGTTTATATACGTGCCATTTGTTGTGTTCGTGATGTTTAGTTTTTTTAGATGTAATTCACTGACTTTGTCTAATAAAGTTGTGATGCTTCCCTTAGGTTTAAAAGTCAGAATCTGTTGTCTATTCATGTGATTTGGTACCCCCTGTCAAACCCTGTGCAGCAACCCAGTTTTCAGAGAAGGAAAATCTAAAATAAAATCAGTAGACAACTTTTTGTGTTTTAGGTCTTTCCTTCTCTTTTTGTCAAACATACACTTTGATTTTTTTCGTTGTGTAACCAGCATAAGGAATCGATCGATTGTAGCAATACTTCAATCCTACCGTTTAACAAATGAAAATTAAACTATCATTTGAAATCTTACAATGAAGAATAAAACGTTCTGTAGTGCCATCCAATTTCCATTCCTTAGTGGCAAACTGTAAATGTTTTCTCATTAAATGAGTGCAAAAAATGTAGATTCAGTGTTTAATAGGTCGCAACAGCTAGACTAAAATCAAAAGGCAATACCAAACCCTAAGATAAGAATCCATTGTACAGTAAATGTTACAATTGCAGCACAGCATGGTCTAGAGAACTGTTAAATGTGCCTCTACTTAAGAAGAGATGAGATCCAAACTAATGAGGAAAACTAATGAAGCTTGTGGTCCACTTTAGCAGTTAATGTAGCTGAAATGGGGTGTGTCACTTAAGAAATAAATAAAAACGGCAAACGGCCTGACATGTTTGCCTAATCTTCAAGCTGACGTTGGAAAGCAGAAGGTCAGAGAATGCCAATTAAGCGCAGAAATGGGAACTGATTTGTACACTAATGAGAAATGTAAGGGCTCTTTCGGGGAGGGGCTGTCTGGATGGAGTGAGAGGGTGAATTTTGTGGTTTTGTTTATATACAGAGACATTTTTCTTTCCTTTTTAACATCCTAATCTAAATCGCATCCTTGGAGTCCTCATCTGAGGGAGCAGGTGTGTAAGTAGTTTTTCCAAAAGGCCTTCCAGCAGCCAGGGGGATGTCAAATGATCTCCTTCGTGAAGCAACATTGCATGGAGAAGCGGCCGCCAGCGATTGCCCACAATGTACCTTGAGTGTAAAGAGGGACGCGGATGGTACAATGATTTTACTTTCCCTTTCCCCTTTTGTGTCAACTACAATCTCTGTCTGCTTCATACAGTACGCTCTCAGGAGTTCTTACCCAGAGTAAGTTCCAAATATTTTAATTGTCCTCCCTCTGTGCCTCAGCCTGCTACAAACAATGAATCGTAAAATCTTATTTTGGGGTTTTGAAGTGTTCTGTTATTTCTGGTTAAATGAGCATTAATTCAGGTAGCTCTTTCACATGGCTTGTTTGAAAGGCTGCACATGCGTCACTGCAAGGCACTGGAGCAGTGTTCTGCTAGATGTTTCCATGGCGATAAGCTTGAGAAGACTTGACGGAGTGCAATCTGTGTATATCCATGCATTTCTTTCCATCCGGGTTCATATGATTTGCAATGAAGGTATTTGGTGTTCTGTTTGTGGGTACAAAACTATATATATATACACACCGATGTAGAATTCTGACATTTAGATGCTGCCCAAATGTGGAAGACGGGTTCTAGAGGTATACTTGAGGTATAAGTCCAGAAGTTCATGTGAAGCACAAGATCGGATTTGACTTGGAGACAGGGTCATACTTGGCATGTTTCATTTAGGAGAAAACAAAAGCAAATCAAAGCTGCTAGTAGCTTTTGTTTCGTGAGAAAAGGTACAAACAGGACGTCATTTGGGCCCACCCGGTCTCTGGATTGGTTGCTAGTAGCTGTTGCTCCAAGGATTTCATTCAACCGTTTCTTGGGGTGGGAGAACGGGATTGTTTTAGTGGATTACTTGTTCCAGAATTCCAAAACCCTGTGTGCAAACAAAAGTGCCTTTAAAGCAATCCCACATTTCCAAGTACAACAGATTGACTTTGTTTATGTCTGAGCCTTTTCAATACTTTCAATCTTCTCTGATCCCGATAAAAAAAAAAAAAAAATCTGTTTTTACTGTCTGTTTAGCCTAGGATTATTTTTTCTGGACCAGCAAAGTGATAGTTTGACCAAAATTGCACACAGTATTCTAAATGGGGTCTCCCTTAGAAACTTAAACTGTTTTATCACTGCTTTGTTTATCCTAAGATTGTCCTTTTTATTGCCTCTTCACATTGTCTGGAAGATTAAAAATTAAGATTAATAAGTCACTGTCTTATTTGTCTATAATTCCTTGGTTCAGTTTTGTATCTTTTATGGACTGGCACTTCAGGAGTAATTTTCTGTTCAATGGGTTGTGGGTGACAAGGATATTACATTTGAGAACAGTACTCATATAATATAATATGATATTAATTATTCATTTAATTATTCATAATTTATTTAGAGTCCCTAAATTCTGCACAGTGAGATCATTAATGAAGATGTGAATAAGGTCAATTGTCGTTTTCTGCTAAAATAGTTTCAGGAAGTTTTTACACATTCAGCTATGTATGGCGAGCATCACCTCTATTGTAGTCATACAAGTATTTGAGAGTGGTTTTTTTTGTTTGTATATGGCAGGGCAAAAGGTTAACATCTTGGAAATGAATCAAGTTGGAAGAAAAAATAATTAAGTTTTGTTCTAATTTAGTTTTTCATGCATTTTTCACAGTCTAGCAAAATCTAAGTGCTGTAATGCAAATGCTGTTTATCTGAATTTCTTTCCACAGTTTCCAGCCATGTGGAGCTGTTGATTTAATATAAAGAGTCATGGCGTTGACACGAGTCTGAACAGAACTGCAGGCACCAAAGTGCCACATTGCAGTTACAAATAAGCTACTTATGTTAAAGGAGCTTAAAAATTTAGAGAAGATGCTTTGTTCAGGAGTGAGTCTTAGTGGTATCATTTCATTATCAACCTGGTTTTTTTTTTCCCCCCCATTTTCTTTAAAATAAAGGCTTCCTCAAATGTTTAAAAAATGGGCGATTCACTTTATATATTGATGTAAAATGTCGACAAAAAAGAGGGGTAACGGAAGTTGGAGATGGGAACACAAGTCCAGGGTTTGTTCACTGCCTAAAGCTTTGTGTACCATTTTGGACAGTGTTTATATTGGCTCTTTCAATTTGTGCAAATATGGATTTTCTTTTTTGTTATCGTCTATGAAACCCACTCTTGAATTTGCATAGAAAGCCAAGACTAGACTGGAGTGAAAGTGTTAATAAAACGTTCTGCTGGAGGCTGTAGCATCCTACCTGCTGATACCCGTGTACTGTATGAACCTGGGTTCTAAAACGGCTTTCCTTCACAGCCATGAGACGAATCAATCTCCTGCCAAGACTGGAGCTGCTGCTGCTACAGTTGGCACAACTGCCCATAAACCTGGTGGAGGTAAGGGAATGGGATCTGTGTACCCCAAAAATATAGGGCACATTTTCTGTGGTAACTCAAATGTTGCATGGTAGCACATTTCAGTGGTACAGTATCTCAAATGCTTTCTGAAACCTGCCCTTGTGTATACTGAGTATACTGCCCCTGTGTAGTGTATGTCTGGTATACATCAAGCTTCACAAAATCTTACTGTAGCTGTTTAATGTATTAGGAGCTTGATAAAGTAGGACACTAAGTACATCTTCATTGTGCAACTAGAAGACTACACAAATCAATCCGGGGGTATTCACGCCTTTTTTATAATTATTCATATCACCACAAACCGCAAAGCAGACTTTCCCCTTTCATTACTGGTACTTTAACAAGTACCAGTAAGAGATGCAAAAATGTTTCTTTTAAATTCTTATGTTAAAATTGTTAAATTGCAGTTAAGAATGGATACTGTGGGCCAGATATAGTAGATGGTGAAACAATTGCAAGTGAGCATTGCATCCTATGCACTAAACCCAAGCACTGTCGTGGCCTGCCTCACCAGAACCACAGTCTGGAACCAGCTGTGATGGGTGAGCGCAGGAAGAGAAACGTCCCTATTTCATATGGTTCATTCTTTAAGATAAAAGACCGGACTATTTGGGCTCAATAGGTTTGACTAACACACTACCTTCATATTCTTCATATTCACGGAACAAGCGTTTCATAATTCTGTGCAGATGTTAAGAGGTTTCAGAGACGCGTGCACAGTTTGTTCTTATAACACTGGGGGAACCAGAAATGGCCAAAGTAGTTATTTTCAGTGATTGGACTATTGTACTAGCGATTTTTCTTTTTTAATGGGGAAAATAGGAATTTTATTAATCTAAACGAATTGTGAAGCACAAGGTGGAAACTCAGGAGGAAGTAAAGGGGTTGGAGATGCCAGCAGCAACTCATACAGTCCCCTGATAAGAGCTGGAGGCAAAGAAGTGGGGGTGGATAACTGTTCCATAGCTACAGGGGCATCATTGGCATGACTCCTCTGGGTGAGAGGCTGCAGGTCAACTAGCTCGGCAGGTACCTGCTCCTGATGGGGTCTTCACATAGTTGGAAGATGGTAGTTAAGACCCAGAACAATACTCTTTTGTTGTGATGCACATCGTCATGGGCAGGAAGGAGTGAGTGTCATTCTGCAATTAATTACAGCGGCGAAGATTAAGGAAATGGGTTCTTCTGAAGACACGCTTTCCAAAACATAAAATATAGAACTTAAAAAAATGACATAAAAGGTGTCATTTGAAGTGTCAGAAATGCCAGTGGCTTTAGAACACTCATTTTTCATGTCTGAGAACCCTCATTTGCACAGTCACTTCCCCACTTTTGGGACTTAATGCAGAAATGCCTGAGGTAGTCATCAGGGGTGTACCCAGAAAGACAAAAAACCCTCTGCAAAATGTTCCTCCAAACTTCACCGTAATCATTGTGCTTGCTCTAGTACATCACCCAACACTTTTCACTCATCTGTGACAAGTGTACAACTCTTACAAAGGATGCAATTCTCCTTTTTTTTACCTGAAAGTGCTGGAGGCTTATTATTTTAGTGCCTCCTTTCTTTTCCAATCCTTAATTGCAGGTGTTTTAAAAAAAATGGACAAAGATGGAGCACCTGTGCAAATCCACTCTTTACTAGATTAAAAAGAATGGCCATTTCCCCCCCTCTCTTTTTAGCCAAAATGACACCTAGACCTGCTGCCGGGCCCTCTTGTCGTCCGCCCTGGGTCACAGACCCCAACTTTGCGGATCGATACCACCCTGACAAGACCAGCACGGTTCTGACCCGGCACAGTCAGCCCGCCCAGCCGACACCCATGCAGAACCGCAGCTCCATCGTGCAGGCGGCGCAGCAGGCCCCAGAGGACAGCAGCCGCACCCCTGTGTGCGCAGCCTGCAGCAAGATCATCAGGTGGGTCTCCAGCCGGAGAGACCGCGTGCTTGATCTGGAACTGTCCTCTTTCCCTTGGCACAGTTTTGCTGTGCTGGTAGGCGCTTCAGAGATCGTGCGGATCATTTTTTGCCATTTCATCCCTTGACGTATGTAAGCTCAAGGTGGCAGGATGCAGATGCATGTTGCATTTGTTTGTGTAGACTAATGTTGATTTCATATTCATGATATGTTTGGACAATTTTGTTTTTGCAGTAATACCCTAATAAAATGGAAAACAAATTGAGTAGTATACCAGTATTTAAGATTCAAGGCTTTCTTTGTCTGGTTGCACTTTCAAAAGTTCCTTGAGAGGCATGACATAACCTTTTGTCTTAGCACTGGATCATACCTTTGATGTGGACCATTTTAGGACTAGATGCTGGAGAATTACGGTGATTTTTTTTTTGATTGAGAAATCAATCCATCTTCACCTGTACAGCTTTAGAAGTTCCTTCCTGAGGTGAATTTGTTTCCCCCCTCTTTCCCTTTTCACTGACTCTATACCTATTCCTGTCTGACAGGGGACGGTATCTGGTGGCTCTTGGTCGCTCCTGGCACCCTGAAGAGTTCACCTGCTCCCAGTGCAAGGTGGTCCTGGAGGAGGGGGGTTTCTTTGAGGAAAGGGGGTCCATCTTATGCACCAAGTGTTACGATAGTCGCTACGCACCCAACTGTGCCAAATGCAAGAAGATCATCACTGGTGTGAGTGTTTTTTTTTTAATTGTACCATCCAATTGAAGACTAGTACTACTTTTTCTTTCAGTGAATAAATGACGTATCTTAACTGTAAGGTGTTTTTTGCACATATACAACATTTTAGGAAATGTATCCCTTATTCAGCCGTTTGGATAAGGGAATCGGCTAAATGAATCAATCTTGCAGTCATGATCATTTTTGGTCAGTGCATTTAAGTACTTTGAGATTAGCATGAGAGCCAAGCACTTTCTATTAACCACAGTTATGATGGATGGAGATGTCATGCCAGCTATTAACTGGATACACCCTTATCATGTCCCTCTGACCTGTCTAATGTAATTTCCTAGAGGTGAGGTTATAAGTTGTTGTGCTTAAAGTCAAGAGGTGCTCTTTTTTTAGCAATAGCGGCATGAGGTTGCAGTAACTATACCGTTATGAACTTTTTCAATAAGATGTGATGTTAACCTGGAGCTACGTGTGCTTGCAGCTGGACTGAACAGCATCTTGGATTTGTCCACTGCTGTTATTCATTAAGTTTTAATGTACAGTACGCGTTGTGCACTCTGTCATACAGGAGATCATGCATGCCCTCAAGATGACCTGGCATGTGCACTGCTTCATATGTGCAGCTTGCAAGATTCCCATCAGGAACAAAGCCTTCTACATGGAGGAGGGAGAGCCATATTGTGAGAAAGGTAAGCTTCCTCCCTGGGTGCGAAGAAAACAAGACGTCTCCACACTCTTTCAAGGACATCTCTTCATTAACTGCATGACTGCCTGGAAAGCTTAGCTTGATTAACAGTTTAAAAGACGTAATGAAGTTTTGTTTTGCTCCCGCATAAGTTGGGCAAAATAAAGTCTGTGTTCTGTTTGGTTACTACTTGTGTACCTGTATTTTTCCCATCTGATGTCTCTGGCCAAGTTGTGTGACAGATTGCCAGTATCTTCATTAACCTCTAATGACAGAATTGAATTTGGCCATTTTAAAATTTTACTAAAACCTTTTATTTGAATTTCATTTTGCTGAAGACTCCTATTTTCTAGCTTTTAAACAAAAACATGAGCCCAGCAATTTTTGTAAGTTATGATACTCTGTTGAAGAGAACAGTGCAGGCTCAGCACCTGAAATTGCAGTTTTAACAAGAAAAGATTGTAAATCACACTCCTTAAGTGCTAGAGACATTCCAAGACTTTTTCATGTTACAATATTGAGAAACTCGGGCATACATTTAAGCTTCACTGTTTGTATCAATTTAGCTTTTCCTTAAAATGTATCACTGACTCTGCATTTTGTAGGCAGTTTCTGTAATCTAAGTTGACTTTTTCTGACATGGTTAGATTTATCATTCTTTGTGTCTTTTGGGACTCAGTCACACTTTCTTGTAATAAGGTATCTTCTGGCATTATAGCGGAGGCTGTTGAATGAATTATTATCTTTACAGACTACGAGAAGATGTTTGGCACTAAATGTCATGGTTGCGACTTCAAGATTGATGCAGGAGACCGTTTTCTTGAGGCTCTTGGTTACAGCTGGCATGACACTTGCTTCGTCTGTGCAGTAAGTCATTTTGATTCATCAACAACTGTTTTGCTGGACAGGTGCTCTCAGTGCAAGGGATCCTAATTTTTTAAAAAGGTGCAGATTAAAAATAAAGTAACTGAATGACCTTGCTGCAAACATTTGCAAAGCTTCTTTCCTTGTTTGGGCATTCTTTACGCATTTGTTCCATTAATCTGCCATCTCTTTGTCTTCTGTTTGATGTCTCAGATATGCCAGATCAATTTGGAAGGGAAGACTTTTTACTCCAAGAAAGACAAGCCCCTTTGCAAGACCCATGCCTTCTCACATGTTTAAAGCATCTCTTCAGCTTGTGTGGTAAATAAACCTGACGGGCACAGGAGCAAAATGAGATGCCGAAAAAGACTGTGCCATCATCTTAATCCATCTTACAACTCTCTCTTCTCCACACTGCCATTGAAACGAGAGGGGCAGTTTTCACCTTCTGTTGCCTGATCCTGACTGCATTGTTTTTGCACTCTTGTCATGCAGAGATTACTGGAGGAGAAACATGGATACTCTTTCCAAATAGTAATGATACTATTTCAAGAATGGCATCATTATTTCAATTTTAATCTAATTCACCATAAATACCAGCCACTTGTACTTTAGTTAAAATCACTTTACAGGCAGAACAAGAGCTACTGCATGAGAAAAGTTATTCAAGGTATTTTCTGCGTGGTAAGATGTTTTTTCTATAGTTTTAAGATTCGTCCCTTATCTAAAAGGACTTTTTTCACCCTTGATTTGAAACCTAGATCCTCTTAAACTATGAAAGGCTCAAAGGCAAAGTAATTATATCAGGGAAAATGTAATTGGTGCTTGATGTATGATTATTTTAAAAACTCCCAGGCTAGATCAAACTTTGCTGTAATCAGGTTGTTTGATTGGGATTGAATCAAAATCAGATACTTATCGCGCACAGTTTTTGTGCAATGTTCAGCTACCACTCAAGACTGAAGGTTAACATGCTGCTGAGTTTTCACCTTCATAATTGAATAGCAGTAAAGTACAACATCTGTTTTGTTTGTCATTATTTTTTTACAGTAGAAGCAAAAATGAAATGCTGCCTATTTTGTTGGTGTCGAATTACATCACACCTAGCTTCAAGACCATTTTCTTCTGCGTGGAACCTTTTTTTTAAAGATGTTTGGTTAGTGTGCAAATGAGTAAGAATGCTTAAATATAAATAACCTTAAAATGGATATATCCATTTTAACCCCCGTTTCCAGCCAGCAGTGTTAAATAAAGGACCTCCAGTTTCTGTCATCCTTTTCTGCTCTTTCTACATTTGTGATGCACATCTTTCAAGAGTTCAATCCTCAAAAAAGTGCATTAGTTCAAATTGCTAATATATTTAAGTATTAAGAGTGCTCATTCTGATGTTGGCTGGATTTTATCTCTGATGAATGATGAATATCTCCAGTACTGGAGTCAGAATTTATTGTTTACTTAAAGTTCTGCTAGGTTTTAATATTAAAATACTTATGTAGGTCAGTGCTAGGTGGTTCAAAGCAGAAGAGCTTGACTAAAATGAATCATGAAAGCTCTATGCAGATTTAAATAGTTTGTCTAATGCTTGAAAATTATATAAATGTGTAGTAAATAATAGAAAATATTAAGTTCCTTATGTTTTTTCTCTATTGTCACTCAAGAAAGCCTTTCCCCTAGAGCAGGGGTCTCCAGTCCTGGTCCTAGAGAGTGCCGTTCCAGCAGGTTTTGTGGGACACTACTTAATCAATTTCTAAATTTTAAGCAGATTTGATTCAGTCATTTTTAGAGATTTTTACATTGGGGGGGGGAATATATATATATTTTTCTCAGTTCTGTATTATCACGCAGTCATAATAAACAAGAACCTGTGAGAAGAATAACTGGACTGAAGCTCTACCTATTCACGTCAAAATGTCTCTTCATTTCTACTGCCTAGAACTGCAAGAAATTGGACCAAGAGGATATTTTTTTTAGCAATTCTTAATAAGAGCACAGGAGCCCTCCCAATCCTAATTCTTGAATCAAATTATTTTCAAACTTAATCTGACAAAAACTGTGCATAAGTAGTTGTAATAAGTAGATTTTATGATGCTGTAGTATTTTTTTTTACAAAATCTCAGAAACAAATTTCAAGGCACTTGTAATCGTGTAATGTGACTGTGAAATTAGTTCACTAATGAATCATTTTTAAGATGCCATTTATATGTAAAGATATAAGTAGTTCAGGTGGGTAGCTGCGTCAGCATGCGTGGGCTGCTAAGGAACAAGTAATAGGTGTATTCCATGCTGAAAAGAGAAGAAAGAAAACACAACGTTTCGGCCGTGGAGCCTTCTTCACACTCCATGGCCGAAACGTTGTGTTTTTCCATTTTCTTCTCTTTTCAGCACAGAATAAACCTATTGTTCCTGTAAAGCTATAATAGTGATCTGGAACCCCTTTCATATTTTGCCCGATGCTCCTTTTCACATTTTCTTCCTAATTACAGCCCTTTTGCCTCTGAAAAGCTTTAATAATACAATGTGTCACACTGCTGTATTACGTACATCAGAAAAGTAAATGTCACATGACTCCCATGGAACCAGTGGATGAAAATGAATTATATGCAAGTATAATTCAGAAGTTTATACATGCACTTCTGATAAAAATATTTAAGAGATTTTTATAAGCATGTGGTATGGTTGTGATAAAACCTAGCCTTGCTTTACAATGAAAGTCCAGAGGTTAATACAGTGTGCTGTTGTAACAGGAACCTAACTTGTATTGAAATCTGTTTAAATTGCCAGACATCACAAAATATGATTATGCTTTTGTGAAGAATGCGTTTGGGTAGGAATGCAAATTAATGTAACACAGAAAATTTAGCAACATGGGATCTACTTGTTTAGTTACTAAAATAAATATAAAATAAATATTTTTTTGTATTGAGGACATATGGAATTGTATGTTGTTTACCAGAGCTGAATATCTCTGTTTTATTTTTAATTCCAAGTGTGGGCAGTACACATCGAAATCAGATATAATAGTAAGCATACACTCCATGATTTCCTGCACCATCAGCACATTTTTATACACTTGTATAGTTACTGGGCACTCAACACCATGTGTACACAATCACCAATTTAAGCTTATCTTTCTGAGTATTGCTATTAAGATTTCCATTTTGTTTTGTAGTATTATGATCTGTACTGTATGCCCCATCTGCTCAAATGTAGGAAAACCAGCAGGCTTCACAAAACCAAATCCAGTAATTGCAAGTTCCCTGAGCACTGAAGTCCACAGCACAATTCTACTGAGCACCAAAGAATAGATCCTGATGGTTCTGTTGGTTAGGATTATATTCCCTGAACAGGGTCTTTATTTTGTTTCATTGTTTTATTCTTTTGTCTTGGTTGTTATATGTATCTTTTCCTTAAACCTTGCTATTTTAAGTTTTTTTTAAAAAAAAAGTCTTATAAAACTACTGTATTCTCATAATATACAAGCTTGAAAATTCTAATAGAAATAGAGGAGACATTTGTGAAAAAGTTCTTTTGAATGTTGACAATAAATTTGTTGCATTAATGTACAAGTTGCCCTTTTCTTTCCTATTCATCTTGCAAAGATTTCATAATCAGGGCATACATTTGATTTTTTTTAACACTAAGGGTTGTGTATTTGTTACACAAGTGTTGTCTGTTGGCATTGTTAGATTGTTCTGTTAAAACTGAAAAACAAAATGCACTGAAGACAAGTGGACAATTATTGATCAAGAGAAGAGAAGGAAGACATCAAAACTGATGCTAGATGATTGACCCACGCAAAATGTAAACTCTGCCTGGTTACTCTGTGGACCACATTGTAGCGATATTTCTGCAGGATGCAGATGAAACCTGAAATCTAGGCTGTATGAGCTCAGGACAGAAAGCTGTGCAACTCTTCTCAATGATGTGGATGCGACTGCAATTTCTTACTCAAAGAAATTCTTCAGTGATGTCATCTGAATCTTTAACAGCTAGATGCCTTTTGCATGATACGAGTTACAGCTTTCATTTTTCTGCACACCTTGTTCTTCGGTGTGTGTGTGGGGGGTACATGCATGGCTGTGAATTTTAGAATTGAATGGCGCCCTATCTATGGTTTGTCTTCAGTTTCAGTTTTTTCATACTATGAACTGTTATTGTCATGGATTGTTTCAAGAAAATCAGATTTTATTTTAAGACTGATCCCTTACATCTAGTGATGAACAGCAGGACATCAAATGTGTATATAAAATGCTAGAATAATTGCATTACTTTACAATTTTATTTTAGTTACACAAGAATTCTTTTGTTCTTTAGAATATTCCGATTTGTATTAGTCTCCCTTTTTTTTAACAATAGTA
This sequence comes from Lepisosteus platostomus, assembly GCF_059453375.1. Taxonomy (NCBI): domain Eukaryota; kingdom Metazoa; phylum Chordata; class Actinopteri; order Semionotiformes; family Lepisosteidae; genus Lepisosteus; species Lepisosteus platostomus. Next base: position 40,462,382 of record NC_142623.1, read on the forward strand.
AAAAAATAATAATGATTCTACAATTCAGGATGTAAAATTCGAGTTGTTGCAGCACTTTTATGAACGGGGATCAGAGGTAGACCTTTGCAAGTCTTCTTTCCTGCTAATTAATTTAAATGGTCTTCAGCACCTTGGCTTGATCCTTAACTGGTGCTTAATCACTTCAGTAACATGGTAGAAGGATTCAATTCCTGCAACTTCATGGTCCAAGACAGAATTGCCCAACTCTGTACAAGGTTGGTCCTGTTCTCAGGTCCTATAGGGTTGGTGAAGCTAAGGGGGTTCAATTCCAGCTCAACTGTTAACTTAAGCTCATTACTGACTTCACTAGGCCAGTTTACCAAATTCTCATCTCTTCTGGTGCTAGTGCTGTAAAAGAGACTTGTAGACACCCTGGTCCTTTAGGATAGGTGAGGTTCCACCTTATTACAAAACAAGTCCTGTGCTTTTTCTACTGGTTACAGTTCTTTGTTGAAGGGATGGACCAGAGCTGGACAACTGCAGTCCTTAAGAGCTAGAATCCTGTAGGGCTGTGTTAAGAACAGATGGAAGACCTAAACTATTAATTCTACTTTTGATCTTGTTATTAAGCAATTCAGATCAGAATTGGAATTAAAGCAAGAATTAAAGCTCAAAGTGTGGATATTTTTATTCATTAAAGAATGCTGATCTGACTGATAAATGGATGTTTTTAGAAAAATCAGATGAAAGATTTATATCCATAAGCAGCTAAATAAAAAAAAAACCTTTTAAAAACCAAAGTAAATAATAAGGAACACATTTTAACAATATATAATTTATTTACATCCATTTTAGTTTGAATTACTATACATACCTTTCAGAAATTTCATATATATATACATAAGGCCAAGTAAATACTTGAATGCACTTAGAAACGAATTTTCAAAATTCTACCCACAAATCCATAGTATTGTCCAAAAAAGTACAGAAAACCTCCTTAAGCCGGTGATTTTCGACTTTCACAAAACTTTTGACAACATGTAATTTACATTGACAGAAGAGGAAAAATTATAACAATAATAAAAAAGAATTATACAATTGCATAAGCGCTGTGGCGTTTCATAAATACAGCATTTCTGAATTACATAAAGGCAAGGAAATAAACATTTGAATTAAGAAATAACATTCACAAATACCAAAAATCTGTTCTCAGTTCTTCAGAACAAAATAAATCTCACATTCATTACACAGAACTGCTATGAATGAGTTCAAGACTAAAAATTATCATACTGAAAAATACTTGGCTTTTAAACAGGATGGAAAATGTTTTTTCCATTTAGGAAATGTATCTGCTTCTCTGACAAGTTGCCCCTTAATATTTAGCTACCTTGCTGTCAGGCTGATAGAGGAGGAAATCGGATACAGTATGTGTTTATGAAGAAATAATATGCTTTATACTGATGATTTTGGTAACTAATCCACATTGATTATTCTGTAGTTTGAATACAGGGCTTCACGGTCTAAACCTTCAAGCCACTGCTTTTGAGGCTAACTGCTTTTTCAGTTTTTCTAGGGGTAGTGGTGTATGGGGTTCTTAGACAGCCTACTGAAATAGCAAGACAGATGTGTTTCAGCACTTCCTTTTTCATGTTTCGGTGCTCTCTTCAGTCATTGAAAATCCAGTAGATCTAAGTGGTAAGAAAATAACATTGCTTGGTATAATGGAAATGAGTTTTCTTAATTTGGTTGTGCATTTGTGTGTGTTATGGAGACTTGCAGTACTTAATCCTAGGGCTTCAGTCATAAGCTCACAAATTAATACAGACCTGCAGTGTTTTCACCAATCTAAATGAAACCTCACCAATGATATCTTAGCAGAGCTGAGAAAATGGAAGAAGTTCTTTATATGGAATGGTATCTGGTTAAAAAATTATTGTCGTGCCATTCTTGTCATAAAACAGAGTAGTGGCTTTGAACACCCATTATATAATCATTTCGATTTTTTCTTCACTTATAGTGTTTAATAAAACACTGAGTGATCTCACATTAATAATGTCAAACAGCCTTTTTTTTTTTGCTATATCTAAATCAGGAGTCTTCAGTTCTGGTCCTGGAGGATTGGTCTGTTTTGCAGGTTTTGCATCTCTCTTTGATGAACCAGCTCCTGAAGCAGTAGGAGTAATTGTTAAATTGTCTAATTAAGCCAATAATGAGTTGAGTTGGAAAGAGAATATGCCGACAAACCGGTCCTCCAAGACCAGGAATAGAGATCTCTGTTTTAAATGAATAAATAACCTCCGTAGAATGCTACATTTGAAAGATGTTGAAATATTCCATATAGAGATTAAATATTCAAATGATTGACACAGAACAGTCAATCACTGAAACAGAATAAATTAGTCTTCAGAGCACATGTTTCTAATAAATTTCAGACTAATGCACAACTGAATATGCAACGAAAACACATTTTGCTCCAATCACTAGGATATACTGTAGTTTTTCATAACTTTTTTTCCCTATAGTAAACACCTAGATAATTTATTCAGGTTACATTTGTCAGATATTTAAAACAAATCCTTTGCTTTGAAGTACTCCACTGCAAAATTAAAAAGTTTAATGTAATACATGGAGTACTATTTTATTGTATTGCATGGTCATTTGTATTTTATTATCCTTATTTTTTAGCCTAACAATGACAGACACTACCATGTATCATTCACATGTGGTGTTTATCATTTAAAAATGTTATTCCTATTAATTTGTTAAAAAATGACAAACACAGTATAACTATATGACAGACAAACTTTAGAAAAGATAGTAGAGGTGACCACAATAGTGTATAATGAATCACTGGAAACTGCAATTAGTCATAAGATGTTTTTGTTTAGAAAAGGTTATATATAATAAAACTTTGGTTACCAACTTTGCTCATACATGTACTGTGATAGTATACTTCTATTTTTTTTAAAAGCATTTTGTTATTTACACAGCTCATTAAAAGAAAATGCTTATACGTATGCACAGCAATTAAATTTTACAAATATGATTAATGGCAACAGCAAACTTTGAGCAGAGAGGACTTACTTAAACCCTGCTCTGGCAGAAGTCTGTAAAATGATGCATCTGGTACCTTCTCTTGCAAAGATTATTTTGACAGAGTTCCAAAACCATCAGCATTTTTTTTTTCACAAGATAGAAAAGATTTTCTTCAACACTAGAGAGCTGTGATTTACAAATAGCATTTAAAAACAAAAAATAAATCAAAACATATGGTATGATTTAAACAAAAAAAAAACCTGCTGGAATCCTGCTCCTTTTTATTAATTTTCAGATGAAATATGAACAAGGTATGAATCCATAAGATTAGGGAACAGTTGCATTTGTAGAACAGGGCGGATATACGTTTTCCTGTCCATAATACAATTTAGAATCACGTTAAAAATCTGTAAGAATGGTAAGAAATTGTTCATCACTAAAAATACAGAATAGCAACACAGAGATAAAATAGTAAAATAATTCATAGTGATATGTTTGCTTTAAGACAATTACAATTTCCAACCATTTCAACACAATTTTCTCCCTCTTTTGGCTTGTGAAACCCAGCTGGACCGAAAGAAATCCACTACTCCTATATGCAAGTAAATTCAAACAATAATGCAGAAATAAACAACCTACTATTATGTAAATAGGTCTAGAAAGGAGTGTTAGCTTTAAGGGATTTGGCTCAAGACTGCAGATGTAAAATTTAATATTTTCATAAAGTTTTGTATGTGATTGACTGTAGTGCTTAACCCTTTTCAGCTTTCAGAGAGAAGGAGAGAGAAAACATTGCTATGTCCTTTGAGGGAAATAGAGATAGCGTACGAGCTTTAAAAATCAAAAGTAAAAAACAAAGTATCTGTTTTACATTTTATAACTTCACTGGCATCCAGAATTGCTGCAATACCAACATTTGCTTTGAATCCTTAAATAGTACATTTTTCCACTTAATTCCCTTTGTTCCCAATGCTTTAAATTAAAGCTTATCATACATCACCAGTCACACTATCAGTGAATGCTTTAACCTACTGGAAGTTTGGGATAAAAATAGAGATTATACTAGCTCATTCAGTGAAGTAAAAAAATGAACACTCTGCTGTGGGCTGTTTTCAGGCCGTCACAGATGGACAGTAATCTCACATATGGCACACAAAGTGCAGAGAGCTGCTTTGCTGTCGGTTGCCTCTGTAGGCAACACAGCTTCTCAAAGAGAAACCTTTCAGACTCTGCCAAACAAGAGAATTTTCCATAGCAGAGGCCATACCCTGTCTGGCCACATGAAAGTTAGTGAATATGTCAAAACAAGACAGCTTCTTTTCTCCGACATCGGATCTCTTCTGACCCCATTTTTACTCGATAGGATAAACAGAATTTTGGCAATTCGTTTACCCATCCATCTACTGTAGGAGTTACTGCCTGCTGATGTTTTACCATAGAGTGATTCTGTTGTTCGGGAAGATGTCGAAAGATATTCAGTGGTAGTGGTACAGTATTAAGATACTAACAAGCGGCTTAGAATAATTGTGGCAGCAACAGAAACTGAATATCCAATCCAGTCCAGCTGAGTATATCCAATGTGTCATCACTGCCATTACTTTATAAGTTCTCTCAACTCATACACAAAAGGCACAATCTATTAAAAGTGTAAAGGACTAATCTTTTAGAACGCTGATTTAAAGTGGAAATGGACTCGGAGGTCCTGCAAGAGGACTGTGGGTGTTTCATTACTCAACACTGATTGTTTAAATAGAGGTCTGATGGCTATGGTTACTTTCAATCAAATATCCCCAGTGCATTTTCTTGCAAGTTCCCTTACAAAAGTGTGTGCCCTAACAGTGCTGAAGTTGAAGTATTGAAGTTCAGCCTATAGTATCGTATAGTATCTTTTGTCCGAGAGAATGTGTGTGCGTAGTTATCAAAAAAGGAGGGTGCTGGAAAAACGTACACAACCTCCCCAAACAGCACATTCTTAAGATACAAAGCTTTTAGTCTGTTTTTACTATTTTACTGTAGTTTGTATTTTCCAGAGGTGGCTGATGAAAAATATTGAATCTCAGGGGTATGCTCACACTCATACGTATGCGCACAGAACATTAATGTGCCCTTCTCCAACAGGAAAAGCAGACTAAGGTTACTATAAACAGGACCCCGAAATGTTTAGCTGCAGCAGAGACACAATTTCCTTCCTTCGGGTTTGAAAAAGATTAAACAAATCTTACATACTTTGACAGCAGTTCATGTATCTTCTGTACAAATCAAAAGTAGCCCATTATATAAAATAATTGCAAAGCATATGGGCTAAGATTAGCTATACTTCTAATGACATAAGAAGCACATGAAAGAGATTATAGGTTTGCACAGAATTATTAATGAAAAAAGTGCCAGGTTGCTGGTGGCAGGCAGCCAGACTGCAAACCATTACTTCAAATAACCACCATTCAACAGCAAGGGCACTAAAGCTGCTTGTAATTATTTCCCTGCATTGTGTTTTAATTAATATTTTCTACCACTAATGTATTTGCTTAAATGTCATTTAATTAAATAAAAACAGCTGCAACAAAGAAACATAGCATTGTTCAAATTAAATAATGACAAGACGAGTGCTTTTCATCTGAATGTTTTGTCAGATCTGTTTCAGGCTTTGTGCTGCTATTCATTGTTTTTAAGGATACGACTAGAATCGCTTCATTAGCAAACATCCATAACCCTTTTCTTTTCCACCCATAGCCTCTACTTAACAAATTATGCACATTACTGTTTGTCTTTTGTTCCAAGCACAATGCAGTAGATGGATGATAAAGTAACAACAATATTAAATTTAATTCTAAATGCTGGCATTAGAGAACAGACTAGATTGCCATCAAGCATTAATTCCATGACAGAAGCTGAGGGAGAAGAACAGGTACTATATTCTAGGTATTGGATTTTTGGGACATGTAAGATTAAATAAAACTGGAGTTTTACCAGGCTTTTAGGGTAAAACTTTTTTATTTTCCACTAAATTCACTTTTGGCTTGCCCCCTTCTTTTCTGTGGTTTTCTGCAGTTGCAAAAGGATTCTGAGATTTGTCAATACCCTCCTGATATTTACAGAGAGATGCCATAGCTTCCTATTTAAATGTTTTAGCAGTTTCTTTCCAAGAGATCATTGCTTTTTACAAAACAATTGAAGCCAACTCCCTATAGAATTCCAGAGAGTTGCCAGGCTCTCATTGTCCTCACATTGGAAGAAAGAAGAGAAACAGAATCAATAAATATTGAATACCTTCCATGTACTATATCTAATTTTTTTGTTGCAAAACTCAAATATTAAAAATGGTGCTTAAATTTGTTAATTTTAGTAAAAAATGAACCTACAGCTAAGGGAGAAGTCAAACATATTACAAATCCTTAACAGCAGAGTTGTTAGGCTGCAGAATCTTGCAGGATTCACAGCTCCTCAAGGCAATGAGATTAAAAAGTGAGGCTGCCACTGGCTATTGGTTTTAGAAACCTCAACACAAGTGCCTCTGCTGAAAGCAAAACTCCACTCCTCACGCTGCAAAACATTACTTTCACTTTCATGTGGTTCTTAACAGAGATGGATATTATGCTCAAGAGATCTACTTCTTGATCAGGTGATACTATTGTTCAGGTGATACAGTATTGTTAACTAAGCTCCGTTTTCTGGTGAAAAGTGTACAAATCTTCCTGCTGTGTGAAATTTATCTTGAGTTTGTGTGTTAATTCCTTAGGTTTAAAGCAAATGGAAAAAAAAGTCGCATATTGTTCCAAGGGATGATCATGCTTAATTAACAACACAGTCTACATTGTGAGGCTTGGTGGCGCTGTTTTGAATCGTGTGGGTTTTAGGCTGGATTCGGTTCTTACAGGAGATAGGCCCTGTCCTCTGCTTGCCAGGATGGTAGGAACTTTCTCCCTCTGCCCCCAAACCCAGGCAAAAGACACAAAGCCCAGGCTTAATCTCTCCGGGTGTCTTATATAAAAATTAACACTCTCCATCCGTCACCAGAAAGATCATGGCCTCCTGCTTGCCTATCTGTGCCATCACAGCTGCCAACTGGTTCAGGTTCCCACTGTGGAAGTGCTGGGCCTCCCACAGGTCCAGGATCACTGATGTTGGACTTGCTTTTGACGCAAAGAAGCTGAGGTGCCTGTGAGGCAGAGAAAAAACAACAACAAGTTAGACGCTTTTAAAAGACCATTATCGTGAATTCCCAGTCTGAAGTCAATATGCTGTTACTCCAAGGCCTCGGTGGTGCTTTCATTGCAAATTTTGTTTGTGTCCCTCTCGACAGCTAGACTGCATTAGCATCCTAATGCACTGAAATTTACAAAAAAGGATTCTGACATATCCTGCGGATGTCATTAGAAGGAATGTTAAGGTACTGAAGAACATAATTGACAATTAAAAAAAGAGAGTCGGGGTCTAGCTGCCTTGCACGCTTTGTATCCCATATGTCAGAGAACATAACATACTATTAAAATTAAACAAAAGAAAATCCGAAATTGAGAAGACAAGGGCTTGGGGAACAGGACAAATGACTGCTTCTAAATGATGCACCAATTTGATTAATCTGCCATGGTATTCAGGTACACTGGAACCTTTTTATATTGCTAGCTTAGATCTTTTGAACACACACCTTGATCGATATCAATAAAAAAGTGACCCCAGCCAGCAGCTCATTTGATGCTTTGGAAATGAAACTCCCTGGTATCTTAAGAGATACTTTCTGACATCACTGAACCAGGACTAGCGAGGTCTGTTGGATCTAATGGCCTTTTCCTGTTCATAAAATGTCTAAAGCTCTTTCATTGTTTCAATGTGATTTGCTCTTACTTTGCTTCAGTACGAAAAAATAAAATGGAAAAAAGTCAGACTAGCCAGAATTTGTGTTTTATTTACACAAAAGAAAAATGAATGAACTTTTCCCTCTTTTCCCCCCCACAGTAAAACATGCTGTATTTACTGTGGGGGGGGGGGGTACTCAACACAGTTATTCCATTAAATTCTCAGCAGCTCCAAGCCTGGCAACCCCACAAGATAACCCTAAAACTAAGCACTCAAACAACACTAACTCTGCCCTGCTGCTTGGCAAATCTGGATCCTCTACTGGAGTCTAAAGCACTCTGAGGGCATTTTCTTTTAGATTTTACACATTGGCAGGGAAGAGTCAGGCACCATATCTCATCTTTCTTATTTATCACCTTCACGTTGTACATCCTCACCTTACTGTTTCTTCCTCATACAGCAAGCATCGTGGATGCTTTTGAAGAAAATATTCAGGGCACACTCTTTACTGGTTTAGATTTTTAAAATATTTTAATACCTGATTTCTTTAAAATAGAGCATGTGAGGGATGGAGGGGCTTTCACAAGCAAATCTGATCAGCATAGTGAATACAGAGTGCCGCAGACTACCAAGAAAAAGGAAACTGTGCTTGTCCCACCCCTTTAAAGAGCGGCATGCTTGATGCGGCACAAGAAAGTTCTTGACCTTAGTTTACTTATGTCTTTGGATCATTTTAATCACATTTCCCAGCTGTGGTGGTCTAGAAATGCAACGTCATGCAGGGTGAAGAGAACTGTAACCACCCTGTAAATACTGCATTTGTGTAATGTGAAACAGGAGACAAGATAGACAATGTACATCTGATTACACATGCAGGAACAATTTTTTTAATCTGAAAAGTAATGTGGATCAAATCTAAAGCAATGAAATGTAGGCTGAGAAGGTCTTTAAATGTCATATCTCTAGCTGGAACATCAGGGCTTTGCTGATAGTACTCCCACAGCAGAACTGTTTAATCCTTCACAAGCCTAATTATCCAGACCTCTGTACTTAAGAAGATATGTTTTGGAGGCCACAAGCTTAGAAACATGTAGTAAGGCCTTCAGCAAAACCAGAAATAGGATTTAACTGGAGCATAATGGGAATCTTACAGCTACCTGTCGGCATATCCACTCACTCTTGATACACTACGCGCCGCATAAATAACAAACTTTTTCTTTTTCCAAGAAACGCATTTAACCAGCTGCGTGCTGTTTTTGGGTTACCACATTTACATTTCTGACTCTTTTCGATTAAACTTATCACGATATCATTGCTCACATCTCACAAATCAGTTATCTTCTTTTTATTCTGAAATTCTTTAAATAATAATAATAATAATTCACTTGCATTTTTCCATTCTGGGTTAAAGAATCCCACAACTAACACCAGGTTGAGATATGGTGACCATTCTGCACCAGCAGCCTCAGTACACAGAAGATCAGGTGGAGAAGGGAGAAATTTACCAAGTAATAATTCATCATTTACATTAAGAGAAAAAATTCTGAAGGTCTTAGATTTTCTGCCAAAATTGGAATTTAGCCAAGACATGGAGGGATAACACCCCTACTGTTACAAACAGTGCCTACAGGTACCTTGGATATTACCAAGGTAGTCAAGACCTCAGATCACATTTCATGTGATGGATGGTACCTGCTACAGCAGAGTGTCTCCAGTCTCCTTACTGGAACACTGGATTGGAAATTCTGGTCCAAAAATGAAGAGGGTCTCCTACTGTTCATCAAAACTAACAACATCTCCTATCAGAGTATCGACCTGGCCAAGCTGCACTTTGTTTCTCAGATCCAAACACTTCAGGCTACAAGGTAGTAACATTGCTGCCACATATTATACACAACAGCATTCTCAACACTGTCTTCTTACAGTATGTAACAAGTGAACTCTTACAGTAAGAAGCAACAGACTGCAATGGGTTTAGGTTTGCATCTGATAGTTTTAAGGGATTTTAAAATTAAACTGATGGATAAGAAGCGTGGAGCCACTCTTTTTTCCCCAACAGTACACTGGGAGGCACTCAAAACCCATGTGAAGCAGGTTGATGGCTGATCTGTACCTGTCAAGCTGGAGCCTCTGTGCCAGCAATCGCCAATTGGCTCCATGTGGGCAGGGGGCATCCAGACTGCTGCAGATCTTCTGTCGGATCAGGTAAGGGATTTGAAATGCACTGGGGCCGGCAAGGGCAGGAGCGCTATTGTCCAAACCAAGGAGGTCAGCGTCCACAGGCCTGCTGTCCTGTAGATGTAGAGATTCAGAGAGGGAGAGAAAGATGAAATAGCAGGCTAAGAACGTATATATGCCCTTTTGTATAACTTTATTACGAGCGATCAGTCCTGGATAGTTAAACTTCAACTGTTACAAAAAGGCAAGAATTACAGTTAGGCACAATCAGTCCTTAGGGACAGGCATGACAATTTACTAGTATCCTGTACAGTGTATTTTTTTAAATATTTGAAAATTTGATTTTTACAGGCCACCTACTCTACCACATCAACTCTTCCTCCTGAAAATTTCCGCAAGGTTTTGGTATCTGATATTTTAAATTATAAATACACCATGCTGGGAATACCCCTGCCACATTTCATTAAAAAGTCTAATTTTCAGTCCATTTCAGAAGAGGTCGCAACTAAGTGGCCGTGTAACAAATCTCAGGTGTTGCTGTTTTGTGCAGTCTTGTACCAGTCAAATGGACGTGCAGTAACCCAGGAACCCTGCAGTAACACTGCAAAATTCACCGTTTACTGCAACAGAGTCACAGTAAAGCAGTAAATCAGAGGAGGACTGACAATGTAGGAAATAACAGGACAAGGAAAAAGAAGTTAATTATTCATTTTTAAACCCTGGAGGATATTAATTTTCCAATCTTAGATGTAAAATAAATAAGTACAGAGACTAAAAGACCAGAAGGTTAAATAGCTTTTTTACTAATGAAGCTGGGGGAAAAGCAGGAAATCGGAATTCCGCAGTGCTGTGTTATTGATTGGCACAGACACACAGCCGAAGGAGGCTTGTATCTGGATAAAGCTCATTTTGGGGAAGAAAACTGTTGCCGTCAATCAAAGGCTGTTTGGCTTTTGGAGGGGGAAAAAAAACCCGCTATCCAAAGCAAACCACCCCCGGCAGACACCGGGTGAGGTTGTAGCTGAGCTGTATCAGCTAGGACAGTGACAGCAACTGAAGGACAGTTTCATCAGCCCACTCGTTGAAGCAGCAGGATGCCTGAGGTGAGGAGAGGCAGCTAGACAGCAGCTTTCATCATACTTCCAGTGTGAAATGATGAGATCTTCAGAAACGGTATTACTGTACATTTCCTATTAATCGAATTATGATATCACATCCACTTATCTGTATTCAGTATATCTTTTATCTCTATATTCATTATATCATTAGATCTATCACTTCTGTCTACCGCCCATCAATCAACACCAAAATATATTTTAGATACATTTATTTCTCCTCTAGCTAAGGAAACCTGCAATTTCCAAACTATTTCCAGCTGGAAGCCAGATCAAAATAAAGAAAATTGAATCCAGGTCAAAGTTGGGGGCTGGCAGCTACAATTCTGACGCAAGCTAATGCTAACAAAACCTTTAAACTGTCTGTGGGCGATTTATACTGCGCAGAAAAACAATCTTAAATTGTACAGTTTCACCTTTGATGCGATTGAATGGTGTCCGTGCTGAGTAATAACAATGTAATTACTAAGTAATGACTCGATAGCAGTAAATAACCATTGACATTTTAAACAGAACATGTCTGGGCTCTCATACTATAAAGCAGTCAATGTTTTTGAACCCCAACAAGCCACTCTCTTAATGGAAGGTATTTTTATTTTTCTATTTTTTGGGGGAGACAAATTACATAGCACATCAGTACTCAGCACTCACAGTGCTTCACGAGTTACATTTCATTGGAAGCAGAAACAGCACGTCCTACTCTTTCAGATATCCTGGGGTGGACTGAGATGATGATATAATGTAATCCCATACATGCAAAAGTGAAATATTTTTAGCATGAAGCACACTGACTATGCGGACATAAGGAATTGTAGTTTAAGGGTTCCAATCAAGGACATTTTATATAGTGGAAATTATTGTTTGTAAAAACAAGCAGGCAAAAGGAAAAAGATGTTATCACCTCAGTCAATTTGCAAAAATAGAACATTGTTTTTTTGTGTGCAAATCTTAGTCCACCTTACATTGGTACAGGGGACATCACCTTGTGTGGATTCAGCCTCTTTTTTAAATTTCTGACTGCAGCAAACTGGCAGTTTTTCTGAAGCATCATTCATAATTGTGCCGACACCTATTTTTATAGCCGCTGTTCCACTGGTTGGATTTTCTCTCAGCTGTAAGCCATTACATGCTGAAAGGTATCTGGCGTTGGCGAGATGGAAAAAAAAGTTAAACACGATAATTCTCTCCACATTCTCCTTAATGCACCAGTGGTGATTTATTGAAATCCTACACTTTGCAACCTCACAGCATTTATATCTGTTTTGTCATGTCTAGGATTTAATTACATCACCAGTGGAGCATCAAGAAAGAATAAGCTATTGCCGTTTGCACTAGAAAGAGAATCTGGGAGTTTTAACAGAGAGATTATCTGGCCTAAACCCTATTACTAACACAGGGATCCCAGTCACTGAGCTCTACACGATGTCTTATTGTTTCTATTTTCAGAAATTATGTCAGAGTCCTTTTTACACAACCGAATACAACTACTGTATATTTTTTGTGGATGTCTTTAAAGTCTGCTCTTTCATGCAACACCTCATGTGGGGTTTTGCTGTGTCCAATCTGGGCTTGAAAGAAAAAAAACAAATACCCTTGTCCTCTCGTAAAAAGACTCCAGTTTCACTACGTCCTTGTCGTGTGAGTACACGTCATGCTGATTTAATCGTACAGGTTAGAACTCGAACGGACTTCAGGCATCCGTTCGAGAAGAAACGGAAACGCCTTCAAGCAGGCGGGCCTAAAGGCCGCATCCCTCTGTTACCTTGGCGACGTTGAAGTCGATGCTGAAGCTCTGCCCCTCCCCCTCCACCTGCCACACGCAGAGCCGACACATCAGGTCGCACGTGTTGAGGCTGAGTCGCTCCAGGGTGAAGGTGCAGTGCAAGCTTCTCTGGAAGCCGTTCCAGATGTGATAGAAGGGGATTTCCTTCAGAAGAAATGCATGAGGTAGAACTTAGACACAGCCTGAAGCACCATCCACTGCAGCTTCAGATCAAGGGTTCTCCATGCGGACACTGCACATGACGTTTGCTGGTTGGACATTAGTAATCCATAGTGTCTCACAAGAAATAAAACTGTTCCAGGGGATTGTTTTTGTGCACCAGGAGTGCTCTATCATAACTTACAAGGAAATGGGGTAAAGGAATAGTGTGAGGGGAAACCTGAGAGAAATGTTTATTGTCTCAAAAAGCCTGATCATTGGGAACAGTTAGCACAACTGCAATCCACACTATACACTACAGACATCGAAGGGAATTATTGTTATAAAATGTTCTACCCAAATGTCAGATTTGTATTTCATATTTTACATTTAAATTTGGAATTGCTAATTCACTGGAATGAGGCTCAAATATTCAAAGATAAAGATATAGAATTCTAAGTAATTTCTCATTTTTTTGGGGCACCTGTCTGCTTCCAAGCCCCAGACGTTGATAACAGGTACGAGAGCTGTTGGCCCTTTAGCAATAAGAAATGGAGAATGTCATCTTCAGAGGGAGTAAAGATATGATGCATATTTCATGTTTTCCAACTTTACCCACCTGCACTAACTTGGATTGGAATGATGCAAATTACACTAAATTTAGAGATTAAGGTCAGCATTTGTGTCCCTTGTTAGCAATGAGACACTCAGATCAAATCATCTTTAATTACAGAAACCTTTCACTGAGTGAGGCATTATGACACAACGAGTGTCATACAGGTTTTTCCATTAAGTCTACGCTAGTTTTATTAGTAAGTGAGAATGAGACAGTGATCATTAGTACTATTGTTTTGAAGTGTTGAAAGAGACCCGACACCACTGAGTGAAGCGATTACCTCCAAGATGACAAAAAGGCTTGATGAAGGCTGAAAAGATGCAGATTTGGGAGTAAACACTTGAGTGCAAGGTTGAAAAGTACAATGACAGTTGACTGATTAGTTAAGGGCAGGTTCCTTTCATTTCTACAGGGTTAAATTAATCACTTGCATAGATTTGCATAGATCAAGTGACACTTGCCATGTTATGATGTTTTGCTGTTTTCTGGCAGGCTTTCAGAACATCTTGTGAATGTCATGCAGCCAGAGCAAAAATGCATTTACATCAAAATGTGAGAAATTTGCTGCATTTATGTCTTTTACTCTGAGACACAATAGTCCCAAATATGCTTATAACACATGAGATTCATGCACAAGAAAATTGAAGAAACAAAATTTCTTATTTCTCACTAGCATCTAGGCAAACTGTTCCAAGATGGACAGTTCAGCTTTACTTTTCCCACAGTGGAAAGGTCTCTTGCCTTCCTCATTCAAGGGTGATTCTTTCAGCCAAATACTCAACAACAGATTGAAGCAATTATGGTAACATTCCTATCTGATTCCCCTTCTTGCTCACATTCCTTGCATTTTCAAATCAAATAAACGGTCTACACCCTAAGTTCCTCTTTTTATTAAAGAGAATGAGAAAACACCTCCCAGGCCAGCTGGGGAGAATGGATAACTTCATTATCATCCAGCAAAACGTAGCCAAATGTCTGCATATGATACTTAATTTAACAACCAAAACAGACTGAAGAACAAATAAAGTTGAAAACTTATGCGAGACCATGCAGAGGATCAACAGGGGGAGCTATTGTCCTTGTCAGCAGGACTCAGCTTGAGCACAACGAGTAAATTTGCAGTTTTAAGATAAGCGATGCTTGTGCACAGTGCCAGAAGAAAAATAACACTTTCAATGGAATCAAAGGCATTTCTACAGAATGTGCTGATTGCTCTTGCTAAGAATAGGTTACTGCACTAGCATTAGGCATTTCATAAGTTTACGCAAAAAAGCAGCTTGATTTTATGGGACAGGGCTTGACGTACGGATTAGAAGGCTTTGTTCTGCACGTTTCCTTTCCTATCCAAGTCACTTTAATTTGCATGTATCTAATGGGCAGTAATAAAACTCAGAAATGTCAGCTTTCTCCTTTTAAAAACCAAAAATGTTTCTCTACATTTTAAGAGCGACACTACCAGAATAATTGTTTCATGTTCTATATTAAGCTTCAGGTCACATACAATTTTCTCTTGAGTTCAAGGCAATAGAAGCATAGAACCAAGGCCAGGAATGCTATTAAGCAAATATAATGCCTACCTCCTCAAACACAATCTGATTTTTTTTATATGGATCGTTCAAGCAGTACAAAAAAAAAGAAAAACATACATTATAGACCTTAACTGTTACCTGTGTAAAAAATAAACCTTGCCAAGATAGAAATTTCTAGTACTCCAAGGTCTTTCCTATTTTGTGTGAATAGGATCACTTTTGAATTACAATTCAGAAAAAGACATGAAAAACACTTCTTAGTAGAAAGCCAGGTTTCCCCCTCTCAGTTATCTTCATAATGTACTGTAAACTCCAGGTATATAGACCCTGGAAGGGAAGGGTTGTTTTGAAATTAATGTTTGCTTTAACTCCTACATCAGAAATAAATGTTCTTATCTATATATTTATGCTGCCTTTGTGCTTTGTTCACTTTTTGAACATAGCACAACTAGGGCACATCTAAATTCTGCTTCTTCCATTTAAATCACTAAACCTAACCCGCAGAAATTAAATGGAGACTTGTGTTTACTGCCCAATAGCACTTACAAAAAAACATTTTTCACTCTGCTACACATTCAGAATTTGTTATCTCCAAACTCTTTCACCATGTGATCATCTCATGATCATGATAACGAAAGCTGCTAATGTAACAGGCTTGTGTTCCCTTTCTTTCAACCCCCTCTGAAATCTAGTGTCATACCCTGGCAGACATGCAGCATTTTGGCGTGGCTGAGTTCTACAGTGTCAAGGGAGTGGGCTGTGTGTGTTCGGGGCCCTGGAGCAACTGGGGTAGAATAGGGGCAGTAGGGGCAGGAAGGGTAACATACCTGGTACCCTGCAAGAAGCTTGCTTCTCCAGTGTGCCCTGGGCATGTCGTGGATGGAGAGACGCAAGTTGTGGTAACTGTCTTTGAAGAGAAGGACTTGAGGTTCATCAATAAGTCGTCCGCCCAGCTGCTTCTCCAGCTGCATCACCTCCTGCAACCAACACAGAAACAGAAGAGTTAAACTGTGCGCTCAGGGTTTCACGGGGAAAACCATTCACAAGCTATAACATTGAGCTTCACGCTGCAGTGGTTACTGCTGTGTCATGAATCTCTAAGAAATTTCATTTGTGTGCAAACCAAACAGTTCCACTTCAGGAAAGGAAGGTATTATTTGGAATATCTAACATTAACAGAATGGACATTTCAGTGCCGTTAAATGTCGCTTTTTCTGTGATCATTCATTTTATCAGACATCAAAATAAGTTCAATCATACAGTCAGTGTTCATGATGATCGTCATTTAATCAATATCATTTCTATCAAACTGGGGCAGCAGAGAGGGTTACTAGATAGGGATGTTCCTTACTTTTACCAACATTGTACTAAATGGGTGGATTTAGAAAGGCCAGGATGTGACAAAATGGTTAACCTCTTTCAAGGTAAGATAATTATACAATTGCTACAGTAAACCTTCTTAAAATGTAGTGTTTTGCATGTGATCTTGATTGGGATTCTGAGGGAGCACATAACATAATGTATCTAAGTAACAATCCTGTGGTATTAAGTTACAATTTATTGGAAATTTGCAGCCTATAGTTTAAAGCAGGACCAGAAGTTCTTCTCTTTTGGCAATACAAAAATAAAACTATACTAATGATCTCTCCAGTCTACTGAGGGCATTTCATGCGTTCTGTGAGTTGTTTTTGAAAAGTGTTAGCAAACGGTATTATTATTAATTTTATTCAGAAGTTACCAAGGTGAATGTGTTCGCCTCCTTGGAAATTCAGCATTCTTGCAAAGTAAAAAAATATTAAAAAACAACAACATGAGCTTAAACAGTGAATCATGCTTTGATAATTGCTATATGCTTAGTTAGATGTTCCCATGAGAATGGGATTAGAACAGGGGTCTAATTTTGTTGGAATGAGGAATTTGCTAATCTTTGTTCTTGATTCAATGATTCAATTTTCTGCTCCTTTTAACATGTTTGGGGCAGGCTGATTTCAATTAATATAGTAAGGAACCTGTTAATTACTTATTAGGAATCTCTACCTTTCTTAAATAATATAATTACTCTCAATCTAGGTTTGACTGTGGGCATTCTGTCTTTCGGGACAATAAGATGGGATTTCAATTGCACAAGAAAGCTACTGGAGGAGCAGATGGGATGCTCAGTATTAACGCCCAACAACAGTTTATTTACAGTGATTGAATAATCTGAAAAAGAAAGACTTCACATTTTAGATTTTTCTCTGGCATTCACTTGATCTGAAAGGCTGTGGTATCAATGACTGACCTAGCTCACCAAGTCTGCAAACTCTTGAATTAATTAAACACTATGGTCATTGATTCCCCTGAAAAGGTGCAGGGCAAGGAAGAGCAGCAGTGAAACTCAAGGGAGGAAGACCTTTAGGTCTTACAGATGCCTTTCAATTAACAGATTAAGACCTAAGAAAAACGAGGGATTCATCTTCTTATCCAAATAATTGTTCAATAAAGTCATTAAGATCAGAGAAGCAATGAAACCAGAGGACTGAGCCAGCCAATCCCTGGTTAAGACAGTCAGTGGCACAGAGGCAATAAACTTTCAATCACATTAAACCTTTTGTTAGGAATCCTTCTATTAAACACTGTTGGAAAATATGATTTTTTTTATTGCGGGCCACAATGTAATATTTAATTCAGATTCTTCCACCACACAATTATTCCTTTGTACCAATAATACCATTAGCATTGCAAATTGATGCTCACAGACTTAGGACTAATTCATGACCTATTCACAGATCCATTCTGGCTGCCAGTAATCGGAAAACAGAGGAGACTGTCAATTATCCTATTATGAATAACTGGGGATGTGAATACCAATGTGTGGTTAATATGTTTCTTTCTTTTCAAATTAGCAATCTTAGACAATTTAAGGAGGAAGCATAAAATTCAGGCTTGTGGCACAGCCTCAGTGTATTACAATGTGCTTTGAGTGCTTAAATACGGTTAATTTTATTAGGTGGCAAGCTAATACAACAGTTAAGATTAAGGTCCATATTTTTTCCGACTGTAATGTGATATACTGTCATTTGATTAGTCAAAGAATGACTAATGTTCTACGTGTTATATCATAGACTACTTAGGCATTTAGGATGCAAAGTTGTGATCTGCCAGTCAATCTCTATCAATATAGACAGTAAATTGCCTTGAACTAAGAAAATAGTAATACATGTCAAATTGTGTGTCAGGGCCACAACTCCACAATCCCCTTTGAAGCCTTACTAAAGATAAATGCTTGGTAATTTCACTGTTTTCCCAAGAGTTTCACACACTTCTGTTTTACATTCGTCGTAGTTTCCTGTGGCTTCTATCACAATTTAATGCACTGTAGCGAAACTTTTCTATGCTTTGCCATAATTTTATTTTGATTTATTACACTTAACTGAGTTTTTCTTTATGGCACATAGCAGTGAAACCTTGTAAGACATTTCTCTAAAAGCCTCTTGGTAAACTCAAGTCTGGGGGTTCTAACATACAGTTTCTGCCCAAACACACGTCATGACGGTCTTGCCAATGCCCTCTGACAGTACACCACTGAGCACCACCCTCAAGAATTAACCCAGATCGTACTTTGCCAGTGCTGTCTATTAAATGTCCAGCAAAGGAACCACAATGTATTCTTTGCAAACAATGGGTGTCTATTTACTTCATCAAAATACTCATCGAGAGATTAGAATGAAGGTTTCTGAGGCATCTTATAATGAGGCAAACATTACCTTAATTTGAGTAATTATATGAGACGCAATCATCTGCGATGTCCATGAACGCACTGAATGCTAGTGTCTGCACTTGCAACAACAACATCATTTGTGCAATTAAAATGGCAATATTTGGAAGGATAGCCAGTAAATCAGAAGGTATATAAAGCAGTAAAACAGATGGAAAAATGGATGTGGTCTGCTATTCCCACTGTGTGAAGGTAAGACAGATGTACAGTATGACTTAATAATTCCAGCACATTCAGCTATGCCAAGACTACACTGCTCCTACTGCTTCCAAAGAAAGTTAAACAAGGGACATATGAAGAAAAAAAACTGCTTAAATTTATTCTGTCTGAGTCACAAGGGTGCCAGCTTTATGGCTTCAGATAACAGGATTAGAAGCATGGTAGTCAGAATTCACTGCTTAGACAACAACTCTCAGGTCCTTTGCTTTTACCAAGGAAAAAGCCGCTTTCCAAAACAGGATTTCTGATGATCAGGGAACAGGCAGAGTATGAGGCAAATGACATGCGTGCTCTTATGGAATGAGGCTGGGTTAACTGATTCTGTCCGGCTCGACCTTTCCAATTGGCACCTGACTGAGGATGACTGCACAGGAGAGTCTAAAAACCTTTTCTTCTGGATTGCTGAAAAAAACCTCAAAGAGGTCTTTGAATTAGGGCTCACCTGTACCTTTTCTCTTCACCCAAAAGACACAAGTACAGCACATTGTTTTCTGGTTCAGAAGCACAGAAAGATACTGTAATGGTTTTCCCCAGGTGTTATTGTTCACAGGTGACTGTGTCTGTGACACAATATTAGTGTTCCAAGTCAGATGACGGCCAATGGTTTTCATTTTTGATTTCATCTTTAAAAAGCAGACCAAGTAAGCCTAGAATATCAATTATACAAGAAAAGCCAGAATAAGGTTTCACATTTCCTTATTCACATATACTGTATAGTTGGGTAGTATGGTGACGTGGTAGTTATCACTGCTGCCTCATAGCTCTTGGGTCTTGGTTCGACTGTGGCCTGGGGTCCACTTGAGTTTTCTCTGCATATTCTGGTCACCTCCTACAGTCTCACAGTAACTGCCATCTCAAAATTGCCTCCCCTGTATGTATGAGTCTGTGTGTAAGTGTGTAGTCTGTTAAAGGTTGGCATCCTGTTCAAGGTGTGGTCCTGCCTTGTGCCAGCTAGGTCAGGATCCACTCATTGCAATCCTTTAAAGATAAAGTGCTTATTGAAAATGTATAAACATTACCTACATAATACTACTATTGCTAGGTCTCTATGTAGATGTTAATTCTGGGTAACCTTCTACAAGACTACAAGATTCTTAAACAGGAAATCTGTACTGTGTGATAAAAGTGAATTTACAATTGTTTGCAAATTAGGGGAGTCATAACAGGTCAAAGAAAGCCACAGGGAACACAGCGATATGATAAAGCCATCATCAGACCAGATTGCAATCTGAATTTAAATTTTGTGCTTCGATAACATACTCTGCAGCTAATTGTGGAATGCTAGACAATGGCGCACAAAAACGGAACACAATGAAATTAACCTGAAAGGCAACTGAAACAAAATGTATGACATTTATCCCCTAAAGACTTTAAACAGAGGTCCACACAAGTAAATGCTCTTTATTTTGGAAATAATATCCTCTAAAAATCAAATTTCCACCCTATGTGCCAACTGAAAATTTGAAATCTGCTGCTTGATGGTGGTAAAGGCACTAAGTACTGGAGATGTTATCTACAATTTCTGGTTGTATCATAGTAGCATTTTAATATGGGATGCAGTTTTCTGAGGGTTGTTCTTTTTTATCTATATATTTCCAATTCGGTTGCATTGCTAAACTGGATTCACCTACAAAACTGTACTTCACTGTTCATCTGTGTCTTTAATGACATTTGTGTATTTTACAAATTGTTTTTGAGAAAACAATTTCATACATACACACAAATACAAATGATTTCATAATGAATAGGGCTGGTTTTGGTGAAAGACATTTATTTTTCTAAATATGAAACAATGCTGTCAGTGGTAGTCAAACTGAGACTGACTTTCTCCTACTACAAATGAAATAAATACAAATTTGGGTATAAGTATTGCCCCCCTACATTTTAAATGACTTATTTCACTACAAAATGATAACCACTGATTCTTGAGAGGCTTGTGTTCAATAAAATTTAGAAGATACTACAATAAATGGTTTAGAAAACAAAACGTATTACAATACATAATTTAGCAAATAACCTTGTTTCAGATACAAGATGCCAACCCTACAGTCTACAAGTTAAAAAAAATAAAACATATGGATAGTTGTACGATACAGATAGTCACAACTAAAAGTTTTTTAATGTCTTAATTCTGTTAATGCATCCCTTACATGTCCACCAGAGTCTGTGAATATATAAAGGGTATTCAATTAACACTCATTTTATCTGTTTGTCAACAAACTGTTTGCTTGTTGAAATGTAACACATTCACATGGCCAAATGAAACAAAGGAAATCTACTGTAATGTGGAAATACTTAGCAGAAAGGTAGAGTGTGAAACGTTTAAACAACTGGGCTCCAAATACTTTATGAATCATAGATTAAATGTTTTAATTGTGTTGATAATATATCAACCTATTTGAACAGTGAAAAAAAATTGAATGACTCAGCTGTTCAAAATGGGTGTCTTTACATATGAAAAGTAATACAGCTTTCTTTCCCTCAAAAATCACCTTTCCTTAACCCTTTACAAAGTCAGAGGTGAACTCCATGCTCAAGCCAAAAGCTGTCCAAGAAAACTAAATCAGATTATTTTGTTTCATGACACAATATCATTATATCAAACACAACATAATGCTTTAATTGCATTTATTATGAAAAACACACCATGAAAGACATTGCTCAGCAACAATTTTATACTTCTATAAAAGAGCTTTGCTATATTCCTAATACTAATGAAGACCTAATACTAATGAATGCACAAGTCTCTACCTAGCTACTTACCCGATAGGAAAGATAAGAGATTTGTGGTTAAGGACTGGAATCATGTTGGTTGCAGTGCGACATCAATGTGCCAGAGATACAAACAAAACAAGTGTGACATTTTGGAAGTGAACGCCAAGCTCTTCTGACGCATGGCCTGAGCCGTCTCGACTTTAAATATTCATGTTATTGGTCCTGCAAGATCTTATGCATATTGAGAACACAAAGACTAAATGCTCTGGAATCCCTGGTGTCATTTTAAGCTCATTATCAAAGACAATAACATTATTTTAGCTTTAATTAGTTGAAACTCTTCTTTTGTCTGCTGGTATCAGGTTGACAGAGGCTGTCAGCACTGATTGGCAACTGGGAAGCGGCGATCAAAAGGATTTTAGAAAAGACACTGTATTCACTGTATACTGTACAGCACTTTGGTAATACTTGGAAGCAAACAGCTTGATTTTATACCCCACCTGAAATAGACAGTATTACCTGATTTTCAGCAGTGTTGGCTATTTGCTTTAAAGACTTGCACATCAAAGTCTTATACATTCACTTTCCATTCCATACATTAAAATATGTTTACTAATGTATTAGTTATCCCCAATAGATTTAAGCCTCTATGATATTTATCAACACCCTCATATTTTCAAATCAAATTTGGATGGTTTCTTAATACAAAAATATAAATACGTCACTTTCTTGGGCTCACACCCCCGGTCTCTTTGAGAATCTTAAGGAGGTGGGGTTTTCATGATGGAAGCCATTTTTCCCACAGGGTTAAGAGGGCTTCAGACCATGAAAAGTGACATTATCTCTCTCATATTCCAGGTTCTCTTGGAAGAAGATCTTGGGAGACAAGCGTGTTTTCATATTCGTAAATATTTACTGTCACTCTTATTTCAACCAATCATACATTTTAAAAATAATTCTGAAGATTTGGAGACTGCAAGTCTACACACCTTCAGAATACACATACTATAACAGCTCTTAAATATGGGTTCCAATTCATCAGTGTGTTCAGCAAATGGATCGATAAAAGGCTTGGACTTTCTCCAAAGTCTACTTAAGCTGAAAAAACTCATTCTCTGTCTGTAGCCAGACTGTTTCCTTTCTTCATGCCTAACCTATGAATACAAAAAGCTATGTTTCATCTTATTTTAACTATTTTTGTTCCTTTCCATTTACATTACACAATAGAAATGTTTATATAAATTATATAAAGTAATATAAACTAAAATAATTTAAGGGTTTTTGTTGTTGGTAATTCCAGCTAAAGACTATAAAGGCTTTAATTCTCTGTTTTAGCCAGCTCTTCTTTATCTAATTAAACTTTAAAAGGTCTCTGCTAGTTCATAATGACAATGCAATAAATTAGTAGCCCTTTTGTTCTGTGATCGCCTCCAAGCACTCTGTTAATCCCCAATGTAATTTACCTGCTCTTCTATAAAAAGCCATTAATATCCTTTTAGACAAGTTATTAACAGGTAAGAGCTGTTTTGTTTTGTTGAAAACAGAGGATGATCTACTCAAGGGAACAGATCTGTGCAAAAGTGGCACATATGTTTAGACAAAAGCAGTTTTTTGTACTAGCAAGAAACTACAAGTAGAAAAAGGGATGTTTGCATTATAGAAAGCTTTTAGTTTTAAACCAGCTCTGCAAAAATGTTTTGAGTTCCATAGGGCTTCACTTGTCTAGTGTTTAAATAAGAGTAGATGTTCTAATGGAAATTTCAGGTCACTGTAGTCAGATGTTCCCAAACCTAAAACACTGAAAATGTTCTATTTTTCAAACTGAACAAAATATGAATACATTGATCATTATTTATATATCAGCAATAAATGCAAGTGCACACAGTTGCCTTTTGAAAAGACCTCAAACTGTTACAATATTTGTGGACAATATGCATTTCTTTGCATATGATACCCACTTAAAATTTGAAGATAAAAACAATTCCACCAAAACATAACAAAAGATAAAGTCTCCAGCTTCTCCAGCTTTATCATTCACTTTCATTCAATGATATTTTAAGCCTTAATGAAAAGCTAAACATGCAGACAGCTGCCACTGCTTTTCAAAGCATGAACTGGATTGAATTAAGAGGAATTAAGTCAATAGAACTGAAAGTTCAAAGAAGTGAAAAATGTCCAAAATGTATAAAAATAAAAATTGGTTCGTCATACAATAAAATTTACGGTGGATAATTATGGTTGGCTTAAATAAAGTGCTCAAACAAAAAAGAGGCAGCTTCAGAACCAGACTGCAGTCAGTCAGAAGTGTTGATATTTCAAGATGCCAATCTCTTCATTCAGACAAGAAGTTTCTGTGCGACAAGTTTAGTGCATGTCGCAACACTGACCTTTTTAAAATTGATGCTTTTATTCCCAAACTCTGCAAATTGAATGTCAACAACCATGTCTCCAAACACTCTTTGTGGGCTTCTAAGTTGGGAAGCAATCAATTTCCATCTACTTTCTGACTCTTTTTTCCCCCCACAATGCACTTTGTGGTGAAAGTGCCAATATTCCCTTCAAGCAGAGGCTTTAATTTGCTAGAACGATGGTCTCTCGGCACAGCAATTGTACTAAAACCCCTGAACGTTTAGCTCCTCTAAAGAGAAAGGTCACCCACTCTGGCAAATCTTCCAAAGAGGAGCTCTTCTGGCTCTCCAGAAATGTACCGTGCCAAAGGCTCTGTGTTTGCAACTGAAAGTGGGGACAGGGGCAAATAAAAGAACAGATAACGAATGCGCAGAAATGATTTTTTTCCTTGCTGTTTCAACATGTAAATTTAAACTCAAAAGTCTATTAAAGGGAATTCCTAAAGAACATCTAGTCCTTTAACTATTTAGGTTTAATTTTCTGATGTGTAAATTGGATGTTAACAAAAACACACCATGGAAAGAGCATGCATACCCTTAATTGCTTGGAAAGGTCTGCTGTATAAAAACACACGTGCAAAAACGATTGGACAGAAGGATGCCCAGGCCAGTTATATGCAGCTCAACATCTTGTCACTAAGGCTGCTGCAGTGTTCTTTATCTTTGCAGAAAGATATGTTTTTGAAGTCAGATTGATCCATTCTCTTATCCCTTCTCTGATTAAGGAGTAGGAGCAATGGCCCATTTAAAACAACAACAACAACAACAACAACAACAACAACAACAACAACAACAACAACAACAACAACAACAACAACAACAACAACAACATAAGCAAGACCCAGACAAACGTGGTAAAGGAGGTCACCTTGAGGACATCTTGTGTGTCGTCCATGCAGTAGACCCGGATGCTGTACTCCAAGGTGGTGCAGCACACTGGGGCGAACAGGACCAGTTTGAGGCGCTTGGCGGCGGCCATGCTGAGCGACTCCCCCACCAGCATGAAGCGGCCCAGCTGCTCGGTGAAGACGCGGCAGGTCTCCGCCTCCAGCTGGCAGTAATAGGGGTCAGAAGGCAGCTCCTCTCCCACCTGCAGCACATCCTGTCACAGAGTGCAAGAATGTCAAGCTTAGCTGTCCTAATGACACCAGCCTGCAAGGAGCTAACACTGCCTGGCAGGCAGAGTGAAAGCAAGCTGGATTACCGTACTTATTAAGCACAGAATAATATGGAATACAGCAAACAGTAATGGATTATTTAAGCAATAGCTTGCATATTAACCGGTCCAGGGAGATGCATGCAAGC
The DNA here is from genome assembly GCF_059453375.1 of Lepisosteus platostomus. Classification (NCBI taxonomy): domain Eukaryota; kingdom Metazoa; phylum Chordata; class Actinopteri; order Semionotiformes; family Lepisosteidae; genus Lepisosteus; species Lepisosteus platostomus. The sequence continues at coordinate 40,487,936 of NC_142623.1, forward strand.
AATTCTCAAACATGTTTTTTTCTCAGTAAATCCTGATACATCATTCCCAATCAAGGACTTTCTTAGCTTAGCCGAACAGGTTCGGAGCCGGCAATTCCATTACTCCGACACCTTTGCATTCCTCACAAACCTTCACATACCCCGTGCATCAATCTTCCCTGCTCACTGATATGTGCTTTCAGAGGAACAATATTATAAATTAGTATGCAGCACTTTTTCCTTCATCACAGATTACAGCACATTTATCATGGTGATGATAATGATGACCACAACTGCTTCTAATGCTACTCCTACTGCTGCTGGGCTACCACTGCTACAAAAGTGTGCTGGTATTATGCCTAATGCCAATACTATATACAGTTCTTCATGATGTGATTCTGAAAGACTGGGCTTAGACATTTAGAAACAGCTTGTTTATCTGAAAACCTAAACATCTAACATCAAATAATAAATGACAATAATCATGATGTAGAATCTATTTTGTTTTTCATTCAATATGGAACCCATTTATGCTATCATGCTGGAGCTATCATTGCAGCCTCGTCTTTAATTACACCTCCACTGCACGGCTGTGCTTCAGCAGCTCTGTGAATGCCATCAAGTTTGAAAAGAACAAAAGAAAAGGCACCGTTTTTATTGTTGTTAGCATCAATTAACCTTGCTGGCAATCCTTGATTTCCATAGGAGGTCTGTGGATATGAGTATGCCTTTGCAGAAGATGACCCTGCGTGAACAGCAGCCTATTAGCCTGATATGTTTTCTCATAAGTAAATGAAATAGGGGATGTGCTGCCCTCATTAGAGAGCTTTCAGAATTCCACTGGAAGTCATTTAGAATGAAAACGCTGGTACTATGATGGATGCAGGAGGGAAAACAAAACAAACACGTTTATTTTGAGAGACCTGAGCTCCTGGCTATTTCCCATCTGTTAGGCATATGTGTGTAATTGTTAACTTGTCTGAGAAGATCATTCAGTACTTTGCAAAATCATGGCGAATGCTTGCCTGTTAACGCACAGCCCAACAACTGTTCCCCAATTACATTACTTTTTCTTTCTGTTCTTAATACACTGAACCCGATGATGGACATCGGAAGGTCCATAATGTCCCGATAAGGGAAAAGAGGGAGCGACTCATCATCAGCAATACAGGCAGGCTGAGAATAAATCATGGTGGAGATCAAAACACCTTGAATGCAGCACTATTTTTTTTGCCTGGTGCAGCGCTTTCATTCAAAATCTATTCCTAAGTCTCCGTTTGAAAGGTGCAGTAGTCCTGCAAATAAAAGGATGATTTTACAGTAAATACTCCATTTGAAGGGCTCGCAACGCACAACGTTGTACAGTATCCCTCTGTCAGATCTTCAGTTTAAGTCACTTTGGGGAAAGGCATCTGCTAAAGAATAACAAATCTGATGCTGCTCACAGGATGACTTTTATATTGAAGATCACTTATAGCTGTTGCATGGAAAAATAGAAAATTTAGTTACATTAGTTACAGTTTTTAGGATCTTTTTAACTGATTTGTTTTTGTTCTCCTTACAGTATGTACTGCATAACTGGGGCTCCTACTGGATGGCTGGAATAATTACATGTTCACATGACCCAGTTCACAAAGTTCTCTGACTCAATTTACACATCCAAGAGCAACTTTAATGTGTTAGAAAAAGGGATAGTAGGAAGGAATGGATGCTTATAATTGCATTTCAGTTATAACATCTAAAACATTCTGCAGCTGTTGATGTATAGTTAACTTGTAATCTTGCAGAGGAAAATATCTCAAAATATTCTCTCATAATCCAATAGTAACAGCACCAAAATAAATCTGACTCATATCTGCCCATATACGACTGCCACAGATTGTCCTGTTTCACTATTTTAAATGGCTTAGACTGAGTTATTTATTTTACTTACAATAGCTGAGGAGTATTACTGAGAAATAATATCCAGCTTTATTTGAATGCCTATGTTACTTAAGAAGGAAACACAATATCATAGCGTAAGTAAAATAAAAAGCATGACTTCTCATTTTACAATAAACCAAAAGTGAACGAGTAAGTCTTAATCTGCTGCTGGCTAGAAAGAGCACATCTAGTCCTAGTAAAGACCTCAGCTTCAATTCAATTAAAATACAGCAATGGCTCATTGCTAGGTTTTCTGGGTATAAACTTTGGGTATGAATAGCTATAAATTAAAGGGCACATCAACATTCTCCCTGAGTTTTGGAAAGCATGGTCCAGTGACCATAGCTGAAGGCCTGATTCACAGGTGAAGGTCTGCCTGTGCTGTTTTCAAGCCACCACGTGGTTCTGGTGCAGCTTATCTGCTGCACTGCTTTATAACAGTGCATTAAAATGATTCACTGACAACCTAATGATGCAGAGCACACAGCAAGAGGGCATCACTAAGGCTGCGGGCGAGGCCAGCTCTCTCATAACCACAGCGCGCTCCTTAGGTAATTAAAGGCGGACAGCTTCCTTTGTCTTTCAGTGACCTGTGATCACATTTATTTTTCATTCTGTATTTAATTAAAGAGTGTCTCCCCCACCTCCCCCAATTGGACTCAAAGCCACCATCCTTCTCTGTAAATGAACAGATTATAAAGGTCATTACATCTCTTTTCCGAATGAAAAATTCAAATTTATTTAGATATTCTACTTTTCTCTTTCTTTCTGTTAGCAATTACCTTAAAGGGTATGAGTCACCTAGAGCATACAAGTTGAGTATGAACATATAATGCCACCACATGATATATTTATACTTCTGCAAGTATTGTGTATGATCAATTGACTTTGACTATGATGTTCAAGTGTTCATTAAAAATATAGGAGATAAACTGGGATTCTTAAAGACTTTGCAGTAACAAAAAACTAAAAATTGCCCAAATAACCAGGTTTCCCTTGGCTGTATTGATTGATATACCCATCAATACAATCAGCTGTGTGCTCCAGGAGTTCTATTGCAGTGTACGACTTCAGTTTCTATCAAACAGACCCAGCCTGGTGACATATGAAACATTGAGAGAAGAAACAGCAGTGACATGAGATTCGAATTACAACACTGGCTAAGCTGTCATTTTTCTTCTATTTGAAACGTTTACAGGATAGCAATGCAGTTGCATTCTATAATCACAATCAATAAAATATCAATCCGAAATTGCTCCACAGAGTAATTTTATTATTTAATTTACTTTAAACGTAGTCAGTGTTTTTGAATCTGCTGTACCGAGCACATTTATTTGCAACCGTTGGTGTATGAGATCGATCTTTACCGTGATCACCTTTGGATTTGTTATCTCTTTCTTATTCTCAGTGCCCAGTCTGGGGGCAGTAGGATAGATTTGGCCCTCAGAATGATTAAATGTGGTCACCTAACCTCTGCATCAGACAGGCCAATTCATCTGGCAGACACCCCACAGCCACAACATCGGAGCGCTTAAATAATTTATGCAAGATACTGAACACCAAAGAGGACTCCTGCTGTTCTCCAGCATTCCTCCACACACTGTACTTTTCAGGGTCATCCAGAAACTGAGATGCATACCTTGAAGGGAATTTGACAATTTACTTTCACCAGTGGCTAAACACATTTTGTCTGATTGCCACATAAATTTGTAAGAAACTATTACAAGGCATCATGCAGGCAATACGTGCACTTGTTAACACAAATTAACAGATTTACAGTAGCAGAGAACTCAACTGAATTTAATCATGACTGGGATGAACTGAATGGATGCCTTAATTGCAAGAGAGAGATTAGAATCAATTCCGCCATCATTTCATCCAGTGTGAAGATGCCAGAAGATGTGTAAAAAGGACTGTTGTAACACTGTTCTAGGTGGACATAATTCAGAAACAGGGGGTGCTGAAACTACTCCTGATTAAGCTCAGAAGCTTACCTCCCAGCTCCCCTCGTATGATTGCTTCTTCAGCTTGATGGCCCAGTTGTCGAGGTTTGCATCAGAGCAATGGTCCATACTGATGATAACGGGCCGGGTCAGAACCACTCCAGGTGGGCCACAGCTTACAATGGGGCTTAGTAGGGTCTGACAGCCTGCTAGAGGCAACCTCAAGTAGGAAACAATGCAATGGGAATGACAGAGAGAACAGCAACATTTCAAAGTTAAATAACGTTTAGACTGAACACCCACGTTTCCCAAAGGCCATCTTTCCGCCTGTCCTCGCTGCGTCGCCTTACTAACTGACGGCTTTCGTAAACTTAGAGGAACTCAAAACAAATCAGATCCTGCTGAATTTTCTTACTACCTGCCTTTCAGCACACCTTAACGCCTAATGTGAAATTCAAAGTAAAAGACAAACGCATGACAAAATGTGAACAATGCTGAAATACAATATTTAATTTTTTTAATTCTGCTTTTGGAAAATAGCACGCTTGACCCTGCTTTTAGTAAAACTGGAAAACCAATCAAATTTAAACAATACGCCATCTTGACAAATACACCAAATGCAATCCAATCCACAATTACATACAAGACAGAAATAAAGTTTCATGCTCTTCCCCTATAGTCAAATGAATTAATAAAAAGAAGAAGTACTGTCACATTGCATGGCCTAATTAAGAACAATTTACCTACAGTTAAATTAAAAACAAGACAAAATAAGGGCTCATTGTCATCAGTTCTGATAAGTGTTGCAAAAGAAGTTTAGATTTTTTTCTTTGTTGTTCCAAAGGGAACACAGAAGCAAAGGAACGTACCTTACATCCTCCTTTCTCTGAACAGTCAGATAAATCTCATATATCTTCCCTCTGGGAATGGCCTCAGGAGGAATGAGCAGGCTGATTCCTAGAGCAAACAAGAACAACAAGCAAAAATAGTTTCCAATTGTCTGCAGGACACTTCTGCTTTTCCCTTGTTACAGAGGCTTTGGAGGTGCTGACTAACAATAAGCACACTATACTGAAACAAAACTCATATATTTGCATGGTCAAAGAACTTCCACACCAGCTAGTCATATCTGTCAAGGGACCACAGACCAGCTTTCCAATTCAGAGAGAGAAATGCATCACTGAAGGTAAACTAATTGATAGAGCAGACCCAGGAGAAAAGCTATATATTTGGAAATGCCACATGTCCAATTTGACATATCCTCCAATCGTTGAAGGCTATATTCCCCTCTTTTACCACACTCCTGACAAGTCCTGCAGAGAACAGGGTGATGAAGATGGATTCAATCTGAACTACAGCAGGTAAAGCTAACCTTGGGTTTTTGTCAGATTGCTTCAACTCCAATATAAAAACATGAGCGGTGAAACAAAGGGTCACTTCAAGAGCATGGTGACACACCTGCAGTGACCTGATGTGGCATACAAACTGGTGATTTCCCAAATGAACATTTTTCCAGTTTATAGAGGCAGAGGTGCTCAGTCTAACCTTCTCCTACAAAGCACCTTAACATTGAAAGCTCATGGATTTCTATTATTGGTTTAGATACACTAGGATATGAGGTGATCTTTCATGAAAGAGTGCAGTCACAAAGGAAAATGAGCCTGACCTTTGAAAGAATTATATTTCATTGAATTAATCCTTGATGTGAAGATACAGTCTTCATTTGCTATATATATATATGTCATCCGCTTATATTACAGTCCTTAAAACTGTGTGCAATGATTTCTTTAAGAGTAAGGTGGCTGCTAAGAAAAATACTTGGTTTCCTCATAAAAAGAAATACCTCTTTGTGCTTCATCATGATACAGCAACTAAAGACAATATTACAGATTTAATTCCCTTTTCTTCCTCTTCATAAACCTTGGCTGCTACAGTTTGCAGTATGTTGTACTCATTCAGATATCGGTTACATAGGCCCAGTTATTGAGTCAATAATACTATGGAGCTCTTTCATTTTCTTCTCACAGTTTATTTCTAAACAGAACTGTCTCGGCACCAGGCAAGGAAGCAAGCAGGGACCTCGGAATAAGGAAAATTTTAAATCACCTTTCTAAGGCGATGCTTCTTCCGAGAACTCCGCAAATGTCTGCTTGGAGTTTTTCAACCCCGCAAGGAGGATAAAATGGCACTGGATTTAAAGAAAACAAAATCCGAGATGGATTCTCTCTGCAAGGTGAAATTTTGGCCCAGGAGCAACAGACTCAAGGCACGGCAGCCACTTCAAAGATGCAATATTCCACTTGTCAACATTCTCTGCTTTTGGAGCTAATCCATTTTTATCAGCTTCCACTCTGACATTAAATCCTTACAGATCTGCTAACCTGAGCAGAGTCTGAGCATGTGTGGATCACAACAACAGAACAGCTAAAAAGAGGAGGAACTCATTTAGCTCTGCTTTAGTCACATTATCCAATACTGGACATACTGGGAACAAACATTTACCTCAGTCATACTAGGAACCTCTCTCCCAGGGGAAAGGAAAACCCAGTTCAACCCAGGCAGAATATGCAAACTCGGTGCAGACAGACTTTCAAAGCCAGAATCTAACCCAGGACCCTAAAGCTATGAGGCAGTGGAACTACCCAGTCATACCGTCATGCCTGTATGACACAGACACCAGTCCAAGATACTATTATAAAAGCACCAATTCCATCCCATAAATTTAACAATCAAAATGATGGTTTTCTTCCTTCAGTAGTTTGCTGGAAAACCACATATTATTCCCTGAAGACTTGAAGCTGACTTGTCTGTAACTTATTAAAATTTGATTAGATAATTTTATGAACACTCACATGGTTGAATTAGTCTACCTACCACCAAGTCCCACACAAGACAATTAAGTCATCAAGATAATAACCTTGCACTGTTTAAAGCCCTTTGTACTTGCTTAACTCAATCTCACTCATTTCAGTCTTAGCCTTTGAAATAAATGGTAAATCGATTGAGAAATGTAATTTACCTGTGTAATGGTTAACATAATGAAATATATGTTTTGTTTTGCAACATCACCAGCCAGTTGTAATCAATAAAGAATATTGGTTTTCTCTATTGCTTGCACCTGAAGAAGAAAGGACTGCCATATTCTGAGAGGCTTTGACTTGCAGAGTACTTGAAGTGGAATTGCAACAGAGTCAACAGAAGTGTTCCAATTGTACAAAAATGTAGAAAATTAAAAATAAATTGAAATGACGACTTGAAGGAAATCTAATTTGGCACAGAAGGAAAATCGCAGTTGGTAGCTTTTGTCTCTGGTAGCTTTTGTGGAGTGTGTTATGCTTCAGCTGTCTTAAATGCAGAGACTGTCTTACTAACCTGACAAGTCAGCTATTATATCATTCGGCAACAGAGTCTGGAGCAAAGTGTCCTAAAAAATGACAGCTCTGTGAAAGTTGCAGGACAAATATTTTTTGATAACCGCAATTTAAATTTTAAGAAGACCTATCAGAATGAAAAGGGTTCCCTGTTTATTTTCCTTTCCTTTATCCTGAGCTCTCACTGAGGATAAAAGTGAATATAAATGCTGTTTGTTTGATTTGACACATACTGCTGTGTACCTGTAGTACTATAGCACTGCTTAGCATTACTGAATGTGTTTGGACCTTTAAACTTTCTTCAAAGTGTAAGAAAAGAAAATAAAAAAATTATAAACTTCCGAAAGAGCCAAAGAGCTTTCCTAAAGAGGCCTTGACCTTTACAACACAATGTTGCATCAATGCTGAGATCTGGACACAGTGTTCCCACATAGTTTCTACATTCCTAGCTTCAATTTTAACACCTGCTGAGACAGCAGACAGTGCTTGTTTATGCCTGATCTGTTATGTGCTAAGTGTTTTGTCTCATTTTATATCGCTTCTATGGCAGCTTTTCTCAGTTTCTCAAGGCAGGACTCTGGATGGCACTTAAACTTTATGTTCAATTATTGTGCTGCATAAAGTCAACTGGAAGAAATTCCCTAAGGTCCTACAGCCCAGATTTGACTTCTATAGGCACAACTTTATAGACGTTGTATATGATGGTACAGTTCCATTCATATGGAATGGACATTTTTTTCCAGATACATGAGTACCTAAACCTCAATCATATCCTTCGCCACATCTGTAACCCTAATACTAACCATAAATTAATTTTAATGTTATCATAGCACCATACATAGCTTTGATGAAGGTGTTGAACTGACCGCTGACGTCTTCGTCTGAAAAGCAGTGGCCCAACTCACCTGTGTTGGGAATGGTCAGTCTCCCGCCCAGGAAGTTGAAGGTACCATAGGAGGTGTTGGCTGTGTCTCGAGGCAGCGATTTGAAGTAACTCTGTGTGGAGAGGCGGGTCATGAAGTCCGCAGGGTCGGCGGGCAGCTTGCCATTGTGCAGTGTGTGCTGCCCGTTTGGCAGAGGGTCCAGCAAGGGGCCGTTGCTCACTGGGAATTTCCCAGTGGCGTCGTGCCGAGACCGCAGACTGCCCTGGTAGCTGGTGGTAGTAGTGGTAAGGTCGGGCTGGATGGTAAGCAAATGGGAGTTCTCTATTAGAACAAAAACAGATAGACCACCATGAAAATCTCCAAATGCTCGGCAGGTTAAAGCGCCCAGACACTAAATGCCAGACAACTCTCTCTTTCTTCCACACATACAGTTCACACTGAAGCACCCAAGCTATCCCTTAGAAGTAGTTTCCTTCTGCACTCCTCATTGCTCAGAGTTCAATATATAGTTCAATACATATATAATAGTTTTCTAATATTCTCATGCTAATATAGAGGAGTAGAACTATTCCTCCTATACTACCACAACACTTTGCTGTTGACATTTCCAGATATTGCTGTCAGGCAGTGCAGACAAGTCAAATGACGGACACACTAACACAGGAAAAAAAAAACACATTAAAAACATTTTCGAATTCGTAGCATTTTAAGAATCTTTCAAGCTTCCACCGACAGTTTAAGCCGGAAAAGTATCAGAATTTCCACAAGTAATGTTTTTGCTGATACCAACAAGGGTGCTCCAATAACAATAAGAAAAACTGAAATAATGGCAGGATGACAAGAATTTCTTTAGTTGTCGACTAAAAGACAGCAGCATCGACTGTGGCTAATCTGTTTTAAACGTTTTTTTTTTCTAGTTTTGAATGAACACTTCTCACACAAAAGACAACGGGCACAGATATACAATCATAGCTGACATTGGTGTGGGCACTTTTATTCAGACTTGTTAATTGCAGGCAGTTCTCTCTGTCACTTCTATGAAATGACAGCCTGCTGCAGACGGGTATTCTGAGATATGGCCACACACCTGGCTTGGCAGGTTTAATGCCCACAGGCTGAAAACCTGTGGTTAGGATAGAAGAGTCCGCAACATCAGCATCAAGGCCTTCCTTTTTGCGCCGATACACCAGAACAACCACAATGAGCAGCAGGGTGAGGCAGAGAACCACAGCAACAATTCCGACATAGAGAGCCACATCTTCCGGGCCTGAAGCAGCTGAAAGAGAAAGAAATGTGGAGAGACATCAGCTGTCAATCTATAACAAACTGGTTAAAAAACAGCCAAAAGTTCCAAGGGAGCCAGAACACCCCTTAACATTTATTCTTAGCCAGGTCACTCCACTGTAATGTCTTGTTCAGAACACAAAAAAAAAAACTATTTTATGATGATACGTCACTTCAGATTAAAAAGCTTATGGATTAATAAATAAGCAACTCCATAAAGTAAGATGCAAAATGGCCTTAAGTGTTTATGAGGTTAAAAAAGATAAGCCTGTTGTTTGGCATGGTCCATATTTTATTAACTAACCCACATGTACTGTACACGCAAACAAAAGCTCTTCCCAATTGAATATAATCTGAACAAGAAAGCAGACTGTTTAATGTTTTGGCCCCAGCGTCATTCTTCTATGATCGTTTTTTAATACCACAAACTGTCCACTTCAAGACTAACTGTCATCTCACTGAGATAGAGCACAGAGGAAATGTAGGAGAGTGTGTCAAAACAAAGCTTTCTTCAAAGTTAGCCATAAATGTCACCAGGGTATCAGAAGATTTGTGTTTCATAAGGTAAATCTGAAGGGATTTTTTCCAAAAAGTTTGTAATATAAATAAAAACAAATATATATTTTTTCTATAGCTATAGTCTGACCTCCATCTTGCATACTGCTATTTCCAACAAAAGCTACGGCCTCAGCTCTGCTTAAAGTTTGACATGTCATATGCAGTTTATGTCAGATCCTAGTTGCCCTAGAAACATGTACAGTATGAGTGGATCTCTTTCCACTCTTAAATGACTGCTTTTTTGTGTCAATTCTCTGAAACGTTTCTTTCCGATACAACAAAATAGACAATTGACTGTGATTTCTGTCAAATATCTTGAGCCCAAAGTGAGGATCTATGGAACTAACATGCACCAAAATCTCCAAGCAATGTGACCCTTGGCTACTTCATATAACTGAGCATTTTTTTTTTAGACTTGGCCAAGAAGGATACTTATTTTTTTTTCCTCAACATTTTATGAACTTCATTGCTCAGTACTTCAAAACTATTACATTTAGTTGGAAAAGGTCTTGGTGTATTGTATAAATATTTGGAGCTGACAGAGAGCGTCTGTGTTTTGTGTATGGAGGGGGGCAAGTTTACCTACCAATGTGGAGGCTTTGTAAGATAAAAATTCAGAAACCACAAATAAAATTCATATTATTTTCCACATTAAACCTTTTGATTAATTCCTAAAGTTGTAGACACCACTCAGCATTAGTGGATTTTATCCTTACAGAGTGCTGAATCATCATAATAGTAATTAGATAATTACTCTTTTATGATATATAATTTCCCTATCACCCCATTGTAATAGTTAACAATCAGACAAGATGAAATGTCTAAAAAAATCTAAGAACACATCTGAGAACTGTGCTGTGTGTTAAAGTGGGAGGTGTCCTCTGTTTTGATATAAAGGATACACCTTTATTGTAGTGAACATCTCTTCAGAATGCCCAAAACATCTGTGCTTCTGCTTATAGCGAAAATTTGTAAACTAAGAGTTCATAAATCAAGGGATTAGGTGTGTCAGCAATGTAAATCACATTTTAAAAAAAATCTGTTGGCAATTTTGGATTAAATGTAAAGGTGCCAAAAGTATTTGTTTTACATCCACTTACACCCCACACTGAGTTTCCTTTCGACAGAGCAGAGAATAGTAAATAAAAAAACGAAATGAAAATCAACCGAATGCCCTCATGGCATTTATAAGGTGTGTGTTTATAAGGAGTAAGTAAAGGTTATTCCATGCTGAAAAGAGAAGAAAGGAAACACAATATTTTGGCTGTGGAGCATTCTTCCGGTGTGTGTGTTTATATGTTTTGCACATTACTGTTTATGAGGCACGTGGAAGACATACTGTAGCAAATCATAAGAACTAAGGAACCTACAGCATCTGTCTATCCAGATGTAATTACAGCAATTCTAATAACTCCAGGCAAGGTAGTGTTGATTGAGAGGCCAAACAATGGCCTGATGAATTAAGCACAGAGCACAAGTACAGCCTAATGCATCCAGTCAGCTGTCAATTGAATTTGTGTTCTGTTTGTCATGGGGTTATCTCATCCCCTGTTCTCAGAAAGGAGGGTGTCACACAAAGGCATGCAAACTCTGTCATGCGACACCGGCCTCAGAACAAAGCACATGACGGATGGCCCTCCACTCTTTGTGCTCTCCACCCAGTGTCATCCTTCATCTCTTCTTCCAGAGTCTTTTTTTACTGTGAGGTGACAGTGCCACGATCATCAAGTCAAAGTCTGGGGCATGCAGCATCTATGCCAGACTCCTCCTTCTGCCATGTTGCTTCACTACAAATCACTCTAACCTTTTGGTAGTGTGCTCGGTTCACTGGAACAGCTTTTACACTGCAGGTCCCTTGAAAGATTTTACACTCCTGAGCAGACAAGCTACTTCCATTTTTCTCTACCCTGCAAACAGGGAATGTCATGGGCATGGGGGGTCATACAGGTTGTAGGCCTGCTTCTGTTTATGAGTGTACTGGCAAAGACCACTTCACACAATTCAAATAAATCTTTCAGATGTTGGACTGTATTTATGTATTCTAAGTGTTTCTGACATTTTTTGGATAATTTTACATAAGTTGAATTAAACATTACTGAAGACATTATTGAACTATCTAATTTTACTCAGACAGTGAGACTTAGAACATTGTCTGCAGTAAATAATACCTAAATGAGTCAGGTTCAATATGCGATTGTCATATTTATTCAAAATGTATTCATGCAATTTATTTATTTAAAAATGTATTTAAATTTATTTAAAATTGCATGCGTTTCTTAAACCCCGTGCATGCATATACAGTAGAGCCACTAAATAAAGACATTCATCACTCAATATTTGTTTAATGCCAGGAATAATGAATGGGGGAGGGAGAACAACATAAAAAGGTTCACTTCTTTGCCTTCGTGGGGATGGAAGGAATCTAAATACAAGGTGATACGAAGGAAAAGTCGCAAATCAAACAGTGTCAATTATGTTATCTGTGTCAAGCTTATTTGTGAGGAACATTTTCACTTTATTGCAGGCAAACCTGCAAAGTGAATGTGGAACATTGCTCAGAAGCTCCTTGCGCTGGAGTATTCAGTAAGAGATGTGAGGGTGCCCAGAGCTGTACAACCAACACATTCATAGGAAATGAAAGAATACAGTGGAAAGGAGGAGGGCTGTCATCATCACTAAATTGATTCGGGTTGCTTCATTCATGCCATTTCATTTCCCCCATCTTGCAGAAAGGAGATATAGGGGACTTGGCTGGATATGCAATTAGTTTCCTTTCACTTAGCAGCACGGAGATGCCCCATCAGAGGCTGGAGGATGGTTACACATAACTCATCCTGATCCGTCATGCTTCAAAATAAATCTCTAAAATTCACAGCCTTCGACTGCATTCAGTGAGTGCGCCTGTCATAGCCAAGCTGGCATTGTAAGCCAGCACTTATAGACAGCGGCTCAGGTTTAATTACCGAGAGTGAGTTTGAAATGCTAGGAGTGACCTCTAAGGCTCTCTGTACCTCCCAACACGATCGATCCCACCCATCATGACTCTTTTAGCTGACAGAGACTTCTGTCCAGGTTTACCTCTCTGATTCTCTCACCTCTTTGTTCTCTCTCCAATCTCCCCCCAGCTTATCGGCTGATTGCTCCTATGCTTTATCAGGTGCTGCAGGTGCACATATCAACGATCCTCTTTTACTAACTATAGCCCACAGCTAGGCCTCTCCTGGTGCGCTCATTGATTTTCATATTGCGTTGGAATAATTAAAACGATGTCCACCAGGCTTAAACTGACAAGGATAATTAGGTTTTACGATCGGATGCATTTCTTGCCATTTAGAAAAACAACTTCTCATTCACTTTCTCTCTCCAGCTTCTAAAAGGATCAACCAGTTGTCGTCACCTTGACACCTTTTTTATCTCTGGTTCTATCAGGCTCCTTTCAAAACACACACAAATAAAAAGCTTTCACTACAAATTGAAGTAATTCGATTTGCAATGAATAGGTTACTGATAAACAAGCTCCTGCCCTTTTGAAGGTTAATGGCTGTTTCTTTTCAAATGCACCTTGCCACATTTTGCCCAGTGTCATAGAGGAGGAGATGTGCATTTCTGAGCAACAGATGCCTTTGTAGTGTGTTTTAAAAGTTAATGAAGACTGTGTGTTTGTGTGTGGGCCGGTGATGGTAAGCATTAATTTCTTCTCTTTGAGGAAAGGTCTGGGGTTTGCACTGATCTCTTATTGTGCGTGTACCTCTGAGTAACAGATCCAGCTCTATTTAATCAGGCTCCCTGTTGATTTAAATCACTGCGGTATGTCTGACTAGCCGTGAGCTGTGTTGACGGTTTCTGATTTGTGTAACGCCAAAATGTTCATGACAGTTTCCCGGCAAGGCAGCAGTCCCTTTCCACTGGATGGTGGGTAACAAGAGAAACCTCAGATGTCACATGCTGCTTGTCATTGACGTGAGTGCCGACTGGAGCTGAGAGTGGAGAAGACTCAGGTGCAACTTCACTGAGATAATGGATCAGAGTTCAGTTTTCTTCTGTTGAAACTTGTCAGATCAGTAAATCTAAGGATAGAGCCACAAGACATTAAAGCTTAATTAACCAGACACTACCAATAGTATTATTATTATTAATGAAGTGTTTCCTGCAGTGGAAGTATTGAAAAACAAATTTCAAAATATGGTACCAGTATGATAAACCCTTTTCCAATCTAAACACTTTAACATATTTAAATGGGCCATAAAAACAAAGGAATTTTTCAGTAGTAGAAAATGTTTAATGACAGGGCTAAACTGCCGATCAGGTGCTACTCACAAAATATGCAAACATCCAATGAACAGTTCTGTACTCACTGGTTCTTAAATCATTCATAATGTGCTTAGCTGAAGCAGCAGCAAGCTTTTATAATTTTATACTTCATTATACAAATTGGGATGATAATCATTTTGATGTTACTCTAATTTTACTTGGCCCAGTTTCACAGGAGCTTCTCAGAAAATCTGTGCAAATGACAAAATGAATATATGTTCTGCTGTTTTCGTTTTTTCAGCCATACCTCACTGTAATTTGCTTATTCAGCTTAAACAGGACTCCTCATTATGCTGAGGAGAGCAAATATTTAGCTTGTGATCTAGCACTTTCACACAATGATAAGGATATCCGAATAATGCATGAGGACTTGCTCAGAAAAGGAATGCCTGGCTTATGTAAAATCGCAAAAGCTTCCCCTTTTAAGAGATCAGAATACTTGTGATCATCAGCTCTGACATATGCCCTTTACTGTATAATGAGTGAAAACAGAAATGTTTCTGTGGCAAATCATCTAATGCTCCAGGCTTAGCAAACTGAGTTTTCGAAAGGGTCACAGTGTAATTATATATCTGAAACACAGATGGGAAAATTAAAATCTAATTTTAACTGCTGTGCTTAACTCTTGTTTTTCAAACCACGCTATACATCTTTTTTTCTTCAGAGGAATTTAAAGCTTGAACTAGCAGCCGACCACAAAATCAGTTCAAGGCACACTAAAGGGGATTCTTTCCCAGTTCTGGAGGTTTCTGTGACTTGGCCCAATGGAGCAAGACCTCTGCTTGTCATGACACAGAATTCTGTCAATGTCTGTTGGACTCTATCTGCTATGAGCAGTTTGTGACCAGGAATTTACTTTCCTTTCCAGTGGCATTACAGTTTTTTATGTCAAATGCAGCTATTAAAACGACACCTGGGAAACTACAGAAATATATCTGATGCTGAGCCTACAGACAGGAGTCTGAGCTCTATCTTCAGTTGCCAAGGCCACCAACCCATTATGTTTAACTTGACCTCTAAAACATATCTGCATTGCAGATCGTATTAATAAGACCTGCTTAATATTCTCCATAGTTGAGTTCATCACTGTAGGACACCGCAGCAAATAAGTACTGTATCTGCATTGATGCAAAAGAGATCTCAATGGGAAGCTTTGGATGAGCACCAACTGTACCATGAACTCAGTAAAGCCTACTGCTCATTTCCCAATGGCTGACATCTTCCTGGTTATAATTCACACAATGTCTGTCTATTAATGAGTAGGTATGTACTGTAAAACACTGGGCGTCTCTGGCTATCTTCCACAATGTGAAATCCTCCCAGCACTATTATGCCCTCACTGTAAAGTGGCATAATTCACCATATTTTTAATTACACTAGGAAATTATTCACAGTTGTTATTGGACAACTTGTTAACTACCACTTTGCCCAGATAGCTGTGATGTGTCAAATATTTTTAAAGTGCAATCACTGGACACTATAACGAGCATTCAGCTGTCTTATTCTAGCTCAGTGCTACAGTGTATTTACCATCACATATCACATCATTTAAACAGAAGTAAAGACCAAGAAACCTGAGCGGTAAGTTCAATATGTAGTGGGTAGAAAACAAAAACTGTTATGTATATAATTACAAATTAATATCTAAAGGGGATTACAGACTAGCAGTAAAGTTCTCTTTAATTTGGCCATACAATTAATATCTATCTTTTAAGCACTGATCTTTTAATCAATACCCATTAAGATTAAAGTAGCTGAGGAATATTATAAACTAGGAAAACTGGTGTGCAGAGAGCCCTGGCTCTCAAGTCAGCCAAGCTCTGAGCAACACTAAGAAAAAAAAGACTTAAAAAATAAAATATCCACTCTTTAATGTTTATACCTCACTGTTAGAAGCACAGGGGATGGAATGTGGAAGAATGTGAGGCTGCAGCATTATCAGAAAACTGTGACACAGGGATAACTAAATAATGGCTGGAGGAGAATGATGGTGTCGAATATAAAATTAGTGGGTACAATTTCTGGCAGGATAGAAGAGCTGGTGATGTAGGACTATATATCATAAATGACCTGTAATCTAGAGAACTGAAGCACAAGGGTACAGGCAGTTTAAAAGTCATATGGCTAAACTAAAACATAAAAGTGCAGGACACTTTTAAGGACAGAGCAGACCACCTAAAACAGATGCATCTTACTGTGTATTAAAATCAGGAAGGCATTAAGCAAATGTGATATTAGATTATCGGAAGTTTTCAACTGTCCACACATAAAATGGGATACTGTGATAGGAAATAGTGAAGGTGAAATTGATGTAGCTGAAATGCTTATTCTAATTCTAATACTAATTCTTTACCCAGTTTGTAACAGCACCAACTGATTAATCTAATCTTTTCAAACAACAAGAGAGGAGATGCGATAGCAAAACTGAAAGAAAAGAAACATGGCATTAATATAATATCAGTTGATGTACTCTTAATCTCTAAAAGAACGTAGGGTTTAAATTAAAAAAAAATTGTGGCTATCTGACTATGAAGAAATAAAATAAATCTTGAGAATAATGTGGTCTAAAAATAACCCATAGTGTTATAAGGCTCAAAACAAATTCATTGCTAAAACTAAAGTCCAAGTTAAGAAAAGCATGGTTTAATTAAGAAGAGAGAACTCTACAGATTGTGTAAAATGGTCAAAAACACAAAGACAAACAGTACACCAACCTGCAGCAGGTGCTGGAATGCATTTTGTAAGTCTACAACATTAAAAGTTATGTAAAGGTTCAAGTAAATATCTTAGGAGATAACAAAATGATTTTTTTCAATTAATATTTTACAAGTTTACAACAAACATAATTGCAATAACATGCACTACAATATATTACAGAACAAGTTCCAGCAGTAAACTATTGTCTGACACTGAGCAGGACGAGGATGGTTAAAAATATGCTAGGGTATTATGGTATCTTTCACTGTATATTCTAATTGTGTTTTATCTTGTGTATTCTTTTTATTTATTGTTGTTCTCATTCTGTAAAGCGCTTTGAGAAGCCACCTTTAAAGGCTCTACATAAAATTAAGTTTATTATTATTATTATTATTATTATTATTATTATTAGTACTTAAAGTAAATAATTTAACATTATCCAACGACCCCTTGCCAGAATATCTAAACTTTCTATTAGCCAGGCAGCAGAACCCAGCAGTACAGACTGGACAATTGCAAACATAAAACTAATTCATAACAGAGGAGAAGGAAAACTGTTGTCCTGCTAGCCTTACATCTGTTACTTGTACAGATATGGTAATGATAGGCTGAACTAAAATAGAACAATATAACGAAAACATGGCGTTCTAAGAGACGACCAACATGGATTTAGAAAGGGCACATCTTTTTAATTAACTTTAGAATTTAGAAGAAATAAGTTGGCCTTGTTTGACCTTTCTTATTTTCCTATCTTCTTGTTTTACTAATTAAATTCTGTCCAAAAATAATCCATTTCCTTCTTTGCAAGCTAAGAATAGAGCTAATGAAAAAGCACCGTGGCTTTTTCCAAACACTGGAATAAATAAATGTTTTTTTCCAAACACCGGAATAAAAATGTAATTTATCTTTTCCCCCAACAAAAAACCAATGAGCTTTTTATGATCCCATAAAAACAAAAACAAAAACTGTGTTTTGTTACACCAGAGACAGTCCAGCACCTTTTCCAAACCTACACTGGTGTGTCAACAAAACACAAAGATTTCTCCACAACCTCTGTTGTCTCTTGCTCAACTGACATCTTTAACCATTGTTTCTGAGAAATGGGAAACATAACTTTCAGTTAACTTTCATTATTGTGTTAACCACTGGAATGTCACACTTTTTTCCAACTAGAGGCGCAGCAGAAGGCTGTCCTGTTTTCACAATTGGTCAGATGGCATAACACTCACTTTGTGGGCACAGCTCACTGGTGCAGTTCTGGGACTGGAGATCTAGGCCTTGGCAGTCTTTGCCTCCGGTTCCCGGCACTGGCTGAGTGCACTCCCGGCTTCTCCACATGGTGCAGTCCGCTCCACAGGCTGACCATTTACTCCACTCGGTCCAGCCTCCGTCCACTGGTGATAAAAACAACGACCACCGTGAAACCACAGACCCATGACTGACAATCCACTGGTGAACTGGCACAGTATTTCTACTGGGTGAATTCCTGATGCTTTTTTTCATTTTTGCACAGTAAAAAAAAAAAGGATTAAGACAATTTCTTCTTGTAAAATTAATAATGGAAGCCTTCTGGTTTCAGGTATGCATTGATCTCTTTCCATTAATATGTCCTGTGCAATGGAAAACCATTCAGAGGTACCCTTTTAATTTTTTACGAACCTATAACCGGTACTGTGTGGTATGGATACAGTACTGTATGTCACCCTTTCTGTGTACAGTAGGTCTTGTCCTCATACTACAGTTGAGTGACAGTATTTGTGCAGCAATACTATTCCAATGTTGTGTTTCAGCCCCCCACACAGTTTAATAATGTTTTCTGAGTTGTTAGCCTCATATAGGTTTTGAAATACAGACTGATATTAGCAGCCTCACACATCAAGTCATTCAAGAATGCATCCTGCAGAAACAGGTCTTTAATTTTTTTTTAGGATATGCAGTGGTCTTATCATGAAAGATACTGGTAACAGGAAATATCTTAGTTGTATAAAAAAGACCATCAGGAATGGTAAAAATGAGGATGGTTTGCAGGAAATAAAAAAAACTAGGGATAAATTGAATGAAAAGACAAGAAAACAATTAAAGGAAGAATGTGACAAATCCCTAAAGAAGTAAGGATCATGAATTTTTAATAATCCATAAAACTGCTC
Source organism: Lepisosteus platostomus (assembly GCF_059453375.1). Lineage (NCBI taxonomy): Eukaryota > Metazoa > Chordata > Actinopteri > Semionotiformes > Lepisosteidae > Lepisosteus > Lepisosteus platostomus. The sequence goes on from NC_142623.1 coordinate 40,507,033, forward strand.
ATTGATTTTTTAAGTTTCCTTAGGGCTAAGGATATAAATTCACCTAACATGTATGAATAGAACTGTAGATTAAGTGGACTAAGGCCAATAGGTGTAGCAGCAGGTTGATACCACAAAACTGAAGAAGAAACACAAAAATGCAAAACATATCAGTTAAAACTGACTAGCAAACTGTAACTCAGGAGCATTCGAAGTGTTGATTAATATATTTAGTGGATATACATGCACTGAATTTAAACCACTATGTAACCTACATCATCAGAAAAGGAAAGTGTTATTTGGGTGTGAGGTTTAGAGCTTTTGGGGGAAACACAGGTAAAACACAAAAGTGTGTGAAGCATGGACATTAAAACACTGCTTTGGTGTTCTGCCTAATTTTTTAAATATAAATGTATTGGAGCTTATAAACAATTAGTGGTCCAAAGCAGAATGAGTTCTATGGAGATAAGGGACTTAGCGAAAAATGTGAAGAGGTTACAGAGCTACTTAGAGAGAACATTCATATATCAGATCTCTAGGGAGTACTTTGACACTCACTAGACACCTTTGTGACCATTGAAAGGGACAGGAGAAGAAGGCAAATATTTTTAATGGATGTTCATCTAGATGTACAAATTAAATATCCCTTGGAGAAAAATGTTTAAAATGTCATCCACTGAAAAAGCGTGAGGCGATTAATATTTTATTATTATTATTAATAATAATAGTAGCTTCAAAAAGTCTAAAAGAGGGGTCTTTCATCATTCCATTGTACACATTCCACAGCTATACATATGGAATTGATTCTGATAAAGAATTTTTAAGTGTAAAATTTAGAAAATGGCTCCGTAGAAATTATGTTGAAATGAGTTGTATCTGCACAGAGCATGAATAATTGGATAATTGGTTTTGCTTCCTATTAAGTGGACCCATATTCAGACAGAGATGCTTAACACTGTGGTCAATCATTTGGGAGATGGAGCTGAATAACTCAGGAATTAATGCTTAATGAATGCATTATGATTCTAGACACCATACTTTCTCTTCAGACCATAAAAATGAATTTTGCTTAGAGACTAAACACAACTCTCTGATCTAAAAAAGCTGGTATTAAGGCATTAAAGTAAGAGGACTGAAATAAATAATAAAATAATGATGTTAATGATGATGATGATGACCCATAAAATAAAATTTTATAATTAGAAAAAAAAATGAGAGAGAAAACTCAAATATACAGAAACTTCCGCCAAGTACAAGAAATAAAGAATTAATTAACAAAAATAAACATATAGTGCATGTATAACCAATGTAGTAGCTAACTGTATCATTATGTACATTAATATACATATATTGTAGCCAGAATCACAGAATTCCTGTACATTAGCAAGAGATACCTTTGTTGCCACACTAATTTAAGCAATTTGGAAATTTAAGGCACTCATGATTGTTGTGATTTTGGGACATTTATTGACCAAATAAAATCCTGTAATCCTGAGCAGGGCTGAACCCCTTATTAATAAGTAGTGCTCATAGTCAGAACATCATATTTCATTTTCTGGAACTAATTTACAATGAAACACCTACCACATTCTTTCCACTTTGTTTGATGAGTGATGAAATGCATACATTAAGACAGTTTTGGTCTTGAATGCTGTGACAAAATCTTCATCCATAAAATACCAAAACACGCTCTACTAACGAGTTGACTTTTGTCAGAAATACTTCCTCACAATCCATGACCGTGTTACATCCCAAACTCGCCATGACTCGGGACAAAACGAAATGCTCAAATCACGACACGCAGGAGTCATTCAACTGTCTGCTTTTTCACTGCTTGAGCAAGTAGTTTTTTTTTTAAAGAGCAATCGACAAAAAATGGCAGTAGTCTACAGGGAGTACGGTATCTTACGTTAAAGAAAAATTAGAAAGGCATTGTGGTTGTAGCGATGAAGGGAAATAAAACAAGAGCAACATCCTAATACACAAAACGTGCTCAAAAAGTGTGCCTGCGGACTGAATTTCATAGACCATACTCTATGAAACTCAAGCTATTTTTCTTTCTTTTTTTTTTGCATAAATGATGATGAATGCTAGTTGGTTAACAGGACGGTGTTCTCATAAATCTGAATTGTCGAGGGATTCTCCTGTGTCACAAGCGGCCCCGGTCTAGTGACAGATTGGGACAAGCCATTTGCCTGTGGTTGCAATTTCCAGGCAGAGACGGAGAGGAGGCAGAGGAGAAAAAATAGCCAGTGTGCGATGTGTTTTGCTGCCGGTTGCCGTGGTTCATTTTGTGACAAGTTAATTTGTTTAGATGATATTTATTTAGGGCAGCCTGCCGAGCATGCACAATCTCTGCTGTGTGTGTGTGCTTGATAAAAAAAATCCTGGGAGACAAATTCAGAAGCTTCAGGGCGTGTAACCCTAATTATCAAACATTGTGCCTGTAGGTATTTCATGACAGGGCACAGGCAACTGATAAAATAAGCAGCATTTTTTTTATTTCCATATCCACTCAATCAGCCATTCAACTTGCTCTTGGGAGCATTAGAGATGGACAACGGCACAGATTAGATTTTCTGTTTTTTTTTTAACTGCTCCTCTCTTTTATGGTCTCATGCACTGGTGTTCAATACTTTCATCAATTACCCAAGGATATGTTTCCAGTGAAGAAAACAAAGCTTACCAGCCTCTGGAAAATAAAGTCAGTAATGGTTAACTGGAGTTTGTGAGCAAACGGAAAGGTAACTCGCTTTTTTTTTCTTCAACCACTGCTTCTCCTTGTACTGCCAGCAATAAAGGCATTCAAGGCTTTATCCAGTCTTAAGATAAAGCATGAAATCTTTTTATTGTTGCCATTGCATTTGCTTTGTGTACAGTTGACAGCACTAGAATCCTCTTGGTGAATCAAACTGCACTGAACCTTTGTTGCAAGTGCTGCTGACAGACAGAACTTTCAGCTGGGTGAAGGCTTTGCTTGTTTTGTTTTCTCTAATGGTTGTCCCATTAGCCTCTCTCTTCACTCTGCTGGACAGCGCTTTAAGCAGTGCATGATTCATTTTAGAAGAGAAAATGTGCTGCAACTGTTTACAACCCCCTTTTTGCAGCAGAAACTCCGGCAAGAGCCTTTTCCAGCCTACCCTCCCTGCTTATCCATAAAAACCAACATCCATCATCACCGAACTCCGCAAACAGATGGCCTAGTGGAATACAATTACCCTCTATGGCATCACTTGCAGGCCTTTAATCCAGGCCTAGGCATGCTATGGTCATCATAAGTTTGACATCTTACTTTTTCCCAGCTGGTACTCATTATGATGGCAATGCGTCTTTTTTATGGACTTAAGAAAAAAAACTATCCTGTAAGTCAGTCTGTGGCAATGGTATCTTGTTACCTGAGCAGTAACTGAATGGTGAACAGAAAGGCAGTCGATTCAGAAGCTGCTACTGTAGTTCCCTGCTCAAAATTGGTCTACACATCCTGTGCTATTTAAATAATATTTTAATGAGGTTCACAAAATACACAGTAAAATACATCAACATTGGCTTTAGGTCTACAACTGCCATGGTTGTTTCTTTATGCATAATTTATTCAGACATTTATCCTTAAGCTTTTATTATTACCAATACACTTGTAGAGGCACCAAATTGACAGTAATTTCAAATGCTTTCTCACTATAAACATTCTGATTAGTCTGACATGCTAAAATCACTTCTCCCTCACTGTACTGCAGTTTTACATCTTGAAAGGGAATGCTTCACAAGCATCAGTAACATCTAACCCACAGTCAGTAACCAGCACTCCTGAGAGACAATTATCCTTTGGCTGAGTGAGTCTCATTCAAATATTATAAATGTGGAAAAATGTCAGAGAAAAGAGAAACAAAAGCCACAGGCCAAGAGCAACTGAAATTCGGTTCCTGCAATAGTCAACTAGTAGGAAACAATATAATGAAGTCCTAATCTTAGAATTCTACTTTGTTATGCTATTTTAAGTCTTACAATATACAGTATGTGGAGTTGATTTCATTATTTGGACTTATCTGACAACCACTTCTGTGTAATTGTATTAATAGGTACTTAGTTACAATTAGGTTTTACTTTCCTTATTAAAAAGAGAGAGAGAAGTGGAAATAGCATGGATTATTTTATTTTAAGGAACATTTGGCACTTCTCCAAAACGTAAAGCACTGCTCCGAAATACTTACAATATAATAAAGGAACACACTGGAGATGGGATACAAACACGGTACAGGTAGATGTATGATTTTTCAACATCATTAATTCATTTGACTTCCTGTGAGCTTTTCAAGGTATTCATCAGTAATATTTCATAATGCGCTCTAAAAACAAAGTAAGTGGCCATGAGTGTGCATTATCATATTCACCTAAGCACCTCCAACTAATAGGTGAGAAATTTAAATCATTTTAAAATGTTTTACGTGCCAAGCCGCCTGGAATGGGTTTTACAAATAAAAATGATGATGTTCTACTGTGAAGATGGCTAATGATGCATAAGAGCACAACTTGATCCTTCTAAGAAACTGAACTTTCTTTTTTCAGCATATCTGACCAAAACCTCATATTAATAATGTGCAGATCTTAGCAATCCACTCATACAGGGTTCTTATAAAGTTAGTTGCCCTAATTAAACAACTATACTGTGAAAGGTATATTTTAAGATTATCTTAACAATGAACAGTTACTGGTACTACAATTAATATTTATCAGATCATGGGCCATACATTCCATTTATATAAAATATTTTTAACCTACAATATAATAAAACCGTTTAATAGTGTCAATAACTTGGTATCAAAGGATTTCTGCTAATATGTGTTTAATATAAACGATCTGATTTTCATATGCAAACACTTTATTAATACATAAATGGATGTTAATATTTGGTTTATTATGAATTTTTAAAGCCTTGTGAGCAAGCACTTAACTCTTGTTAACTTAATAAATAAGCACTTAACAAATAACAAATAAGTCAAACTCCATTATGTCAAATAGGGGACAAATTTTAATGATCACGTCAGTATAATAATGTAAGGTAGGAATATATGTTTAGCATAAACTGATTGAACATGGATATCTGCACTGTACAGCTATTTTATAACCATGCTGAAATTGGTTTAATATCTGCAAAAACAAAAGCACTTAGTAGTACATTATAGCGCCATCATAGGTATAATGTAAATGACTTCAAGACTCAAGCATTTCTGATTGTTTTTAAGCAGTAACTTAACTTCTAGCCATTTACCATATGGCAAAGTGTGCTGCTGAAAAGTCAATGAAATGAAAGAACATAAAGGAAAAAAATGTCTTCTCCAGAGTGTGCTTTTACCTTGATGAGGCCGATTCTTGTGTTTTTTTCTTCTGTTTTGCTTTTTTGAAACTGATCCCTGTTCTGCTCCCAAGCCCCAGTGTATAAATGATGATTTATGCCCCTGTGGTGGAGGAACAGTGTTTTGATAAATCGGGATAGCTGGAAGAAGTCTCAGATGTAATTTTTAGGCGCTACTGCTGTCAGGCCATGTCTGAGTGCAATGACAAATGGGGGAGGGTCAGTTTTCCTGGAGTTGCAGTTTTCTCTGATGAACAAACAACAGTGGCAAAGTGCCTTTCTTGACTGGGTGTGCAGCGAGGCTGTTCCTTCTGAATCGAGGGGTCTTCCAGTTCAGAAACTCAGTTTCAGGATGGAGACAGATATCTATACCGAAAAGGGAGTCTATAAGGAAGTTTTTACAAACACGAGCACCTGTACAGCATTCATTACTGTGGCTTCTTTCAGAAAGGAAATGAAGGTGGATATACCTTTTCCAATCCAGGGTACGTTCTAGACGCATGCTGCATTAAAAGATGGGCTACTTTTTACGTGTATGTTAAATGGCCTCTGTATTCTCAAAACCCTCTTCTCTCAGTTTCTGTTCCAGCAATGTAAGACTATTTGTTTACCATACAGAACTGTGCCATATGTGGTGCTCTTTTCAATATGTGGTGTTCTGAAAAACATTATTTCGTTCTCCAAAGTGTTCTCAGTTAGTGTTTGTTATGTTTAACCTTATTTTCTATCACTGCTTTGGTGCATTAAAATTTTAAGGCCTTTTGCATAAGGGTTGTCTAAAGTGTGTTATCACTGCAGTACAAAGAGTATATTTATCTTATATACGTGGTTTCTCCTTTGCAATGCGAGAAAGGACCAGCTCTATGATTGTGATGAACAAAACTCTCAATATCCTCTGTATAATTATTCAACACAGGCCTATGCTATTGATAGTACAATAGAAACTGCAATGTCTCATGCAGAAAACCTTTGCAACTTTATTGTCATTGAGCGGCCCAAATCTAATAGCTGTGCAGGTTTTCATGACAGGTTTATATCAGGACACAAACGGAGCTGTCTTATTTACATGAAAAACTACAAGAAATCAATACTAACCAAAAAGACCGAGACATACTGTACAGCACTCTAAGCTGACAAGGGACAGTTGTAGTCCAAGATAACGATGCCTAATATGCTAACCTGATGCTTCCTTTGGTTTTAAATTTTAATGCCTTTATGTTTCCTGTACAGAACCAAAAGATGTCAGACAGCTGTCTGACGGCACTTGTTCATGGTACTTGCAGATGAGGTAAAAAATATGGAAAAGTCAGCTGTCGGCCAAAGAGAAACATTTATATTAAATCAAGTGGCGCAACAAAAAGAGTCTACAATCCAGAAAATCGTATTGTCCTCAAAATCTTAACATGGGGACAGGGCCTCCTCTTAAGAATGGGCATTATTGTGGATTTAAAGAAAAACTCAGGGTGGAAATGGTGCCTTTTGTATAGAAACAAGCATGTCTGTTCAAAAGGTCTTTACAGCAAAAATACCTTTACTTGCTTGCCCACACATGCTGCCTCTTTGAAAAAAACAGATAGTCTTTTCCTCTGTAAGTATGCCCAGAATGAAGAACGACAAGTCCCTTTGAAATAAGAAGTGGGCATAATGCATGCTTAAGACTCACATGGCTTTCATACAACTGCCTGTCAGCACTGATTGAATCCACCAGCTCTCTTTGCTAGGGACCTGCTGGGTGCTGAGTGTTACCTGGACATGTGGTAGTGCAGGCGCTTTTCTGGACGTTCTGCCCCTCGCAGAAGGTCCCTCCGTTCAGGGGGGTGGGGTTGGTGCAGCTCCGGCTCCTCTTCTGCCAGCCCCGGCCACAGGTGGCGCTGCAGGCCGACCACCCTGTCCACGTGGACCAGCCGCCGTTGACTGACCACGGGGGGAAATGAACAGAGCAGCCAGGTTTACCCGACGTGCGCAGAATGGACAAGGGCAGTGCTGGGGTGCGTCTCTTGACAATGAGGTCCCTCAGGTGTCAAGCACACTACACTCAACAGCAGCCCCAGTGTACGACCTATGGAGTGCTATGGTCAAAAGAGCTCAGCACACTTTAAGACACTTTAAAACTAAAATGATTGGGACAATATCAGTGACTCAAGAATGGCAGACCCCTTTTCTATTTGTATCGCCCTTTTCTCTACAGTTTCTTCTATTTTCAAGTTCAGTAAAATGGGCATCTATTTTTTTTTTTTGGGGGGGGGGAGGGAAGCGTCTAACATTTCCCAAAGTTCATCTCCAATCGTCTCTTTTTCATTTTTTTTTTTTTTGGGTGGGTCAAACGGGAACTAGATTTTCTCTCCTCTGAGCACATTACAAAATAAACCACTAATGAGAAATAAACAGGCGCCGAGGTTCAGTCACGACCGAGGGGAGGTGTCTCAAGGTGTCTCATATTGGGACGAGTTCAGGGGGGATATTGGAGCAGCTGTACTGTCACAGTCACCCAGCAATGGAAACTAGCTCCTCCGATGCCTCAAATCCAAGATTTACACATTTAAGTGCTACCAAGTCAACACCTCATTAATTATAATAATCATGCAACACCAGTGATGTACAGTTACAGTCTTTCTCTTGGTGTTTCAGCATTTCACATTGGCATTGTTTGGGAATGATCTTTTCACTCGGTTCTTTTAAAATGTACAGTAAGCTGAGACTACAAATCCTGTTCATGTCAAAGGTGAGAAATCACTGCCAGCAAGAGTGCCCTGCCCCGTCTCCACGCCCTGCTCTGTGAGGATTTAGGGACCCTCACAATTCTCACTTCCAAATCTGATTAAGCGACTAAACCCTGTGTCACATCCCTCAATTGATACACATTCTCATTTGTCTCTCTCTTCAAGGCAAACAGGAGAAAACCACATCCAAACAACTCTTCGCAGAGATCAAATGAAAAGGCATTTACTTTCTGCCGTTGTGATTTTACATGAACAAAAGGTCTCCAGTGTTTATCTTTGTCTTTGTATGCTGGTTCTAAGAAATAATGTTTTAAAGACAACTTCAACTAATGAACACATGTTCAGTAAACTGTAACTTTTACAGTTTTCAGTGTGTAGTTTGTACAACTCAAGCCCACCCAGCCCTCCAAAGCTCTCACAGGGTCAAGGACACCATGACTGACTTAATCCCACCCAGAAGCTGAAAGCTCTCATATGGTTGAGAACAACATAGCCACTGTTGATTGAGGTCATACGGTCATATGCTCAAACGGATGAAGTCAACTGCTACTGCTTAGGGAATCCTGATGACAAATATATATATATTATTTGTAAATCCCACTGTGTGATTAAAGGCTTGTAGTACCATTGCTCAGGAGAATCACATTGCCACAGAAAAAAAAAAAAGAAAAAAAATCAATGTCTTGAAGACAAAGAATTTAAACTCAAATTATGTTTAATCAAAGTCATGAACATGAAATTGCTGGTCTTTGGGATTTATTTCCCAAGTATATTCATGTAATTAAATTACCAGGCCGTTCTACATGCCATAAAACATAAAACCAGGATTCCTTTCCCCACAAACTTCAACATTTTGAATTATGAGTAAATTGGAATATTATCCTCTTTTAATCCTTTTTTCATTCATAAATGAAGACTTGAACCCCAGTTTTCCTTCAGTAGGTTTCCTTATAGGTTTTGAAGTGCAGAGACCACAGCCCTTCACTTATGACTCATGGTAACTGTTAAATACAAATGCTCTTCTGGGAGAAGCTTGTCTGCATCATGTCGATGACAAATGGTGGCGTGGAAGTTAATTTCGGACTTTTTTTAATTTGTGGATGTGATGACAACATTTACTTTATAAAAGTAAAACAAACATTAAAAGGACAAATGAAATGCAATCAATGTCGATTCCAAAGCTTTTCCGTGGTCTGACAGAAGATTGCGTGTCGTTATAGATGACATACAGGAAGGAGATGTGATGAACGGAAGGAATGTGACTGGTAGGGTCACGTTAAATCCAATGTAGGTAACAGGTCACAGGGTTTAAAGTACATTTGAACATTATAGGTGTTTCCAGTGTAATCAGAATTATACTGACATCAGCCTAAGTAAACAAGTTAGACAAGGCTAAAGATTAAAAAGCTTTATAAAAACTGCAGCAAAATAGCTCAAGCAACATACATTTGGCAAGATATGACTTTGAAGCACGGTAAAAGCAAATCTGGTTTTGCCCTGGAGAATTCATGTATAGCATCATATTGCCATATAATGACATAAATGCCAGCAGTTATGATTTTTTAAATTAAATATTTCTATTCTCCTTTAACAACTGGCAGATCAGATGCTACAATGGCTTTCCCTGTTATGCTAGCCCTGTGCCACCCAATCAAATGTGGAGTGTTCAATTACTAAGACTCAGTCATTAGAAAATTAAAAAGAAAAATTAAAATCCTCCAAGGAAGAATTTCCCCTCAAGCTCTTTCCACTCAAGAATTAGGTTGATTAGACAGGCCTGAGGTGCATTTGGTAGTCAGGTTTACATATTTTTCCAAGTATTCTTCCCTAATTCCCCCATTAATCTCCCTATGGTCTTGTTGAATAATTTCCTTACCTCTGCTTCTGAATTGATTGGCCACCTTGGTGAAGCAAATCGCTTTGCCACTTCACCTCTGATTACCTCTTATTGCTGCTTACTGCCACTTTTTACAGGACCTAGTAAAAATACTGCCTTTTTTTTTGTTCCAGGCTTTGACAAGCAAGCACCTGCAGTTCAGGCATAACAAAACACTTTCTGACTTTAAAATGAATTTGGTAAATAAATCAATTTCAAGTGATAAATAATATAAATTCAAAAATGTAATGAATACAAGGGGAGTGAGAGTGATGACCCATTCTGAGCCATCTGTATTAATAGGCCGCAATTTTAACCTAGTAATGAATCATTTATCCCTTCATGCAGTTTTCAGAATCACAGCCTTGATAAGTGAACGATGCCTTCTTCAAAGTGATAAGCCAGCACAACAGAGGCAACGACAGATATAAAATAAAGTGTTTTCTCTCAAACAAGGGATTTGAGCTGTACAGCATAATATCATTATTTCTAAAAGGTGAAATAGAAGAAAATGACCATGTTTCTCAGATCTTTCATCTGTCCATCTAAAACCAGATCTAATCAACAGTTTAAATATTACATCCTGAGATTATTTTAAAAAAAAAATCTGCCTGTCTATTTTTTTCCCCTTTCTTCTCAGTAAAAAATTGGAGTTTGAAGGGCCTTATTGTTGCCATGGTTACTGATTGTTTTGCTGTCAGACTGTAATTGCAACATTTCAACATTTCTGTCTTTGCTGCAGTGAGGGCTGTTATCAATATAAAAAGCAAACAGAAAAACAACAACAAAAAAACACCAGAAAAGTGTGCCTGTAGATGACAAAATATTTTTGTACTTTCTCTAAAATGTGTTGTGAACACTATACCAATAAATCACTAAATTGCTTTTTCTTGCATTTTCAAAAGAACCCTTTGGTTTGTTAATTAACACCTGCTATGCACATAAAGTAATAAATCAATATTTTGTTTTAAATAAAAACTAAAAATAAACCCTTTAGGTAATGCCTTCAGCAGATTGGTTTTAAAAGCTCTTCATTTACTAGCAAATTCATCTCTTTTGTAGACTGCATGGCAACCTGGAAAAGCACACAAACACATCGTGCCTCCGAGGTGGAAATCTTTCTTGTTCAAGATGTCCTTCTCCTTTGTAATTATCAACTGAAGATTTTATGTACCAAACAAAATCAATTCTATTAAAATGTACTAGTTCTTACCCTAGCCTAGCATCACAGTGAAAATAATTAAGTATACTTTCTGCATTTTTGCAAAGGTTAAAAAGCTTGTCATTCCACATCATTATGGACTTCCTTGAAAATCTGACAGAAAATGATAAGACTCAAGTGCAAACTTAAATGTTGGATTGTTACTTTTTTCATGTTATTTATGCCAAGTGGAAACTGCAATCATTAAGCTCTTCAATCCCAATGCTATTAACTATTACCAAAGGCTCTGGTTTGCTTGCATTGTTAGTCATTCAGTATCTCACACTTGGCCATCTGTAGTCAGGACAATGAATGGATGAGAAAGGGTAAATAAGGCACTTACCATAGACAATGACTGTGGCTGATGAACTCTTCCGCCTGGCCACTATATTCTTAGCTACACACGTGTAGTTGGCTGTGTCTGCTAAGCGGGCTTGCTTGATGATGAGACTGTGGTCAATTGTGATATAATAGTTGGTGTCACTAACAGGATCGATCAAGTCCTCGTTCTTCAGCCATTCCACCTAAAAACATAATAATAATAATAATTGCTTACACTTATATAGCGCTTTTCTGGACACTCCACTCAAAGCGCTTTACAGGTAATGGGGTCTCCCCTCCACCACCACCAATGTGCAGCATCCACCTGGATGATGCGACGGCAGCCATAGTGCGCCAGAACGCTCACCACACATCAGCTATTAGTGGGGAGGAGAGCAGAGAGTAATGAAGCCAATTCATAGATGGGGATTATTAGGAGGCCATGATTGGTTAAGGCCAATGGGAAATTTGGCCAGGACGCCGGGGTTACACCCCTACTCTTTTCGAGAAACGCCCTGGGATTTTTAATGACCACAGAGAGTCAGGACCTCGGTTTTACGTCTCATCCGAAGGACGGCACCTGTTTACAGTATAGATGGAAGATTGCTTTTGATGGCCGATAGAAAACTGAGACCAATTTGATCTAAAAATTAAGAGACACCCAGCTCGTTTGCCTTTAAGACATGCATCTGTCTTTCCACAACAGCAAGGAGCACAACAAATCGCAAGTGTTTTATTTTATGGTATCAGAGAATTCATTTCTCTTTTCTATTAAGCTGAAGTTGTGAATTAGATGTCTAGAATCAATTGAAAGATAAACAAGAATCAGTTTTTCAGCTCAAGACAGCTATTTGAGGCACCTCATTAAAAACATAGAACAAAAAATGCATCAAAAGGCCTGTACAAAATTGCTTTCAAATAAAGTCTGAAAACCCAGGTCATCTGAGAGGGGGCTTTGTACTGTCAGTCTTGTCCATTTTGGTGGTTTAGAACTGCAGTAAATGTAAGTGAAACAGTTGGTCTGAGTCTGGAGTGAGACACTAAATTAGGAACTGAAACAGATTCTTGAAACTCAGAGGCAACCCCATATTTCATTAAATTCATGACATGGACTACTGCAGATTTTTATTTTTAAAATGGAAATTTCTGGACTCTAAAATCATCGGTGTTAAAAAGCGAACAAGTGATCCAATCAGCTGAATTAAACAACTAACTGAATCAACGAACTTTGTTTCTTGTTTTCAGCGGAAATACGGAGGTCCATCTTACCTCTGCAGGCGGTATCCCCTCGGGGGGCTGGCAGTGCAGAATCACCTCCTGGTCCAACGCCACTTCCTTACCCAACGGCTCCTTTTCGAAATTCTTCCTCAGATCTGCGTCCAAAAACAAATCAGACACTCATCAACAGCCTGAGCTGTCTGTGCCTTTTCCTTCAGGCCAGAGCACATGTGACATTTGGCGAATGTTCAGAGCCAGGCTGGTAACTCTTAGCAGCAGACATACAAACAAATGAAGGTTCCATGGTTACCAACCATTTGGAAACTGGAACACCGATCTCAGATTTTTCAAAAGCGATAGAGGAGGTGAAAACAAAACCTGTTGATATTTGCATTTGATATTTTGTTGTTAAGCAGTATTATGCTTCTTGAGTTTTTTGTAAACCTGGTAAATTCAAGGGAAGGCAGGCAGATTGATCTTTTCTCCCTGTGTTGTGTCTTGTCCCCTGTCCTGGTTGGGACTGTGGTTTTTTTTTTTGCAGTTATTATTCTTAGTAGGATGTCACTTGGTGGTTGTCTCACATGAGCACATGGCTTAAGGCAGCTTTGCTTCTCGCTGTCAAAACCCTGCGCTTTGCTCACAGGCCTTTGTCAACATTTTGGGAGAAAGGAGTCCCTATCACACCCTCCACTGCAGAATTTCCATACTGCTCAGCTCATTTAGAATTAGATGCCCCAGGGTCTGGATGGGCTGTTCTATGATCTTTAATTCTCTCCACACCAAGGCTTAAGATTACCTGAGGAAAAAAAACCTTGATGTTCTAACCAAAGATAGTTTGTAAATGTGATTGTGATTGATCAATATGCGCACTTCATTTCTGAACAGCAAACACCCAATAAGAGGTTGCAGATTTGTCGCTGTCATGGATGCCAGAGAATTCTGAAAATAATACTGTATTATTCACAGACTATATACTGTTGTTCACTCTTTACTCAGTACTCAGTACAAACTCAGTACTCTTTGAAATAAATCACTTATGAAAATAGCTACTTTTTCCAAATAGGAAAGAAAACACTCTCCCAAACTGCATTTAAACCACAACTTGTAAACTTGATTTGTGGTGTCAAGTCACTGGGTAATAAATTAGGAAGCAAGAGCAATTATCCAAAGCAAATCTAACACATTACTGAATTAATTTATTGACAACAGCCTCATATATTTGTAACTTAGACTGCAAGACATAAAAGGGGCTGAACTAGTGGCTTCATACATCAATAACATTAGTTTCCTTTGCTTATTTTGCTTTCATCTACCAATATATACCCAAAGAGCTGCTGTCTTCTTGTGTTGCCTGTGAGCATGACCTTAATTACAAACAATAGATTTGTTTCTCCAAGTGCATTCCAGATAAAGTGGGCACCAAATGTCAATCATGTGCTTATGTGATCCTCACAGTCAATAAGGAGACTGCTTTTAGTAATTTATTCCCTAAATCAGATGTTGGGTCAGTCTGGAACAATAATGATTACGAAAACGTTGAGGAGAATTGAGTGATCTTTGACATTTAACTTAATTAAAGTTGATATAACATTGCTGGAAGGAAGGTAAGACATAATGGCCCTAGAAGGCTCATGGATCTTATTTCTCATTTTGGAGAAATGAATGCTTTCTTCCTACATCCATGACATTGAAAAAAGGAAGGACAAGAGCACACGCGAATGCAGTGCATTTTTTTTTCCTTTTAAACCTGAATTAATGAATGCAGGACACAAACACACAAATACTTGTTTAAAATATTATCTATAATGAACTTGTTGAGAGTTTGGGTTATATCTTTTAGCGTCCTCCCAGAGGCTTCATGACTGAATCAAGGTCATAATCTGTTCCAAACCTGTTTCTGTTTTGAGCACAAGAACAGCTGAGAGCTTACAACTTATAGCTAAGATATCCAGGGATTGCACACAGCTATTTCTTGAAAGAAGAAGGGTTCCAGCTTCAATAACATGGCTCAGTAGCTTGTTCCACACTCCCATAACCCTTGGTATTAAAATGTTTTGCCTCTCAGTGTAGCACATTCTGTTACATCCTGGAATGAATCTGGTGGAATTTCTCTGGGCAGATTCCAGAAAAGCATTTACATTACCTTTTTGTAACACGGTGACAAAAATTGTGCACCATAGTCTAAATAAGGTATTACTAGTGAATTGTTACAATTTAAACTATATATCCTAAAATTGTTTCCTCCAATCACTGTTTCCTCACATTACATAGAGACAGAGTCACCAGCTCTGCTCCTAGAGAGAACCTATTGTATGCAGCCGGTTTTATAGGTATCATTAAATCATCAATTTCTAAAGACCTAAAACCACTTAAGTGTGATCGGTTGAACAGGTGATGTGTAAAACTAAGTCATTTAGAGATCATTTGGAACAAAAACCTGAAGACCCTTCAGCCTTAAAGGACAAGATTTCCCTTAATTGAACAAATTACTTGCTTAATTGATCAAGAACTGAACAAGAGATCTTAATCTTTATAAACCAGGCAATTAAGGGTGACCTAAAAGACAAATTGGAATAGCATTCTTCAGGACCAGCACAGGATTTTAAAATATTTTAAGGACTCCTCCTCATGAATATCTAGCTTATACTGTATATCTGCATACACTGCATTAAAAGCTATCTACTAAATATTTGCCCAATGTTTACGAATTTCCTTTGCTGCTTAAGTAGTGTTTGCTTACCCTCTAAGTGGGTACTGTATTTTGTTCTGACACAACTAGATTACTAATATGTCAGATTGGCCACACAAAAAGAGGTATGTAGGAAGAGAAGTTGTTTTAATACAGATATCTGCAGTACTTTACTAATTATATTAAATCCTATTGAGACACAGATGATCACTTTTAGTAATAATTATCTCCATAATCTTACATTGATCTAATCATATTGTGCTTTTTACAGAAAAGTATTTAATTAGACCTTATCCCATCAAAGGAAATTATCCCTGTCTCAATGACTCTTAGAAGAGTTTTGCTCACAGCCTATGAACAACATCTCTTGTTTCTTGGGTAGAATACGATCAGGCTGTGGAGATCTTGCTTGCCTTAAGTGCTTCTAACATCTGCTATAATATCTGTCAACATTTGTGCCAATACTATTAAATATAGAGTCAATTTTTTCTTTTCATTCTGATTAAAAAATAATGCAAATGTGAAATGTTAAGAAATGAAACCTCTATATCGCAATGTGCTATGTTAAAGGAGAACTGCAGCCCCAATTTCTCAGACCAGTCATTGAATCCCGGTAACAAAATAAATGATAGAAAAGTTTTACAAATTTTGAATTAAGCACAAAATCGCAAAAGCCGCAGAAAAATACCAACGTGATCTGCATGCAGAGTTACCAAATAGGTTGTATTTGCCGGCATAACCATCTCAAAATCCTGATCAACATTTGTATTGGATTAAAAGAGATGCACTGTATTCACAAGCCTGGGTGTTTACAATGTAATAAGGCTGCCACATCATCGGACATTTTGTTGGCTTGTTCTGAATTGCAGAATATGGCGCTGCCCATACCTAGACATTTCAGCTATTTTGTGATGTAAATTGGAGGTTTTACAAGATGCTGTGTACATTTGACTTTCATTGTGGTTTGAAATTCACTCATTAATGCTGATTCTTTCTAACCCCGAAATACAAAAATAGAGTTGCAGTTCCTCTTTAAGACATAGTTGGTATGTTCTGGAGTGTGGGTGCTGGAACTGAGGAAGAGAGTGTCTTCACTGCACACAGGACCTTTTTCAACCAAGTTTGATGCATGTGTCAGGAATAAATGTCGCATGAACCCCATGTCAAGCAAGAGAACAATGATTACATATTCAATTAAATCATGGAAATAACAAGCTAATATTGAAAATCAATTGACAAGACAAACCAATGCTGGACTAAATAAAGTGCTTTCATGGCATTCACCTGAAAACCTGCGAAACACACGACCACAGCACCTACAATACTTTCAGATTAATGAATAACTGCTCTCTCAATTCTTCACGTTCATCCACAGAGTGCAACAGAACACGGATGCTGATCAAGCTGATATGTTTTTTTATCAGATGCATTCAGAACTAGCCTTCCCTGAAGATACTGTTTTCAAAAGCGAGGTCCTTAGAGGTGAGGGGGACACTCTGAGTGTGACACAAAGGCTGCTGCTTTCGGAAAGAGAGAATAACTCCAGATAGACCCTTCTTTGTAGTAGAGATTGCATTATTTTGTTTTAAACAGCTCTGACCTTGGCACTTCAGTACCACAATAAAGAGGAGATTTAAGGAGTTTAATGATGCCAGAAGCTGACAGACATTTTTTTTCCCACTTTCAAAAGAACTCTCATCAGCATAGACCGCTATAGTAGTGAAGTGTGGCAGAACCAAAGAGAAACAACATCTAAATTGAACAGTTTAAACAAAAACTTATATTATTGTTAATGATATTTAGAGAATACAGAGACAGACAAAGAGGTGCCTCCTGCTTTTCAGTTTTAAATGCACTTCCACATCTTTTACGTACTTTCCAGTTGTGTCCTCTGGGTCGGGGTTTGCTTTTGATTTTGAAGAGGTCCACCTAGTGAACTTTCTCAATGCGTCTGAGGGATGTTGAATACTTGATCAGATCTCCAAACTCAGTATTCGCACCCCAGGAAATAAACCCAGGCCGCCTTCTTGAAAACCAGGAATCCTGACCACTAGACCACATAGGAATGATCTATTTAAATATCCCCCCTCTTTAACCTTGATTGTTAGAGTATATGCACACACTCTACCATCTTCATTAGTTTGAAATGCGTTTTGATCAACACTTGATGCACCTCCCGGTTGAGAATGGCTATTGAAAGAAAAAAATCTCAGGGAACAACACAAGATACAGCTGCAGTAATGGAGCAAGATCTTTGGTCATACTGAAATGAGCTCAGAGAAGACATAAAGGAAAGGATAAGAGCAGGCTTCCTCCTTTTTTCTACACATTTTATAGCGTTCATATCGCAGTCACAAATCACACACCTCTTAAAGTTCACGCTTTTCCTTAAGGCAAGCTTGACACCTACTAATGGAGATCTTGGATCCACCAAGAGGGAAACGGAAACAGCTTATGCATTTATAGTGATAACTTTTAATTAATTAGCTGTTTTATTTTTAAGTTCTATTTGCTTGGTCCTGCTGCTCTACACTACAACAGAGCTCCCAGTTATATAACTGAACCCTTAATTAATGTACAGTAGTAATAGGATTAATCTGAGTGCCTCGTTTTTTTTTTCAGTGTCTAAACATGTTTGAGCCTGTCTTTTAACCCCTTGCTTTTCATAAATAACTTAATACTTCCATCTTAGAAAAGACATGCTTGAAAAAGGGTCCAGGCAAACAGCTTGTAGTACAAATGGACTAGCGGGAATGAGTCCTTGGATTTGAAAAAGCGATGCTGTGAGATGAACGCATTTAGTCAGGAGTGAAACGCACATCAATAGTCAATTGATGTTCTATTACATTATTTTTCAATCAAACACTCTCACATTGCACTTATAATAAATAGGAGTCAATGTATTGTGGGGTTTTATCATTAGATATTAGTAGGTAAAAAACATTTTAATTGACACCTTGTGGTATGTTGCATGATACACAGATTTAAAAAAGCAACTTAGCTGGACATCTTTAAATAAGGCAGTGTTTTGTGCGATCTAAAATTGAAATGTTAAAAATGGAAAAATTCTAAATCAAAGGTACAAGTTGTTTTCATTATAATACATTATGAAATTTCATTAGTACTTTACATTTCAGCATATTATTAACATTATTTTTTGAGGAAAATAATAATGTTATGTTAACAAAATAGCTCCCTGGTCCCAAGAATGGAAAATATTTAATAGGGAAATGTGTGGCACTTACAGGCAATGCGAACATAAGCCTTCTGGCTTTTTTGTGTTCCTGAGGTGCTCCACGCCACACACTGACACCAGAAGTCCTCCAGCCCGAAAATCTTCTCCACCTGCTGTCGGGAGATGTCTATCTTCACCTGCATCACTGGCAATCCTACACAAGCACAGACACACAAAATCCATAACGTGACATAAGACTGAACCCGTCCAGGCAACACGCCAAACCCCTCAAATCACTTTCCGGTCTCTATTGGCTAACACAAATAGGTATGAAAACTTTTTGGTGTGTATAATTTGTGAAGAAACCAGTTATACAACAGCTACATGAAATACAAAATTATCTTTATAAAGCCAGTACACTATAGCTTGAAATCAAAGAATATCCTTTCTTTTGAATGACTGAAACCAGATAACTGGTATTGTATTATAACCTAAAGCACATTCAGTTCAATGTACATGTTCAGTTAATTTTCATAAGTGTGGAAAAAAATGTTCAATAATAAAAACACAAAGCAAACATACTAAAACTAGGTAAAGAGAAGCATCATTCTTAAAAAAATCTTGGTACATAGTCACTCTAACCACTTGGCAGATCAAAGAGGTGATTAAACATGAAAGGTGTTTTTTTATCTTTTGAATAAGACTACAGGTATTGTGGCTATGCCAAATAAATAAACAATATTACCCACAAGTAGTTTTCTTGGTTCTTAGTTAACTAGGACAACCAGGATTTGACCTTACATTCTCACTGAACCACCAACCCTAGACTTTCTCGAGCAAGAAATAATACTACAGAGGGCACAAGGTTTATGATATGTATGGGAAAATTCTGTATATGACATTTAATATGATTGTTTCAGTTTTCAGACTATGACAAGAATGCAGAGGTTTAAAAAAGTTATTGGCTGTCCTATTGTTTTGACTTTAAGAAAAGGTCACTCTCGTATCAAGGAAAATGTCACATCTCCGAGGGTTAAACAGCCACAACAGACATGGACAATGACGGTTGCTTCTCCCGTTGAATCCAATCCAAATTTCTCTGTTGCAAGAGCCAGTTCACCCCCTCAGAATGTGCTCTGGCTTTGCCAGGAAACTGATGACTGATTAGATTTCAATTGTGAAAAACGGTTCACAAAAATATCAACTTTGATTTAAACATCCCCCAGGAAAGACTGTGGTTGTGTCTGAATTACATTTATTACAAGCAGAAATTCCGTCTCTGGAGAGAAGAGAATTAACATTTTCTTTCTCCTAGCATTGCGCAAATTAGCCCTTCAAACCATATTTCATTATCTGTTAGGATCGCTTTTGAAGATTTTTTGTGTGCTTTTTTGATAAAGCAGATGTAAAGCAGTGGCATGGATTTAAAAACCAAGTGCACCACCAGAAACAATCTAAGTTAGGTATTACTTTAGATTACTTCACAGGAACAACAAAAATACAAGGCTGGTTATGAGAAGCAAAAAAATTCAATAAAAAACAAGTTCGTAAAATGTCACATATCCACCTGCACGATTAAGATAGTCACGGTGGTTTTACTGACATCACAAACCATCCTAATAAATGTCACTTGAAAAAACCTCCTCAAGTCACAACACACAAAACGGAGGAAACTTATTATATGTTCAATTTGTTTAAACAAAGAATATCCCATAGTACCATATACAATAATGTCAAATGGGAACAATCACCATGGTATGACAGACCTGGTACCTAAACAAACTGTATAAATCCAACAATAATGTAAAACAACAGGAAGAAGGTGGAAGAAACAAAAAAGGGAACCAGAGATGGGAATGAGATAACCGAAGGGAAAAGAGAAAGAAATAACGGATAATGGAGACCGCCTTATGTGCTCAATGTTTGATGTGTCTAGTGACTGAATTTGTAATTTCTAGGCACAAAGTTGTAAACCTTAAACTGATGGCCCTAAGGGATTCATCGGGGGTAGTGCAGGGAGGATAATACCCGCCGTATGTCATCACCGTGGACAAAATGCATCTTCTGGCGCTTGATATCCAGGATGTTTCATACAATAAACATGAACAAGCATTTTTAATTTTTTCAGCATTCCATTACCACCTGAATTAAGAAACGGACTTATTTCAAACTGAATTATGAATTGATTTGCAATCTGTTTACAGCTACTTTTACTTGTGCAATGGGTCATTGTAATAGCTTGAGATGATTAATTTGCCATTGCTTGTGCACAAGTACTGAATCTTGTATTTGGACCACATCCAAAAGGGTGAAAGTAAAAATCATGAATCAGTCTACCGTGATATATTCTTTACTTATGTACGCACACATTTGTAGTACCTCTATTAAATCAGCCAGGGGGAGTCAGAATGGTTGCAAAGATCTGTGGCACTCAGAGAAAGGTAATTTTACACACTTTGGGTTTTCATGATGAGGTAATTGCACACAGTTTGTGCCACCATCTCTTTCATTATAATTACCTGGGTTCTTTCCTGCTGTCCACTCTATGTAAACAGAAATGCTGCAGTGACTGATTATGCTGAACAGGTCTGTGTGACTGCAAATGTATTTGTGATTATAAATATGCAGCACAAAGTACTTAATCTTGTGTGGTCACGTACATACCAAGACTGGGTTTTTTATTTGTTGTCTTTCTTCCTGTTGTTTTGTGGACTGAGTGCACACATTGTATGATAGCTTTTCTGGATATCTGAGATTGAAGCCCATAGAAATGTCCTTTGGTGGGGGGAATACCAAAGACCCCAAGAAAGAAGGCCCCATCTCTTTCTCATTATGATGATCAGCTGATGATCTGTATTGACTCAAGATTCACATGAACACAGACTGAATTGCAATTCATTTTAAAATGTGACCAATGTTTAGTTGATGGAATCTTCCCAACAAGATTTCTGGCAGGTAAGCACTAGTGTACTTACAGAAAGTGCAATTTATGGGAAGTTGCCTAATTATCTTTCGAAATATTTAAACATTACAGGCAGCAATTACCTGTTACTGTCTCTTGACATTCAGAAATTCAGATGTCCAGCTGCAATTGAGCATTCTCTGTAAACCACCTGGCAGTTCAAGAAAGCAGATGTGAAGCACTCTTAAAAAAAACGCCCAACAAAACACCAGTGCTGAATCGAAACTAGGCAGACACAGTCACAGCCTAACAGGCAAATCTGTCCATTATGTCTGCTCTTTTGGCAGATCAATAAAAATCAGAGGACAAATACTGTATGCTCTCAAATATGCTCTGTACTCACACAGAGCAGATTCGTTTGTAGCTTAGTCTGCACCCACAAGGTTTTGCACTGGTAAAATACTGTACATTAATGCAAAGAGAAACAGATTATTCAACGAGCTGTAATTGATTCACTGATGACTGTGATAGTACAAAAAAATCTTTGTTTTTCTTAAATGCCTCTAAAAGGTTACATGCCTCCTTTAATCTGTGTTTTTTTCTGTGTATTTACCCATCACTTCCAGTCTACTCGAATAGTAAGTGCTGCCTTTGTGCAAGAATCCGGACACATTGAGCTCCTCTGGCATAATCAGTACTTCCTCACTGGTTTGGATGCACACTAGAGCAATCTTATTCTAAAGGCCTTCCCGTTGAACTGCAAGTTGCATGTTGTTAAGACCAAATGTGGTAATATGCAGGAACCAAATAAAGCCTGGGCATCTGCTGTCAGTTTCTGTTGCTCTTACATTATCACAATTCACCACCATGCAATATTTTGGGTTTGCATTGCTTCAAATTAGATGAGATTAAATGAGATTTTGTTTTGTTTTTTTGCAAGACAAACAAAGCTCTCAATCAAAACACACCAGATCCTTTTAATTACGAAAGCGGATTAAGTATTTTTTTAATTACTTCCTAATGATACAATCTACTTGTTTACTTTTTTCCCCCCAAAGGATTTGACCTGTTTTACGAAAATCTGCTTTGCTGATACTTTCTGGCATGCAGTCTCATTATTAGAAGAAAAGAAGCTTTAAGTCGTTTTTTTTTAAAATAACAGTCTACTGTAAACAATGCTTGCTAATGTAGCTGATAACAGATCTATATTTAGAAAGAAACATCTACACATATATGAGTAGGCGTTGCATTAAAAATCATGAAATGTGAAAAAACATAAAACCATGCACAAAAAAAGAAAGCAAAAATGGAATACACACTAAATCTGTTCCACAGTAATTTACAATGACTAATTTTACTGTTGCAACACTTGTGAGAACTCTTGCACATTCCCAAAGGGATCTTTGTTTTTTTTTAGTCTCCTTTACATACAATAATAATAATTCCTTACACTTATGTAGTGCTTTTCTGGACACGCCACTCAAAGCACTGGGGACTCTCCTCCACCACCACCAATGTGCAGCCCCACCTGGATGATGTGATGGCGGCCATAGTGCGCCACTATGCTCACCGCACACCAGCTAACAGTTGGGAGGAGAAAAGAGTGATGAAGCCTGTTCATAGATGGGGATATTAGAAGCCATCAATGGCAAATACTAATGGGAAATTTGGCCAGGATGCTGGGGTTATAGCCCTACTCCTTTCGAGAAATGCCCTGGGATTTTTAATGACCACAGAGAGTCATAATTTACCACACAGACCGCAGGGTGAGCGCCACCTACTGGCTCCTGTACCTTGTCTACCAGCAGCAACCTTTTTCCCAGGAGGTCTCCCATCCAGGTACTGGCCAGGCTCACACTGCTGAGCTTCAGTGGGCAGCCAGTTGTGAGTAGCAGGTTTCCTCTTTCTGCCCCAGTCTACTCAGGTGACAAAGGCTTTCTTGTATACAGATTTCATGTATTTTGCTAACAAGGGAAGCTACACTTTTTCAGATAACTGCAGATGTAAATGGAAAATCTTAAACATAAAATTCAGCAACCACAAGTTTTTCTTTCAATGTACCTTGAGGTCTGAATTTAATCATACAGCTAAGAACAGGAGGCAATTTTTTACCTATAGGAGCTATGGGAGTTCTGTCACCACTAGTTTTCTTAATTGAAGTAAAGTGTACAGCATCTTAAAATGGAAAGCTTACAGAAATCCACACAGATTTATATACAGTATAAGTACAGTAATAAATGCAGTATATATTTATATACAGTATAAAGTATTTATCCACATGGAAATTATTGTATGTGGAACTGCATTTAAAACTGAGAACAGGCATTTTTTCAAAGAAATCACAAAGATTAGATCCCCAGTGATTAGCGATTAGATCCCCAGATCTATCAGCCACTGACTATCAAACAGGCTTGATGGACAGAACATCCTCCTCTAATTTCTAATTTTATGTTCACAAAAAGGTGAAGCTGGCAAGTACAGCTTTTCTTTTCCTGAAATGGAGAACCTATAGACCCAGAAGTATCTCCATAGAATGGGCCATTCCAAAGAATAGCTTCATCATGTTTGCTCTTCTGTTATTTCAGATTTTATACACGATGCATTATATCTTAACGTATATTCCATGTTTTTTTTTTTCTTGTAGCTGTCACAGTTGTTATTTCTCCTTGTTTTATTACTTGCCATTACATGCTTACAATTCTAATTAACGTCTGCTGATCAGGAAAGCAAACAAATGAGCATTTCCCAAAACTGAAAGAAAAGTTCAAATCAATTAAAAGCCTTAAGAATGCTTCTTATATCTGAAAGATGGAGCTGATGGTTATTTAAAGATTCACTTGCGGACAGCAATGTGTAACACTTATTTTCTTTACTGGGAAACCTAATTTCAGGTATTATTTTTTCTGGAATAGAAAGCTGGCAAGACAAATGGCATTCCAAACACGTCACAAAAGAGCATACCATAAAATTCAACTCAACCATCTAGCAGCAGGATTTAAATCCAAATAAATCAATTCATCTGATTAGTAACCATCAGTACTTTTTAATTTAGTCAAAGTGGTTGCTTTCCTGGAGAAAATAATCTTGTTAGGCTAAACCAGTACATCAGTTATAAAACCCTACTTTGTTGTAAATAACACTTCACGAAGGCTCAATTATGAATTGAGCATTATGAATGCTAATTCAGAATTTAAATGAACCTGATGTAACTAATATATAATTACATTAATAAAGCATTTACTGTATATGTGAGAACAATCTGACTTTAGTTAATAAAGTGCCTTTTGGTAAAGGTCAATTCCTCTCACCTAATTGACACTCTGTTAGTCTTTGCAAATATACTGTAAATTACCAGTTTAGTGGATCCTGGGTGACTCAGCCAGTGAAGATGTTTATTTGAAACAAGGAGTATAGGTTGAGCTCCATAGACAAACTGTGACAGATTCAAGCTAGGGCTATGTTAGCAGACAACTGCAGACTGGGGCAAAGCTGCACTGTGGAATTGCCACAAAGACAGAGAGAGACATGCTGCTCTTTAATCAGTGCAAATGTCTTGCAAACAGCTCTCAAAGGGCATACAGTGTCAAATAATGATTTAGAAAATCACTGACTAATTATTCAATAGGTTATTTTAAATATATAAAGTACATTAGGAGTTACATGGAATATAACCTCTATGGAAAATCAGGAAAATTATGGAAAATATGCAATCCCTTTTCTGAACTGTTACCTATTTTCTTATACCTTTGCTAAGTTCTCTTCAAACAATATGGCTGCATTGCTGATAATCATCTGTTTTACATGACCGACATGTTAGATTTCACGCTACAGTTCTGTATCTTGATAAAGTTATTTCAGCTTCCAAATGTAATGTAATTAGAGTGTGGGACTGCAGGAGACAGCCTCTCAAAGTGTCACAGAAAAAAAAGACAGTACATTAAAATGTAGGGTTTTATGTGACATACTGTCTTATCCAAGTAATCAAGAGGCAACTGGCATAATTAAGGGAGATGAATATGCATAATCACACTCATCATTTCCCAGTCCTCTAGTGCCCATTTGTTCCAATACGCTTCACCTTCAAGAAGTGGGGGACGAGGGTGTGGAACACCACCATTCTCTCCCTGCGTGATCATGTCAATTTCCTGCTGTTTTTATTTTACCTTGGGCGAACAGAGTAGACAAATACACAAGTGACAGTGACTCATAAGACAAATACAGCAAACTTTTTTGCACATCTGTGCCAAACAAAACCAGAAATATCCTGCAGAACTAGCCTGCAATAAGAAATAAGAATGATAAGGAGGTCAACGACCTTAATACCAACTATATGAACTGTGCAAACACATTAGAAAAGGGAAAACAATGCTTTGTATTCAAAATAAGCTCTTGGCAAACAGACACACTGAATGCTTCCCTGGCACGACTTGTAGAGGTTAAGATATTTTTCAATGGGTTGCACGTTTACCCTGCTTGGAAGATGTTCAATAATTCAGAAGAAGAATAATTGGGGCGACCTCATCGCTGATTTCTATTGCTTACCTTGCCAAAGTGGTGATTAAGGTGGTATTAGACCCCTGCATCTCATTTCCCTTCGCATATCAACCTAAACCCTCCTGTCAAAGAGAGAGACAGCCAAGCTGGTACAAGACAGGGGACTGGCTGCATGACTCCAGTTACTGTGTCTGTCATGTTGATGAGACACACTGTACAGAAACAACATTTGTCATTCTAAAACTGAAGCAGCAACTGTGTAGAAGGCAGTGATGATTTTGAATTGAATGCAAAGAAATGCAGTAGGAGAAGCAGAAATTCATTAGAATGCCTACTCCTCTGTCACATATTCTAGGGCACATTTGACTTAAAAAAACACTAGCTTTGCAGCACAAACGTATCTTGCACAAAATGTAACAGGTTTACAACGGGCTTACCAAAAAAATCTGCAGGGGTACGCTGAACCCTGAGATTAATCGCGATAATTACACTATGCAGTTGATGTTTTCAGAGGAAGATGGGCTACTTGAAAAATACTGTCTCCAAACAAACAAAGCAAAGAAAAAAAAACATTTAAAAAAGCAACTGTAAATGAAACCCTGTTAATGTGTTCTCTGGACATTGAGCTTCTGCTAGGGACATAGAGCAGTAGTCCAGTTTCGCAGTGCTTATTAAAGTGTAAAGGGTGAGAGCAGGAGACCCGTGTGCTCTTGAGCCAGGACAGAACATAGCCTGTTTATTCCATAACAGTCTCATTAAACCCTGTTGCTACTGAGTGTAGCCTGTCTTACACAGCTGATGTGTTTCAAACCAAAACAGTACTTTGTATTTTACTCTTTTTTTTACTTATTACCCAGGCTTCTTTGTAACGAATACAAACTGCTAGACTGTAAAGCAAAAAGGACAGTTTTGACTTTGCTGTCCCAGTAATTTTGAATGACACTGTACTTTAGAGGGTGGTGGTGGTGGGGAATTATTCACTGGAAGCGCAGCAAAGTATTTTTTTGAAGTATTCGTTTCAGAGAGAAGAAGATGAGATGTTTTGAGTGCTCTGCTATAATGCATTAGGAGACAAAGCTCTGGTGGGGAAAAAAAATCGGGGTGCTCCAACCTGAGGTAAACATCATTAAAGTGATTGTTCTCTGAGAGGGAATATCCTTTGTGTCAGTAAGAGACTTCTTTATTTTTCCTCCCTCTTCTGTTTCCACTCGTCTCGACCTCAATTCCACATGGGTCATTTGCTTATCAGAAGGAGAGACTGGAACCAGCAGATTTGAATGCGTTGCCATTGTCAGCGGTGAAATTCAATTAGACTGAGTCCACAAGGTACACAGGCCAGGTAGCAGAAAGACCCCATTGGCAGTAAAAATGAGAACCGCATGCTTTCCCCTTGAGAGGAGATACAGGGCATCCAAGGACTATAACCAAGCCTCTTCATAAACAAGAAAATATGATTAAATATCCACTTAATATTTTTTTTTTGATTTTGCAATATGCCATGGGGATGTGAATCCCACTGAATTTAGTGAATACTCAAAGGGGTTCAGCTTTCTAATGCAATTACTATACGGATGCCTGGGTTGGGATTCAGCTTATAATACTTGCAAAATGTTCTATGCCCCTAAAAGTGATCAGTAACCTTTGGTGTCTAACACAGTCACTATTTTAGCCTAATGTGTTTGGTTGGCATATTATTTATTCCAGCACCTTCCAGAACGTAAAAAAAGTCTGCATAGAATAAATTTCTGCATTGGATAGTGTTTGGATAATAACTCTTTGAGGACACCCTAAAATGTCCTTGTTTGTATATGCAGGGGATTGGATTTTTATATATTATTCCTATATTTTTGCAGATGTGGGTAATACATCCTCTCCTCCTATAGGAATAAAAATGGTATGAAAACACCATGCTTTTTAATGGAGTGAGACTGCTGTAAAAAGATCATCAAGATCTTTATAGAGTGAGATTGCTGTAAATCCATATCCATAATATAGTCATGAAGTTGCAGCCAAGGTGTCAGTACTTTTGCTCATCACTTATTTCACCGTTATTGTTCCACCTGATAGGTGCCAAAAAATATTACTAGATTTCAGGTGTTAACTGTTGGACTCCCCCTCCCTTTCGAGAATATTACCAGCAGAGCAGCCTGCTGCGTGTTACTATTTAACACCCACAGGGGTTGTCATCTAATTAAGCTAAAACCTTTGAGTGTTCATCCCTTAATTAATGACTTATGGGGGCAAGAGAACATTCAGTAAGTACTGAAGTGGTTAAAGTCAGCATGGATCAACACAGAACCCAGGGAGTAATTGGGATAATTACACTATACACTGGATGTTTTGGGGAGGAAGACGGGCTACTTGAAAAATACTGTCTCCCAACAAACAAAGCAACGAAAAAATAATTGTAAAAGCAACTGTTAATGAAACCCTGTTAATGTGCTTTCTGGAAGTCATTGCTAGGGACATAGAGCAGTAGTCCAGTTTCGCAGTGCTTATTAAAGTGTAAAAGGTGAGAGCAGGAGACCCGTGTGCTCTTGAGCCAGGACAGAACATAGCCTGTTTATTCCATAACAGTCTCATTAAACCCTGTTGCTACAGTGTAGCCTGTCTTACACAGCGGCTGTATTTCTAAACAAAACAGCACTTTGTGGATTCTCTGTTCCAAATGTTATTATTTTGTGCCACTAACCAGGGAGTATAATGGTTTTGTTAGGCATTTCTTCTGGTGGGTCAGTAACTACCTTGCTACGGTTTCCTAGATGTCAACAAACAGCATTTTTTAAAGAAAGCAAGCCTGAGCATAGTTGAGGGAAATATGCACTTTTTAATTCTTTCAAGGGAGTGCTTTGAATTGAGCTTGATAATGTCTTCAGGGTACACTTTGAGCTATTTCTGCACAAGCTGTGTACATTCTCAACAAAGTCTGCAGCTACTTCAGCTACAGCTGGTCCTCTTAGCCTGCTTTCAGATATTAACTATTATATACCGCACAGCCAGAAAATGTATTGAAACTGAAACCGGTGACATGCCAGAAAACCAACATCCAAGACAAAAACAGTCATAAAGAGTAATTAATCTAAACATTACGTATTTAGATGAATACAAAGGGATATAATTTAATTTAGTACGTGCTATGTTTGGTGGATAGATGGAAAAAGCCACGTCTGCTGGACAAGCTGAGGAATCCAAAAGCTCGATTCCTGTGAAGGAACCAGGAGTTACGGAAACTAGGCGAGGCAGCCGAGTTGTGAGGGCAGACGGGAATCACCGAGCAGGATGGCACTGTGAGGGCGGAAGGAGACTGCCGAACAAGAAATGCGCTAAGCTGCTGGCCTGACAGGAAAGAACAAGACCGGGAAGCTGTGCCACCAACCAAGGCAGGAGGGCGAGGGCACGACACAATGCCACTGGTCTGGTGCTCAGCTGGGCTGAGGACGGGGAGATGGCTGGCCGTGTGGTTTGGGAACCGAAACGATACTCTGATCTGAGTAGCTTAGTTCAAGCAGGTTTTTCTTCTCTCAAGCGGGTGTGTTGCGCTGCAAGCACTTCCCTAGGCAGAAGGAAGCTCAAGGTCAGAGCAACAGACCATAGGCGGATCAGGGCTGAAATATCCCGGGCAACATGGAATAAATACGTCTTATGGGGGGGCAATTGCTCAACTCCTGGTGCAAATGTGTCCAGTTTCCGTGGAGACCCGAGGCCTGTGAGCTCTGGCTCGTCCAGGCGTAACAGTACATACATGAAATGTACAAGAAGAAGAAAAGGCAATTGTATATTTCTAATTCCCTCAATTATTTTTGGAAGATATAAGGGCTAATTATCTCCAAATACCTAATTAAAATGTGTAAACGCCTGAATTGATGGTGTAATAGTTTATGGGAAATGTCAAGTTTGCAGGTTATTGTTTTCTTCCTTTTGAGCACATAAAGAATTTTGCTGGTTCTCCAAAGGCGATAAACATTAAAAAGCCGTGTTTTCATCCTTCCCCTATTACCAGCATTAATCACAGGAACACATTTATTTGAATAATTTGTATTTTATTAATACAAATTATGAGAAAGATACAAGTCAGCATTTCACTTCAGGAACAGGTTTTTCTAAGTAGACATTTCTGTGGTGACACACACTTATCCAGTACATTTACTGTTTAATTCCACATACTGTTAAATGCCCTCATATTTCTCATAACAGGCTGTTGCCTCTTGTCTTACTATAGTCCTTACTACATTTGAGCCTTCTTGCACTATAAGAGTATAATAATGCTTACAAACGAGAAGAAGCCAGTTGGTCTACATAGCTAGTTTGGTAGTTAAGCTAATCAGTTCAAAGATCTTGCTCATTTTTTTCAGAAACAACATGAGTAGCTTGTTTCATACTCTCACAACACTTTGAGTAAAAAGGTTCTCAGTTTTTAAATGCACTTCCATATGGTCTCCGTGGGAAAATGGATAAATCTGTGTGTATTTGCATAAGCTTTCTATTTAAGGATAGATATGATTTGCTTCACAAAACTAACGGTGACAGAAGAATACATGATGTAAAAAACAGGAAATCAAAGTTAAAAATGTTAACTTAAAAGTAATTCCTGTATTCTGTTTCAGCATCAGACAGATAAGGAATACCTGTTCATTCTAATTATCAGCATGAGACAAAACTGCTGTATGCATGATCAAAACATTAATTTTAAAACATTTAACATACAGGTATTAGCAATTATGCAACCTTTGTAGAAATAACTAAACTGGAATTGAGAAATATCTTAGCCTTATCAAAAAACGAGTAAGTGGGAGAGACTGTAAAATATGTTAAATAAACAGTCTTTGGCTTACTTTTTCCTCAAGTTAAGAGCTGACATAAAATATATCAAAGGTTGGCTGACACTTAATCAAATTAATAAACACAAGACTTCTCAAGCTTCAGAAATGTGGTAAGGTTGACACATGAAAGGGTACTTAAATCTGTCTTACCCTCTACATTCAGGACAACTTCAATCAAACATATGGTTATACAAATGTTCACACACTGCTTTAGATAACACTACTAGGGCATTTGCAGTAATAAATTAAACAGATACAAACATACATCATCGCTTCTTATTATAATAGAACTTCCTGCTTTGAATATGGAGATAATTGGTTTTCCAATTCCCAGTCTTATTTATGAACCAAAGATTATCCCAATTTATCAAGGTCAAGGATATAAAAGTGTAAGTTAACACATCTAATCCAGTTATTTTAAGTAGGCTGTTAAATATTTGACCAACAGAACAAATCCAGTCATGTCAGTGGAGAAGTGTGGTGGGTTAAATGGAGTTCATTTTCCCCTCATAAAGGCCAGTTAATGGAGTAAAGAGACAGCTGTGTTGCAGAGATAATTGACCTTGCCATCTGTTTCAGGTTATCATCACCAAATACTTCTCCATCAGCCATACCGACAGGCTGAAATACAATTCCCATTATAAGGATCCAGCTAATAATGCATTATCAATTAGACTCTTTGCTATTGATCGATGTGCAGCAGGTGGCTCGAGCCCATTATCTTCATTTAAGACTATATTGTCCCTTTCCTGCTTCTCCTATTTCCACGTGTTCATTAAATTCAAGCTTATAGAAGTATCGGCTTTTACTTAAATTGTGGCTTGATTGTTCTTCGATACCCCGGATCATGTTTAATCACCATTGTCGGTTTTCATTGTTATTCTGCAGTCCTAATCGCAATTAGAAAATTGAATTGCAAAAGTTGCTTTCAGGGCCAGAAAATGCGCATCTCTGCAATGGGTTGTGAATGCATTAGTGATGCTTATTTGGACTTCACTACAGTCTTTAAAGTAACAGAGTTCTACTAAAAACCCGAGAATCTTACTAGGATACATATAAATATTGACAGAAAGTCTTTAGGTATGAAGAAAACAGACTGACTAAATTCAGACTGTTAAATGTAATGCTTTAAATATCACAGAATCACATTTCCTAGGCTCTTTAAATATCACTAATGACACATTGACTACAGTACTTCGAAGATCTAATAATGTGTATTTGTGTACTTTTTCATGTTCTGAAATTGGCTATTGATAATTTATGAATAGCCAAGTAAGTGCCTCTGAGAGAGCTCCTGCAACTACAATACTCTGGTCTATAGCTATATGGCAGAACTGATAAAGACTACACCCTCTTCAATAGCTTGCTGATGAAAGACTTGTGACTGAAGTCATTTAGGGAATCCAGCCTTTTTGCCTCCTTATACAGCCAATATTTTCATTTGAAAAGGAGTTTTGTGATGTGAAACAGACACAGACACAAGAACACGGAATTGCGTAATGAACCAGTTTATATATTAGCGACAATACTAAAGGTTTCCTGAAAATGTCTGTTAATACCTCCAAGAGTAAGCAATTACTTTAGGAGTTGAATAGACACATTTAATCACCTCAAGTATCTTTCCAAAAACACAACAAAGATATAGAGCAAGAAACATCAATTTCTTAAACAATATTGTATGACCTAGATAAAAACACATAAATGGTGGGACTGTCCAATTTTCCCACAAAAATGTTAACCTTCTGAATGATCATCTGCATAAGGCCCTGCTGACCTGACCTGACCTTTCTAAAACTGTCCATTCTAATTTTTTAAAGAAAATGGAAAATGACTGGGAAAATTGTTTAAAGAGATTTTGCTAACCTATATTTCTAATATTAAATACCTTTACTTGCCAGGAATCCCAAATGATTTAATATCCCTTGATAATTTTTACACTCAACTAGAAGTATTAAAGGGATTTTTGCATTATTTGTCTAATACTTGCATCAATGCCGAACAGACTTTCATTTTAACATCATATTCTATGTCACAGTTTGGATCTTTTATGAAAGAACATGTTTAGCCTTTTATAAATTACTGGAAATTATCCTCCAGAATGGAAACTGTGGGAAAACCGTCAAATCATATTAAGCTATTTGGAAATCCTGACAGGTAAGTGAAGGTATTTAATGATCTGTTGATAGGTGTTGATGTGAAAAAGGTAAAATTCTGAAAGAATGGAAACGAGATGAATTTGCAAATTCACTTCACTGATGGATGCAATGATGTTGCGGAGACCACAACGAGATGAGTTAAAAGAAAGACCACAAATGAAGAAAAGCAGCCTAATGTTGGCTTGAGGGACCACTGTTTATGTAGAGACATACCACGGTGTGACAGTCAGCTTTTAAGTTATGTGCTATGATCTCAAGGAAAGCATTTTACAGCAAAGTGGGAAAGAAAAAATGAGCGAATTTAGAGAATAATGAGACTTGATGTTCACAGAAACATTTATGTGTGGAGAAAGCTGGGGGAGGAATTTTGAGTTAATGAATGAAAGCAACTGTGAGGCACAAGGGTATAAATTTTGCAAGCCTGGAGAAGTTTTTCTGGCAAGACAGACTCATAAAAGGTTGAAGAGCATACACATTAAGTGGTCAGGTGCTCTAATGATCATTCACCTCCCTTCCATCAGTTAGGAAATTCAGCTGTGAGAGGGATGAGGCCCAACCAGTTTGAGGGGAATCTAAATGCATGAGTTTGAGGATCAGTTGTACAATTAGTGTCAACATTATCTGTAAATAAGAAAAAGTTTGATCATGCAACCACTGAAATGAGTTCCACTGAAAATGAAAAGGCAGAAATGTTGGACATTTTTTGATTGCAAAAATAGTTGTTCTCTTCTGGATTCTCTTGGCCTAAGAGACAGAGTTGAACAACTTTAGAACTACTGTAGAAGCTTGTCTTTAACTTTCCCATGGTCTGACCACAGATTTGCTGCCTGCTATTGTCTGCCTTGTTAGTTGTGGATTACAAGAAACATTTGTTCTTGATTTTTCCAGCTTAGGCATGGCATGTCTCAGCTGGTTTTATTATTTCTCAAGATTCAGAAACTGGTTTGGTGTGCGTTAGCTTCTAACAACACTGCACTACACTCTGCTGTGTCTCACTGCGGTAAAAGCACAGCGAAGTGTCATCAAGAGTAAGCAGGAGTTGTGGTGAGGGGAAAACGGGTCGGGTATAGTGCCTGGCATTGACGGATAGTTCGATCCTCTCTACCTGCGTGCTGTCCTTTCCACTTTTTTTTAGGTAAGACGAGCAAACCTGAAGTAAAGTAATATGTTTTTTTAATGTCTTTAGTTTTATGCTAAGTGATGTCACTGTTTCGTTAAGGTTTTTAGCGTGTGCAGTATATTTGTTTTAAGGGTATAAAAAGTGTGGGTTGTCAAGAGACGAATACGGAGCTCCGTAGTGTTTATTGTGAGTTAAGTGGACTGTTAGAAATGATTATGATGTGTGGTGTTTAAACGTGTTGTAGTATATTACAACAACAAAAAAAAGTTTTCTGTCAACGTTTTAAACAGGAGAAAATAATATTATGAGGCGAGAAGTTTGCTACCTGGCTACCTTCTTGCAGTACTCTTGACTTGTAAATATCTCCGTAAACCCTTCCTTGTTTGTTTTTTCAAATGTTTTAGAAAACACACTTTAAAAAAAAAGAAACTCCGTGGTAATTCCTGCTGCGCGCCGGTAACGAGAGACGACCAACTCTGAAACTGCCAGTACTGGAGGGAGCCACTAGACGTCACCACAGCCAGGCCGCACAGGGTCTGTGACGTAATGCCGTCAGGTAGTCGCTCCGTACATTTTACGGGAGTTGTAGTTCTTAAGCCACCAAGTCCTTAATGATCGTCTGTGAGCAGTCATAGCCAGTTTGTATATACCCGCCTCCTCCTTAAGACAGGGTTACACAAGCACAGTGAATTCACAATAAAGCGCGGTCAGGTTAGTTAAACCATGATTCTGATTGTACTAAAACACAATGAAATAACATTACAAGCATAGGTAAACCATAAAAAAGCTATAAAATCCTTCAAATCTAACATCATACACCTTTCACAGGCTAACTTTCCAGGGATGGATGGAAAGTGTTTGAATTCATTTGAAAAACACAATATGACTTCTATTTCTTACTTTTTGAAATCACTAGATCTACAGAGAGAAGGGCCCAACTGACCCTCTTCCCCGTGAGGTTTATTTCTTTAGGAAATTTCCTTCCTAAATGTCATAATTCCTTAGTCCCTTCACCACAGCAGTACATCAGTCACAGGCACCTTCCTGAATATTTCTGATCCACATGAATGCAATATTCTATTTTCCTTTTCCATTTCTAAATACATACTCCATTAATTCTTTTTGGAAGGATGGATGGGCCATTCTGTTTGAAAATAATATGTACAAAAGACAGGATCTCCTAACACAGTGCCATAATTCTCACAAATAGCCCTGCCAGTTAGCATTGATTTCTCTAGGCAGGAAACGTCTTTATGTGACATAGTAAGAACCCCCTTCATCTTCATATGCTAGGGAAGAAAGTGGAGCAGACCACTCTGGGAGACAGAAGGGCAGGAAGACCAGAGCTAGACTGAGCAGTGAGAGCCAACAGGCAGTGAAACACCACAAAGATAAGTTACTGTAGGCAGATAATGAGAATTGATAGACCCTACAGGTAAGATCAATACCATCTATAGATATTTTAAGGTGAAGGGCAAATTGTAACACTATTCTTGGCAAGAGCAACTTGCCAGAAACAAAAAAAAAAGGCACAGAGATCACAGCCATGACAAGCCAGGCTCTGACAGCATTCTGAGGAATATCCCTACTAACTTTTTTAGAGTCATTCCATGTTCTGAAACCCATTTACAATATTTTAATCAAAAGCAGAACTCAAACACCACACTTAAGTTACATCCTGCTGTCTACTCTGTAATATAAATAAAGAAATTTATGTCTATGGGCTTTAGTACCACAGTGCAACAAGCAAGGTAAGGTACCAACATACTCGACTTGTACTATTACACTTACAAAATGACTTATAGAGGAAAAAAATACCTTTTCTATAGAATAGTCCCAATTCTCTACACATGCCTTTAGGATTTTTTTTTTACAAAAAGACTGGCATAGCTGAAAGGCCCCATCTATACTTTATTTCCGTTGTAATTAAAAAAGGTTATAGATGAGTTGGGCATTTGAAATTTGTGAAGCTTTTAATAAGCAGAAAATATTGCTAAAATAGTACAGAAATTATGACTTTTCTGTAAAGTAATACTCAAAGTTTTCAGTAAGAATTTAAAAAGAAATCTATAAAAGACAGATTAACACAATAAGATTAGCTATATGATTTAATGAGTGTAGATATGGGTATCCAGAACTGTGTAAAACTGCTGCTTAAAATGAAACTAATGCAACTAAACACCTATTATTACTGTTCTACAATGAACTAGAATAATTATGATGGCTCCAGCTATGCTTTATTTAAACACTGTAATGCCAATGTTTCTGTAATGTTGGGTATGTGATTTGTATTTACTGTGCTAAACAGACACAATTCTGGCTATGTGTTTACTGTGTAAATCAATTCTATTCATGTAACAAACTAATTTGCAACATACTGTAACTGGTTGTGGAGTTTTGTACCCATTTCTAATATACTGAACTTACTTCCATCTTACTATGCGGATTTTGCAATAATCTGCAATGAAAGGAATGGTAAAGCAATGAAAAAAAGTAAATTTTAGATTTATTTTCATATCACAAGAAGGTGTTAGCATTGCTCATCATTCTCCACACTGTCGGTTTATAACTGCATTTCTGACAGTGACACAAGTTTTGTGTTTCAAATGGTGTAGTGCCATCAGGAGACATTTCCTCCTCTTAACTCCTGGTCGATTTTGTCAGTGCTGAGAATTTTCTGAATTGGAAGAAACCTATTGAAGAGATACAAAATGAAGTTAAAGCATGACCTTATTTTACTTATTGATTAGACATATTTGTGTCAATTTCCTCTGTCTTCCTTTTACGGCCACCTAAATGAAACTGTTTAGGAGCTTAGCAGTGGTTCAATTTAAGAATATTATACAATGGCCCTTGATTTTGCTTTTTTGAATTTGTCATTAGGCTCTTTTTCAGTGCTGATTGTTTCTTGCCTAGGCAACAGATAACTGCTCCACATCTCTCAAACAATCAGAAAGCATGATTCACCGTTCTATTGACTTAAAGACCCTGTGATGCCTCCAGTTTATTTCAACATATATCGGCAATTCAGGGGAGCAGGTGATTTAAGGTCCAGTTTCCAGTGCGGACAGTACATATTAGGAAAAAAGACAGATCAGAATCACACTTCAGCTCCTCAGAAATTTTCAAAGACTTTCATATTTATAACTTGAGCCAGCATTTTCATCTGCATAAGCTAATAAAACAATTACTCTTTAACCAGACATGTTAGATTTGACTATATGTGTCCACACTTGTACTCACTATCACGCACTGTCAAATATTCACTGCTTTACTAAGAAATAATGGCTATAATGACAAAAATATTTTAAAACACTGGCTGGCCATATAATATAAATAAATCACAAACACCACTGTGGTTCTCTCTCCTATCTATATTAAAACTGTTTATATTAAAAGTCTGATCACAGTTCATATAAATGTGATTAAGAAAAAAGCCAGTTTTTTTCAAATGTAATCTAAGCTTTAATTACGGAAAGAATGAACAAAACAACACACTGATAATCAGTAAAGCTCAGAGTGTAGTTTTCAGATTTATTTTATACGACATTCTGGTCTGCCATTTATTGCCAGTGGAGGGGAAAAGGTTGTGGGATTTCAGGCAAATAAATAAAAAAAGGGCCATCAAATTACTTCCCAAATTCCTAATATTTCAAGCAAGAGGGATTGGGTTATCAAAAACCCTGGTCACTAAGTAGTCCTGACAGGATTAAGTTTACAGGTTCTGGGGGATTGAAGTAAGTAGCTCAGAAAAGCACCTTTACTCTGCCATCTGGCATCTTCACATCCTCGGTCTTTTCTAATGCTCTCTTGTGACAAATCCATCCTTTGTAGAGTCATAGAAAATCAGGATGTGGTTCAGAACTCCATGGCTGTGTATAGAGAGACCCTTGAGGTTCCATGGAAACCAACAACAAGTCTTGCAACAAAAGAAACGTTACAGCAACTCCGTCGGCAATCAGGCTCAGTAGCGAGACTGTACCATCCAGCTGCATTTGCAGATCATTAAAAGCTGTCTCTGTACTGTAGTAGTGGTCAGGCGAAGCAGCCATTCCACTTTCAGGGTTTTAGGAGCTTTTGAATCGGTTAATTATTCTTATTTTTAATGGTATTTGATTATTTTTAATGGTATTTTATTAAGTTGGAAGACGGGTTTTTAAATTGTATTTGCCATTTGGAATATTTAAGAGCTAGGTAGGTAGGTCACTTTTCAGGCCATTAAGGCCCATGGGGGGAATGGGGGACGAGGGCCCCCGGAGGTGGAGGTGATGTGGTCTATTACCCCCCGGAAGGATCAACCCCCCGGTACTCATTTGGAAAGCAGGCTGAGTGGACCTGGAAGCCGTCTGGAAGGAATTGGAGCAAGCTACAGTGCTTGCCCCTACCTGGGATTGAACGTGGTTCCTTCCAGTCAGGAGCTAGACGTCCTTGCCGTCTGAGCTTCCACGGCTTAAGAGCTACAGCGGGGCAGTATTAGCCAAAAACCGAAACCGCTTTTCTGCTTCGGCCAGCTTGCTGCAGCACATCCTTCCCATTGCCTCGAGGCCACTCTTTTGTGACTATAGGCGATGCCCTCTAAAAGCCACCACTTTACAGGCAGATGGTCATTTGCTCTCGGAAGTAATTTCTGCCATTACCAAACCCAAATACTGTGTGGCGTAAATGCCATGTTGTTCATTTCAAAACATTACTCTGACATTTTGTTAAGCTGTTATATGCTTAATAAATTTTATTCATACATTTAAATCCTATATCCAATTGAACTGAAATTGTAAACTAAATGACGATGATAATCTCTATAGCTGTTTGTATGAGACAGAATTACCCAGTGGAAGACTTTAGCTAGAATAACTAAAGTCTATTAAAATGACTATAGGCTGCCAAAAATAACACATCTTGTGAAAATATGCCTTTTTCATTATTTCCAACCTCCTCCTCCTTAACAGTTTAGTTGTTTTAACGGTCTGTAGGCTTTCTGCTGTAAATGCGAAGTGTTAAGTTACAAATCCGCTCTGAATCACAGCTCAGCAGTGACAGACGCATCTATTTTTAAGTTTGGATTTACACTGGAGCCTTTCTGAGTTAAACTGCTCTTAGAACAAACATGTGGTGGGTGCATGGTGTACCGACTTGAGGAAATGGGTTCAGACCTTGCGGAAATGATCTTGTTACACTGACAACAGAAACGCACTGCAAACATAACACCATCAGGCTAAACAACAGAAACTCTGGGCTTGATGGGAAACAAGGAAAACAGAGAAAACAAATAACTGAACAAAACTATGGCACAGGTTAACTGGATAAATTCATTTACCTGTACTATATATTAGATTTCTTTAACAGAATCTAAAGATAAAATGTATAACTAATAAAACAAATGCTGCTGCTAATGATGATGATGATAAATGCAAAAATAAATAAAAGCAGGGAAGGTACTGTTCATAATTATAGATGTAAAAATGAAGGAACTATTCCATAAATTAAGAAGACACATAAAAGGAGACTTTTCTTGCCCAATGTTTTCCCCATCAGAAATATACAATAATACATCAAGGTTAATAATTCATTTAAGACTAGCTGCTAAAGCAAGAATCCTGCTAGAATGTCTGTACACTGGTTATTTCTGGACAGTTCTTTGGCAACACATAAATATAATGCAGAGACACGCTACTTTAAAATCAGGACCAAGTGCTGTGAGATTCAAGGACAAACTACCAGATGATGATGTTATTGTGTCTGTTGTGTTTTGTTCTGGGCTTTCCTTGGAGCTGTTGTATTACTTCTGTGCCAAGACTGCGCATTTTAACATGATAAGGAACAAATTCAGGAGCCTGAAAGAAATCACACAGTGGTGCACTTTGGTTGGTAAGCAGCTTGAGATAATGTTTTAGTTTTGCACCGCCTAGCCAGACCATGAAAATGAGACTAACATAGCCACACGGTCCAAAGAACTACTGCAAGGGCAGGGACAGGGAGGAGGGAAGGATACCTCAGACGCCTGTTAAAGTAAGTGATTTTTACCTTATTATACAGCCTTCCCTCAACAGTGGCAGGTGTGCAAACCAGAGAACTCACTCATTTAGCAGTTTTCAGAGTGAGAACAAGTCTTCCAAGCTGTGGAAAACCCTCTCTCGTACATGGTTCTGCCAATGGAAACTTTCAGAACGTGCTCAGCTCCTCCAGCCACTCATGGCTCTGCGCTGTTGTCTTGCCTCTCTAGAGTTGTCTACACCTAGCTAGATGCATATTTTTCACATCAACATGCGCGGGTGATTGCAAATCTTTATTTTTCACCATTTGTGCAATGATTTAACAGCTTTTGCACGTTGAACTGTCAGGCCTTTTTATTTTATTTTAGTAATTTTATTTCCAAATTTTTGAAGGGAGAAATTTGCAAGTGAACCTAATGCTCTATTTCCCATGTTCTCAAGTATTCACCCGCTGTGATTTTGCCAAACACAAGGGTTTTAAGGAATGTAATTGCCAAGGAAAGTCTACAACTGGTTGAGCAGGGTGAAGGGATTTGTCCTCTCTCCGGGACAACACTCCGTAATGAACGCCACCCTACAGGATACTTATCCTACAGACAAACGGTGAAATTCTTTACAATGGGCCCCGTGGATGGGACTGGAAAGAGTCACACTGCCACGCCGACGTGCCCATACCTGTCGCTGGGTCGACCGTGCGCTCGATCATGTGGTCATCCTGGTGCACCCACTCTCCGTTGCACTTGAAGTAGATCTGAGTGGCCGGGGTGGAGCGGCAGGTCAGGGTCACGGGCTTGTTCTTGACGATATAGACGTCGTCCGGCTCCACCAGGAAGTGAGGCAGCAGGTCTGAAAAGGCTGCTGGGAGGGGGTTCGTTGCAGTGGCGATGTGTTGGGCATCTGCGAGAAGTAAAGAAAATGTCGCTCAATGAAGGGTCACAGCATGTTATTAATCCAAGAAATCAAGTAGTTAAAACACTACTTGAAGGATCTTAGGGAGCGGGTTTCGACGATGTGTCTGGATAGTTCCATACACCCTATTTATCATCTATTTTTGTTTCATACATCTTCACTTCATAACCACAGAAATCAGAATAAAGGCATGCATCCCTTCTCAATAGCACCACTGTGCTGCAAGATTTGCATTAAAGACAGACAATAGCACATATTTATAATGTGTTTTAAATAAACAGAAATGATGGTCTTTTTCCTCTTTGCAAAAAAGATTACAGTATATTTGGGCAATATGGAATACTGCTTTCATGTTCAGAAGTATATTAGAATAAGAATAGAGCGCCAATCTTTTATTCATCTATTCTTTCTCAGCAGAGCAGGGTAAAGAACAGCAGATTACCAGTCTATATTGTGCTGGCATTGAGTTGTTAAAACAGACTAAAACACGCAATGCAGTATCATTGGTGTAGCAGGAATTCTTTGACAGAAATTTTCACAGAAACACAATTGTGAAGGTGGGGTGTTTATACTTTTTTTCTATACTTGGTTGTTAAATATATATATAAAAACAAAATGCAAATCAGATGAATTTATTTTGTCAGCTTTAACAGCCAAAGGGAAAAGAACAATGGAATGATCTTGACAACTGCTGACAACAATGGAAGAAAAACTAAAGCAATAGGCAAAGACTTGCAGTTACTATAAATGTGTAGCATCCTGGGTTGGCATTTGGATAGTCTGGGATGTGCTACCTGAATTAATATTAGGTTATTAATATTAATATTAGATTAATATTCCTAGGCAGAGAAATAAACTGTGCTGTGTCCGGACAATGCCATCATCATGACTGTGAAGTTCAAGGTTATGGACAGTAATCCTAAATCCTGGCACTCCTGTGAGCAATCAGGGCAGAAATAGGCCTGAGCAGACAATTCGACTGTCAGGCCCGGATGGAGTATGTGTGGCCTTGTCAGAACAAGCCTGAAGCACGGGCATGTCTTAGAACTACTGTTAATCACGCTCTTCTCAGATCAGAGCAACGGTGCTGGGAGCCAGACATTTTCTGCTGAAAGGCTGCAACACTTCACAAACATTACATGTCTCGTTTCTAGGAGGTTTTAACTCCTACATAATTTAATGGACAGCAGATTGCCAAACCAGAGAAAGGCTGCGCAGTTCTTTAAAATCTTTCACTTTGTATCTATCACTTCCATGGTGTTGGGTGAAAAAAAAAAGATCCCTCATTTGTAAACATTTACAGTCTTTC
Organism: Lepisosteus platostomus; assembly: GCF_059453375.1. Taxonomy (NCBI): domain Eukaryota; kingdom Metazoa; phylum Chordata; class Actinopteri; order Semionotiformes; family Lepisosteidae; genus Lepisosteus; species Lepisosteus platostomus. The sequence goes on from NC_142623.1 coordinate 40,549,262, forward strand.
ACGTTCACTTGTAGACCTTGCAGAGTCGAGACATTTTCCACGCAATAAAACACAGTAATAAACAGAACGTGAAAGGCTTCATCCTTTTTTGACACATTTCTCCTCTGTGTAAAGCTATGTGCCAGGTTGAAGCATCTCAACAGTAGCCCCAGATTGTTATTAGATGTCAAAGAGTATTATTGATTGTTTTCATGCTGCAGGTAAAATCCGGTGCAGGTACATTGAGAGTTCCTTAGGTAATCCAGGGATTCTAAATCTCTCCACAGCTTCTAGTTGCACCGTATGGGCTAGAAACTCTACAGCAGTCATCACCTTCCTGTCAGAGACACTTGCAATCAATGCTATTCGTTTCTGCATAAAATAGTATGATTGTAAACGCAGATGACCGGCTCCACTCTCGTTGCCCTGATGTAATGAAACAGTCTGAAGAATACATAAATTAAAGATAAAAAGTGATTTTTCGGTTACCGCTTATGTCTCACATACTTTACACCAACAGAAACAGGAGAATAATGAAAAAGAATGCACACACTGGCAGAAAACAAATTAGGAATATGTTGATGCCTGGTCTTTCTTATTTTTAACGTCAACAAGCTTTGACCTTTATGTAGCACCAAGCTGCAGACTGGACTGAAGATTGCAATTGTAACTGACACCTGCTTCAAAACAGAAAAGACTGCATTCTTTATGCAGGGAGGAGTGCTTGCATGACATGCCTACAAGGCTTGGTATCTGACCTCCTACCTCACCGATTTTCCCCTCATACAGCAACAGTGCGTCTAACAGGTCTTTGAAAGCCATCTTAATGAATATGCAGCACAGACAGCGCCTGTTCCCTGTTACTTAGCCTTAAGACTACTAGAAAACATTTAATGGTATTTCAGCTAGAAGGAATATGAACGTTTAGTTTATTATATGTTGTCTTGCACTAGAATTATCTTTATGTATTTGTATTTTACTGTATTTTGATGCAATATTCTGTCTGATCAAAGCTGAAAAAGAGCTAAAAGATGTGGACATTGCACCCAAGACATCATAAACACAACAAAAGTGTAGGTGGTACAATTATATGCAGTCACACACTTCCAATTTTGATAGACAGATCTAATTAGAATTAGATTAAAAGAGATTACATTGCACAGGGAAACTGAAACCTTCAGAAAAAACAACCTTTTCCTTCTTCTTCATTTTTCAGCTATTCTTATGGGGTTCTAAGTTGTTGGTATTGTTGTTTAGCTAAAGGAGTGCCTTTCTTAAAGAACCTGCCACAGTTTCTTACAATGCATTCACGATTCTGCACAGCACTTCGACAGTCAACTCGTGTCCAGTACTGCTGACATACAGGGTTTTTCAACAGCACTTTCTCTGATGCTTCTTTCCATAATTGAATGCTGTTGCCTTACCTTCTTTGAGTCCAAGACTTCCTGATGCAAACATGGTGTGTAAGAAAGTCTCCGGCAAATATTTACTTTCAATAATACTTATTTCCTCAGTAGCACAGGTGATGAATAAAGCTTCAGATGACTATATAGTCACTGAAGCTGTTCAGTAATTAATATCTCCATTTTCCATTATAATTTGTACTTAGTTTCAGTTAAACAAATGTCTAAAGGTTTTTAAGCATGAGCTATAAAAAGGGTTAACTAAAACACATCAGCGGGCAATAATGTTTAACAAGTACACTCAAAAATTTTATTTTTATATATAAATATCAAAATATATATATTTTATCAATATATATATATTTACTGTATACCTTTTTTTGCAACTGTACTGCCTGTCTGACAATTTGCATTTAAAATGTTGCCTGGAGAAAATGCTAATCCCAGGTGTTACTAAACATGGAAAACATGCAAAACATGTTTGCAGCAAGAAGGCCTGATTAAAAAAACAACAACAAAATTATCAACAAAAAGTATTAGTGGTGGGTGTTTGTCTGGCAAGAAAAGTCAAAACAAAACCACAGGTCACGGGAGAGAGGCCTAAATCCTGAAATTAAACCTCCTTTATGTAGAGAATAATAATAATTTACCATGAGAAATCCAATGCCAGTGAAAGGCTTTACATTTCTGGCCTGAACCTTCAGTTCTGCTGTCTCTTGGAAATCCTTAGCTACTCAGTTCTCTGCCTGACCTTTTCAGGTACCGGCTGTCCACTCAGAGAGCTCAGCCCAGGTCAGGGACAATATTAGCCGGCTCTACAACACCATCCTGCTCAGAGAAATTATCTGGCTGGCAAAACACATGTCATATTAATGTCATCCTTGCAGCTTCCCTTTGTCATCCCTCTGCCAGCGAGCAGCTTGCTAATTCATCAGAGTGAAATACAGTGAGCGCACGGTGGCACTCACTGAACCCCTGCTAATGTATCATGTACGCGTTTAACTCTTAATGAAAACTAAATGTTCTGTGTCCAATGAGGGACATCTATCACTTCCCACAACCCTTCTGAGCTTCCCCCCTATTATATTTGGCAGGGTGATGAAACGGAAAAACACAAATTATTTTTTTCCAGCCCCATATTATGTTCTTTCGTACCTGCAGAGCAAAAAGCCTCTCCGAGTGCCCTGATAAGTGAACGATGAGCATCTTTGATGTTACAAAATGCAATTAAAATTTCCAAAGTATAGTAATAACTCCCTAATGGCCACTTACACTTTAGGATACTTAGTGCACTTGTTTTATTTAGTCTCCTTGCATTCGTGTGCTTAAGGTGACCCATTTAGCAGGACACTCCATCTTCGGCTGCCATGCCATTATCTTTGCTTGGGCACCTCCATTTATATTTATTAGGATTTGAAACAGAAGCTTGGGGTTAGAGCTCAGAGTGGGGAAAAAACTTTGGTTGAAATTCACTTCCTGTCATGTAGACAGGAGTCCACCCTGCCTGCACCCAAACACACCATGGGATGAGATTATAATATATGCATACAAAAAAAAAAGCAACTATAAATTTAAGTCAACAGCTCAGGCTAAGGAGAGCTGGTATAGTCTAAACTCATTCTCTTTTTCTCTGGCCTGACACAGAACATATGACTCTTTTAGAAAGAGCATAAGGCATGCCTGTGGCGCTTTTCTGTTACTGCTTCTGGAAGATGTGAACGGAATACAAAATGGTCAAACCTGGACAGTTTTGTTTTCTGAAGGCAAAACACATGGATGGCGATGAAGACAAATCCAGCAACAATAAGCGCTAAAGGCCTGGATCAACCTTAACTCACCTGCTGACAACTAAACCATAAACCTGATGCTCAGTAGCTCAATGATATGACACACCCCTGCTGCACAAAGTGGAAGACACAGATGGTATAAGAACATGGGACACTGTAGCTGAGAAGTTGAAATGTGAGCACTGTTACATGAAGAGCTATAGCAATATGTATATTTTATTTTATAATGTTATTTTATAATTGCATTACAGCCAGCAGTTCTATCACATTACAACTCACAGCTGGAAACCCACTGAAGCTCATCAGTTATGACCATGGTCGGTACTTGGATGGGAGATGAGTTGCTTCTGGAAGAGGTATTAGAGGGGCCAGTAGGGGGCGCTCACCATGTAGTGTGTGGGTCCTATTCCCCTAGTATAGGGACATGGACACTGTACTGTAAAAAAAAAGTTGCCGTCATTTGAATGAGACATAAAACCGAGATCTCTGTGTTCATTAAAAATTCCAGGGTATTTCTCGAAAAAGTGTAGGGAAGTTATCCCGATGTCCTTGCCAAATTTCACCCCGGTCTTTACCAGTCTTGGCCTCGTAATGAAGTGGTTTCATATCACTCTGTTCTCCTCCCCACTGAGAGCTGGTGTGTGGGGAGCATTCTGGAGCACTCTGGCTGCCGTCACATCATCCAGGTGAGGCTGCACACTGGTGGTGGTGGTGGAGGGGAGTCCCACCAATACAGGTCTATTACCTGTAAAGCACATTTGAGCGCAGTGTCCAGAAAAGCACTATATAAATTTAAGGAATTATTCCTTCGGATGAGACGTAAAACCGAGGTCCTGACTCTCTGTGGTCATTAAAAATCCCAGGGTGTTTCTCGAAAAGAGTAGGGGTGTAACCCCGGCATCCTGGCCAAATTTCCCCATCGGCTGTTATCAATCATGGCCTCCTAACAATCCCCCTCTGTGAATTGGCTTCATTACTCTGCTCTCCTCCCCACTGATAGCTGATGTGTGGTGAGCGTTCTGGCGCACTATGGCTGCCGTCGCATCATCCAGGTGGATGCTGCACATTGGTGGTGGTGGAGGGGAGTCCCCATTACCTGTAAAGCGCTTTGAAACACGGAGAAACACCGTGACAGAATCTTGGTTTTTAAATGTTTTATCATAAAGTTCTTGACACCCACAGCACAAAAAATCTCACGCAGGAGGCTAAATTATTCATAAACTTGGGTGTTTATCGGCATATTTCTTTGTGCACCTCACCCACTTTTCTGTTAAGTAATGAAACAAAACCCACGATTGGTACCAGTAAACATATTTCTTTTCAAATGATAAGTTCTGAGTTCCATGTGGTTTAAGATTATTAGATTCCTCATTACGAGCAGGGCACTTGGGTACCTCAGCAGTTCCTCAAGATGTAACGCACTTAAAAGCTGGACTTGCCTGCTTCACTGAGCTACACAATCATGTTTAATTTAATGCCTATTATGAATCTTAGTTGTTTTTGTTGTTGAGGTCTTTTTATTTTATTATCAGTACTGTTTTAATTCTGCCAGGTACACCTCCGCATCCAAACTCTGTTAGGAATAGATATGAATTACAGGAGCATTTCATTAATACAACACTTTGAATGCAAACATCCTATTCCCCTTAGACGACTTGTAAAAAATACATTAAATCAAAGAGAGCGCAAGAGCAACATTTGAAGTTTAAATGTATAACTTTTATATCTGCTATTTATAAAAGATGATTTCAGAACGGACCTTCTCAGTCCTAACGTAATTTAAAGTATAGGTCACCTTCAATTTTGTATGTCCCTTGGCATTGGTTTTTAGAGGAGTTAACCTCGGTGTCCAGGCTAAATTCCACTATGGGCTTGTACAATCTGGCCTGCCTAAATCTCCCACTTGATTCAACTGGTGAAGCAATTGCTCATTTCTTCTGATCATCCGTGTAATGGGGCTGCTGACTAGAGTGGGTACCATCTGCCACCCAGGTGGGTGCTGCACTTCATCACTGGATAGGGTGGGTCACCCCCTATATGTGAATCACTTTGGGATCCATCTGGATGAAAAGCACAATACACATGCAAGAGATTAAACCATAATTAATTAAACCATTATTAAAGCTTCACATCCGGCGGCCTGCAGCAGAGAACTCAATGTTTTGTCCATTAAAAACCATCACAGAAGCCCATTCTTTTTTGGAGGTACATTACAATGGTTACAAAAGAGAGGAGGCCATTTGGCCCGTTTGGTAGTTAATTAATCCAAGGATCTCACCCAGCCATTTCTTGAAAGAAGCCAGGACATCGGCCATTACATGTTCGTTAGCCAGTCCCCTGCGGTGTTTGAGGGGAAGAACTCACTCTCCAGTGTGCTAATTAACACCTCATTTTCAGAGCGTGATACGAGAGCGATGGGCTCCATCCCTGCTATTCTCTGAATAATACAGGCAGGCCAGAAGTCCCGCCGCGTTTCTAATGTGGTGCTCCAAGATCTCTTAGGAAACGTGCTCAGGTCTTACAAATGAGGCGACACCAGAATTTGACCAGAATGATAGCTATTAGTATGAAAAATGTTTCTTTCCTAGTATACTATATGACGAGCAGAAAAAGAAGATGTTTATTCAGATGCCTCTTCAAACCTTCATATTTTCGTATACCTACATGTATGTTCAAGCACACTGCTAGGAGACAAAAAAAAACAGGTAGGAAAGGTAGGAAGGCTGTTCCTCATGGTCCCTCATGTTTCTTACCCTTTTGGAGCCAATTAAAATATTTAATCTGTGTCACGTCCCTGAAGGAAGGCATCATTGAGCAATCACCAGGCATAATTTACATCACAATGATGAATGACAGCTATAACATGTGTTTTATTACACCATCAGCGCTTTACAATGTCTTTAGCAATTAATTTAATTAAAATTGCTGTCCAGAATATGAAACCATTTCATATTCCAGTGATTTAACAACATAACCACAACGGCATTCATATTAAAAAGCCTTGCTCTGTAAATGTATTTCTTAATGGATTTTCTTTTTTCCCCTCTTCTTCTTTCTTGCAATTATTTTGCATTTCTCTTTCAGCCTCTAGGCGAAGGGTAAGATGGATCTGGGACTGTCACTGATCCGAGCACACCAGTTAAGTCAAAGGAATTTGTTCCACCAGGAGGCAGACAGACTTAAATACCACATACAGATTAACAACCACAATTCATTTTGTTGTTGGAGAAAAAGATTGTTCTGCGATGAAGTCATCAGTTCTTAACACCACTGCAAAACAAATTTTATTTACAGTGGTGCTCTGAAAGAGAGTTGGGCTTCTAAAAAGGTCTCTCTAGGAAGAAAGACATATTTTCATAATTTCCTTTGCTAAGGTATGGGAATACTACGAATCAGAAACCTTCTGTTAAAAATTCAGCTTTGTTTTACTGTCTTGGCTACGGTTGCCCATATCCTTAAAATGAACCCAGAAAAAGACATACAAATGTTCTTTCTCCAGGGCCTAAGCACATTCAGAACAATGAAAAAATACAAAAATCTACAACAGGCATCAATGTCTTTCCTTTCTCTATGGAAAGATGGAGTTTCTCTGACAACAGCAGCAAAAGCAAGTTTTAAGACAGATGTTATTGCTTTTTTCATCTCATTATTTTTTCCACTTTTGGTGGCTGTCTGAAAGGAAAGAGCCACAATAGCGAATCTGAGCGAACTGCTTCACGGACAGACCGATCCTTGCTCCCTGTGCACCCAGCAAGTTTCTCTGATCATGTGAACACAAACAAGAAGCAAACAATCCAATTAGGCATCTAGATTCTCATGCATGCTGAGACAGCCCCCTAAGGAGAAACACCGTGACAGAATCTTGGTTTTTAAATGTTTTATCATAAAGTTCTTGACACCCACAGCACAAAAAAATCTCACGCAGGAGGCTAAATTATTCATAAACTTGGGTGTTTATCGGCATATTTCTTTGTGCACCTCACCCACTTTGGTCCTGCTAAGAACTGATTTTTTTGTGCCTGTACAGGATTGAGCTAAAAGCACTCAGTAAACTTGTTAGCTTTACGTGTAGTAATAAAATGCTAAAGATTGATAAAGACTATGCAAACCATTGCTTTGTATAAAGAATATGTAATTTCCAGAACTTATACTACAGTCTGTGCTAACTATGTTAGAAACTTTATAAGAAGTTTTGGTCATTCCACACTAAATATCTAAATTCTTCAAAACCTGAAAAATAATAAACAGTATTACGGCACTGACTGAACAGCAATTGGTATGCATTTATGACAAATTACATGCTATCAACAATGGGTAGATTGCTCTCCCTTTAGTTAAAATATTACCAAAGATGACTTGTACAGTATACAGTACAATGGAGGCTTGCATACTGTAACGCATACGGCCACCATTGCAGGTTGTTCGAGCCGGCTTACCAGCGCGGTGACGTCACCACCCTTCCCTGTGAATAGCAGGGACTGCAGCCGCCGGGCTGACGGGAGATTTCCCTTTGGCTCAACTGGCTGGGTCCCTTTTGAGTGACGCCGGAGGCCCAGGTTCGAGCCCCCAGCGGTGGGGGGGCCGACCTGAGGCATTTTCAGATAAGCTTTTTTTATGTATAACAATATATACTATACACCAATTAGCCTTAAATCTTGCTATGTAGTTTCTTTCAGAGGATGGTGAATTTGTAAATGAACACCAATTTTCATTAAATGCACACTGTCGCCGAATAACTGTAAAGTACTATAGCAAATAATCACATGGCAATCACACTAATCAAAGGTGTAAACTACCTAGGAAGTCCAAACAACGGCATATTTCACTTAGAAAAAAACACCTTCCAGAGAGTTATGGGAAGACAAAGATCTTGAACACGGAAAAACAGGATGGTGCCTGACACACTTGTATGTCAAACAACTTTAAAAAAAATCTTGGGAAAACATTGATTGTAAATTTGTCTGAAGCATGCATAGAATAAAAACACAATGGGCATTTATGAGTGGCATCTTTAATCCTCTGAAACTTGTGCCTAAAAGGTGGATACCAATTACCTTAAAGGTAAATTTTAAAGTGTGGTTAAAAAATATTTAAATGTGTGTAAGTAAGTAAAAGTGTAATCTGACAGTAAAGATGTCCCCTTGGGTGGACGCTGGTCCTTTGCAGGTAAATCCCCCAGCTTCTATAGCAGTCGTACAGTTAGGCTGATTGATGCACTCGGGGTAAAGACCAGAGTCTGCACTGGAGACATGAATTTTCCACTACATGAAAGTGCACTCATAACCTTGAGCAAGAGATGCCTCTTTCCCCAACAGTACAGTTGTTGAAGCCAATACCATGGATTCGTTCAAGAAATGGCTGGGTTTGACCACCCCCTCCACAACAGTCAATTGCCAATGAATAATTTAGACAGATGGGTGGAATGTCCTCCCCTCGTTTGTCACCATTCTTACGTTTTTAATGCCTGACTCTCCGATACAGGCTCTCTCGTCCTGAACTCTCATCACAATATTTAGGCTGCCGGGCGTTTCAAAGTGCCGGTGTTCAAATACGAATGGAAACCTCACAGGATGCAAAGTGCGTGCAACACATCGCGACTTCAGAAAGGTTAAGGAGAGAAGGTCATTCGGCTCATCTATCTCATTCAGTCGCTGGTGGCTAAGTGATGTAAGGCTCTCATCCAGCTAGTTCTTGAAAGAAGCCAGGGTATCAGCTTCATCAACACAGCTGGGAAGTTAGTCGCAGACTTTCAGTTTTTTTCCAGATTCGATTCTTTTAACCCATCCGAGCAGGGCATTCCTTTAAACCCCGGAACGCAAAGAAGTAAGACCCAGAAGTGCCTAGAAACGGTGCAGCCTGCCAGACAGTGTGTGGATCCCTTAACAGCCTTCAATCCCTGCCGGGATCGTGGAAGGCAATGAGCCCTGACCACAAGAGAGCACTAAATGTCAACATACAAATGGCATTTATTACATATTTTAAAGGGCAATTGCTCAGAAAAAGGCATAGCATGTATTAATTCGATCATTCTGACCTGACAATAAATATCTACCCATCAAAGGTGTGTTTCTCTGTGGTTTTGTTATCTGGCAAACCTGACAGTATAATCAAGTGACACTACATCTTAAGAGACTAAACTTGCACCACCAAATGAATGGAATTGGAACATAAGAAAAATCAAAACAAGTACCGATAAGCTTTCAGAGGGGAGTATGAATAAGACCATCTTTTTTGAATTTTGTTGTGTATTGTTTCCATATCCTATATATATATATATTTTTTTTCCTGGGGTTTCTGGAAAGATTCTCCTGAAGGCAGGAGTGCAAAGAGGTGAGTGACTGGAGAAGGTGGAGTACTTGGACGGCGCTTGGGCTGCAGTAGTCAGAGCTTTGCTCATGGCCTTCAGAGCACTGTGTGACGTTGGCCTGCTTCCCTGCCATTCTTATCTACAAACAGCCTTATGTACCCTTTTCAGAAACTATTTTCCCTGGAATAATTACAAGGAATGGCAAACAATCTGAGGATTATCAAAAACAGAGACTACGAGAAAACACATAATGGAATATGCAGCACCGAAAGAAAAAGCATGAAATTCCGAACTCATCCTTTGAACATACTTCTTCAAGAGAGCTGAACTTCCGCCTGTAACATTTCTGCAGTTTACACAGCATCACCACTCTTTTCAATTCTACAGAACTGTCAGAAGAGGAGATGGAAAGGGCTCTATTTAAAAGTAGAACTTGGATCAAATTGATTTTAAATTCCAATGCTGTACTGGTAGTAGAGTAAAAAACATAAAAGGTGTGAAAGACTAATGAGGTTCCCCTAGCTGCTCCCCTGAACTCTGTATTTCTTTTAAATTTTACCTTGTCTTTCATTATTTTTCTCTATGGTCTTGTCTCACTGGAAATTGGTACGAGTGCAGCTAACTGATTAGCAACATGAAGCTGGCTTTTCAAACAACAAAACTGTATACCTACATGAAGCCTATCTTTCTTCGAAAGATATGCTTCATATAAATATATATTTTGAAAGCCCTTTTGTTTTATATCACAGAGCAAACAATAACCATTGTTCAGGAAACTTTTATAATGGAAATTGTAAAGTCCTATTTCTATCACTGCTACTACTATGATCATTTTATTTTTTTAGAAATTGAGCTCTGTAAAAAAAAATCTAAGTTTTATTCATCAAGCAAAGTGATTGAAAAGTGAAAAAAGAGAAAGTGCTTTTCTTTCTCTTGGGATCTCAAATGGGATCTTCACAGGCATTTTCATAAATCTTCCATGCATAATTTCTTCTGGTGATGTCATACAGAATTTTTACAGTACACATTTCAAAATGCATCTGTCTTAGCCACTTTGGAGTAGAGACTATAAGTTCTATGTGACTCTCAGCATTAACGAATGATTTACAAATAACAACAGCAGCACCAAAGATTTTGACATTACATTCAAATTACTGCTCTCAACTTGTTTTAGGTTTGCCCTGTAAGATAAAGGAACTGCTGTATCCAGTGTAGGCTGTGATTTGACCTGGGGTCTGATAGCTTGGAAATAACCAGACCCTGCTGGTGACTAGGATCTGAGATGGGGTTGATGTCTCCTAATTAACCAGAAAAGCACCACAATATATTTAATCTGACATTCTGTGTTAGAGTTGAGATTCTGCATAGCATGTAACCTACATATTAGAGTTTTTTTTTAAGTAAGAACCTCCTATTTTAAAATTGTCCTTATTTTCCTTATAATTTAAATGGTGGTAGCAATGTGAACTTGGTTCGAGGTTTCCTTTCATGCATGCTAAGTATAACACGGCAACATTTAAAGTAACCTAAAACCTTCCATCCTGCACCACACCCCACATTGCCCTTGTGATGCACTGTTGAATGATGAACAACTGCAAGTACAGACTTTTACAAAAAGGTGTCCATGTGCATTTGAGGAAACAGATGCCTCTTGTTTTGGGAAGAATAGCACTGAACTGTCAGCTCACAATAACAGCTATGATTTCCACCCATATGGTCCCTCCCATTGCAAGGACACATCCCCCCAAAGTTCTGTATTTGTTTTATAGGAGCGGTAAACAAATCTAAGCACTGAGATTAGTGCTCTTTATAAGTTTGTACCCAGCAATTGAACATCACTTCTGCAATCCACAGAGATGCAAGAAAATGTACAGAGGTTATTATATTCATTTTGTTACATCGTCTCTCTTTGGTAACATACAGTTTGCAGTTTATTTATAGTACTACTAAAATTAATGTACATTGAATTTTTTATTAAATCACTACATTTTCTACTAACTTTCTAAAGAACTGGTTTCACCTCAGTTATCCCAGTGATGCCTAATCAGAAGGAAATTATTTCTATACATAATTATCCAAGTCACCTGCCATATCCCACTGGGATTGTATGTAATTAAGAACTCCGAGAAAGGTTCAAAAGGTTGCAGTGGTTTTATACTTTCAGAAGATTTTTTTTCTATGAGAAATAACACAAGTGAGAACCATACAATTAACATACCTCTTAGACATATGGTACTTTGAAATGTGAGGGCCCTCTCTGACACTCCACAGCACTGGAATTAGTATCGGCTTTTCGCACAATATACGTTTTATGGATCAGACACAAAGGCATGGTAAAATACCAGCAGGACATAAAAGCATTAAGTAAAAAGCTAGTGAGCTTGAGTAGCAAATAATTACTGTAGCATAATAAAATGCAAAGCTTATCTCCGTAATATGTGCACATGTCTTGTATTACCATGTGTCCTTGGTCTGAAGTCCACGATTAGCACACCTTGGGGACTCAGGTAATACTATACAGTTTTTAACATTGTTAAGATATTGCTATCCTGGAGAGGTCATCATAGTCCCTGACAGTGGAAAACACTCTGTATGAGAATGTTGTTGGGCTTCGCAGTCTTTGAACATATTTAATCCTGTTGGCTGTGTGTCCAGAGAAACCTGCCACACCTGCTCCTTAAGAAGAAGCATTATCACTCTCAGCTAGGTGATATATTTGTCCTCAGTAACTCTGCCAGCATACCACCCCCCCACCCCGCCAACACACACACACATGCAAATAGCGTCAATCGGTTTATGCACCCTTTTTCCTACTCATTCTCTATCTGGCTTTTGTTTCCTCTGCCATCTTCAAACAGGATCTAGATGTTGTAAAATTCTTACATTCTCATTAACCCGTTTTAATGTGGTGGTAAAACGTAACTAAAAATTACCCTAGTGCTTGTCGGATTTTGTTTATTTACTGCAAATAGGAATTCCTAGAGATGTAACGCATGCATTTCAGAGCAGTGTTCAATGATAATAAAACACACCAGGGTTTTTAAAACGCCAAAGTTCAGTTGCAGAGTTATGAGTACAGGTCAACTAGGAAAATAAAAGTGAAGGGAAATAAGGCCATAAGGCCTTGAAGAATCAGCCTCACCTCTATAGAGAGTAGAGCTTACAAGCAGCACAGAATCTCTGAATTAAAAGCACAGAGGCCTGATGTTTGTACTGTGATCTATGACTAGAGGGATGACTTCATCTTCCAAATCCAATTGATAAGAAAACACGAACATTCAATAAAACGTGGCTTTTTATTAAAAAATTAAGAGGCAATTTAAGCCCTACATTCTCCAATGCCAGTGAAATAAATGAGATCAATAACGCAGAAGTGGTGAGGCAGTAGGGTGGGGAGGGTGAGAAGAAATCATTTTGAACCAGCATATTTTTTCATCTAATTATTGGTCATCCCTTGAGCTAAAAATGTTTTAAAACAAGACACTTGGCAGCAGTATGGCACTATTACCAATGGCATTCAAATGTCTGGCATCAGAAAACTGAAAAGAAAATCACGCCAGACAACAGGCTGTGTCATGAAGAACTTGACACAAATCAAATCTGGTTTGAACTGAACGTGTGCAATAATTTACCCCCCCTGTGCTATTTCTCACCTGCCTTTGGAGTGGAAGTGGTGCTCACAAGCAATAAAGGTGACTGTAGTAGCAAAGGTCAACCTGCTTCCCTTTTAAAGGGAAAAACCATCGTTTCCCTCCTTAGACTTAATTTGATCTCCTCCCTTCCAAAACTTTTGTCCCCTGGATTTCTCTTTAAAGCATCTGTCCCCTTTGGCACCTTTCCATTCAAGAAGTGCTAATGAGCCATTTACCTTGTCACAGCTGTGAAACATCTGGAAGACACTTGACGGCCATTTTCAGCAGACTGGCACAAGCAATAATCCAGTTTTGTGTACAGCATTGATCTTGTTATAAGAGCAGCAAATCACAGAGTTGAAACCGAGCTCTATTACAAATGCATGGCAGTTCTAAATGTTTGCCGTTATTCCCTGCATTACTTTCTTAAATGTTTAGAGGAAATACATTTTACATTTCCCCTCTCAGTTCCTTCACATCACATTGGTATTGTAATGTATAAAACTGCCATCAAACAGACCATGCAAATATGACTATTTCTATCGCTTATAGCTGGGAATTATTCCATAAAAAGTGATAATGGAAAGCGTAATTATACTACTGTTTAGTTATCATTTTTACAGAATCTTTAATTATCTATCTTTTCATATATATTTAAAAATATTCTATCTTGTTGAGCATTGCTTTCTCTTCAGACTCCATTTTATAATAATAATAATAATAATAATTGCTTACACTTATATAGCGCTTTTCTGGACACTCCACTCAAAGCGCTTTACAGGTAATGGGGACTCCCCTCCACCACCACCAATGTGCAGCATCCACCTGGATGATAATAATAATTAATAATAATTGCTTACACTTATATAGCGCTTTTCTGGACACTCCACTCAAAGCACTTTACAGGTGCTTATTACAGGTGCTTTATTATTTTACAGGTAATGGGGACTCCCCTCCACCACCACCAATGTGCAGCATCCACCTGGATGATGCGACGGCAGCCATAGTGCGCCAGAACGCTCACCACACATCAGCTATCAGTGGGGAGGAGAGCAGAGTAATGTAGCCAATTCATAGAAGGGGATTATTAGGAGGCCATGATTGGTAAGGGCCAATTGGAAATTTGGCCAGGACACCGGGGTTACACCCCTACTCTTTTCGAGAAGCGCCCTGGGATTTTTAATGACCACAGAGAGTCAGGACCTCGGTTTTACGTCTCATCTGAAGGACGGCGCCTGTTTACAGTATAGTGTCCCCATCACTATACTGGGGCATTAGGACCCACATGGACCACAGGGTGAGCGCCCCCTGCTGGCCCCACTAACACCTCTTCCAGCAGCAACCTTAGTTTTTCCCAGGAGGTCTCCCATCCAGGTACTGACCAGGCTCACACCTGCTTAGCTTCAGTGGGTTGCCAGTTGTGAGTTGCAGGGTGATATGGCTGCTGATAATCACTACTAGGATAATTTCAGAGCTTTTTACTATTTTGTAAATTAGATTTTAGATTTGATATATATATCCTTTCATTTACATATGCTCAACATCAAATGGCACACCACTTATTACTACAACAATGTTATTATAGTATTTTTATAAATTTTTCACAAATAAAATATCAATCTGTAGCATGTGCACTAACACTATATTGAAATCTCATGACACAACATTAATAAATTCATTAAGGTTAATAAAATCTATCAGCTGGAATGATCAACAGGGGATCTACTGTGAAAGTCACAGGCTAGTAGTGAATATAGCCACCACTGGAACTGTACCAGTACTGGAGCAGTAAGACATTTTGTTAACATTTGCAACACATGTCATGATGCAGATGTTGTCTTGTAGGAATTTATTCCATTCCTCTTCTTGAGCCCAGGCTAGCATTTGTCTGTCACAAGTCTCTGATCTCTGGGTGCCCCACTTCATCTCAGCCCATCCTAGAAATGTTTAACTGGTTTCCAGTAGGGGCAACCATAGAAAAAAATGCTTCATGCTTGTCTCACAAGAAAACCCTTCTCACATGAGTAACATGAGGATGTAAATTGTCTTGCATGAGCTCGCAAGTGAGAATCTAGGACGTGATCGATATAGTGCCAGGCAGGCACGTTCTGTAACGGCTAGACACTCCTGCCTAGACTATCACACTTGAACCTCCCCATCAATTAGTCTCTGCATGTCGACCATTAACATCACTCTGCATGTCTCACCACACTCAGAGATGTCCATTTCCAAAAATACTTCAAGTCACTAAGTTTAACTCAGGCAAACAAAGTTAAAATCCATCATTTACTCACTTATTTGAAATATTTTCCCTCACAGTTAGACCCTTGGTTTTTTAAGAACAGACATCTGACATGACATTAAACTTCCCACACTAGCAGTTTGCAAGATGGAATAATAAGCCCAGATGTATTCTTCTTTGATGCAATATCATCCATTTGTAAGCTTAACCAGTGTGTGTGGTTTTCATTGCTCCACAGCAGGCCACATCTACTGGTGGATTATAAGCACAATGATGATAAAGTTATCAAAGTATGGCACATTTAACATGACTAAAACAAATAATAACCGCTGACAGATGTGATATCATTAACTGTCTGTATTGGAATACCACAAGCTGTGATCTTGAAAGAATGGACAAAACCAGGCCTTATCTTTCTGAAAATTGATCTAGCAAGCCCACAGGAATAGTAGGTAAAAGGAAGTGTGATGTGCCAATGAATCCAGTGGAGAGAAAATAACAAAAAAAAGAGTTATTTTCTCTTTCAGCATTCCTAGTGGACTAATGCTTTGAGTTTCAATCACTGACAGCATATCATCCTTTGAAAGAAAGACTATGTTCCAGACTGAAATCCTAGATATACGACTTAAAAGCTGAAACACACTCCCACCACCAATACCATTACAATTACTTTATGCAAATGCAGCTTGTTGCTTTTGTGTAGCACTCACATCGCTTCGAGCAGACCCTGTTTGTCTGCAGTGTTCTAATACAATGCAGATTGTGCCAAGATAAACATCAGTTTAAACCTACGGGTATGCCGTTGGTATCTGGTTGCAGCAGCTGGGGGAATTCATTTTCTGCTCACAAAACAGCCTGAATTATCTTTGCAAAATTTGTTTAAGCTATTGCTGCCTCCTGCCAGCCGCCCTCCCCCCACCCAGCACACGCTTCCACTCTCACCTCTGAGGCGATGAGGAGTCCAACTGATTGGTTCAACTATCTAACTAAATCTATATCTGCGGGAGCTTTCATTTCTAATTAGATTTTTTTTTTCCTGAAGTATGTCGCCTCTTTCTCCACCAGAAAAACACAGAATGGATTCATCCGCATCATCCCAGGTGGTAAAAAAATAATCAATTCCAATAAAATTAATGAAAAGAACAGCATTAAGGCGGCAGATTCTTGAACAAAGAAGGGTATGAGGGCACCTGACTCATATAATAAATACGTCATGATGAAGGTACTCCAATGGATTTCTTCAGAATCAACAGTGAAAGTTCTGCTAATGTAAAAACTTCCACTCTGGCTATTTGTGTTGTGTAGTTTGCACTGAACCCAGTGCACATAAGCTATTATAACTGTCTATTGACACTTAAAATAGTAAGAAAAAAAACTGTGCCAGGCCCCTTTCAAAATATCTAGCTCCAAATGCTTGTAAAAAAACTCACTTAGAAAAAAAAACAAATACAAATTCCGTGACTGAAAATAATGGTGTCAAGATGAAAATCCCACTGGGTGCTTCTGTCCTATTCTGTTAGTGTTTAAATAACCTATTCTGATGTTTTTCTTTATCTTTTAAGCCTGTGTGGAGGCCAGTAACCTTAATGCTTTCCCACAAAAGAACAAATGTATTGCCACAAAGCCAAAATGTTTAACATGTAGAAACGCCTACATTCCTTCTTTCTCCTCAGCTTGGCACAATGGGATCAACTCACAGCAAGCATGACAAATGGCAGCCCCTGCTTTATTTCTTAACCTCCCCCTGTAGGAAAGCAATCACCGTCTGTTTTATTTTTAATAGCTGCTGCTTCCATTGGGACCAAGCATAACATAATGGGTGGACTTTAAGACAAAAAATATATACAGTGGATGCAGAGAGAATTACGCTGTTCAGCAGGCCAGCTTCCAACATATTTCTGCCCACTTTCTTATTGTTTTTCATTTAGATCAAGTTTAGAAGAAAATTAAAACTTACATTCACAGCACAGTGCTTACAGTCATTGCTACAGTATGTGTCCAAATAAGGACACAAATAAACATTTTAACACAGATTTCTGTAGTGTAGTCTGTATGACAGGAAGATACCATTAAATAGGGGAAGCTGGTATGAAGAAAACTAAAATTTTAAAATTCCATTGCCTCTTTTTTCCAGGAGTCTCAAAGCTTGTTATCTTGAGCTTGGAGGTAGCTTACAGCACTTTCTACTGTGAATTTACAGTTTTTGCATGTACACACACAACTGGTGATGAAGCATTACCCATAATAAGTCATTAGACTGTTTATAAGGCCTCGTGACATTGTTACAAAAGTACAATAATTGCATACTTCAGGCACCTTAATAAAGTAACAAAAATAAAAAAGGTCCATAGGATTTCGTCAATTTAATGGTAATTTTGTTCAGCAATCACAATCCATTCTTTTGTCGAAAAGATATTCTATTACAACATAAAACCATAGAAAAGGTTTCTAATAGTCATTTATTTCACCCAAACTACGTCACTGAATTTGACCTTAACTGCAAGGATATATCTTTAAGCAATATTGCGTATGGTGTAGACAGAGGCATTCTTGTTTGCTTTATAGGTTTCATGTTAGTTGTACTTTTTACAAGATCAACAGCAGAGATATAAAATTGCTCCCTGTGAGAGCCATGGTCTTGAATACACAACACACAACAACAGATGCACAGAAGGCCTTGTGGTGGCCTACATCATGGTGTCTGAAAAAATAAAAGGTATTCTTATTTTGTTTTATTTGAGATGACGATAAGATGACAGGGGATCAGAAAGTCTGGGACAGCAGAGTTATACCGTTAATAACACCACCTGATAAATTAGGTGGGAAGACAAGTTACTGCTGATAAAAATCCCATTCTGTAAAGAATGACTGGGAATCTTATTTTTTCTCTGCCTTTCCAAGTTTGTCCCTCAGGGATGCGTTTATCTCTCTGCTTTTCACAGACAGAGACATTTTTGGCGCTGAAACTCAATTTATTTTTTCACTTAACTGTCACATCAATGACAGGTAATTTATGGCAACTGCACTAGCTAACTGATCCAGTGAAAAGGAAATTTATAAAAAGAAGAATGTACCCACCTCTTTGAGAAGGAGGAATGGCGCAAGAGAACTGACAAAGAATTTTTTGGATCCCTGTTAACTATTCCGTCTATTTTCCTGGGGGACACCGAGGTCCTGCTTCTTTGGAGTCGAGTGACTGCTTCTTCACAGCCCATATTTGATTTCAACAGTTCATAAATCAGGCTCTAACTATATCAAAATAATTTGGATTGTATGTTTAAAAATAAAATGTTGATTTAACATGTGGAAACAATACATTTGTGCATTCCTTTCAATATGGTACCATGTATTCACCCTTTTTTCTGTTTTTAAGGATTAACATCACCACATCTACTTTTAAAGGCACTGCATCAAATATAATTATTACAATTCCTAAAAGTTCTTCAGGAGACCTCGTGTGTCCTATTAGGGGGAAATTCTAACAGGAGGAGGACCTGATTCCTGTATCTTGACACAGTTCTATTCGTTTCACGTTAGTTTAATTAAAAATGACCCGATCATGTCAAACAATAAAACAGTTACATTTTCATTTCAAGTTTCTTACGTCTGCACCTTGGAACATCAATTCGGCTTTCTTTATTTACATTTGAAGTGGACTTAAAACGCACAAACTGTGGAGTCTACACACTCAGCTGCACCTTTGTGGCCTGCAGATTGCTTGATTTGCCTCATTTCTTTCCACTTCACGGTTCTCTCTTTGCAGCCATTACGATACCTCCCACTTCTATCAGCCATGATCTTTTTCTTCGAATATCTCAGGTGTCCACTCTGCTCTGTGAAGTAACCCTGCATGACTGACTACAGGATCAGGTCGCTCAGCCAGAGTGCCATGAGCTCCGCCTCTCTTCTCAAGGGGTTTTAAACTTTAATAATCCCTGAGGTGGCCATGTCATTCTGAGGCTCTGGTCTATTTTTTTCCAATCCTCAGACAACTTTATCATCCAGCCCGCAGTACTGCAGAAATCTCTTTTAAAAGTTTAGATACCTCACAGCATTGATAAAAGCAGATACCAAGATATGTTTATCAGACTAACAAGATCTAAACCTTCAAATTGAAATCAGTGTAGATCTTGTTTTTAGATGTTTTCTTTCTCTCCTCCAATGCTTTGTCACACAGTGCACTGGCTGCAGCTTTCCCTGAGCATATTCCACAAAGACAGGTCCTGTTGGGGGAATAAGGGGGTGTGATATTGCCATTGTTTCCTTCTCAATCTAAAATATTCCAAAATAACCATGATGACATTCATATCTCAAGACAATTCCAGCTTAAAATCACTACTGTTCATCTGCACATTTCATGCACCATTCTGTAGCTGGAAAAAAGATCATAGAAAAAAACTATATTTTTAAAAGTGTGAACTGTAAATTCATTCAATTTTCCATTAAGCAAGTGGCAACATTTTTTACCATCAGCATTATGTATCGCATTTCTATAACAATTCTAACAATAATCCTAGTCATAATTATCATCAATTCTTCACTATAACAATTTCCCAAAGATGAGGGGACTAGGGACTACACTGTAATTCTACGGGTATGGCCCTTAAGAAGGTAATAGACTTGCAAGAATAAATTTGCTAGTAAGGAAGCTAAGTCTGAAACTGAGCCTTTATGAGAGCATTCCAGACATGATTTTCATTTCTAGACCCACTGCTTTCTACGGAGGTAACAAAAGGACAGTGGAACAATGGCAACAATTTAGCTCAGCTTCACCAAGTGCGTTTTTCTAAAAGTTTTGAGGGTGTCATGATTTTTATGCATAACATTCCCTTTGCATATCCTCAACTTGTACTTTTCTAAGCTTTACGCTGTTCCATCAAAGCGTGTTATTTTGCTATGTGCCCGGGAACGCTCTGAAGATCAAATTCAGCAAATTCACTTTGTTAACCACGGGAAGAGAGGAGCCTCCGAGAAGGGAGGACTGTCTGGCTGCTCGCCCCCCACAGAGACAACAGCAGGTACTGATGTGAAGAACGAACATCTTTCAGTATGTTTCTGCACGTCAAGGTGAGCAGTATAATACCCCTCATTATTGAGGCAACAAAGACAGAGGTGGGGAGATGGGGTACTGAAGGATTCCTGCTGAGATCTTCTTCAAAATCTGGCTCACAAACTTCTTCTTTTATGTCTTATCTTGCAAAAAAGACAGCTGGACAATTTTCTGGTTGCTACGGACAGCTGAAGAACGCCTCAATAAAAATGTGACTGGCCTGTGCCACAATTCAGGTCATTGTCGCAGTAAAACAATGGCCGGAAAACGTTATTCCATGTGTCATACTTAAAATAGTGATAAAGGAAGCTGTTTTTTAATCCCTTGAGGGCTATATTTTTAAAATGATAACGGATTCTAAACCAGAATCACAAAACCCTATTTTTGTCCTGACTACATAGATCAGTGATTTGCATTTTTTTTACATTTTAAAACATTGATCTTTACACACTAAGGAACTTTGGGAAACCATTTGTGGCTTTGGAATGATTTATTTTTCCTGTTTTAACTGCTCTCCATTTGTGGAGAAAGAGGGAAGCCCGTGTTGTGAGTCAACAAACTCCCCTAATCCCTTATTCTTTCCACTCTTTTCCTCTTCACTGAAAGGAGCAGTTCCAGGAGTCGCTGTTGTAGAATTCACAGCATTCCCTGCTGACAGGGAAGCTAACTTTGAGATGCCTGCACTCCTGACTTCGCTGACATCTTTTCCATTAAGTTCACCGATGGCCTTACCGAGACACTTAATAGAGGCCTCGATGCCTACATTCCCAGTGATGTTTATAGAGGCAGGACTGGTGCTGCCATCAAGCACAGCGTCGAGATAAGCAGCCACAAAACACCCTGTAGGTCCGGAAAGACTTAAAAGTCAAGACATGAAAAGTCAGTTCTTCTTTAGATTCAGAGAGAGGGTGTATCGAGGCCTTTGCAATTTTAATGAACCTATCACCATGGCTAAGCAATATATTTTTCCCCAAGCTAAATGGATGCACTTTTACGAAGACAAAATCATGTCTGTCATTGTAAAACGACACAAAATGGAGACAGGACTTAAATGCCTCCCACCCGTGAAATTCCAGAAATGTGTTCCTCATGAATTATCTGCGTTAGGCAAATTAGCTTTCAGAAAATGAACTAGCAGACTCATTCCTCCCTGTTAATAAATATACTAATTTTATAACTAGTCAGTATGTGAGGCTGACTACCATGACACCTGGCCTTTCATTCCCATCAGTGCTTTCTGATGTTGGAACAAAAACAGCGTGACTTCCTCTGAACACACTAACAAGCAAATCTCCAGCACTACAACCTATATGTCTACACAGGGAGACCTGCCACAGTCCTTAATGAAGGAATGCAATTCAAGTAATTAAAGAGCAAACACTTTTCATATATTTTATGCATTTAAGCAAAAATGAATCATCTCATGATAATTACTGTTCATGCAGTGTAGACTAAATTGTTTATAATGTCTTGAAAAGAATTTGTTCTCGTCCAGCTGGTTGCTGTAAAACTGAATTGAACAATTAATATATTTTCAACTTTTTGGGTTGCTATTGATTTTATATTCCCACACCCGTAAAAAAACGAACCTACAAATAAACTATTCTCAAACCAATACCTTATCCTTAGTCTTATTCTGTTTTTTAATTTGGACTTTTTTAATATCTGGACTACGAAACTTGCTTTTACCAAGAGAAATTGTGGTCTGCTGCTGAACAACATTATGCCTGTTGTTTCACGTTCTGCCCTAGATAGCACAGAGCACTGAAAAAAAGCTTCAAGCTTCTACTGTAGCTAGACAACAACAATAACGACAACAACAAACCACTGCCAGCAAAATAAATAAAAAAAAATTGCTGAGGACACCAGCACGGTTCAGCTCCACTCTTATCTCAAATCCCACTCCTGGACTGTGATCACTGTCTAAGAAACAATGAACCACCTGCGTTTGGCAAACTAGCAAAACATTCTGACAAATAAGAAGGGTAAATTCAACTGGGCTTATGACCCAGAAAAAAAAACAACACAAAGCAGCAAAAATAAGTACAGAAGTGAAGAAATAATTATTTTCAAATCAGGTACGCGCAGCTCACCAAGTGGAAAAATAGCAAGCAGCCCAGAAATGAGATTAAGCATAGACACAGGGAAATGCCTACATGGGATCTGTGATGCGTACACATCTTCAGGCTTGCGGCAGACAACCTGCCAGTGTCACTGCTACCAGCTCTCCTAGACAACCACTTGCATGAGATTGTCTGAGCAGGAACAACCAGCAGATTGGAGCCAAACATTCAATGAGAAAATTGAAGAAATATATTCTTATTCTTATTCCAATTACCATCATTGTTTCAAAAAGTTTGAGCACTTGGTAATTTATCACAAACGCAAGCTTAATAAAATTAAAGCAGAGGAGGGGGTAGATCCAAAAAAAACTCCAACTTGTTCAAATCGTCATCATGAAAAGTATTCGTCGAACTGAGTGTTGAGAATAAGGAACTTCTGTAATACAATGAATCAACAAACAAGATTGTGCTCATCAGTTCAAAAGTGAAAAGATCCAGATTGTTCATTTCTGTCAATATATTTCTCCCCATCATTTTAGAGGAGAGCACAGCAGCTCCTCCTGCACATGAACCTTTCTTGTGTTTTTTTCCCTAAGATGATTTTGGCTAAAAAAACATTATTGTGTTCCAAATTTTACAAGGATCATTCAAATTCACAACCCATAGACATAATGCAATAATTAAACAGTATAGCATTAATATTTATGGAAAGTCAACCTCATAAAAATGTATGAGGAATATCTCAAGGAGGCAAGACAAAACGCAGCAGTTAAAAAGTCACTGCTGACTGTAAAGAAATTACCTAGATCTGTCTGACAAACAAAAAACTCAAAGTGAACAAATTGATTTTTCGTGACCCCAGAGCCAGAAAAAGAAGAAAACACTTTTTTTTTCTTTTGTCTTCCCCCGCAACTCAAAATGAGCTTCTGATCGACTCAATCAGCTCTGACATCAGGAAACGGGTTATTCTTCATGCCACCCTCCCAGTTCACAGCCCGCCAGAAGCCAGACAAAGAAATAATGTGTTTGTGCCATTGTACTGGAAAACACTGCATCTAGGAGCCTCCGCCTTAAATTAAGAGTGCCTGGTTCAATTTGTAAGAGAGTTGTGTCTTTAATTAGAGGACCTTACTTTATCTGGTATGAAGCACTTTCTTGTACATTCCAAAGGCTGTGTTACAATTATTAAGGATATATGTTGTATCCTGGCAGCAGCAGTAGTCGGGTGTGAAAGATACCTTTGGCACAGATATTAAGGACATTTTTCCGAATCCTGTATAGATGATGTTCAATAAATCAATTTTCTAGTTTAGTTACTAAGACTGCCCTTTTTTATCTTCCCTAAGCATTTTGTCCTTTTATTTCTTGTACTAGGAACGGTGGCCACTGCAGAGTTCTACATGCAACAGGAAAGGCAGGGACTGAGAACTTAATAATTGCCCCTTTGTTTCTGAAAATAAAAGAAAAATAGCTTGACACCTTGCTGCTGTGGCACACTTATTAAATTTAGAATTCTCCCATCTAGCAGCACACTGCCCACTCAAATGAGCAATACAGAAGCATTCTGCGGTTGTTCTCCTTCAAGGCCACTTTGGCTGAACTGCATCCAAGTCATTGTTAGAAAGCTCAGAATCGTTGTGTATAGAACAGTCACAGAACACACCCCACCTTCTGCAACTTAATTATGAGCTGTAATGCATGATATCATAATCAATGTCATCCATTGATTCAAGCACTACAAAATTACAAACTTGCTTATCTTAACTTGCAGGGATATGCAGAATTCAATAATATTAAAATGAGAATGGACAAATTATTGGAAATATCTACTTCCCCCCCACAGCAAATCCATGCCTATGGTATAAATATTAGCTAATTGATCGGAGAATCTCATCCAGTGCTTCATGAAAGAAGGCAGGATATTGGCTTCAACAGCATGGTTGGGCAGCTTGTTCTAGAGTCCTACACCTTTTAGGGTAAAGAAGTACCTCTTGTCCTGATTAGAGAATTTCATCCAGATGTTTCATGAAAAAGCGTATCAGCATCTGGAAACATGGCTAGGTACTGTAGCTTGTTCCACAACCTTCCACTCCCACAACCGTTTTGGTAAAAAAGCCACCTATTCACTGTTATGAGTGCATTTCCAGATTTTCTCCAGTTTCCTCTTATGTTCTCTGGCTCATGTCTTACTGTTCATTCTGAAGAAGTCAAAAGTACTGAATACTTTCTTGAACTACTCAAGAGGACAGCAGAATGTGCTTGCTAATGTTACATGCTATTTATGTATTATAAAACAAGGATTTATAATAGCTGCAGATAAAGTAATTCAAATAATTTACCTCATGACGCTGAGAGTCAGCTAAAGGACAATAAAACAACAGTGAGGTAAATACTGTAAAAGCTGAAAAATATTATGCAAAAATAGCTACAATATATGTTTATATTGATGGCCGTCTGATGTTTCAACAGGTATTAGGTTAACAGAAGGAAGAGTTTCAAAACAGCAACTCAAAAAAGAACTTAGTATTGTTGACGTATTGCTGGCTTAAGAATTTTCAGAATTTTTTGTTTGATTTACAATCCATTTGTATCTGACAAATCTCTGTTAAGGCTGTCACACACCACAGGCCTTCAGTCATGATAAAACCTGTAAAACAACTGTAACAAACCCATTCTTTAAAGAGAAGCACTCTAGGAAGGAGGCACAGTGAAACTCTTGAGCATGCTCCATGCTGCTGTTCACTGTTGTTCATATCACCATTATAAAGGCACGAACCTGCCGTTGTAAATGATAAAAAATGAAACTAGCAGTAGTGAAAAATTAGTTGCAGTTTTCTAGTAAGTGAAAGATGGAACTAGCATGCGATTGGCAAGAATAGGATAGCTTTTAATTTCCATCTATCCAGATGGCTTTTAGGCCTGTTCTATTATGTTATAAGATGAGCAAAACCCTTCAGGGAAATAGATTTTTTTAACAATAAGGCATTTGTTACGGAGATTCATGAACACAGAACTAGAGAAGGCACTTTTTTGCAGTTTGTGCTCAAGAAGAAAAACTCTGTAAAGATTATACACTCCTCTCGAGAGAACATAATAATCTTCTACAATAGAACTGACAAGGAATCAATGCTAAGCATCACTGTACTGCATTCCAAACAATAGGGAAATGACTCACGGCTGACGATTGGATTAAAATGATGACTGAATGGCTAAACGAGGAGCTTTTTATCTGAGACATATCGATCTGTCAAACCTTATTGTTTTTATGAAGTAAAAGGGCTGAGCGTTCACCCTCAGCATTTTTGTATTTCATAACATTTACCTTAAATAGGTTCTACAGAAAGACTAACACTGATTAAGAAATATTTTTTTGGTCCAAAATGAGCATCGGCTTGGATTAAGGTCAATGTTCAGGTTGGTGCTAATGTATGAATCAGAGTAGTAAAAGTTCACTGTCCATGCCTGGCAGGATGCATCAGAAAATCAGCCACCTATGAACCCCCAAAATTACCCCAACCTTCCATTTTTTGACATGTTGAGTAGCACTGTCCTCGTTTAAAAGGAGAAGTGTTAACCTCCACTCTGCTACTCATCTAGTTCCCTTCAGAGCACCCCCGGCAAGAGTAATCATCCCCTTCCTCTTCTATAAAGTGCCCGGGATGATTTATTCAGCTACTTTTATTACTGAATACAATTTACTTTATAGCAACTACCTTGCTAAGTGCGCACACTTGAACTGGAAGGAAAAAAGGCCAGTGCAAGCAATGCTAAAGAAATCACAGGGGAGTGTGGATTCCTTCTGTCAGACATGGTGGTATTAACATAACGTAGGGTTAAAAAATGGAATTCTTTGGAATTCACAAAGACACACAATTAAAACCTTAAGCATTATTTTGTGAAAATGACACTTCAATCAAGAATAAGTTTCAAGAGCTGTGGTCAGAGCCTGTTTTTAAAGGTTCTTTTTAAAAGAAAAAAAAAAAGACCCTAACACATGTAAAAATAAAGGTACAGTATGTACCACAATTATTGTAAAAACATTAGTCAGAAAATGATAAGGAGAACAAGTTCAAGTCTTACAGCTACATTTCTAACAGCTTAGTATTGCTCCATATAAATTCTATCTGGGTGATGTAATTAGTGGAGTATCACAAGGATCTGTACTAGGACCGCTGCTGATCTTAATTTATATCAGTGATCTAGATATTGGTATAGTTAGGTCTGTGGATACACAAAAGTAGGAGCATTACCAAAACTGTAGAAGCAGCACATTAAGTTAAAAAAAGATTTAGATAAAATTGAAGAATGGGCAAACACTGGCAGCACAAATTTAATGCAGACAAGCACTGGGGTTTTGCATGCAGGTAGTAAAAACAAACTACACATACAGAGAACAGAGGGGACCTCATACACGTGTTCAAAATGCTCAAAGGCACTGACAAAGACAACCCAGCAGATTAAGTGGAAACTCAGTGGAAGTTAATTAAAAACTGAGAACAGGAGGGACATCTTTAGCCAAATGTTTGTGGGAGTATGAAACAAGGTACCCAGCTCCTGCCTTCTTTTCCAAAACAGCTGGATTAGATCACTGGATCAATTAGCTACTAAATACCAAATTGGCCACATGGCCACGTTTCATTTGTAATATTGCGTGTGTTCTTGTCTTTAATTTTAACATTTTGCATGATTTTGTAGACAGAACTATGGGAAAGATTAGCCTACATTTTTTAAATACCACACCAGACTTGACAAGACCAAGCTGTGCAGGTGATTACTTAGCCAATTTGGCAGAAAACACCATTTGTCAAATTGTAGTAATCATCTGGAACCATGAGCATCTGTCTTAAAATACAATATCCTCTCACCAATCTCAAACACTAATTTCACAAGGCTGGGAAAAGCTGAAAGGCAGATTTTCATCCATTTCCTCACTTTTAGGCATGGTATTTGAAACCTGGGAGAGTCTATGGGAATAATCTTTAAACTCAAAGTTAGACTGAAATGTATTATCTCGCTATAAGGTGCTGCATGTGAGAGAGATGGGATAGAGGTGGAGCTGAATACCAAATTTGTTTTAAAAACACAAGCCTATCTTGGAAACACAGGGTACAAGGCAGGAATACTGTATATTTTGGATGGGTAGCCGGCTCGTCAAAGGAGATATACATATACACACACAGGGAAGATCTAGTGACTTCAATCAAACTTTGTAAGATAGGAAGAAACCAGAGCACGCATGCGAACCTCATAACATGCAAACTCCATAAAGAATGCTCCGAAGTCTGGAGTTGAACCCTGGACCTAAAGAGTGGCACTCGCTGTCATGCCACAGTTGGTGTCACTCTATTTATGAAAATGTAATTTCTGTAAATACCATTTTAAATAAAGACTTGGGTTCAGAACATCAGAAGCTAAATCAACGTCTGTGCATAGTTTATTTTGCAGACTGGATACCTGCCGTAACCTTGGAAACCAAATGTAGTTTGGACACATCCACGCAGGAGAAAGAAAAGCAGTCCTATTGGAATTCATATAGTAGTTAATATCAGCCCGGAGCCTTCCAGACAATAAAATAGCAAAGGGAGTGAGAGGCCATTGGTATTTCATAACTAACGCCATCAGTTTCGTTTCTATGTTGCTGTTTGCCGAAGGTTAAAAAGATCCACGTAGAAGATTTGTGCTGTCAGAAAG
This sequence comes from Lepisosteus platostomus, assembly GCF_059453375.1. Lineage (NCBI taxonomy): Eukaryota > Metazoa > Chordata > Actinopteri > Semionotiformes > Lepisosteidae > Lepisosteus > Lepisosteus platostomus. The sequence goes on from NC_142623.1 coordinate 40,577,416, forward strand.
AACTAAAAGCTGTGGGGCTGGGCCATCATTCACCAGCAGCACTCAGACAGTCCCCTCACAGACTTTATCAATAATGAAAAGAGAATGCCAGTTCCAACAAATCTCTTTTCAAGAGATCATAGGAACGTTCTTTACTATTTTGTAAGCATTCTTGCTGGAATTACAGACGAACCCATGTCTTTGTGTGCTGCCCTTTTTTCCCCCTGCAGTGGCAGTCTGTGCTTTGAAGTCATCAGACACGAACAGAACGAGTGGGATCAGAACAGCTTTACAGCCCTCTCTTTAATCTGAGAGCCCCAGCAAGCGACACATCCGCAAGAGAGGAGAAATACCGGCAAAATAAGTTCTTCAAAAGTAGGGGTCTGCTTTTTTAAGAGCCCAATTGTTCTATAAATAGGAAAACATGGTTTAAAATAAGATACTTTCATATAACCAAACACTACCAGCATTGTTAATGTATGTGTAGTTAGTACTGGATGTACAAGTGATACTGCTTGTAAACTAAACAAGAACACCTGCAACACTATCATCATTAATAGTGAGCTACACTGGACAATATTCCTTTTAATATTTGTAACAGTACATCGAATTGCTCTAAATATTTTAACGTGCATCCATACTAAGACATTGTTCATGCTGAGCTATTATATTAGTGACCTCATGCTTGTAAAACAAATCTTTGGCTTCTGTCAAATGCAGATGAATGCCTCTTAGTAAATAGAAGGATGGGATATAATTCAAGTAAGCACACTTGGCACACAAATGGCACCGGTAGACATGCATCAGTATGTACTGCTCACAGGTAAAGAAACACACATGCAACAGATGGAAGGGATGCGAGCTTCCACAAATCCCGGCAGGACTGAAGATGGGATCCATCATTGAATCTCCAGAGAATTTGTATCCCAGGTGTTCTGGTGTGCTACATGCGCCAGACGCAGAATCCCACCATATTTTCCTGATACGGCACCTGGCTGCCCTCCTTTTTTTTTATAAGAAACATGAATGATACCAGACACATTTCATATTACAAAAACACGGGAGCAATCCTCTGTAGTGAAGATGTAACTCACAATAAAACATATATATACATATACATTCCCTTCCTTTTGAATGACTAAATTAAAAATCAAATATAACGTATGGCAGGGCAGTGTGGTGACACGGTGTTCACATTTGCTTTCTCACAGCTCTGGAGCCCTGAGTTTAATTCCAGACCACAGTTCCATCTGAGTGGAGTTTGTATGTTCTCCCCTAGGTTTGTATGGGATTCCTCCTGGTGATCTTGGCCCTAGGTGTGAGTGTGTGCATGTCTGTGTTTGTGTCTCTGTGTTGACCTTGCGATGGACTGATGTCCTGTCCAGGGTATACCCTGCCTTGTGCTTGTTTCTCCACTGTGACTCTGAATTGGAAGAGGAAATTAGAAAGCAGATGGATGTAATGTACAGCATTGTATAGGAATTATATAAATGTATTATCATTAATCAATATAGTCAATCTATTGAAGAAAAAAAACAGTTTGTGTGTAGTGCAGTTATGGGCATTGAGAAAGTCTATTAACAAAAGTTTAAAAGATCCAAATGATTAATGTCTTTTGAGACAAAAACAAAAAATATTTTTTGAAGGGGTAAATTAATAAAAAATCTTTCAACTGAGATGATGAAAAGCACCATTATAGAACACACAATATTTATTCAGATACAATAAAAAAGTTCACTTTTAATGATGAATATTTAGCCCTTTTAAAGACAATAATAATTTATAAAGGGAAATCTTACCATGGGCTCTAAGGAATCTGTTCTATGTGGAGCTTATAAAGTACCCCGGGGCTAGCAGACCTTTACATTAAGTCTGAGGATCACAAACTCACAGTGTATTTGAGGATCACAGCCTGCGTGATAATCATGTACTCTGTTTCTGGAAATTGTGGAATCACGCTACCCTAATCTACAGCTGTGCTCAAAAACGTTTGAGTTTGTTTTGAAGATAGAAGGGTCTTAATAGCAAAGGAAAGTTTTGAAGGTTTTATAGGCTGCATGACCAACCCATTATTGGTACATTAAGTGGACCTATGTGAGGCCAATAATTTTTGTTAGGACAGTGAGAAAGATATATTTCCACCCATGGTGCGAAAATAATAAATCTTTTTTTTTCTGAGGGTTTTCAGATTGCTGTCCTTTTTCCCATTTCATTTAGACACTCCCATCCCATCTCAGACAGTTCAAAGCCTGGGTTGCTTCAAACCTAACTCCTTATTGCTGGAACAAATCACTTTCAGAAAGGCAAGGAATTGATTTTCTGCAGGGATTTAAAGCACAAATCACCAAATTTGCTGTTTAACTGTCACAGGCCAGGAGTCACTGAAGCTATTCTTGGTTCTGTTGCTAAGAGAGGAATGCTGTTTTTTTAAGCATTTTGTTTTCTTTGCTTAGTTGCGTTTCTAAGTGAGTACAGAGGGTGTACAGCAAGATGGAAATAGATTTGCTGCCATTTGCAATCTTTTGCCTGGCCCTGGGAAAGAAATTAAGAAAGCAGAGTCTTTGGGCTACATGTGCAATATACTGAACTAGTGGCACACTGTGATTTTCTATACAATAGTAGTTTTGATGTTAAAGAACAGACTTGGCTTTAATTATGATTTGATCTGAAAACTGTAGCTGATCAAATGGCATATTTTAACCTCTAATATAATGTAATGGTACAATTACGCTATGAACAGTGAAGGCAGATGGCTCACAGGTATTTACACATCTGCAGAATTCCAAATTTTCCCTCCCCCCCCCCCTCCCAGATCATATAAGGAGGAGTGTGACTTATTCCCAGAAATTATGCTTTTTGTCATTGTGTGGTGGTAAAAATAGAAAAAGACGCTCATCCAGCGTTGAGCAATTTTGTTCTGTTAATTGGTGACCAAGGTTTTTCCGCTTGCACTTCTGCAGGAATATTTTCTGACTGTATGGCTGGATGGGGTTCACTGATGAGCTCTTTAGTGTTTTTAGTTTCAGGGGGGCAATTACACCAATTCTTAAGGGATCTATTATCTGTGCAAATGCTTTGGTAAATATGTAGAGCATACGCCTTAGACTTAATTAGTCTTCAGTTACCATGATTAGTCTATTAATTTTGTGATTAAAGCTGGAGAGAAGGCTGTGAGGGCTGTTCATCTCTTGGTGTAGGAGAATGAGCCTCAAACAAGGAGCTAAAAGCCACAGTATATATATATATCACTTCTGCAATTGTATTAGTATACAGTAAATACCAAATCCTGCTAATACAATTGCCAGGTTCCTTTCAGTTCCCTATCAAATACATTCCTGTAGTAACATAATTTCTGTTCGTAGGGGATCAAATAAATTGCCCTTTTGTTTTTACTAAGTACTAAATGAAAACGTTTTCATGGTTAGGATGTTTAAAAAGTATATTAAACTTGTATGGACTTTTTCTAAAACCTAATTTTTGTGCGAGGGATTAAAAGGATAGTAGTTAAATTAAGCCCAGCAGAAACATTTGATGGCCTTTGATGAGATCTGTGTGCATTGAAAAACCCAGGGTGGAGCTGCGTGAGGTTTGTTTTGTATTTCTGATACAGTCAGACAGAAAGAGGTGTGATTAATTATTCCGAGAGAGGAAAACGTGTGAACCTTTTTGTCCTTGATCTCTGCATTGTGGTCGGTCTCTTTTTTTGAGCCTTTCTGCTGTTCTCTTTATTTCTCCGTTCCTAAGAAGAGACACATGGAAACGAAGAGTGGAAGGGTTCAGCTTCTGTACTAAGTGCCTTCAGAAGCCAAGAGGGAATACATTACTCTCTTCAACTGTCAGGCAGAAAAAGAAGAGGAAGTATATTTAAAGGATTGCACTAGTCCTTAATACTGTTTATTACATTTCCCAAACAGAGGCAGCAGCAGCAACATGTAATTGCAGCCATAGATCTCAGCCTGGGACAACCGATCAAGAGAGATCCCTCTTCCAAACAGCCAAACCACAGGGGCTGACCAATGGGCTGCTTAGTGACATAGAGATAGGGGGATTATTTAATGATAAAATAGAGTGACATTAAAAAGCCCTAATTTCTGGGGTTGTTACAGCTATGTCACAGACTGAAGCCATTCATCTGTATACAATTGCCTTAAATCAATAGACGATATGTCATCCACAGCAGCATACGAGTGAGTTTACAGAGGATTATTTACAATGACCTGGACAAGGCTATGAATTGGAAGTACACTAAGACCTGAAAGGATTGATTGTTAATTGCTTTATTTCAATGATGTGACAACAGTGAAAAGAGAACCTATATCTTTAAATATCCGAGTTGGAAAAAATAAGGATTTGAGTTAATGTGACCAGACTGATGCATACTATTTCAGTTCTACCTAATAGGTCTTTGGCTTCAAGATAGCATTAATAAACTAAATAAACCCTTAACCGAAAGTGCATATTTTCTAAGTAAACGTAATGCAACCGTTTAATGCCAACCATGACTTTACCAATTCAGGTTATCCCAGCAAGCAATGGGCACAAAGTGGGGCACACCGTGGATAGGACACCAGAAACATACTGTATAACACACACACTCACACATAGGGACAATTTTCCCAGAGGCCAATTAACCTACCAGTATGTTTTATGACTGTGAGAAGTGTACCCAAATGAAACCCACCAAAACCTCAGGAAGTACATAACCTCATTCAAGGAAATCCTTGAATCCTTGAATCCTGTTTGACACTGAACATTTTTGCAGAATTTTTTTCCCTATTATGTACGTTATACTGTATATTAAATCCCCGAAAACCTATGTTCATATTTCCTTGCAGGTTGCCTGCTTTGCTCATAATACTGTATGACTAAAAGAAACTGTGCATGAAACATGGATTTTCCGAGAGCACCCTTCCTATTCTTCTCAAAAAGTTAATCTGCTATAATATCAGGAAACCTGGAGTGCGGATTTTGATGCCCATAATTCATAAGGAAAGCTACTTGTTCTGTATTGCACAGTATATGTTATCTCAACATGAATCATCATTAATAATAGTTAAAAGAAGAAAAAACGAATATGTATAATGGATGTCTTTTGATTTCATTTCTTGTGAATTTTACACAAACAGACATACGGAACTTTATTAAATGGCTTTAAATATTTCCTTTTGAAAATACAAATTGTAACAGGAATTTAAAGCTTCAATTCGGTTATATAATTTCAAGGTAGAAGTACAATTCTGTCTTTATTTTTCTCTTCTTGTGAACAAAAGCTAATGCCATAAACCATCTCACAATTACAAGCTATCTCAGGCCCTGCGGTAGCAATTCTCCTTCTCTGAAAGTCCTCATAAATACCCCAGTACATTTCGATATGATACATGAGAATAAATATCAGGCACAATGAGAGATTTCTAAGAAAAACTGAATTTTTAATCTGGAACTGATGCACATTATACACAGCCTGCGCATTAATATTTCTCAATAATTCATTGCTAGAATGAAAACCCAAGATCACTGCATAACATGCCCACATACTCGGTAACAAGCTGGGGTTATCTCCATTACTCATTTCTGCCTTTTTCTTACAGAGTAAATTTAACAATTTGAAAGAAAGTGTACTCTGCTGTGAAAACCACAAGTTACAAAAATCATATACTTGTCTCTCCACTTTTATCTATCAGTGTGAGTTTAATACCAACAGTAACAAGATGTGGGTGATTTGATATTTTTTCTTCATTCAAAATCTGAATGTTATATTTAACTTAAAACCTGGACTCTAACGAATAACGTTTTTCTTGTTTGGTAGGTGCTACACGGGATTTGCCACCTGCTACTTTATAAATCCCAAAGGGCCTGGTCAGGAAAGACTGCATTAAAAACGTTTCCCTGTTGTTTTACAGCCTGCATGCCATTTATTTAACGGCAGCCTAATTACATAGATCATTGTTTTTTTTCTGATGCTGCTTACTTGACTATAAAACTTTTATTTGCCTTGAGTCCATTCTGAAAGGCTGAGTTTGCATCATATTTTTCCTGTTAACACAGCAGAATGGAGAGTTCAATAAAATTAATCTGCTGCATGTTAAAACGTCAACGTGGATGGTAGATGGACAGTGCTTCAGCCTTTGAAGCACTCAGTCAAGCTGTGACTGTATAAAAGTCCCTCCTGAAGGCCCCAAGTGAGTGTGTTTTTGGAATAAAATACAGTAAAGAGAAACTGTAAAATATTCTGTAACAGGTTCACCAAGGATAGATCCTGCATTGCAGTTTCAAAATGGCAGAACACAGTACATATTTTCCTTTTTTCTTCTTAGGGACAATACACTTCTAAACATCATTGACGTCTGCCTGGTAAGTATGGAATTCCAATAGAGATTCCCAGGAGCTCCCAGGCCAGCTGAGAGCTACAGTACAATCCCTGCAGCGTATCCTGGATCTGCCCTGGATGGGCCAAGTGGGCCGGGCCTGGTACACCTCCAGTGGAAGGCATGCTCACTGGGTACCCAGACCATGTCCACCGGCTCCCCTCAATCCAGAAGATCAGAAACTCCACTCCAAACTCCTCCCAGATTGGCGAGCTCCTCACGCTGTTATGGGAAGTAAGCCCAGCAGCCTTACGGAGAAACGTCATTTCTGCCGCTTGTACCCGCAATCACATTATTTCAGTTACTACTCAAAAAGGCTGTGACCGTAGCTGAGGATGGAGACGTATATCGACCTGTAAACTGAGAGTACTGTTAGAAAATTCCGCTCCTGTGTTACCACCATGATTTGGTACAGCGTCCACATTTTTTAAACCACTGCAAGATTCCTCTTATCAATCTTGCGATACCTTCTTCCCTCACTAGTGAACGTCAATCTCGCGATACCTTCTTCCCTCACTAGTGAACGTCAATCTCGCGATACCTTCTTCCTTCACTAGTGAATATCAATCCCGCGATACCTTCTTCCCTCACTAGTGAACATCAATCCCGCGATACCTTCTTCCCTCATTAGAGAACGTCAATCTCGCGATACCTTCTTGCCTCACTAGTGAACGTCCATCTCGCGATACCTTCTTGCCTCACTAGTGAACGTCCATCTCGCGATACCTTCTTCCCTTATTAGTGAACATCAATCTTGCGATACCTTCTTCCTTCACTAATGAACATCAATCTCACGATACCTTCTTCCCTCACTAGTGAACAAGACCGCAAGGTACTTCAACTCCTCCACCTGGGGCTGCTGGTCCTTCCTCACCTGGAGAGATCAAACCACTCTTTTCTGGGACAGAACCGTGCCATCCTGAACCCGTCACACTTGGATGTGAACCTTTCAAGCCCCGGACATCACAATAACCAAACCACAATGGTCCAGTTAAAAGATCTGAAGAAAGCTCTGTGCAAATTTGAATTGTAAGCTGCAAGCTGTAAGACTAACTGAAACTTTTAGAAATTAAAGAAAACTGGGACTCCAATTAAGATCTAGTGATACGTGAAATAACATCTTCATGTAAAAATACACTCAGACACACGAGTGATCCTATTTTTTAGCCTGTCCTTCATTTACATTTTCAAATCCTCATTAATTTGAATGGGTCTTAGTGATACTTAGCTGTTAGAGGGAACATTATTAATAAATCATTTGTCTGTTCCACAGAAAGAAAAAGGTATCTGAGACACACAAGAGAAGAAAGGATGCTAAATTATTCAATGTTACTTCAAAATTTTGTCAAAGTACTTATAATTCTAATTGCACACTTATAATTCAAACTGGGGGGTATTGACCATACTTTCAATTTCTCCCCTCTAAGCCGTAAAAACCCGATCTGTAGTTCAGGTTGTTGAAAAAGGATACTGTTTTGGCCTTTTAAACATTTAGACTCTAAGCATTTCTTTCTATTCAGTGTTGCCTTTTGTTCAGTGAGTTTTATTTTTTATTTTTTCAAAGCAAAAGAAATGGGTCTGAGTTTATATATTGCAAAATGGAAATACCTACTTCTCCTGTGGTCTGAACTAAATCAGTGATTGGCTTTAGTGTTGCATCAACAGTCAAGCATCCAGACACCACTGCTTATCCTCTGACCACACACACCTGTAAATTACTTCCCGGTCCCCTCTTTTAGGATAAAGCTGCACTAACCAACTGTATCCAACCGCTCAGCCACACAGCCTTTTGCTCTCCAGCCTTTTTTCATTTTTAATCATTAGACCTCCTTTGCTTGACATTTTTGGATTATTTTTCCATCTCACCTGAAGTCGCACTGTCAGCCTTGTACAGGGATAAAACTCTGCTATGATTTTGTTAAAGGAGTTATCTAAATAGAAAATCTTCTCTATCTGCGATTTCAACTAGAGAAACTGATTTTTCTAAGCCGCAAAGTTACAAAACAGAGCTTCAGAAATCCTCAGTAATGCAATCTAAGCGCATGTGATCTTCAGCTTACCCCCACTTTATGTTTGATAAAATAGAAGGCTAAAGAGATAGTTTTAAGAAAGAATTGAGGAAAAAATATCTGAAGAGAAAGCAAAGAAAAAGAATTTTGAGGAACTTTGGGTATTTGAACTAAAAACAAGTCTTTTTATACCAAGATTGTGCAGTAGTTCAGGACCCTTTTGCTTTGTATCTTATGTGTCATGATTTATTAACCAGGTTAATGCAACTACCACGGTACCTATACTGTAAGCAATTTTATTTTAACTACTAATTTTAACTACTTAAAAACAAAGTTATGTAAAACATCTTGCTTGTAGCTATATAAAAGCCTTATGTGAGTCCTTTAAATTGAAGCTGAAGATCTAGTGTATAAACAGCAAACTCATTTCCTTGACCCTGCATGAGACCCGTCTGACGAGCCAATGTGTGATATGGGCTGACAAGGAGACGGCGACACGCCGCCTGTCACTCTTCTTTTGGCAGAGCCTCCAGCAAGACACAGCTCCCAGGAGGACGACAGACCTGTCAAAAAGCTGCATGCCTCCTTCCCTCAATTAGCAATCTGTAAAATCAATAAACAAATGTTTTTCTTTCCCCCCAATTTCCTATGTTCTTGCATCCCGGGAACCCAATTAGCTTAGTTTTCCAGTTAATCAAAACAAAACAATTCAGTGTGAAAATGAACTTGTCTTCAGGAAGTTAAACTACATGACATCAAATCCCATATCCTTTAAAATCGAGCGTGGCGCAGTGGTTAACATTGCTGCCTCACATTGTTGGGATCCTGGATTCAATTCGGCGTGTGTGTGAAGTTTGAATGTTCGCCCCGTAATTCATTCCAGTTTCCTCCCACAATCCCAAAACATATCAGGAGGCTTCTGGGACAATTTATCCTAAATGTGACTGTGGCCGTGTCTCTGCCCGTGACGGACTGGTGTCCCATCCAGGGTGTGCCCTGCCTTGTGTCTGTTGCTTGCCAGGATAGCCTCAGTCTCCTCTGCGCAAGGTGAAAGAAATTTGGTGGTCAACAATTTAATTTGTTCCATCCTTGGAGCTAGAATTTCAAATGTAAAATGTTTAATGAAAAGACAAAAGTGTTTTGGTGACTACTGTAAATGTCACCAAATATGTGAACATTCATAACACCACAGAAACTATTACTGCCTTCAATGCTTTACAATTGCAATAGTATATATTAAATCACAAAGCTGTGAATTGTAAGATAGAGCCTTTTAGTATCAAACATAAACCTATTCCCTTAACAGACTTAAGTTGACATAAGTGTGAAAGGGAATTGAGCAGATGCATTTGTACAAATTTTAAATCAGTGCATACGAGTTTAACTGCAGATGCAAATATATTCTGTAATTTATATATACATAATAGCTAGTATTCTAGGAAGAAAGAATAAAATATACAGTATAATTGAAAAATCCTAACTTTAAAGTGTGGTATAGCGGTGCAGTGGTTAGGATGTTCGTGTGAATTTCCCCTGGGTATTTCGGTTTCCTCCCAAAGTCTAAAAACATACTGAAAGGTTAATTGGATTTTGGTCAAATTGGCCACTAATTATTTATTATAATAATACAAAATAGAAAATGTAAACAATAGGCATTTATTTGTCTCCTCCAGCATACATTGTATTTCATCTTAGTTTGCAGTTATAATGTAAAAAGTATACTGTATCTTCAAGTTTCTTGTAGCTAAAGAACAGACTTACTGTATGTTGCAGTTCCGTACGTGGAAGTGCAGTAGATAAACTTTATTAAGTGTCTCAAAACGCACGCATTTATCCTTGATTTTTAATGACATCTCAACCAGCAGTCAATTTCAATCATGGCCACGCAATTAGAAACCCCGCGGCTCTAATCAATAACAGACTTCTTCCCTGGTCTCCTTAATTTTTCAGAGAAAAAAACAACCATGCATATTTTCTGCCAGTTTTGATGACCATCTGACTTAATCTCAAACAACAGCGACAGAACAGAAAATGTAATGACAGAGTTATTAATTATCACTTTAAAAAAACACAGAATGTAAGAACATGAATTACAAAGGATTACAAAAGTGATCATCCAGCCCATCTAGAATTTTTTGGTTTCTAGTATTTAATTGATCCAAGGATCATAAGGATCACATCCAGGGATTTGTTTAAAGATGCAGGGTATCAACTTCAACCACACGACTTATTCCATATTGCTTCAGACCTTTGTGTAAAAATGTGCCTCCATTTCTCAGTTTTAGAAATTCTCCCAAAATTTCTTCGTGTCACCCGATTCATGTTTCACTGTTAATTCTGAAGAAACTCCTTGGGTTGGCTTTGTTAATTATCAATGCTGTAATCTTTTCTGTTTAATTCTAAACAAAAAAGTTTTTTTCCTGTCGGTGTAGGGCATTTCCTTAAGCAAGGAAATGTATGCGGTTTCTCTTCTCTGGACTGATTCCAGAGCTCCAATACTTTCTTCTGAAACATGGTTCCCACATCGTACACAGCATTTTAATTGATACAGTAGTACCGTGTGTGATAAAACATTTACATAACATCCTATGATTTAAATTCTACACTTCTAAGTTTCTATTCTAATGTTTTTCTTTCTTATTGCTTCCTCACATTTTCTAGAACACAATTACCTTCTTCATGTTATGTTTCCATCTACAGTACCTGCATTAAACTCTCACTATGTCAAATGTAACAACTTTTGAATCATCTAAAAAAGGGTTCTCTGTTTATCGTCTGCCACCCTGACTAGTTTACTAACTTTGCTACCATCTAGAAATTGATGTAATTAAGAAAAAGCTGTGGTCATAATACAGATGTTGTGGTACTCCGCTAATTGGATTACTCCAATTTGGACATCCACCCATTATTACCACTTTGGTTTCTATCTGTTACAGTTCTCAATTCATATAATGCACACACATCATTTTGAAAGCCCACTATCTACATTTTAAGAATGAATCTTTCATGAAGAATGCTATTCAAAGCAAAAATCCAAAAATGTAAATATACTATATTACTGCTATTTCGTGATCAAACATCTCTAACAAATTAAGCTAAGCACTGCCTACCTTTTCTTAATCTATGTTGACTATGGTCTAGAATCCTATCTCCATACAGATTTGTCCTTGTTATTGTTTCAACAAAAGACTCTGGTCTATCATTACTTGGTTGGGTTTTGACACTCTTGTTATGGATAGGTGCAACATTAACAATTTTCCAGTCAGTGGGTATTACCCCAGGCTTGAGTAACTATTGGAAGAGCTCTGTTAACAGTCTGAAATCCATATCTTGTTTATTTAGGCACAATTGACAGAATACCATCGGGCCTCGAATATGTATCTTAAGTGCTTCTAATACCTGTAAGACGTCTGCCTCTTCTGTACTAACACTGTTTAATACAGAACTTTGTCTTTCCTCAGCCTGAGGTGTGTTCTCTATTCCTTTCATGGGAAAACACCTAGGTAAAATAATTCATTTCATAATATCCATTTTCATTTCGTCATCTAAACGTTTCCCATTATTACCTCTGAGACATCTGGCCGCCCTTTGACAACTCTTCTGTGTTAGTTACCCTGTGTTGGTACTCTGATAAATATGTGTATATGTACTGTATATGTACATGAACATGAATATGCCACATGCAACGATTAAGTTCAGTTTCTGTGCAGAAGATTAGAAGAAACTTGGAAAACATATTAGATGCTGAAGTAAACTTAAAACAATTTTAAATTCTGGAGTGTTCCTGGGCTCTCATTATGCAAATACAGATAATTACTCCCTGCACTGAAGATGCTAATCTGTGTATAATGATAATAATTTATGATTTATATTTTATAAACATTCCCAGGAGAAGAAATCCACATTAATCTGTCAGATAATTATTTGGCACTGTTGAATACATAGGGTTAAAATGACTTTATTCTGAGACTCCTGGGTCATTTTTTAACTATTTGCACACATCTAAGAATTTATTATTTAACTTAACAATGAAAACCAAAAGTCGGTTTACTCAATGACGATCAAATCCCAACACGTATACATTATGGTTTTCCCCCAGCTAAACAGATCTCACATATCTGGTAAAAAAGGAGAAATAATTTGTGTGTAGTTTTGGCTGCTTTTTTAATCCCTTCATTGCATAATTAATTTGTATTGAAGGGGTCACAGAGGCTTTTAATTCGTCTTCTACAACAGGATATACAGTATATTTCATACTAAGTGAAAAGAAAATGTCTTAAGCCTTGTGCTCCTTAAAAACCTGTGCCATTCAATAAGAATCCAAATTTGATATTTTATAGGGTTTCTAAAGAAACCTGGACTAACGATTTCATATTTCCCTGTAAGCAACTTTATATCTTTTCTCTCCTCTTTATCTTAGTGATGTACAAAATGCCCTAAAGAAGAGACATGTTAAACATCAAAAAGCCAACTTTGCCTGGGAGATGGCTCAGTAAACTACAGTGAAAGCTCATGTACTTCCTTTGCTTTCTGCCTGTATCAGGAAGTTTCTCAGGTGATGCCAAAACCTGAAAAACATGAGAAAGAACTGTATGTGCAAAATGGTAAGTTTTGTCTTTTATACTACCTTATCTATTTGGTCTAAAAAAAAGAAAGAAAGCAAGCCTTTGAAATTGTGGAAGTGCTTGCAGAAACAAAAAAGGACTTCTGAAGAAATCTCAGGGCTCCAGTCAACTCTATGACACCAGGGATCTCACTATATGCTTTTATTGACCATTCAGACAGCATCATGAAAGCCCTCTGGAGTTCAGCACATCACTGAAACACATGTCAGTGAGACACAGAAATAGATAGAAGAAATAGAAAGTGCAACATTCTGTAGTATATACACAGTTCACAACTCTCCCAAAGGTCAGCAAATGATGGTAATTTAATAATGAGGACAAGGACTAAGTGTCCCCTCTGCTTTATAACACCATACTGCTGAGCTGCCGCTGAGCTGCCGCTGCACTAAAAATTAGAACTTTATTTTTAAGAAAGAAAACATTTTTTCACAGTATAAAAAAATACCCTTCAATAGCTTCACACTTGAGGGAACTGCACTGTGAATCAGAATTCAGCATTGATTGATTGTTCCATAAAAGGTTTCTCTCCGCACAAAAGATAAGGGAGCAAAGTCCTCAAACTCCCAAGTTCACAACATTTTGCTCAGAAAGAGAACATAAAAAGAGCTCCTTGGATTTAAAAATGTAAAAACGTAAAACTGAAAGCACAATAGGAGCACAAAACAAGTTGTTTATCATTTAACTGATTACATTTCTCCCACACTGACAATGGGATTATTTCTGATGAACTAGAACACAGGCTTAAAAAACACGGTAGAACCTAACAAACTGGAGACTACTCACAGTTTCAAAAATGATGTATAATTTCACTCCGTCTTTTATGTTTGCTTTTTCATGTAATCAAATTGTTCTCCTGCCAAAACATGCGTAGCATACCAAAATTCATGTGTGTTTCTCCTGAGTCTCTTATGGGAAACAGAAGTAGTCCCTCTCACTTATAAGCTGTGCTCACTAGCAGTACTGGGCTATGGGTTCTTATCACCCAATAATCCATTCAGAACTCTTTGCCTTTTCTCAAAGGAGGTAGTCTCACTGGGAAACTCAGGAGCTCATGCACTGTACTTCTCTATACTGCATATGATACCGTATGGCTCTGTTTACAACTTTAGTTGAAAGATGCTATTTCTAAGATTAGTACCTACCTGCATGTGTGAGACACTGACTGAAAGAGTGGTTGCGCATTGTAAAAAGAGCCTGTTTTTCATAAACAAAGGGAGGGTGAAAGATTAAGTGTTTGTTCATCGCCTCCAGTAAAAGCTGTTGCCAGGTTGTGCACCTTCCTACTGCTTGGCAGACTTCATGACCTAGCGCTTGAAGTTAAGGATATAGAATTGGATAGGAAGGAGAACATGAGGTGAGGACATTCCGATGTGACTCCGATTGCGTTTACTTCACTCCCTCGTGCTCTCACGCAGAAATGCTGCACCCTTCCTTCAAACACTCATGTCATGTACCTGCTTTTATATGGCCCATTTGTGTACTGTACTGTACTTCCAGTTTTGTTGACCTCCTTAGAGGCAGTGGCCAAAATGAGCGGCTGTTTGATGGCTGGTAAGGACTCCTTATTGAGGATATAGTGAGATCAGTTAGTGTGCTAACTACAAAATGAACCCAGTACACCATTCCCATCAGGCATAGTGAAAACGTTCGTGGCAACTCAAGAAACTGCAGAGAAGCTGACAGGAAGGCAGCTTGGCTTTCAATGTTAGCAAGTTGATTTCAATGTTCCTTTCTCAGGCTGGCATTGTGTTGACTCTCGAGCGGAGGAAACACCATAGGGAGACATGTGGCTTTTAGAGCTGTCAGTAAGGCTGTGCTGTCAGCTCAACTAGAAGCAGTTATTGCCTGACCCTACAGACATTGTGAAAATGTCAGCCACCACTGGCATTTCTCCCCATGTCTGTATGTCAGATACACCCCACCTTTCCATCAGTCACATTTTGGGGAAGGTTTGCCTTGAAATTAATGTTGGCACACATCTGCTGCCTGCAATACTCTTGCAGAAATGACACAATAATCAGGGCAGGTCAGATCTTTAAAAACACCTGGAGGAAAATCAAGAACTACACAGACAGTAGCAGTTCAACTGGTTTGAGCAATATTTCCACTGCTGCTGATACTATACAGTACGTACTCATACAGACCAGGAAATCACATGGCACCACTAGTGATACACACCTATTTATTCTACACCTAAAGGAAAAAAAAAAGTAGAGGCAGAATATGTTTTTCTCATGCAGTGCTACTGACGAACCTTTTCAAATGTCGAGGAATCACTGTAAAATCCAATTTAAGAAAAATTTCAGAATCTGTTATCATCAGTTTCAGCAGATGAAAAGGCGAGGCACAGACTCTGAAGTATAAAATGCTTCACAAACATTTTTACCCTTAATGTTTTTTTTTTACAAAGAAAGCAGCTGCTGAGAATGTTATTCTTGCAAAATGGTAACGGAATGTACTGCCACTAATCAAAAAGCAGTAAGCACTATTAATAGTGAATGAAGGAAAAAGAGATGAAGGAGAGGCGAGACCTTTTTTGGAAAATTTAAATTCACAACAAGTAGTTTTAAGTCAGCAAAAATATTTTTGATGGAATATTTCTAATTGATTTCATTGAATGTTTTTTTTTTCATAAAACAAAATGTACAGCAACATTTATTCCTTTCGTTAAGGCTCTTACCATACCATCAACCCAGTGTGTTCACAAATCAAATCTTTGAAAAACCTTTTTTAAAGACGGAGAGTAGCCAATGTCAGGATTGCTAGTGGGAAGTTAAAGCTTCAGCATTGTCTACTGCTGGAAATAAATTCTGCTCTGGAGCATTAGCTATTCGGTGCTTTAAGTTTTAGGCAGGTATTAATACCCTGGAGTCTTGTCAGGGCTGGAACAGATTGTTCATTTGTCTTGTGCTTTCATTTGTTCTTCAAATGCTTCTATACATAGCTCTCTAAGCACCACTCAATTCAAAATAAAAAAATCAATGCAGAAAACTAACATTTAAATCTCATCATAACCCAGGCGAACATAACCAAGGCTGAAAACACATTCTTTGCTAAACTGAGCTAGCAAAATACTGCACTTTAACTTAACCCCTCTCTTTCTCCAAATTTCTTTTTACTTTCAAAAAGGCAGAAAAGAGCAAAGCTCACAGGAGTTATTCTCAGAAAACTGACTATTGACTATACAGTATTACAAAACAGAATAAAAAAGTCAGCCAAATTTAGTTTCAAGAAGCCTGAGTTCCACAAAGGCAAGGTATGATGATAAAGAAATTGCTGTTGTAAAGTGTGTTGGTCAGGAACAAGCAGGCTTGTTAAATACAAAATCAGACTAGAGATTTGACAGCCTTTGCCTTATTACTTCTCCTTCCATCATTGCACATTAATGTCCAGAAATTAAGGCTCCATCTTTAAGCATTAAAAATATATTATACAGTACTGTATAGGTACATACCATCATGAAAATATAAACCTTGTTTTTTCCAAATAGCCATTATACAGTATATTTGTTACAGACAATTATTATGAAGAGATTTTTTTTAACTTTTCAGATGTGTGACAAGTACTAAATGAGACATGCCTTATGCTTCTATTTGCAAATCTAACATCTTTTATTTTGACAACACATTTTGACAAAAAGACTTTTGCCGACTGCAGTCAAAAGTGTTGATCATGAGCTCATGTTGTGCTTTGCTGTTTTAGAAGATTTGCAGAGAAAGGACATTAACTTTACACCAACTGATCGGTAATTACTATAATTCTGGCATGAACAAATCCAGTAAACTGTGGCCACTAAAACTATGTATGGTACATACATACTCTACTAACACATGTATTCATCTGGTTTTAATATATAATTACTAACCATGTATAACACTTCATATGCTATATTTACAAGCACGTTACATCATTCCATACTGTATGTAAGGCTTTTCATTATTATTTTATTAGTATTATTTCATATTATTCAGATATTAATTCTATAGAGTCCAAGATAGACAATGAAACCAAATTACATATCTAAAATAATGTCAAAAGATCCTTTCCTTGTTAAAAATTAATTCTTCCCCTTTTAACAAAAAAAAAAGTAAAATGAAACATTTTAAATTTGACATTTCTTTTATACTGCTTGGGCTTGTTAGACCTTCATCTTTAAACAGGAAACAACAAAATAACAAAAAAGAAAGAAAAATCAACAGTCCACCCATTTCATCCCAGTCATGCATTTTTCATTAAACCATCAGGCTGCACTGGAATGTCAGAAACACAGTGAACTTCTGCCACCCTGCTTTCAGACATATCTGACAGTGATCAACCTGCAACATCATGCTGAAAGCAGTTTGAACTCTCAATCCAATGTAATATGCCTCTTGTGAAACATAAAGAGAAACACACACTTTTCAGGAATGCTTTAAGAAATAAAAACCAAAATATTGGCATGTATCAGAAGCCAATTATTATACACTAATTTTGCATACAGTTAACAGGGTCAAGTTCAACACAAACAATCTAGATTTTATAAAAAGAGCTTATGACAAACTTCATTAGGTGTGAAAAATGTTCACTGTGTAGTAATTCTGTTTAACCTCACAGCATCTCATGGGATAGTGTACTCCGCTAATAATGCTGGTAAGCGCATGATAGCCTGTCAAACCGAGATGCACACTTTGGGAATTTCATCATCTCTGCAACAGGAGACTTAGTCTGATCCGAGTCAGCGCACTCTGAAATGGAAGCTGACAAAAAAAAGAAAGCAATTTTGTATACTACCTGTCTTTCATAATTTCCTAAATAAAGTGCCATTTCAAAACGCAAGAAGCTCTGAGAGAGCACCGACCCAGACAGGAAAAGGAAAAGCCACATGCAACAAAAAAAGGCCATCAAGTGCTGGCACACGCTTTTTTTTTTAATCCATATTTTGCATTTTCTTAACAAAGTGGTAAAAAAATCAAGTCTTCAAACAAAACCGAACTTCCCTAATAAACTTTGCTACATTCAGGCTCGTGAAAGCAGAAGTCTTTTTTTTTTTGTAGCCTGCTCCTCTGATGGAGAAGGAAGGAACCAGAGGCAGTCTGGAGTGTGAGGATGTGAGATGAGGCATGCTCTAATGCCCCTGGAAGGGAGAGAGGCTCCGATGGGAACAGAAAAGCTGCACTGAGAGGCTTCAGCATCAGGTCACCTTCACAGTAAAGGTCAAAGAGAAGAATCTGTTAATAGCACTTTCAGATAGAGGCTGGAGGAATCCTTTCAGATTCTCAGAGACTAACTCCCTCCTATCTCCCCAGGGCCCGATTTTCAAAAATATGAGCCTGAATTGCTTCTGAACACTTTTCCCTTTTTTAAATCTTTATCACTTTAAAAGTCTTTTTTTTTTAAACACACTGGAAGCCACGTCAAAACATTTATAAATACAAGCCTTGATAGTTATTTAACGTGGATTCATCTGTACCTGTTTAGCATCCACTGCAGAGCAATAATAATATTTCAGTCAAGTCAAAAAACAACTCAAAGATGACAAGGAAATTATGCAGAGTAGCCTAGATTTCACTGAGAGAGAAAACATTGACATGGATGCGGAATTCATCTTACGTCAATGAAAAGACATAGTAGTGAAGTGCCAATAGGTCATCACCTTCATCTTTTGTTTACAGTATATGTACCTGTGTTTACCTTTATTTAAGTAATTCGGTGTATGGATCACTTCTATCAATAAGGTCAGTATGTTACTCAGTACAAAAAACAATATTTTGCTAGGTATTAGTAGTCTACACTTACGCAAAGCATTTTCTTTTCTATTCTACCGCAGGGAATGAAAATTGATATTGACCGAAGCAGAAGTCTGAAAGGCAGGCTGGGACTGCACTGTGTGGATCTCACTAGGGGGCAGCACACGTTCACATGCTTGCCTCTGTGTTTCTTGTCTCACAAAGGGTGCTAGATTTATCTTTCTACACACTTTATTCCCATGTGGTATTGTAGTTCACATTAACGCTCCAGAAGACATTTTTTTCTTCCTCTTTTATTCACTGGTCTTTGTCATTTTGTCATGCTTGCAATTCTGACTGGACAGAGCAAATATCCGCTTTGGTCTTATCTCAGAAGTTTTACATATCCTTGCTTTTATTCCGGAAGGTGATGGGCATTCATATTGATGCCCTAGCTCCTCTGTTTGTTTGTTTTTTTTGCCCTGTTTTTCAGAAGTGGTTAATTTCTATTTAGAAAAGTCATCAGGAGAATTTCATGAAAGACATGAATATTCTTACTTCATTGAACATTTCAGCACTATCTATCCTCTGTTTAATTAATCTATCCATTTATGTTTATTTAGAAAACTCAAAACTCTGCTTTCATTAAAGATATAAATCTTTGTACTCGGCTACTGACAAGACTAATATTTTCAGATCAATGGTGAGCCTTTCAATGCTGTGTAATGATTTGTAACAGATTTTTCATTATGAAAGGAATCACATAGACATGAATGCACAGCACACAAAAAGACAAACAAAATACAACCTCAGGTTAATTGAAATATGTGCTTGCTTGCTATACCTTTCACTAAAAATGCATTCTTTAAATGGCTATTAAATACCCAGTAGATAGAGTAGCATGTACATAATCGATGACAATAACCATCTGTTTCTCCTAACTTTAATCATCTAATAATCCCTTACCGATATACACACTTGTCTTCAGACAAAAGACAAACGCTGCAATGACAATGTCAAACCTTCACAGCTGCATTGATTTTCATCCTTTGTTTGAATTTGTATGTAAAAGTGAGCATCATTTCATTTGTACATATCATTTTGTGACACAGCCAGCCTGTGCCTTTGGAATTCTTACATCGATCGTGCTAAAAGCCCTAATCTGATTTAAAAAAAAAGGCTGATCTGACGAAGCAGTTATCAGACTGACTTAAGCAACAGTCAATATTGCATTGTGTGGTTTGCGCTATGTTAAGACACAACTTTTCCAAGGACACATTGCCAGACATCTATCATCCCGGTTCAGCTAGATTCTGAAAGCAACGAAAGTGCTGGTTAGTGGCATTTGTTTTTTTACCTTGGGCGCACTGTGGTGCTTCCTATCTGGAGCTATGTGCTCATTTCAGCACGAACAAAAGTTTAATGTTTGTTAACTGAAGTGACGAGCCGGTAAACGAAGAACTGTGTACTGTGAATCCATTAAACCCTGTGCTTATGTGGCCACAGTTAAATAGCCAGGAAGAATAGTTTCTGGTATTTCATTGGGAAGTTAGTGCTGCAGTGGGAAGATATTACAGCTTCAGTGGTGCTGAATGCATAAGCATTAGTGTGTGTACTGGTTTTTGGCAGGAGGTATTTGCTGTATTTGCAACCTGGAGAGTCACTGTAGTTTGGCAATTCCTGCTGCAGCTCCTTCCCGGCTCCTGAGTCTTGGATTCAGCTCTGGCCTGGGCTGCCCTCTGTGTAGAGCCTGCATGTTCTTCCCATGTCCAAAGTTTTCTAGACGTGCTTCCTAAATTAAACGATGTTTCATCAATAATACCTCCTACCAGTCCCTGTGTGTGTGAGAGTGTGTCCTGCAATGGTCTGGTAGAGTAAGGTACTGCCCTCTGCTGCCAAAACTCTGGACTGCTGTGACCCTTGCCAGGAATAAGTGTCATGTCATGTCATTTGACAAACCACTTTATATCATACGGTGTCGCGGGAAGCCAGCGCCTACCTGGCAAGCAACGAGCGCAAGGCAGGGTACACCCTGGACGGGGCTCCAGTCAATCATAAAGGGGACAATTTGGAGGTCACAGTAAAGGCCGATCGTGGGAATTTGGCCCGGGCACTGGGATAACTCCCTACTCTTATTGAGAAATGCCCGGGAATATTTAATGAGCACTGAGAGTCAGGACCTCGGTTTAACGTCTCATCTGAAAGACGGCACCCGCTACAGTGTAGTGTAGACCGCAGCATGTGTTGCTGCAAGTACTTCACTAACATACCTGTAATTTTTTTCTTTCCTTCAGAGCATAAGAAAAGAGTGTAGGTCATCAAGCCCATCTAGTATGTTGTAGTTAATTGCTCAGAGGAACTCAAATTGTTCCTTAGAAAAAGCAATACTATCCGTTTTGATAACATATGACAGGGTGGCTTGTTCCATACTCTCAGGACATTTGTGTAATAAGGTATCTAACATTCTCAGGTGTAAATTCACAATCCTGTAGGTTCCACTTATGTTGATTCAGAAGTTGTCCATGGGCTTGACTTTGTTAACGTCTTGGAGTATTTTGAATACTTGCATCAGTTTATGTCAGTGTCTTCTTTGTTCCAGTTCTATGAGGGTACCTGATTCTAGTGTTCAAAGTTAACATCCTGACAACTTTTTACATTAAAATTTCAGCTCACAATTCTACTACGAGAGGCATAAGGTGCTTCCTACTAAAATAAAAAAAAACTTTACCTAATAAATAAATGCAGACTGAAAAAGAAAACTCCAAGAAAAAACAAGCTTGTATTAACATATATACACATGGCAGGCCCTGTCTTATCGGTTTTCATCCGTATGATTATTGCCTTGTGTGATGCTATATTCATTAATAGTTGTAACAGAAGTACACAAAACATCTTAAGGATTCTTTTGAGATATTTTTTCCATAGGCAAAAAATGGCACACTGCTAAGCACCACGCATGTCTGGGCAGTGATAGCCAATTAAGCCCACTCTGACAAATGATATGGAGTTGGGGCTGCAATTAGGAACCAGGGATGGCATCTCATTACACATAATCTCAGATTCCTTCAGTGGGGTCTTGGAGCCTGCACTCCCACGTTTAGACTTTAATACCGCTCATTATAACAGCACACTGTATGTGTGTGCACCTGAACCAATTTCCAATTTTTAAAAAAAAATAAAGCAAAAAATTTTGAAACAAAAAATGGTTTCACCTCCCAACCTCACAGACAGGCATGCAGTCATTCATTAATTATCTCTGGAAGCATGGCAGCTTTTTATATTTCAGAAATGTGGATTCAGCATTATGTGCTGCAGAGCCTGTGCTAAGTGACTGTATTACCTGAACTCTTCGAGCAGCCTTCCTATTAAAAAAAGTGAGTCAGAAACCATATTCCCTGTTGATGGATGACATATAGATGCATTTAACACTCTAGGGAGGTTTGATTTTTTTGTCCTACACAACCAAGGTTTAGTTCTTGAGGAAGTGGCCCTACTGTGAATACTGGATGCACATGGAAGATGTTTTTGTAGGTTTGCTTCAGCAGATCAGACAGTTCTGCTGTGGCATTGTACACAAAATGACTACATTGTGTATTCTTGATTTAATAAATGGGGTCAACTTTACAGCTTGATAGCAGCGAGTTACTCTTCTAGTTCCAAAATACTCACCCTATAGATCCTTTTCCATTCTACTTTAATGTAGAACTGTAAATGATTTAAATAAATGTAAATGAGTTTTTATGTCGAGAAAAGTGAATTCACTGATAGAAAAAAAATACATTTAATCTGTTTTTCTTCAATGCTTATCATCTAAAAACCAGAGCTGGTTTACATTCTGTCCAGTGTATTCTACAGTATGTTGCTTTATTACACTTTCAAAATTTGAAGCCCTCGGTTTTGATCTCCTTACAGGGAATGCAATTTACATTATTTATGTTAGAGTTGATAAAATGAGATCTTGTCATTTAATAGTTCCCACAATAATCTGCGTAATATTACTCAAATGTGCATACCAGTGGTGTGAAGCTGTGCTTGACCACACACCAACAACACTATCCTACAGGAATCTGGACACAAGGAACTCCAATTAGGTCAGAGACCATGTTAGTCAAGATGCATGGAATGTTACCCCTGGTCCTGCACTACTTAAAATTTTCATGACATTTGTTTTTCTGTGTTTCTGAATTGAAAAGCCATAGCCTCAAGAACGGCAATAGATAATCACTAGGCAGCCACATCACATATAACCTAATTTGTCTCTCACGTGAAAAAAAATGTCTTCAAAACTACCATACACTATATAGTACATTCATTATAATGATCGGCGACAGTCAACCATAAATACTGACAACACTACATCCTCTAGTGAAGTAAATTAAGTCTGCATAGAATATACTGGTGCTGGATATCTACACTACAGTACTAATTATTGTGGTTGGCATATGCAGTAGAGGTCATTCTTCTGTGCAGTTCTCATTAACTGCCAGGCTTCACATCCCTACCCTTGTATCCAACAAAACTAATCAACTTTCCGCTTTCCTACAAAATGCATCCATGGCTTGCAGAAAAGCAACAGTCTAGAGGTATTTAATTTGTTTCATGAAAGTTTTGTTAAGAAAAATGATTACTGTAACTCTAATAGGAGATTTGGTTCCCCTAAATGACCTTCCATTTTCCTAGCTATTCTCAAGGTGTAATTTTTTATTTAGCACCCAAATGTAGGCGGTAGTCAATGTACAACAAATTGCGGCTGGCTGAGAAACAGAGGTTGAGTGATTAGGCTTTACAGAGGCTAAACAGCTCCAATAAGGCTACTTATCACTCCAAGAAGTTTGATTTTTTTGTAGTCAAATAAACAAGTAACGTCCCCTTTATTTGTTAATCAGGTATTTTATCTTACTATAGTGTTTTGTGTATAGTTAATTCAGCAGTGGCTGGATGGAATTAAAGAGTGTGAATTTGTAATTTCCAAGAGTTAATATATATTAATTTGTTACTAAGGGCAATTTCTCACGACCTTGTGTTTTAACACTTTCTGTACCCTTAAGGCTCCGTACTGGAAAGAGATTACAGCTGGTCCTTGCATGATTGATTCAATATTTGGCATGCCATAGTTAAAAAAGAAAAAAAAAAGAATTGAAAGAAGCACAGCGCATTTACCATAGAAAATACGCCATTAAAGATGTATTTGACAACGAGTATGCTGGCAGAATTGTGTCATAATCTTATAGGACTTTTCCAAGCAAATAAAAACAAAAAGCGACGTGTGGCATTTGCAGCAATCCACAAAGCAATTGCAGTACACCTGCAGATTTTCACAAAGGCAACTATAGACATTTCAGGCCTTTTTGAAAACCACTTTGAGCCCTGTGACCTCTCTCTAGCATTCTCTTTGTTCTCTCTCACCACAGACATTGTGTCACATTCCCAGAGCATGTCATTGTGCTTGCATCACATCCCATTACACTGAAGCCAGGCCTGAAAGAAACAATCAGTCTGGGCCTTTACTGGAATCTGTCATTCAAACTAAATAAGAAAGAAAAGAACAAATCAAATGTGGTTTTGTTATTTGCTTAGGGGATTGCTTCATTGAATCATTTCAGAATTGCCACATGTAAGTACAAAAAACATACTATCCTGTACACCAGGAGTCTGCAATTGCATTTCACCCTTGAAAGATGTTGCACTAATCCTTGATTACTGTAGACAATTGACATAGATAGCGTAAGTCAACCACACATTCCTGGAAACAATCTGAGACATAAAGAGTCTTTTAGAAGTTGTCCCAAAACGTAATTTGGAAACTGAGCAACAACCCTTCTCTTAATTTGGTACAGAACTTAATTAACATTACTTTGCATTACAATACAGGAGAATTAACTCAACTATAAGGGATTTCGTTTCCATTTTCCCATATGACATACTTATTTTAGTTGTCCATAATCATATTTACTCATTATTCTGCAATGATTAATGATACAGTATGCAATCATATTATTCATTTCATAAATCGGGGAAAAAAACAGTAAATGGAAGATAAATACTAAAAATAGATAACTGCAGGGAAAAATCTTGTGGGAATAGCTAACAGATATTTAAAGACAATTTTAAAAAAATGAAGGCTTTAAATAAGTATATAAAGATGAAGTCTTGGAGCTACTGTAAATACTAGAGAAAATTAGAAAATACTAGAGAAGACAAAAGACATAAATCATTCTGTTTTTAAACAGTTCCATGACGCAGCTATGTTCAATGAAAGTTACAGTAAATGAAAAACAAAATGCTGAACAGTCACATTTGTTCACGTGAAACCACAAAATTAATAAATCTTTTTTAAGGTAGTTTGTTAACTAAGTCTTTTTTTGCTCTCATGTTAAAATCACTATTCAGATCAGTTGTTTGTAATTATTCCAGAATTGTGTTCCATATTTTGAAATCAGGTCTTTGAAACTGTTAACTTGATTAATAAATATTACTGTAACAAATTCCCAATCAAATATAATCAAAACATATTTTGCCAATGATACAGTGAACTATCTGAATAAACACAAAATATAACTATAATTCTGAATTTATTACATTCACCTTCTTTGTGAACCAACAACTTGGATTTGCCATTAACTTTGAAGATGGGCAGATGTTTTATTTTAATTCACAGATATGTTGTATTTTTATGTAATATGTAGATACCAGTTAGTTTTATTAGTTACTAGATTCTAGTTTTTTGTGTTATCCGTTTAGCATATACACCGAATTCGTTAGTGTCCAACTTAACAGCATCCATTGCACACACTGTGACTCCAGATTTTTACCAAAGATTTGACAACTTTAAAAATTCTCTTGTAATCACTAGGATACAGCATGTTGCACTGAATAGGCAAAACTGTATCTTAGTCCTTTCTTCTCCAAATTTTGCTTCGACTGGCACTATGCACATTTTTTATCTTTGATCACTGTAATCTTGAATTGTAAGTGTTGTGAAATTTACTTTACTATCCTGCTGTACCGTACAAAAACCTTCTGATATCTCA
Source organism: Lepisosteus platostomus (assembly GCF_059453375.1). Lineage (NCBI taxonomy): Eukaryota > Metazoa > Chordata > Actinopteri > Semionotiformes > Lepisosteidae > Lepisosteus > Lepisosteus platostomus. Next base: position 40,603,130 of record NC_142623.1, read on the forward strand.
CCTCAGCACACATTCTGATAAGACAACCTATACATGCAAAATAAAATATTATGCAGTGAAGTGTTAAATGCAGCAATATTATATGCAGGATTATCTGGGCTAAAGCAAACCCACATACATGACTATAAGTAGAATGCTTTTATTTCCTTCAAAGAACAATTCAAGTTTTAGAAAAATAAAGCAGAATATCAAAATATGTGTTGTCATATCTTTCTCATAAAATATAAGAATTAATTCTCTTAAAACCTGAATGAATGCGGCTTCTAGGTGTTGTGTAAGGAATAATAAAATCTATAAATAAAAACACATCTTGAAGAGTATCATATCAATTCTGATTAAGCTTTAACAAGAGCAAAAATAATTTTATTTCATATCTGTCAGAAGAGGACTTGTCTGTATAAAATGCCATCAAAGAAAGTTGAAGAAGAAAACAGCACTCTCTGGAGATCACAGCAAATGTACCTTCATCTTATTGTACAGTAGCACAAGGTCAAAGTAGATGCCTTTGATTCTCGGATCCCAAACTGTCACTCAAATTTGGGCTCAATGTAGGGCTGCTGAATGCTGTAAGTGTTACTGGGAAATGGACTGATTGATTCCTACATGCCCAACTTGTGATTTAGTTTTGATACTGAAACAATTTATGGAGTCTATACTGTGCCTGAGCTTCTTTTCCCCGTCTTTCTTAATAAGACAGGAGCACATTTATCAAGTACTTCTTTTCCTCCAATTCTCAGCATATATAATTGTGTTTCGCAACAAAGGGAAAAGAAAATTAAGACTGTAAACTGTAAATCTCAATGCTCATGTCACTTAGAGTTCTAAAATTAGCCTTGACTTGTTATTTTTTCCTAGTAACAGGTTGTTTTCTTCCCTTTGGTACACAATTCTCCTTGGTGGTGAGCGTCTGACAAATCGTGGGCAGTTATTTAACAGCTGCTCCCTCCTTATTTAGATAAGGCTGAATAAGCTGCCGCGTTGTTTAACAGAAATGTTTTGTAGATGCTATCACTTGATCATGGGTCATGTCAACCAGTCCAACCACTGACACCGCACTTCTGTTTCATCTTGTGACAGTAGAACACAGGTACTGTTAGCTGCCAAGGTGATCTGATAACGGGATTTTGAAACAGACGTGCAGACCACACCTGGTGAAATTACAGCATTTCTAAGGGGTCAGCAGCCGCTAACCCTATCAGTTCCAAAGGGCGCTGCAGCTACGGTCAAAGCATAGGCGAGAAGAATTCTGAAGGACACTAGCACCCTTGTGTCAACCACATAAATAAGGTGAGCAAATCAAACATCGGTGACAGGTTTGCCATCAGACAGAAGAACAGGGGTGGCTGTTAATCATCGCTCTCTTCTGTGCACTCCCTTTGTGTCACCTGCGCAGAGCGACTCAATTCAGAAAGCGTGTCCTTCTTATTACGCTGGGGTAGGTAGGATGAAAACATCCTGCATCGCCTCTTAAGAAAAAAAATCCTTCTGGGATGTCACATCGATGGTGCAGCACAGATATCTCCCAGCATCCCCGTGACAGGGCTGTCATAACCAGAACAGTCGGTGTCGCCAAACTACTTTGGAACGCCTCGCGCTTGTCTTGTTTATGACAGTTATCCTGTTAGTGCATTACAGACACAACCTTCCCTCTCTCTCTCAGCACCCCCCACTCATCTTTTACCACTGCAAGATTTTTTTTACTACAGCTCTGCTTATTTCTTGTTACCAGTGTGCTGTTCTATCCTACAATAATATACAGTATATAAGGATCCTTTTCACATCGTACTGGGTCTTGTCAATTGAAGTATAACAATGTATTCCCACGGTGCTTCCAACTCTGGAATGCAAAAGGAGACGTTTGCATTGCTAGAGTCGGAGAGTTCAAACACTTTGAGTATATATATACACCCTGGTAATAAAGATAACAAACAGCCTGCATTATCAGTCTTACCCTGTCGGAATGGATTGCGCTAGACAACAAAAACATTGAAAGATCATGTATTCAATAATACTTTCTGAGACAAGAATGAATAGCTTACAATGTATTTTCCCCTTCTCATTATCAGAGATAAAAGTAATTGGTGAAAGACTTGACGTGGTGGTAAAAGACAGAACTGAAAGAAGCTTTAGATGAAAGTACAGTAGCTTAATAGGCAAACATGAGGTGCTAAAGATCACTGACACGGACCGCTCTTTAGCAAAAGGAATGTTTAGGAGATATTAAGAGACTAAATTACCCATAGGATATGAAAACAAAATGGCAATGTAGAGTATAACTAAGAGTAATAAGATTAATATTTGATAATAGTCAACTTAAAGATTTTAAAGCATTAGCTAAAAAAGGCTATTCAGCCTATGTCTCTTTCCAATTTTTGCCAACTTTTGCAACAAATAGCTTCACATTACTTTAAATGATAATTAACAAGATCAATATAACAATTAAGGCTCTGGTAGCTCTACTGCAATTGAGTGGACTGGAGGAGCTGCGTGTTGAATAGTCCTGATCTACAGGAGCAGCTTCTTTATGAAGGCAACTGGCTGATTCAAATCACTGCACCTTAAAATTTGTGCGCTGTGGAGAAACAAAATCCGGTACAAATACAAATCCACTTTCAAAGAGTCAAACTCAAAGAGGCCTCTGTAGCCTTGAAAACAGCAAATTACAGAATAAAAACAAAATACTTAGAAATAAATACACAGAATTCAACAACAAATGTCTAAAAAGCTGAAGGTGTTTTATAGAAAACTGTCAGGCGCATTAAAATAAATTACCCCCCATCTTGAATGTAATTCAGATGAGAAATTGGGGCGAACAGGGCAGGGCTTGACAGGCACAATACTCAGTTTGTAGAGGCTCAGGCTTGTGTGTTTGTGTGTGCTCTGTATGTGTATTCTGTTTGTGTTATGAAATCAAATCCAATTTCTCTTGATAATTTAATCACGAGCCCATCACTGAAATGAAGTCGCGCCTACTAATTATCAACACGTTCTGAAAATCCTTGCCTTGATAAAGATGCTTATTATTGCTATTAACACCAGATGCTCTTCATCAATCACACCTCTTCTGAGTCTGGCCAGGCAACTGTTTCTATCGCCTGCAATTAAAATCCATTAACAAGTTCCTAAGTTCACCCCAGTGCGACCTGGGACTCTTAAAGTTACTGTGGGGTACCTGATGTGCTGTCAAGGCCGTTTATTTGGGGGGGGACCCCGCTATTTAAGCATGCACCCTGCCACGAGGAGAGAATGCAAATCTAGTTGATTTTCTAAATAATTCTACATCAATTTGAGACCTCCTGAAGCCAGAGCCCGGCAAGAGCCAGTATAATTTGTTTAGCACAGCAGTGAACAAGCTGCTTGGGTCTCCTAATGAACTCATCCACAATTTCTTTTTCTTCATCTGCTTCATTTGCAGTCATGGCCCTAGCAGCCCCCGCTAAACTTTTTTTCTAGGAAATGCCATTAATGTCAATTAAAATGCACCGGCACAACTGCCCACATGAAGGTGAGAAATTTGCTCAGAGTGCTGGTGCTGGTGTTTGCTTAGCTTTTCTAGAGGGTTGACAACACCTGCACCGTGGATCTGCCACACCGACCACCTGTCTTTGAAGAAATAGACGGGGACCCTTGACTAAGACTAAACAAGATGGACAAGCCACATGCTTCAGGGTTCAGCTTTCATTTTTCTTTATAATTCTTCTATTGTAAACAGACCAGGGCCACAGCCAGCATCATTTGTTTCTTATCATAGGGTTTATAAAGACAGAGTGCTTGTGATTGGAAACCTTTTTTTAATGACTGAATGCAGCAAGCGGCATATTCATGTGTGCATATTAATTCACATTAACTTATAACGCACGATTGATATACATTTGTTTTGTCACAGATTGCCAGTTTGTCCATCTCTCCAGGGATAACATTTACTGCACCTGCAGACCGCACAAAGCAACTGTGCTCTCAGGTACAGTATGTGCTGCCATTTTGTCTAGTGTAGGATTTGACATACAGGCAAAGCTCAACTGCTAGGGCTGAATGGTTGTGTAGTCTAGAAAATTTATGGATACAGCACAAGGCTTGTATATCCCATGCCAGCTTTGAAGCAGGAGAATCAAGAAGGTACATGTTTTTTTTTGTTCCTCAGTACTCTCAGGGCCATTACTAGACTAAGAGAAATGGGCTTTAATAAAGATGTCATTAAGAAGCCCTCTTGCTGCATGCTGTTTTAATCCATGACATTTGGAATTTTCAACTGAATATAAATCTACAAGGAATTATACCAGCTTGCTTTAGTCCCATTTGATGCACAGTTTAATACGCTTCTTTTCAATAACAAACCACTTCTATTTTGACCTTTTAGGTGTTAAATTTTAAAGATCTGATAAAATATTTAAGATTCAGCAACTAAATGATCACGCTACGTGACATCTACAGCACTGTTTGGGATTGCTGGCACAGACAGCAAATGAGCACAGACCGGATGCATGAAGAAAACCTAGTCTACACACAAAGAAGCTCACTGGAGAAGGAAGGGCATGAATTGCTGAATATTTCACAATGTATGGACATGGACATACAAACCATGCATTATCACTGCAAATTAAAAAATAAAATAAAACAGTTCTCACTGACTAAATCAATGGCCCTGTCTCAGAGGTGTAAGCTCACTAGTGTGTGTTCACAGATCTTGAGAGTAATGAGTCATGTTTTTACGCCAGCAAGCTTCCTAGATCCTTAACTAAAAGCACTTCTGAAGAAGCTTTATTTAACCTCCTCAAGACTGTAAATAGACTTAATATCAAAAGTGGTCAACTATGAAAGTCAAGGCTAGGAGCCTGTGAGGCAAGTGCATAGCCACTGTTGGAAACAAGACAAGTTGTACACCTGTGATGCACGATATGAACCCAATTGCAGATAATGCCTTGTGCACTTCTGTCTTGTGCATTTCTCTCACAGAGCCTGGACCACCATGTGCCTCTTACTTGTCTCCAGATGGTCCTAGAGTCCTAGATGGCACATGGCATCTTGTCTCACACCACACACGTTCAATGGGGCTCAAGTTTGATAAAGAGGGCATCCACTGCATTACTGTTAAATTCCCGTCACACAAGAAAGGTCTTGTTATGCGAGAATCAAGGGGACACGTATTGCTCTACTGTTCCTATCCGTACCGGCAGAGTGTTCAACCACCATCACACAAACTCCGCAGTGACACTCTGTGCAACTTCCAGTGCTAACAAGTCCATGAGAGGTCTTGATCCAACATAGTGTTGGCACAAGGTCGTTGTTCTCTTGGAAAGAGATTTCAATTCTCTTGAAACAGATGCCTTTCCAAGTTCCTTTTTTATTATTTTCACCCACCAGGCTTGACACTCAGCAGGTTACATCACCACATAACCTGTGCCCACTCAACTGTCACTAATGAGGCGATTCAGTGCTTATGCAGCAGTCATGGGCATGTATCATGGTCGGTCCCGAAAAACCAAAATGTCAACAAAAACATTTCATTTGCAACATAAAAAGGGTTACAAAGGAGAGGAGACCGTTCAGCCCTTCTAACTTGCTTGGCATTTCAGCAGCTCATTGATCTAATTGGGAAGTCATCTAGCCAGAGTATCAGCTTCAATAACACAACTTTGCATAAAGAAGTGCCTCCCACTCTTGTTGTTAAGGGCTCTCCCCTGTAGATTCCACTCGTGGCCTCTGGTTCAAATTTAACAATGTCAATGTCCTTGAAGATTCTGAATAATTCAAGCATGTCAAAACTAAAAAGATTCAGTTCTCAGCCCTTTAGCCCTTCGGTGTAGTAGGACATTCCTTTGAACTTAGGTATGTGTATTGCCTCCCTTTTCTCTGGGCTGATTTCCAACATGGTAACATGGTGCCCACAATTATACTCACTATTCTAAATAAAATCTTCCAAGTGTGCTATACTATACAATTCTAACTGTGTATGCTAACCTTTTCTCTTACATTCCCACTGTGCCAGGAAGATGAAAACATGTCTACATAAACACCTACATCATTCTCTTAAAGCCTCTTGAAGCTTGGCATTTCCCATTTTATATTCTGGAGTTTATGGTTTTGCTTCAAGCATATAACAACATACAAATGTCTACATTAAATATCATCTGGCAAGTATTTTCAAAGTCTCAGTTTGTACAGCTTTTTTTGCATCTTGTACAGTATGTGTTAATCTTCCTAGTCTGGTACTATCTGCAAACTATACCACTCATGTAATCTAGTAAGAGCAATGGTACCTGAGGTAGTTGATTAATTAAATCATCCTAATCTGATCATTTATCCCCATACACATTACCTTGAATAACCACCACCTTCTGTTTGAGATAATAAATTAATTTCCTAACACAATCCATAACCAAAATGTATATACCTTTTCATAAAAACATAAAAGCACAACTAGGGTGATAAGTCTCATTGTTGCTGATTGCAAAAAAAGGACAAAAAATTATCCTGTTACAAAGCAAGATCCCGCCTGTCAAGATATAGACTCGACCTACCCAAATTACTGCATAAATACTATGATATGCAGTTCATATTTATTTTGATTTCCCAGTCTAACAGGCAAAATATAAATATCCAGAAACCATATAAGCAGCTTGGTTTTCAAAAGCTACTGCAAATTGAATTTACATGAATCTGTCTCTGATTGTCACATCTCCCCCAGACTTAGGCACTAAACAGTGGAATGGAAACTCATGTGAGAAACATGAGTATCCAGAAAAACCAAGAAACATGCAAAAATACAAGCAAAACCTCCAACCACTCCTGTGCAAAAGCAATTAATAATAGTATTTACATATACAAAAGGAGAAAAGACAGCAGATTAATCAAAACATAAATAATCCATAATAAAGTTATTTGCCATCCAACAGTGTAGTTCCCATTATATTGGGTCTGCTGTACAACCACACAGATTTACTAGCTACTGGATTGCATGATAGAGGAATGTTTTTATCATTCAACCCTATTATTTGATTCAATTTCCAAAACATTGCATGGAAATTGCATTGCCTTGAATGGTGTTATTGAATTTCAAATGTGATAAAACTACTCAACATTCCTTACAGATGGCCAGCTTGCAGTCTCTGCGTGCTTGTTTTGTCTTCTATCGCATGTATAAAATGGACCAAATAAACAATAATCTTTAATCTTCCCAACATCTTCCCCTGACTCACCGCTTGTTCAGCTTCTTGTGCTTTGCAGCAACAATGAAGTATTATGGAATATTGCTAATATATCCAGCTTTTTGCTCTTGTAAATTCATCATTACCGCACAGCTTAACCCATTTCAGAGAAGTGATCTCCCCCCCCCCCCCAGAAAACAGCTTTAGTGAAAATCTTTCTTTTCAGATACTGCTACATAGGCAGTGGAAAAGCAATTTAAAGGATGCAAATGGATACTGCATCATCAAACACATTATGCTATTTAAATTTTGATTACATACTGTACCTGGCCTCAAACACTCAGTTATACAACACGTGCTATAACTCATGGTATATTGGTAACACGGGCCTGGACTTGGTTGGTAGAATAATGTAGGCCAAATCTAATGTACTGAATAACAATGCATTACACAGAAGATGTTCAAGCAAAGCACTTTCAGTAAGCTAGTAGCTGGACTATGGCTGGCACAAATCCATCTTTCCTGTGAGAAGGGATTGGCAAAAGATGTGATAAAGTATCAATCACAGTACCAGATGAGGCTCATTTGATCCATATGCAAATTTCAAAAAAATGTTTTTCGTTTAAAAAAAAAAAGACAGTCCTGAAAATTTCCCCAAATGGAAGCCGTCTGGCTAACCTTCTTTCTTCTTGTTAGTTATTATGTTCACCCATATGATGTTTACAATGTACGGTGTGGTTACATTATTCATAGAGAAGTGAGAGACAGAGGCAGAGAGAGAGAAAACACAATGCAATTAATGTAAAAGGCACATGTGAAAAGATCACAGTCCCATCCTGACAAAAGCGACCTTATCAAGAGATTCTTGTGCTCAAAGTAATTGACCTCCAACATCCTTTATTTCCCCTAGCTCCATTTAAGTAGATGTCACCCAAGATCTTTCTAAGTTATACAGAAGTCAGGAAAAACCTATACTTGTTCAAATCAAGCAAAGCAAACAATAACCTCCCTCCCTTCCGGCTTTTCTCTCCTATCCCAAAGCAGACTCTGACAGTCCTAGGATCAATATCTGGACTGCGTCTGACGTGACAACCAGCTAAGGGAGTACTGTATAACTGTGTGAGCACAGGATTGGTGTTATTTCCTGCCTTTTAAACACAGGCTTTAGTTCTTTCATCTTATTACCAAGAGATTTATTGTTCTTCTTAGAAATAAACAAATGGAAATTTCAGAGCAAATGCAACCCTCAGCTGTTACTTGAATATTATAAACAAAGCAAACGGCAGCAAATTAGAACTGAGAAAGGCAACATAACATTTCAGATGCTAAGGTTTTCCAAAATCAGCTCTAAGTTGTTTCGTTACATGCAGGTTAAACTTCCTCGGGACTGAAAACTCCTCTGATCTCCTTAATTCTCATTTTTGAAATAATTTGCCACTGTACCACAAACGTGTCATTTCTTTTGGTTCTGTAGATTTTCACTTTTCTGTACAATGTAGATCATATTGTTGTAGGTACACTTAATAGACTCTTTATGAAGACCTTAATAATCTGGTTACTGTAATAAGAAAGAAGCAAGCTGTTGAGGTCCTCATGGGTGAACATTTTGAAAAATCATCCATATTTTACACTATTACCTTGCAAAACGCTTTCTCACAAACAAGTGATTTCATGTTGCCAAAGGCTCCATGCAAAACCCAATATAAATACATAAAGATATACTGTATGACAATTAAACTCAAAGAACCTGATAAACCCTGATGAAAACTACAGTACCTCTATTAATCTCAGTCTGGGAAAGAATAATTGTCTTTCTTGAAGAACAAATGGCATGGCCCTGCAACCCTTCCACTACAAATGTGCCCAACTCCTGAACACACAAAAAGTCCAGTTTATGTTGCCATTGTATGGATCATTGATCTACATTAAGATATATTAGAAAAAAAGACGAATCCATTTATAAATTTACACAATCCCTTTAAACCTTTTCAAGAGCCCACAAGGCAGATGATTAAAAATACATTAAATATTAAATTTACATTCAGGAACAAATAGTAAAAATGCAAGATCTAATGACTGTGCAACTTGACTCCCATAGGGACCTTGTGTGTCTGTGTGCAATAGAAGGGGCTAACAGATACAGGTGAGACTATGTATTTCTTTGAAAAAGATTCTGCCTTCAGGGCAAAGAACTGACAGATGAACTGGCTGAGAATATGTGACTTCTTCCCTCTTGGACTTGTTGAGATCTCCATCTGAACTCAACAGAGGGCACAGTGAGGTTTTTTTTTCTCTCACACTGCGAAATTCAAAGAAAATCAACAACTAAAGAATCCTCAAAGACAACTCAATCTCACTGTGAATTGTACAGATCAATTGCAAACATCAAAATAAACCACTAGAGCTCCATTTTAAATCACTTGATATATTACATGCGTTTTAAGCTCCAGATAAATTAATTTAAATAATAAACACACCATACACAGTTAAAGCCAAAGTTGTTGCTTAATGCATTGTGTTACTAAATTCAAGTCATATTGGTTAAGAAATCTTCACTTTACTTACAATGTAACCTAGATCAACAACAGAAACGTAGGATCTCTTCTGACATCTACCAAACATGTTAGAGATTCTATGGCAAGTTCCTTATACAGAGACGAGAGGCTTTTCAAACAATCAAGCCTTTCAATTGGTAGGTCTTTAGCTAAGTAACAATTTTTGCTGTCTCCATGGTTTGTCACAAAGGCAATTAGGTCACTCAATGTCCAAATTGATTTAATGTGTTATTATTGTGCCATAATAGCTTGGTATTGCTGAGGAGAGAAGATAGAACATGTTGGCTGTAGTTTAATTAAAATGTCACACCAAATTCTCTGGTGGTTACATTTGCCCATAATTAAGAATTACAGATCATTAGTTCACAAATTTGTTGCAAGCTCAGAAAAGGTTAATTTAATCCTTGACGCTTGATTAAAAATACTGTGTTGTTCATCTACTTATGCGGCAGTCCAAGTGGAAGTGGGATTATTTTTAAATGAAAGAGATGGATGGTGTTCACCCAGTGGCTGGGGAATGAAATCTCGGAGAAAGAGATTTCACATCTATTTTCAGACACTTAGTAAATGCAAAGTAAGAGACTTGCAAAGACTTTTTAAAGATCTCCTTATGCGTATATGCTGAACGGACAAAAAAAAAACCAGTGAGCAAGAGGATGTGTGACAGTCTTTTGTTTGATACGACCATTAATCTCTCTGAGTTATGAAAGACCAGTAACTATCAAGCAGCAGCTATCCACCATGTGAAAATCCACGAGGGGGATGTGTGGGACAACTCCTGATTGCTTGGAGACTTAAACTCTTTCTTCAAAAGTCTCTGACAGCATACAGCACAGAAAAGAGGGCAGTGTATTATTGCTTGAACAGGCCAGATAAAATCACCCTATATTCCTTTCCAGCAATCTGACTGAAATCTGTTCTGCAGATATTCAAAAAGAGAAGTGACCAGCGCAACTTGTCCTACATTTACTGAGATTTAAATGCTGGCATCCACTTGCAAGAGATTATTTAGAAACGTACAGCTTAAGATATAGTGTAGTACTTCAAATATTAAGACCATACCATCTCAAGAACTGGCTTCAATGTCGTGACCAACACCAATGGCACCGGTATATACAAAGAAATAAAACAAAACTTACCTGCCCTGTTGTATCACTGCCATGGTAGTATGTACTGTATTTATTTTGAGCAAAGGTGTACAGCCTGGGGCCACGGTAAAGAGTTTTCACTCAGTTTATTTCATAGATTCAAGCATCGCTGCCTGAAATCAGGCCTGGGATATTTCCCTGCTCTGTACATTGCAGTAAACTCCGGCTTCCCCGTGACTCTGTATTGGATAATGTGGCCAGAAAATGGATGGAAGGATGTATACTGCAGCTGAATAACACTGATTTAATTTTGACTTTAGTTTATATGGTCAGTCTGCACAGCTCATGCCTCATGAATCCCCTCAAAGGCAATAGGCAGGGGAGGGATGAATAAATAAATGATCAGCTGCTAGTAAATACTGAGAAATCAAACCTTAGTGTGGATTAATTAATGCACAGTTACCATGAAATTGCATGGCGATTCATTAAGCAATTAAACTCAGGTTCAGTAACTGATAGTAAATTCAGCTATCACTTTCAATTAACAATGTTTCTGTGTAATGAAGTGTAAGCAGAAACAAAAGGCCTCAGTTTTATATCAGACATGATGTCACTGAAGAATCTAGGCATCTCCATAGTTTCTACAGAACGCACTATATACAATTAACAACAACAGCAATATGTATAGGACAAGTTTATAGTTATAAAATCTATACAGAAACCTCTCTTGGTGTTTCATGGAAGAGATTTATGAATTGTTGCACATATTGAGGTCACAAGTGAGATGTGAAAAATAAACTGCATCCTGAAAGCTTTGTGTGGCACTTTCCAATCCCACTGTGTCAATTTCAAATTAGGGAAAAAAGATAGAAATTTAGGAATGTGGTAGACGGATTACGAAAAGTCATTTCAAAGCTTAAGACCACAGGTTTTAAAGCTTTCTAGTAAGGTGACAAAAAGGTTAAAGGAATAATTAGCCATTCAACTGCCAAAAGTGCAAAAAAGTTCATTTATCCATATGGCATGCTTTTAATACACATACATTTGTCATAACTAAAATTAACATTTTAATTAAAAAATGCTAAGCTCAATTCACAAGCAATTATCATAACCTATACTTCTTTTATAAATTACAATTTTCACTTAACTTCAGGAAGTGTAATTTTGTTAATTAAAATGAAAGATTAAAAATAGAAATTGTCAAAAGTGAAAATGGCACTTAGTACGGAAGTATCAAAATCTAAGCAGGGAAACTGAAGCTTGGTGTTTTCTTCTAAAGGATTACTTGGAGATCAACTCTGAGCCTGGTCTTTCATCTTATCATGAGTTCACGGAGGTCAAGGTTTTCAGTGGAAAAAGAGTATTGCTTATTTCACCTGTAACTTGAAGTTTTTCAAGACTTGTTAAATATCAGGCCTCATTCCAACCCAGCCCTAATTACAATATGTTTATCACAGGAGAAAAGCTATCCTTTTAAAAGCAGGTGTTGTTTCTTTATAGCTGCTTTATAAATGTGTATTGGAAATATTTTTGATTACAAAAGAAATTATTCTGAAGTGTGAATCTACCTAGCTTAAAACCAGTTAAAGAATAAAAACACAGCTTGACATTTTTTGGAAACATGATTTGGGGTACCAGCTTTCTTTGTTTTATTAAATCCTGCTTACTCCTTTTCTTTATGAAGGAATAGCACGACAGACCTATCTACTGCATCATGTATGTTGTCATGTGTCAGCACTATTCTCTATATCCTTAAAACTCAGATTGAAAGTGGGCTTTCTTATTGCTTTTATTCACCATGTACTGTACCTGGAATACATATCAACCGGCTGCCTTCATTACTGCTTGGTATTCACACCGCCTTTTTAAATACTATTCACATCTATTTCATTATACATAGTGCATTGGTTCATTGCACTTCCATAATATAGTAGTATTTTGTCATTTTATGAACCAACACTGTTGTAGGTATATGGTTGCTACTTTGTTATTTACATAAAGCGAATTTCATATTGTAAGTCTCCCTTCATAAAGATGTCTACTCAATTACGACAAATAATCATTATAATACATCTTTTTCACATTTGCGGCTATGTCACTGCAAGTTTTTATTTATATTGACTATATATTAGCTCTTAAAAGTTTCATTAAAATTACACAATAATTCACCGTTTTGAGCAAAGCAGTTCTGTAATAAATATCAGCTATATGTATTTAGTTATAAAGTAACAAGAAATAGGTTTATTCCATGCTGAAAAAAAATAAGAAAGAAAAGTTGTGTTTTCTTTCTTCTTTTTTTCAGCATGGAATAAACCTATGACTTGTTCCTTTGCAGCCTACGCATGCTGACGCAGCTCCCCACCTGAACTAGTTATAAAGTAGGCAGGTTTAAATACACAAGAATTAATGGAAACGGGATAATGCCATAAAGTTGTTGCTCACGACAGCGATTGGCTCACCTGGGATTTGAACCCACAACCTTCTTTCAATCATAGTTGATTAAATCTTCTAAAGATGCAAAAATAAGCATTTTGGATTCCATAAAAGATTTACAAATATGTTTCAATTGACTTAATTTAATTTGACTTACAGTACCTATTATGGTAGATAATGCTCTCTATGGAAATGAATATGAAAAAACGGCATAAATGTCCTAGAGGCATAAAATCGTCTTCATTCCAGCTCAATTTTATGAATTAACACACTATGTTTTTACTTCTTCTGGCTTCTGGGAAGGAAGCTTTTATACAGGTAGTTAAATTCAAATTATTCAAGGGCATTTTCACTCCAAAGAACAACTTACAGAAGGCAGTGATCAATGGTCAAGCATTCGATTCTGCCTCCCCCCTGACTGAAAAGGGATTCAATCAAGAGCTCCTTATCCATCATGTCTTGATCAGTCACAGACTGAACAATTACCAACTAATGGAAGAAACAACAGTGTTACACAAAAACCAGAGAGTTTTGGGGTTTTTTTTACATCAGACTTTATAAGAAGAAAAGCATCTGTGCAGCACATACACTTCTGGGGATTGTAAACATATGCCTGATACCCTAGATTGTCATGGATAGTTAAGCAGACCCCATTAGTACTTCTCAATGACTGCATGTTGTCATCTACCATAGTTTAGACAAGACAGCTCCGAGTTAGTTCTTATTTATATCAGCATCTGGACCAGATGGAATCATGAAAGAGCTCATAACACTTTCTTACAGAACTGTGTCTCATTGACAATACTCATATTCAAGAAAGACGTCCTTCCTGCCTCGCAGCTCTGGGAACCCTGGGTTCAGTTCCGGACCTGAAGGACTGTCTGTGTAGAGTTTGTATGTTCTCCCACCTTCCAGTGAATTTCCTCCACGTCCCCCCACAGTCCCAAAACAGACAGTGCTGGGTGGGTAATTTGCCCCAATGGGAGTGTGTGTGTCTGTGCTTGTGTCTGTCTGTCCTGCGATGGACTGGCACCCTGTCCAGGGCCTATCCGTTCCTTCCCTTCCTCCAACCCCCCCCCCGCCTCCCGCTGCTTGATGGGATAGGCTCCCTCTCCCCCGTGACCCTAAACTGGAAGAAGTGCTTAGAAAATGGATGGAATAGAAGGAGGGAAGGTTAGTTACATCCCATATGTTTCCCTTACCATGTAATGCTTCTGGAACTTTGTTTTTATTGTCCTCCACATCGCCCGTTCTTGCTCAGTTACAAAACCCACCACAAGTTCACTTATCCGAATCCAGATGACGTTGACAAAGAAAAAGAAAAAAAAAAACGTTTTAGGAAGACCCAACAATTCTGACAATCCCATCACTGCCTGGGCAGATAATTAAAGGCAAAAACATAAGTATACGAGTAGCAGCAATCTTAATGAGGCTTAAGAGTTTGACTTTCTTCCAATGTTCCCAGCATGGGCCAAAATCCTGGGCCTGACTCCCAGTGACAGGTGCACAGTCGGCAGGAAATACGGTTCTCCATTTTCCTGAGTAAATATTTGTTTCCATGGTTCATTGGGGTTCTGTCTCCCCAAGACCTCCCACTCATTTCTACACTTGATTTATGATATGGCATTAACTACCTATTGAGCACAATTATGCAGTGCTGGAGGACATGCAAACAAGGTTTCTGGAGGACTCCATTGAGTGCAGAACACAAGACAAGAGAGAAATTAGATTTTTAGCACAAATTTATCTAAGTGTATTCCTCAGAGAAGTTATATAACAAAGCTAAATTATCTGAACGTTTTGTGTAACAGCTTAATTCAGGTGTCTCCAGAGCTCCATAGACTGTATCTCCATAAAACAATGCATTACTATGTTATCCCTGATATTACAAACAAAAATAATACACACTTCTAACATTAGGATAAGGTCTAAGCTATAGTCAGGATTAAGGCTTTGATGGTAATATTCAAATTCACAGCAAAGGTCGCTATTATCATATTTATGTTCCACTATCAATAATTGGGTTGTGGGAGTATAGAACTAGCTGCCCAGCCATGTTGTTGAAGCTGATAATATGGCTTTTTCAGAGATATCTGGATGAGATCCATGGATCAATTAGTTATTAAAATACCAAATTATCTAGATGGGCCAAAATGACCCCTTTGTTTGCAACCACACCTGTGTTCTTTGAGCAAAGAAGAACAGCTTTCCCAGCTTAAATTTCAAAATTGTAAGCTCTATACAATATACTGCCTGCCCTGCAAACCACTGAAATTCACAAAGTGATCATTCAGATTTTGTACAACGCTTATTTATAAAGTCATGAAAACACTTCTGTTAAACATTTGATAGAAGCAAAACAATAGTATGACATTTTTGTTTCTTTTATGCTGGTTCTGCAGGTTTTCCTTTTGCTAACAGAAACATTAATAAAACTTTATACCTATAAACAATCTTTCTTCATCGTTCATTATCTTCAAAAACATGGTCACAGTGATTCAAGGTGAACTACAGATGAGTAGCAATATGAAGTACTGTAGCAGCTAATTCATCTCATTTACCAATAACATCTCATTAGTTTATTGTCAGGTGTTCTTCATCATTAATATAACCTGTTTCAAAGTAACAGTTTTGTATATATGTGCAATATAATAGGATTCAAATGATGCAGGACAGTAGGCAGTCAGAATAGACTGAAAAAGTCACTCAGAGGAGCACAATGCATTTTGAAAAGTGACAGAGACGATCAGAGAAGAAAATAATCAAGTGAGCTGAATGGGCTCCTCTCTTTTCTAGGATTCTTATGTTTAAAGCTTTAATAAGGTTGACTCTCATTGTCCCTCCCAATAAATAGGCTCTAATATAACATAAACTGGATAAACAGTAAGTCACTCAACATCGCAGTGACAGACTGTTAATTGCATTTTAATAACATCTGGTAATTCATCTTGCAGTGTGTTTACATTTCAACATTCCACCCACCTCATAGAGTACCTGAACCCTACCGTGATATTGTGATTTGCATTTGAAAAACTAACCTTGTTAAACAATGATCATATTTCATGACTGTCATGTGCAATTACATGGTAATGATCATTACCTAAAGAAATGAATGAATTCCATTTGCACAAAGCTCCATGATTCCTTACTGATTCATTTTCACCTTTAGCTGAAAACAAAATCTTGAAGTAAACACAGAATTTCAATTCCTTCAATTTCCTTCTAAACTCCTTCATTTATAATTGGGATGTATTTTT
This sequence comes from Lepisosteus platostomus, assembly GCF_059453375.1. NCBI lineage: Eukaryota > Metazoa > Chordata > Actinopteri > Semionotiformes > Lepisosteidae > Lepisosteus > Lepisosteus platostomus. Next base: position 40,619,608 of record NC_142623.1, read on the forward strand.
TCAGTTTAGTGATTTTTCTTTGTAGGAGCTGTGAGGAATTTGGTTCTTTTGTAAATAGTCTTAAAAACGTGTTCTTCACCTCAGAATGTGATAAGGAAACACACAAGAATAAAAGCATATCTGTTGCAATTATATAGTGATCACTGACTGGGGAGATCACCCTCATGACTCATTCTGTTAACCTTGCAAAACAGGAATAGAGAAATGGCACATTGGTGGTGGTGGAGGGGAGTCCCCATTACCTGTAAAGCGCTTTGAGTGGAATGTCCAGAAAAGCGCTGTATAAGTGTAAGCAATTATTAATTATTATTATTATAACTTGTTCAAGCTGCATCATTTATTAAAGGTGAATTTTAAACCCAGTTATATTTGATAGAATACAGGTATTATGTTCAGTATTGATATGGAGTTATTTCTGTAGGCTCCATAAGCATGTAGTTGAAAGTCTTGCGAATATTCTGACACTTCTTCATGTGGTACAAACAAGCAACATTAAAATGCATACATGCAACATTAAAATGCAAACCAATGTAATTAATCTATTAAGCAACTTTTGAACACAAACAAAATAAGTAGTTGTATTGAACTAAACTCACGATGGAGACAAAATATCAAAAGGTGTTTCTGTGAACACAAAGACATAATACTAATTGTTTCTCACCAATCTAGAGCATTTACTTCATGTTGGGCTTGCCACAAACAGGAACATTTTAATTAGAATTCTAAGTGCATGTAATTAGGAGAAATATTTGCTTATTTTAATAGGCTAAATATTAATTAGTCAAGCTTACAAAGCTGAGCAGGGAGCAATCAGCTGAAGAAAGCAAGGTCAAAAGCAAATATTCTTAGCCAACTATTTTTATACAAACAGTACACCTGCTTAAAGACTCTTAAAGATTGATGGAAAGGCCTTTGGTCTCCAGGTCACACTTTATTTAAGATCCTTTCACAATTACAGAGTAGTATAGACTGAGTATTTTTGCATTTGCAAATAACCTCAGGGTTAAGGGTGTGGTTCAGGCTATGGTCAGGATTAGGATTCTTTTTTTGCTAACATGCAGTCTACAGCAGAGGTGATTATAGTTTTAGTCACTGCACTAATACTTTTATTAATGCATGCAAAACCTACAACGTTAAGTGGTATTTTCAACGAATACATTTCAAAGGACGCGGAGTGAATACAGTACATCACTCATGCTTCTACTTGGAGACGCACACAAAAAAAAAAAGAAAAGGGATTTGTAATGTCGCACAAGGCGGGACTCGGAAGTGTGATCCAGGAACGTAAAGAAACATGTGCCAGGCGGAAGGCAGCCGAGTCCGGGAGATTGCAAGCAGCACACGGGGAACGCCCAGAGCTCCACGCAGAGTACACGCACGTACGGTAGACAGACGCGGTACTGAGGCAAGCTGAGGAACCGGGAAGCCGAGAGTCGCGGTCGAGCATCAGTCCAAGTTCAAAGCCAGGAAGGCGCAATAGTCAAAGTAGTTCAAGGAGGTAGCTGCGTCAGCATGCGTAGGCTGCAAAGGACCAGGTAAAAGCTTATTCCACGTTTTGGCTGTGACAGAAGGCTCCACAGCGGAAACGCTGTTTCTCCTCAATTTTCAGCATGGGATGAAGTTTATTATAAACCTTTACTTGTTCCTTCATTGTCAGACAAAGTCGACTGACAATCCGGGAGACGAGGTAGCAAGATAAGCAAGCAGGAGTCCCGAGTACCGGCAAGCGAAACCAGGGGGAACTGACACCGCGACTGCAACGCGTGGGGCTCAGACCCCGAGCTCTGTCGGGTCCAGGTGTTTACTCAGAAGAGCACCTGGATCGGGTGTGGCCGTAAACCGATTCCAGGTGCTCCGAGTCACCAGCTGATTCGATTGTATTTCAGCCCGCAGAGACGGTCAGGTTGACGATGACGTCACCAGCTGCGCGCTACCGCTAGCTCGGCCCTAAGAGCAGCAGCAGCAGTAGTTTGTATGCATTATAATGATTCTATACCAAACGTATTTTCCATTTATATTTCATACTGTTGTGTACCCAAAGTGCAAGGTCAACTCAGCTAGCACAAAGAAATTTAACAATACAGAAAGCTCATACCTCAAAAGACTGCAACATCCTAACAAAACTGGATCTTTGAAGCCTTTTGTACTGTATATACAGTACACTTTTTTTGAGCGTACTGTGTATGAATTCATTTGAAATGTTTGAGAGCACAGAAACTCACTAAATCACACAAATGCATACACATCTTTGGCAAAAGTATGCTGATTTCTCAGCACTGGCGTGCAGAAAAAGTTCAAGGTCAAATGCAACAGATTTTGTAAAAAGATGGAGAAATTAGCAGGTGCTAGACATATGCGAAATGAATCCTGCGTCCGGAATACTTAATTATGAAAAGTTCACGGTGACAGAGCATGTAGCCAGAAAATAAAGAGAAAGTGAAATTTATTCTAAACGTGTGCAGATTCATAAAACAATCTCTCCTGAAATACAATTTGGAGATTAACTGAAATCCTCCTCCACTTCATAAAATATATATGAAAGCCAGTTTTTTTCCCCTTTTTACTAAACCTGAACTTTAGATAAAATAACAGAGAATTTTTTCATTATCTGAAGTCCACACAAATCTCTCTCCCTCTACCTCTGTTTTCCTGTCTTCATTAAGTCCAAATAATAGTACAAGGTTAAAAAAATCAGTTTAAAATCATAGAATAAGCTGTGTTTAAACTTGTTTTATCTCCATCTTCCTAACAGCGAGGTTGTGCATGTTATGGTGGGGTACAGTTAAGGAAATTTTATCCCTTCAATGAAGTTTACTCATTGTATTAATCCAGTAAAGCACTGCAATAAAGTGCATATGGGAATAATTCCCCCTTGGCGCTTGTATTGGTGTCACAAAGGCCAGCCAAGTTGATAATATCTTTTGAGGTTATAATGTAGAGCTTCTTCAATGAGCAGGGATTCAAACTTTAAGGGAAAAAATGCTTCCCATTTGGTTCCGTTATTAATGCATAAATTTGCGTTTGTGAGATTGGAACAGAAGAGGCATGACTCCATGAACACCCTGCTCCAGTTTTACTCCCCTTTCCAAAGTCAGGCTGGCTGGGTTAATTGCGGTCTCTCAATCACCCATATGTATGTGAAGTACAGGTGTCGCATCCAGGTTGCAGCCCTGATGTGTGCAGCAGGCTTCCAGCACAGGCTACAGATTGCAATGACCCTTAACATGAATAGGCAGCTTTCTGCTAATGGATGGATGGTTTTGGCTGATACAAATTAGCATGGCCTGTTTGGTGCTCCACAAAGGAGCAGAATCTGCATGCAGATAAGCAAGTCTGTGTGTTTGCCTATAGTTAAGGCGATAGAGTCTGAATTGCACGCACTCAGGCATGGCTGTGTTTCTTATCGACATTGGCCGGTGACCCCTGCCACTGATCTGTGCATTCTCAGGTTTAATTTTCTTACCGTTAGTGTTGTTCTTTAAATAGCAGGGGGAAAAAATCTTTCATACAAAAGAGAACAAAGGGAATATAATTTTATTTAACAGCAGACTCTCATGATGTTATAAGGAAGAAAGAGACAGCTTTCCTTTATCAATCAGGAAACCGATCATTAATTGAAATCACACATTTAACATTTTCTCCTGGAGCTGCCGATATAACGGTAGAAATTCAGTCTTGTTTTGCTCTAGATGAAAGAAAACCAATACAATATTATGCTTGTTTTGAATTCTATGTTGTGTTCCATATTCATATATTACAGTAAATCCTCACTTTAACAGACAAATAAGGGGGAAGGGATGTCTGTTATTGCCAAAAATATTGATGGTAATTGTAATTGTAAAGTGTTACTACTCTTTTGACTAATATAACCACATTGAAATGAGTTTCTCTTCAAAATGTCTTTTGAAGCACAGGGCTGCATTCATAAAAGTGTCTGGTGCTGTGAACAAACTTTGCAATGCGTGTTATAAAAAATGAGCAACCACCTTTTTGATTTTTAAATAATAAAAAAAGGTATATACGTACATCTTTCAGGGTGTTAATTTAAGAGGTCATGTCAGGTTTAAAGAAATGTCACATTTTCACAGATAAGCCCACTTATCTGCATAATTCTACTCTATCACATGGACAGGGTATCCAGCAAAAGCGTGATGAGTAAGTGATATGTAGAAACAAAGACAAGCTCTAACTCTGGGGTCTCCAACCCTGGTCTGGAGAACCCAGACCTGCAGGTTTTATAGGCAACCTTTAAGTCGCCAATTTATCAAAACCTGGAGAAAATGAACTACGATCGATTAAACAGGTGGAGTGCTCAATTAAGTCATTTAGAGATCATTTGGAATGAGAATGAGAATATCCTTCAGCCCCCAGGACCAATGTTCTGTTCATTGAAACATTACTTGCTTAATTGATCAAGTGCGTAAACAAGGGTTTTTAATCACTGAACAGCAGGTGACCTATAAAATTAACTGGATTGGGGATCTATAGGTCCCCCAGAGCTTGGAGACCCTTATTCTCCCTTCCCTTACATAATCTGGAACCACAAATGGGGGCTCCCAGGTACATTACCAGGAAGCGACTAGCTCTCAGGCCTGAGACTTTTATTTTGCTTCAAACAGAGGATTACACCACTTGTAAACCATTTTATTTTTCTGTTTTATTTCTTGTGAATTTGTTCTGCAGCAGCTGTGGTCTGCACTAACTGTGTGATGTGCATTAGGAGGCTTTAGAAACACATTGATTTTTGAATCTAATTTCTTTATAAGTGCAGCCTTAAGGAATTGCAAGCATTTGGATTATTAGATATTTTTTTTTTCCAGTCATGGCTGCTGGAGTTTAAAGAGTAGTTTGCATTATGGACTTATTTGACACTACAGTGAAGAGAGACTTGCAAATCAATGTGGGTTGATGAAACCATGTACAACTTAGTGAATAAAGGCCAGAAGACAAATTAGAGAACAGTAGTCTAGGCTTTGTTTTACTTCATACGGAGCCCAATCCTGTCCTGTTTGGAAATGAAGAAAGAAAAATTGCATAAAAATACATACTCTATAACGCAACATTGAAATATAACATACCACATAGTGTACTGTATATACTCCTTTCAGAGAGTGAAAGAATTTACAGTGTATGGGAATGCAATCATTCAGTGGAAGGAACAACATTGTAATTTTCTTCATTTACTTCTTTTAGCATCGATGCAACACCAAACATGAATAAAAACGGAAACACATGGATTTTTAAACACATCAGTTTGTTGCAACCCTTTTTTTCCCAAATGCTTCTTCCATTTAGTCAATGGAAAGACTAAAAAGAATTCCTTGCATTTATTTAGCGCTTTTCATTCCAAAGGAAGTGTTTTACGTATAGTGAGGGATCCCCTGAAGTGCCATCGAAGTGCAACAGCCATCTGTGTGATGCCCAGTAGAGGCTGAGAAGTGAGAAATGGCTTCTCCAATTGAATTAGGTTGCAGCTTTAGGTACTGTAGGATGTAGTGGAAGTCCAAATTTAGGAATTTAGTCTGGAAGCAATAAAAAGGCAAACAAAATGTTAGCATATTTAGTTATAAGTGCAGAATCTCAATCAAAGAATATTATGTTAAAACTGAACAATGCACCTGCATTACATGCAATATTAAGAATGTAGTGTTGATGTTTGTTCATCCCATTACAAAAAGATATTGCTGATCGGGAAACACCACCATGCATTCTGGGGCCAAAGGGCATGTCCTATGCTGAGAGAGATTGAAATAGGGTACCTGGTCCAAAATACTGTCGAGGGCACTGACATTTTTTGGCATTTAAAAATGAAAACAGAAGAACTTGGAAAGTTTCTGGGGAATGTGTAATACATTACCTGGCTATGTTGGGAAGCTATAAACCTGGCTTTTTCCAAGAAACAGCTGGATCAGATCTGAGGATCAATTACTGTAACTACTATCCGACGGGCAAGATGGGCTGAGTGCCCTCCCTTAGTTTGTTATCTTTCTTATGTTCTTCTGCTGCCAGCCTGTATCATAATTATGGTAAGATGCCTTTTTTTCAACATTTGTACTCAGAATAAAAGAAAGATAATAAGAAACCTTCACTGCCTACATAATTGGTGTAGATACTGTACTGTATGTATGCATACATAATAGTACAGTACATAAGTCACCGCTACATAAAACTGGATGATGTTAAATATCGCAAACATGAGTTATTTAAAAATGCATCCAAATAACTGCAGAAGCAGAGAGACTGTAATTCTCTGAGTCAACCGAAAGGTTGTAATAAATTTAATAGATTTTACAGATGAGTTTTACAGCAAATTAAAACTGGAAAAGCAAACTGAGTAATACTGGATTCTCACAGTATGAACTGATGATTGCGCATAAACAAAAAGCACAATGATCAGTTCATACTGCGAGAATTCAGTATTATTCATACTGTGAGAATTGCTGATCAACAGGTGTTTATGTGAAATACTTGCATATGACCATATAAAGCAGAATACCACAAACTAAATAATAGGTTACAATTACTGTATGCATCTTGCTTGAGTATTGGATTCAACATGTCTTTGATTAAAGAAAAACCCTGAAGAAAAACTAATAAATCTGTATACTGTATGTAATGTAAATCAACAATTCTGTTAATAACTTAATAAGGCTACAACTCTTGAGGTTACATTAAGATAGTGGAGGCAGATTTAATTGTACTATTCACACAAACATAATTCCCTCACAGCATGTCCTGTACAGTACTATACTGTAGTCTTAAAACGTCAGCCACGTTTTAGCCATGTGTTGAATATGTGAATAAAATTAGTAGTATTACCAATGTGCCACAAACCAGAACCACCTGAGGTCATATCAACAGATATCCGAACAATACCTGACAATACAGTACGGTATAGTGCTGATTAGCGTCATTCTTTATCTGAACGCCATTACTTGCACCATTGTTTTGCAAGAGATTATTAAAATTATATTTCAGATTTTTTTTAGAGTGGAGCATACTGTACTTATTGAAGTACATATAGTACCTTATTGAAAATATCAAGAATCGAAACGTACCGATCCAAATATAGTGCAGACTTGTAATAGCTGGAATGAAACTTAATGTGTAGTACACGATCGACAGTCATTCAACTCAAAACTTCACCTTGTCTTTGGGTGTTTATTTGCTTTATTAAATACAGTACAGTATAATACTGTACGGTTTTGAAGCTACTACAATATATAATATACATGTACTTTTGTAATCAAAATCTAAAATATTTTTTTTCTAATTACTATTGATATTCTAATCACTAATCATTCTGTATAATGTGAGTAATTAAAAAACTATACTTTTATCAAACAGGGGAGTGTTATATGAGTGTTATACAGTTCTATGAAATACTGTACAATATGTCATTTAGAGTTGTGATGGCAACATGGTCACAACATGCAGTCTCAACAATGTAATCATTATATTTGATTAATTATTTTGTTGCCAGTGCTGTACACAAACAATATGATAAGCGCAGGAAAGCACTAATGGGTTATTAAACATTTAATACTGCAACGGTTTGTACGACAGCCACATGCAGCTGCGGTACTCTAAGGGTTCACTGCGCCACTTGGCAGTTTTACAGAGTAATGCAGTCCCGCATCAGATTATTTGAAAAACTAGGAACGGCGAGATGCAGTGCTGTTCGTCACGAGGAAGCTCTTACTGCAGTATGCTGCCTGACACCTTGCATTCTGGATGGATGCATCTGACGTGGGCTAACCTCACCTGCCCCTAACACCTAAAACAAATAATAGCAATTTGTAAATACACTCTGACAAGCAGCAGTGTTTCATCTAAAACCAATGAAAAAAAAATGAGTTAATATTTTGGTAAGCATCAACAACACACAAACTGTTAAAGGTACTACTGTAGGAATGGAGGGCTGATCCTTTATCTGTGTCCATTGGGGTCACTAACACAGAAAACATGGGGAGGCCTGAGTTAAGAGTCACAGAGCAGATGTTCATCTTTCTCTCAGAGATGTGTACTGTAAATAAATCTGATTATGGTTAGAATCATTTCCATGGGCTGGAATGTTGTATCTCTAATTTCCGTGCATCAGCAGCACATACTGACTTACTGTTCTCACCACGATCAGAAATTGAAAGAACTCAGTATGCCATTGTAGTATGGCAATAGAAAGAGCATTTTGGGGGGATTTCAATCAAAAGCTTTCTAAACATTATTATAAACAGTCTTGGGAAGAAAAGCTCATCAAAAAATCAATGCACCAAAACAGAATAATTAGATTTAATTATGGGCAGTCCAGATCTCAGACTGGTCTTCAGCTCTATACTGCAGGTATTTGTACATACAACAGATATCTTTCATGACAACACCTGTATATATAGTAGCAAAAGTATTGTCCCAGTGAAACGTAACTATTTCAGCTAAGATCACCAAAGACATCAGTATGTGTCAAAACAATGAGACACTCTCTCGCATCGCTGAAAAAACAAGCATGGATACACTAATTTTTCATGACTTTATGCTCGACCAGTCAGGTCAGGAGCATTCTCTGTTTAAGGTTACAAATGGTAAAAGGGAGCTCAGGCAAATGATGATGTAAATATATTATCCCCATTCCTGAATTGTATCCAAGAAATATCTGAAAATGTTCCCTCAGCCCTCTGTGCTTACTCCACTTTTGCTTTGTAGACACACGGGGTAATCTGCATATCTGTATACAGTAGGTGTTTAATGAGGAGTTTCCTTAAATGAACTTGTGATTTTGATGTTTAAGACTTAAATTCAGCCCTGATGTTAATTCCTGAGCAAGTGATTTAAAAAGACTTACAGTATAAACTTTCTTTCAACGGTATACCCAGTACATAGTGAAGCGCAAACCAAAGGACAGTAAGTGCTAGAATTTTATTGGTCTGGAATCTAAAAAGACATTTGTATTCATGACTTAGTACTTGGGTTTTAGAGTACAGATTGGGGGATCTCCGATTTGGCCCAACAGTAAGCACACTGAACACAGAAAGTATTCAATCAGCAGTGCACAGTTACAATGACAAAGCAGCATTACACATACTGTAGGTCTCTATGCTCATCTCTGAATTCATAAAGGGCCAAAAATAGTTGTTTTTTTTCTCCGTGTTAAATTAGGCTTCTATAAAAATGAAATAGACCAACTAAAATCTGCATAGTTTTGATCTCCAGGACAGGGGTCTTGCAGGTCTCTCGTTGTTCTAACCTTAGGATAGCAACACTGAAAACAAATGAAAAGATCAGGAGAGAACGATTTCAGGGAACCAGACGCACTGGCTTATGTTTATCCGAGTAGAAACAGAGTCAACAATGTGCACTGGGAACTGTGATAAGAAAAGCAATTGGAATAAGAGAGACCTGAATTATAAAATAAAACCATAAGGTATAAATCATAATAAGAGGCACAAAAATGCCCCATGGTTTCTTTTGTTCTAAAATTTATTGCAAACCATTGATCTGTCAATATTTAAAGTTCAGTCCGTGCACTACATATTTCACTTAATCAATCTAAACGGACAGGGCACTGGTCCGTCCGAGTAAGATTGTCGGTCATTTTGAAATATCAATTCTCGCTCAGTCATCTCACAATCACACAATAGAAGATCGATGTCTCACTGGTCGATTAATACAGAATGTCAATAGCAATCAGCACGGGCAGAGAAGATGAGAAAATCGGTTTGGAAAGAATAAACTGCAGATGTGGGTGCTGGCGAGGAAGGTGTCTCTCACAGTGTGGGACCTGTTCTTTTATTCACAGGGTGTATCTGACTAGCTCACCCCATTGACCATTTCTCGTTATAATTTGAAACGGTTAAAAAAGGGGTTTAAATAACATGAATTCAGATTGCTATAACCCCGGACTGGAAAAAGTCTGCTTCTGGCTGATCACTTGGGATGGAATCAAGAGCTGGAAGAAAGCTGTGGCTTCATTGATTTCCCTCAAATTACAGATCCATTTGTCCCCTGCCTGCATGTGTTCTTAATTGGGAACAGTTTTGGTTCACACCACTGTTAATCTGTAAAATTAACCCTTTTCTTTCTTGGAGATGAGAAGATTATTCCAAACTCTGGATATTGATGACTCACTTTGCACATGAAGAGACATCTTATGGTGAGTCACTCCTACAGAACCATTTAACTAGTCATACCTGGACCTCAGCTTCAGCCTCCTTCCTTGAGCAAAACTTATAAGCATCTTTTGAATTGGATTTTTTTTTTTGCATGTTATATCATCCTCTGTCAGAAGCCTGCAGTCAGTTTTCAGTACTTATACACTGGGGAAATGGTGAGCTAAGTTATTACAGACATGAGAAAATCCTCAGGTAAATTAAGACCCAGCTGGCTGACTGCATTTGAACATTAAAATGAACATTACATCCCATCTCCCTGAGTAAGAATGAGGTCCCTTGATGGTGGTGTTCACCCCAAAGCTTAAGTGTGCTTCTCTAGGTAGGCGTTCTGTCACTTGTGTATAACCACTGCCATGCAAAACTTTATCTAAAGACATCACATAGCCTCTTACTGTCACTCATTTTAATTTGAATCCAAAATACACTGCTCTGCAACTAATGTTTTAGCTCTCGACGTCCTTTATGAGCGCCCTGGTTGTCTTAGCCTGACAGAATGCTATATGGTATAATGCTGGGGCTGTTTTGCCTGTCATTGAGAAGCAGTATGATATGAGCTGATGCTTCGTGCAGGATTGTGATTGTTTAAGACATCAGAGCCAAACTGTGTCACAGAGTGCTTTAACCCAGGCCTGTGGGTTTTCTGTGATGGAGATAAGTGTGTGAATAATCATATCGAGCTTCTAAAAACAAGCTTTATTCTGCCCTTTTTAGTGGAATTGTACAATTATTGTTGGATATATTGTGCCACCAAACCCAAACCTAGTTAAATGTATACAGTATAAAACTTAAAATGCAGTCTCAACAATGCTGCGTGGTTTTGTTTAGGATGTATTTCAAGGGCATCCTTTCTGATGTTTGAAATAGCACTCGGATGGCCTTGCTTCAGAGCCATAATCATTGGTTATCCAACATCAATGCACACTTAAAAAATAAAGTCCAAGAGACATAAATGTCCTAAATATATAAAAGGCTGAACTAAATAACTAAATGTCTGACCTAGGTACAAGCTTTAAGAATCTCCCACAGGCTGTAGAAATGGTTACACAAATCTCAGAGAGACATTAATGGAGAAAGATGTCTTGATTTCTTCAGACATTACAGAGACTGCGCTTCTTAATGCAGTCCTGCAGATGGATTAGAAGAGAATAAATCTTGGAACATGAGTGCATCATTTATTAGCAATGCCCATGTTACCTAGGGCACTTATTAACAAGGGGGAGGGGGTAACAATGGTCTTTAAAGCATATGTCTTGCACTTCGCTTTCTGAAAGCCAATAGATTGCCGGGATGAGCTCGCAAGGGAAATTTTCATTTATCCAAAGGACATAGGCCACAACAGTCGTTTTCCTTTACAATGGAAGAAACGCACACAGAGAAAGCAGAAAGCCAAGGAAGAGAGCAAACAGTTTAAACTTCTTTATGCAAGTGAATCTGTCTTTTCTGCTGTCAACTGTGAAGTGATTAAAACAGAGGAAGGTTTGAATTTCAAAGCTTAGTGCCTTCAGTTTTTAGATAAGATGGCTTTATTGGCCATATACAATTTCTTGTATTAGGAATCTGTTTTTTTGCATACCCCAACTTGCTCTCCATGAGACACAGACAGGGAGAGAAGCTTGGGGTCAGAGCGCAGGGTCAGCCGTTTATCCAGCACCCCTGGGGCAGTTTTCTAAAAGGAATTGTAAAATCATGAAGATGCCTTTTAATAAAATATATACATATAAACAGAAAACTGTTTTTTTCCCCACTTCTACAGTATGCATGTTTTTGGAACTTCATTTGGAAGTTCACATTCTCTGTATTTCCATGTAAAGATGTTTTTTTTAAGTACAATCTCATTCCAAGTGGATGTATACAGGTACATGCTTTGACAAGTACACCTCACCAGCCAACAGATCGCTCCAGACCGCAGACCAGCTGAAATGTTAACCTACCCTGATGCATTTAGTTCAGTAAATTCTATAGCTGAATCACTGTTATACTGTTAGAACATTAGTGGCCTTTAAGAAATCTTCATTTATAGCTAAACATAAAATTAGCTATTTTTTTGCAAATAAGTAAGCAGTTGCCCTTGGTATGATGTATAAATAAACTATTGAATCCCATTGTTCTTTACAAACATACAAAACATGCCAGCATCAGTTGCATTCATTACACTATACACAACTACAAAAGAGAAAGTACTAAAAACACTCCCTATTTAGCACAGAGATGCTCCCAGGAAAAAAAAAACAGCCTTTACAAATGAGATGCTGAGGGGCTCTTTGTCTTTGATATTGGATTCTAAAACTTATTTGCCAAGACTCGAGTTAAAGCATTTTTGCCTGACTAAATATTTCATACTAATTTATGTAGAGCACATGTTATTCTCTAGTGAAATCATTAAGACCGATGTTCCACTAGGTTATAAAAAAATACAAAAAGTATGACTACTGACCTTAATACATTAATTTGAATTTCAAATACATAACAGTATATAGTAACATACTGTACAGTATATGTCAACATAATACAGTATGTTATATTTAGGCCATGGCTATCCATATAAAGTTACCAGTATAGATATAATGATGTTCTACTTTACTGGGATACACTATGTTATTACTTACACCAATAATTTACAACTGGCTGTGCTCTACAGTAATGTAGGCACTATTTACTTCTGCATCGACTGAGCATGTCTTTATCTGTATAGTTAAGTGTTGTTTCCGTCTGTATTGTGCTTCCTCTGACCTAGTCGTCCCAGGGTCCCTGCACTTTGTGACATAGATGTAATGGGGGCTGACCTACAAACCCGCAGCAGCAAAAGCCTAATTGATAAGTAATCAAATGAGATCAATCTTTCGAAAAAGCCCAGGGCATTTAAAGGAACCAATAGGTTCAGTCCCTAGAGCTGAAATTCAATGAATGCAACACTCTGGAGACCAAGCAGTTCAATGATTCAGTAGGAAAAAAAAGCCTTTGACCACAGGGGGAAAAGATCACTTCAGACACACTCGTCAATCTGCTATCTGATTGAGTGCTAGAGCTCCTTTCACAGAATAGAGGGTTACCTTACTACAACTGCACTGTGGAGAAAGCAGTAGAGTTTTCTACAGGGATAGGGAACCAATCCTATATTTCTACAAGGCAAGGTAAAATGCAGCTGAGCAGCAGGAATCTGATAAGATCCTGTGGGAAAAGTAAAAGACGTATTGACTGCAGTTTTAGATTTTAGATTTTAATTTGTCATATTTGAGCTTAATTGCACATACTGTGCAGTGTAACAGAGACTGTGGTTTTAAAGCTGTGCTGTTAAGACTAGGAATGGTTAGATCAAAATTCTGTGTGATGCATTTCTATCATTAAACAACCAGGATATCTGTACAAAATGAAGTATCATACAAATGTTTTTTTTAGTTAGAAAACATGCTTTGCAAGCCCAAAGACTGTGAAAATGTTATTCAGGGTAAGGGTATACTGACTTAGTAAATGGTGTTACTTCTCCATATTTATATGTTTTCCCCAAGGCTGTTTTCACATGTAAAGACAGCTTTTGGCTTATGAAACATTTTGAATTTTCAATCAAATTCAGTAAGTAAACAGCATATTACCTGCTGTATCCCAAATATTAGTATTCTAGAATGCTAGAATCCCCAATAGTAATAATGTATTAGACATAACGGGTGTAATATCTCAATGTATGAGAGCCTTATCAACTGCTTCAGACCTGTGGAATGTGGCAGAAAGTTATCACCTATTCCAAAATATTAAAAAAAACAAATCAGAAAGAAGAGTATTTGTATACTACAGTTCAGCTTTAAAAAAAGAGCTGTATAAACACTGGGCTGCATTACTGCATGAGCACAGTTAGAAAATATATCTACACACAAGTGAGTGGACACATTATACACAGATACAATATATTGTCAGAGATTCATCTTCAGGATTCCCAAACATATAAGCTCTTCTGTTACACTGTGAAGTACAGATTTTACTGCATATTTAAATAGATACAGTTTTCTTTATAGCTCTGAAGTGCCAGGCATTCCATTATTTGAGTACTGACGTTTAAAAATCCACCTGAGCTGATTTTTTTGTTCTAACAGAAGCAGTCTCTCTGTTGTTGATAAACACACTCTTGGCTCTTCGGACTCTTCGGACACTCTTCGGACTATTCCAGTAAATGCGACCTGTTGTTTTTTGGTACGTTAACATGGTCCGCTACTGCCAGCTATCTTGTCAGAGCAGGAACATTATGTTGCATGCATGGGACAAGCCCGGAGCAGAGACAGGGAGTCACACAGGACAGCCGAGTGCACTAGGAGGGAGGAGGAAAAGGAAGGGCTCCTCATCCTGATAGCTGTTCACCAGAGTGACAGCCCTCAGTTGCAAATATCACTAGAGAGGAGCAAGGGAAGGAATGTTAATGCATCATTTATCACCTGTCTGCTTGGCCTCTCGTGAAAGATGAAAACTTAACTGTAATGAAAATCCTATCGATTGCAGTCACTTCCTTTTAAATATATTGCTTTCTTCCTCTCTTCCTGGTCTGTTAGAAGAGGCAAAGGAGCTTGTAAAAATCAAAGGCGAATCAGTCAAAAGGCCAAGGACTGACAACGAGAAATGATGTGGGCCTTTGGTGAACTTTTACAAAACTTGTGCCCTCCTAAGGAGCCTGTCTGCTTTTTTATTCCTGTAAGCCATGGAAATCGATAACAAGGCCATCAAATTAACATTATCTAGAAGACTGAGCTTATTGTAGCCAAAATGTAAAGTGCCGTAACACTCAAAACATTCTTTCACAAATATGCATGAAAAGGCAGAAAAAAAATGTTTCGGATCCCAAAATCATTATTTGATACTTAATCAATACTATATATAAAGCCCTTCCTTATAGTACTGTTTGTAATAAGACATCTAATGGTTCACTGATGGTCATAATGCCCCCCAAGTCCACTGTGCAAGAGCATTTTATACCTGAATGGAGCTTGGAGCAAAGAATGACTGATAGCTGTGCTGTTTTCAAAGTGAAACAAGAGCACCACAAATCCTATGCATTAAAGGCCATTTGGAGATGAACATTCACATCCAAACACACACACACACACACACACACACACACACACACACACACACAAGCTTGTGTGCTGATAAAACCCTGGTTCACGCTCCAAGGCAATACTTGACCTCCCTATCAATGGATCAAGAGCTTGGAAAACAAGAGTAATCACTGCTGTATTTTTAAATTAAAGATCTGAAGATAGGGTGACAGCACGAGCCCATAGGAATCCATGTCTTCAGACAAGTTATGGGAATTAAGAGGAAATTTATCAGCCAATCAGTCAACCATGCTCAAAGGGGTCGAGGGGTCAATTTCCAGAAAGGTTTAATTATAGACATTTTTTTTTTTGTTCAGGCACCTGACACAAGGTTTGAATTGATGGGACTGACTGAGGGAGGACTGCAGCGATAGTCCTGTAAGTGGTCACTACTTTATCATCACATAACTCATTTTACCTCTATCAGCCTTGCTAGACCATGGCCAGAGACGATTTTACACCAAAAATAACAAGGGTACCGGGATCACCCATATAGAACAAACAGATTTAAACCAGGCTCTCAAAGCGTCAAGAGTAAGAGACGAGGAAAGATATACAGCACAATGCGCTGTACATCAAAGACCTGCCGTTATTACTTTATTAGAGCAGTTTAATGGAATTACAATGAGAAACTGTGGGTTAGGATTCTTAACTTCACAAGAATAATAACTGCAAAAAAAAAATCAATCACCACATAAAAATATAAACCGCATCTATAAATTTTAAAATATTGTTGCGGTTCAGGGGATCAGCAAATGCAAAGCGACGTTCTAAAGCCTATTCTGCTCAGCAAACAGAACTGTTGCTGGCTAATTATAAATACCTCCCTGGTAAAATGCTCTTCAGTAAGAACCACTGTAATTCACTCTTTAACTTTAAATAAAAGGACAGTTACAATTTCAACAAAGAACAGTTACTGTTCTTGGGAGCCTCCTGGTAAATAAGTTAATAATTCTGCTACTCTCTCCCTTCTTCAAAATTATGTGTTTGCTGACCCCTGGACCACAACAATATCTACTGTTCAAACTCTGCAATTTAATCAACAGAAGATAATAGCAATGGTGCCTTCTATAGTGTTATCCACAGGCAAAATGATTCTGTGGTGTTTAGAGAATGACCCACTTGCTACTGTTTCTAACTACTTTTCTATTTATTGCTCAATTTTCTTACTCTCTCGCTGAACCATGAACTGCAAATGCATATATACAGATAGAGAGAGTCTACACCCCTGAATATAGTCACAAGATTTATTTGAAGTAGCCCTCAGAGGCAGCCATTTTGGTTCTTATGTGAGCCATGAGTTGGCACAGAGCCAAAATGGCTGCTGACAGCCCAGTCATTCAGCTCCGGTGTGGGCAGCTAAACCCTTAACGTTCACCTAAACTGGGGATTTTCAAACTATGGTGAACACACCCCAGTGCAGTACAAGCTGGGCCCAAGGGGTATGTGACAAAAATCCACAATGGCTGACAAATTAAATGAAAAAAATTACTTCATTACTTCAAAAAACGTTTGTGTCTCTCCACACAAAATATCAGAGTTTAAATGCTGTTTCTGGAGCATTGACACAGTTCTCAGAGACAGTTTATTGCTGAAGTGCCTCACCTTTTTTGTTACAATGGATGTTCTGCATAGAAAATGAAAAACAAGGGGAGAGATACTAATTAAAGCCATTGGAAAAAATGTTGGATTTTGGTGATATTCATTGCTGAGTATCCATTCCTGGACCTGTTTCGTAAAGAAACTGCAATAACTTTTAAAAAACAAACAACTAATGCAGTTCAACACAGACATTAAGTCTTGCAAGAATGCATTGAAATATCCTACCTCATAAGTTATAGAGGAAAGCTAAAAAAGGAAATGAATGCATAGTCCCAACAATCTGTTTACCAGTTGGCAAAGACATGGTAAGTTGTATGACTGGCAAAAAGGCAGCTAAAAAGTTGGATATGATCCCTCTTTCTGACAATACTGTGTCACAGTGGATTAGTAGCATGTCTGAAAACATTTGCTGCCACCTAATCAATCACACAAAAAAGTGAATTTTACTCACTGCAAACTGACAAGTCGACAGACGTTTCAAATCTGGCATACAGTGTCTTTTGGTTTGTGTTTGTTACTTATTTGGGTATACAGTGATTTTGTGAGGATTTTTTGTTCCGTCAACCATTTCCCACCGATACAACGGAGGGAGATATTTTAATTTAAATGACATTTTCACGAAAGCCAACACTGGGCACGCAGTGCGGAATTTTGTATAGCGGGGTTATGTCACTGGCAATGTGTTTCTGTGAAAATAGTTAACATCATTAAAGCTTTCCCACTGAATTCAGTTCGCAGCAATATGCAACAAAATGGGCTGTGAACACCAAATGCTTCAGCAAGTTTTGTCAAGGCTTTTTGAACCAAGATGTGAAGTTTAGCAATTTGTTAGTGGACAACCGGTTTGAGTTGTCATCTTGATGGGCATGAAGAAGACTGGCTGCAGAAATCAGAATCAGAAGAATGAAGGTTGCAAAGTGGGCACTAGGTGAGAAACTAAGTACAGCCTTATAGATGAGCACAGGAAAACAGGACAAGGACTCCAGGACAGGAGTAATGTCATCACTTGCACGCAACCTGCCAAATTCTGGAGATACTGAAGTTTGTTCAGTGTGGATTTAGATATGACAGCGAGTAGAGCATCACAGTCATTGATTTTAGAAAATGCAAATGTGTTGACCGGCTTTTCTGCTACAGTCAGAGGTAACATATGACATACTGTAAATATGTGACGTTTTGGACATGTGGGTCAATCGTCAAGCCTGGATCAAATATCACCCCCACCTTTTTCCCTTTTTGATTGAAATTCAAGTACAGTGTTATCAACAGAACCCAACTTCAGAACTGAAACCCCCAAGAAAGACAAAGTGTCAGCAATCAGTAAGATAAGAGCTGGAAAAATTAAGAGCCATGCCACAAACTACAAATAGTCTAAAGAGGAGAAAGTAAGATGTCATGATTACCAGTTCAGTTAACAGTCGTCTTTGAAAGCTGTAACTTTGTGACCTCTGTCATATAAAACATTGAATTGCAGGTCTTCCTATACATTATTCATGTGTGAGATTTTAAACCCTTGCATATCTATAGCATCTGTGGTACATTTTTTTCCTGATCTATTCTTTATAACCCAGAGGAGCAATCACTAAAGTGGAGCTGCTTTTCATGGTAAGATCCAAATTTTTAGTTAAAATAGTGCTCAATTTCTGGTCTGTACTGTTCACCTTCATATTAAGATTTAGATGATAAATGGATTTTGAATACTGAATCAGCTTAGTTAGTTCTACAAAATCTTAATGTGTTCTAGTTCAAAGCCACAACTGACCTTCATAATCATGCTTGGTTATGAGGCCTAGCTCAAGCTGCAGTCTGAGGGAGCAATCTCCTTCATTATACCTTTGACAGTGCAGTACACTGGTGTGGGTGCAAACACTCCTTTTCAGGTTATTCTACAAGGAATCTGTGGAGCTGCTGCAGTGGATCTCTTTGGAAGCTATTGTCTGAGCTACACACTACCCTGTTCAACGCTATCTAGGGAGGTCAGTGTGACAGGGAATGCCGCCCTGTGTTGAGAGAGCTTGCCAGTATAATAAAATCTCCAGTGGCTGTAAAACGCTCTTCAAAGATCACCTAATACATAGCAGATTGTGCCACATGGATAATCTCACAAAGGGGTCCTGCGCTAGCTTCAAAGAATGTTCTAACATACCACTTCTTAGAGAAGGGAATACAGAGGTTTACTCCTTTCACTGTTTGCCATCTGACCTTCACACAACCTTCATTTAAAAAAACAAACTATTTGGACTTTGACATGACATGTTTGAATATTTTTTACATAGAAGTTTGCTTAACTAAGACTGCCAGATCTTGCATCTATCCAATGACTGTACACACCTGTTTCCCCTCAACTGATGGCAAGGAGGGCCACAGCTATGTTAAAAATAAAATTTACCTTTGGGAAAATAAACCTTTTTCTCCGTAGAAGAAAGACCTCCACATTACAAATAATACAATGAATTCTGAGCAATAGCAGCACGATAGGTGTTAGTTGCACTGTCTGCATAACCAGAATACGGTACTTCCTTCAAAGTCTAGGAAGAGAGTCGGGGAAAGGCAGAGATCTGTGGAAATGCTTTTTGTTTGCAAGTAATTTCAGGAGGAGTCTGCCCCCATACTGACATTGTCTTGACTTGCTTCCCTCTAACCCCTTCCAGGCCTGTATAGCGACAATGTGCTCCTGTCACTGTGAAGCAGATGTGAAGTGACACCTCTGGCAGGCAGCAGATCCAGGCAGCTCTGCACAACTGCACTCAAGATGCCATCCGCAGCTCAGGTCCCATGATGCCCGGCAGAGTGCCGCTCCGATAACATTTTATGGGAAGGTTATCGGAATGACCTACCCACGTGAGGAAGGGATCGGGACTATAAATTATTCTAAAAAGAAATATCTGAGGAGGGATTTATTTTCCGCTGGTATCAAATAAAATTCTTAGCACTTATTTAGCAGAAGAAAATAATATTTAAAAGAGCCTTCATTTCTAAGCAGAAATCAGAGCAGCAGCCAAGGGTTATGGTATATTCAACTGGAATTCCTTGTTGTCCAGAAGCCATCCAGAAAGAATATCAAAGAAAACTCACTAATTGAAATATCAATATAACTATAAAATAGCGACCCCACAGAAATATGAATATTACTATAATATTCATATTTTCATTATACAGTAAAACTCTCCAGTTTGTATATGAGCTTTCTATATGTATTGTGTTTAATTTGTCCTTTAGAGCATTGTACCGTTACACCTATTTCTTTGAAACGAGGCGTTCTACAAACTCTAATTCACCCTCTGTCATTGAGGTTTTGTGCCTGTTTTGACACAGTCTTACACTCCATTTTGCACACCGTAATTCAATTCAGTTCTCAGAACCCTGAATGTCACACACCTTCAATTCTTGTTCTGGGAATTATGTAAATTGTAGATAGGTGCACAGATGGAATTAATAAATCGAGCAAATGAAAAAAAAAAAGGACCGTGATTTGTATTGTAGGACAGTGTATTTGCTTTATTTTGAGCACAAAGAGATGTAGAACCCAATTACAAATGGGTTGCAAAACATGAAGAGCCTGTCTCGGTGAATAATAACAATACGATCATTATTTCATAAGCGTTTTACAAAATCCAAAGAGCTGTACAAAAGCACACACATGCATCCAATCTATAATTTACCATCATTCTCAGCAGCATGCATTGCTATTTGAACACTAAGAAACATACTGACTAATCTCTTTTGCGTTTGTATAAATTCTCTTTTGAACAGGAAATGTCATGAATGAAACTGAGTCCCCTAAAACATATCAGAGAGCATAAGCTATGTTCTCATTTGCCAATATGAAGAGTTTGCAGATCTTTGGAAGGAGTATTGGAAATGCAACATAACTACACTTCCTTTACATATTTTCAAGCCATAATTATTTGACAACCCTTCTTGAAAAACAACATCTGGATTTTAACAATATGTTTTAATCACATTTAGATATATAGAACTGTTAACAAACACCCCTCATTAAACACAGTTAAAAGACTTCCGCTTTTCCAGTAAAATAACTTGTTTGATTAAGGATTTTTGAGCTCTTTGACTACAGATTTAAATATTTGCTGAATGTTTTTCAGAGGATTTGTACAAAGGTTTTAAAAATCTAATATCACATTATGGCAATATGTGAGGAATGTTAAGGAACAGGTGGTAGCATAACAGAGAATGAAGCAGAGATCGGTTGAGAAGTTAGTTGCAAACACTACTGGAAGCCAAAAGGGAAATACAGATAGCCGAAAAATATTGAAATGGAGGCAATACACTTAAATGAACCTGACAGGTAATGTTCTTACCAATTACTGAAAACAATTTATACTGTGCATAGAGGTCTAAATCCTAGCAATAGAGTTTTAAGTGTATGTTTGAGTCTACTTTATTAAGGTACTGTACACAGTTACAGAGAAACGTATTGATAAAAATGCGAAACAGTGGTCTGACACTATTTCAATCTTGAAATAAGGAGCGAACGGTATTTGTTCATCCTTGCTCATTCAGAGTAATGACAAAGTAGCTCCGAGCAGAAACAGGCATTTCTACATGTGTGCCTATATAAGCATTTTTGTGTGTTATGACCCTTATGGGGGAGAGAAAGGGTACAGTGCCTTGTGGGTGTGTGTGTGAATGGAGCCAACTGGAAATGTAGACTATTTTCCTTCGCCTAAGTTAACCTGCGTCTACACCTCTGTCTCAAAAGAGACATGAAGCCCCAGGCCTAATGGAACAGGGATTGAGGTAGGAGGGGGGGGGGAGTAATTTTTTATCTCTTTAATCAACCTTTCCACCTTCTGAACAATGTGTAGATGTCATTAGTTAACCGCAGACGTTGATGGGTTTTGACAACTGGCGATTGTGCGCGGGCCGGGGAACACGGCTTGAAGATGTGTTTGTCTTGGCTCAGAGCTCTAGTGCTCCTGGTCACGACTCTGGCTCCCAGTGCTCGTCACTGTTCTCCACATTCAAAGATGATTGCTAATTGTGCGATAAGGGCCGGAGCAGAAGCTCTCTGTGCCTTCTTTAGAGCGTTGTACTTTCATAGCAGCTTCGCCTGACAAACGCCATCGAGTCGAGTTACGAAAGGACCCCACAACTGCAAAACACGCCAGCTTGGATAATAACACATAAAATACATGGAAGTTAACTGGAAATACAGTATACAGTATAAGGATGTGCCAGCATGGACAGATTAAGTAAGATGAAAACATTTCCCAAATATCTGTGCTTTAAGCAATTTAATATTGTCACAGATTTGGAGCTCATTGTAAATTACACATAAAAGGAGGAAAAAAAGAATGTTGCTACATGAAATTGCACAAAAACAAACAATTATCCAGTACAGCATCACCTTAAGAACCTTGCTCCACAAACCTGTGTATCGGGATGGATCGAGACTACATGCTCGCTCTTTTTAACGTTACTCACTGCTAACATAACAGTGGAACAAGGAAACAAAAGAACGCTTTTCCTGCCTTTCTCAGACATCTTTATTTAACGTCTGAAGACAGCTGGTTCCTTTTAATGTAAGCTATTGATTAAGGTAATGGAATCCGAGAGGTAAGACATGCATGTTAAAGGAACACCGAGACGTTCTGAGGCAAATTCTAGCCCATTGGGGATCCTGTCCTGATTATCCAATAAAGGAGGCAGTGCCCTTTTTGTTATGTATGGCTGGTCTTAAATTTTCATCTCTCTGTGAAATCCTTTTGGCTGAAACACTGGAACAAATCTCTTCCTCTTATTCATCAGAATAGGGAGTGTGTGGCTTTGAAGATGAATGAGGGACAAAGTGGCTTTTTTTTTTTACAAACAAACTTGCACAATGATTTTGCAACCTCAGCATACAAAGCGATGAGTTTTTGAAAGCCTCCAATTTAATTTCTTAATCTTCAAATGAATACTTGAATTGATCTTACAACAGCTCCACCAGCCACACTTCAGAGAACGATTTGATCCTTTTTCATATTTCTGAATTCAGATTTAGAGCCAGGGGTGCCTAAAATGCTGGTTTAGTTTTTGCACTCGATAGACCACTTCTCTGTATATTTTTAAAATACAAAAGAATGATACTAGAAATGATCACCAATATTTTTTTTAATGAAGAGTTATGACTCCTATGTGTTAATTATTAAATCACTTTAAGTGTGATTATGGTGGTAAATAGTTCTCTTTATAAATTTCAGTATAATTTAAATATTTCATTTTTTGTTAACATGTAAAAACATGAAAATAGTTATTATAATAATACTGTTACCACCAAGACTTAATACACATTTTTAGATTTTTAGATATCTAAATAATGCAGTATAATTTTGTATAATGTAATGGAGAGCATTTATGATATAGATATTTCTTTAAAGAAATCTGATTTGACAATTTTGGAAATACAAACGAGCTCCCATTCATTCATCTCTTTAGTTTCTGGCTATCAGTTAATATCTTAATTCTAACCACATTACTGTAATCGAATTAATTAAACCCTTCATTCAGGTCTTGAACCGTTTTCAGATTTAAACCTTCATATTAAAACCAGAATTGAGAAAACGTAAAGGAAAAGACTGACCTGTGATCAACAGGACTGCTTTTTTGTGAACCCTATTGGTTTGTTTGATGCTTTCCCTGTGGCAGTGACAATGATGAGCTTGTGCAGCACTGTAGTGTGGGACTGTTACTTTACGGTGTTGCATTTTTTAATGGATTATCTGTAAAGCACTTTGAGATGATCCTCCCTTGAAATTTGCAATATAAAAGTGATGATGTCCTATTTATGCTCACCCATAAAGTCTTCTGTTTTTTTTGTCCGCTATAAATTCCACACTACAAATCATCTCTAAAACACATGTCTTAGAGATGTCAAAATACTAATAGCCATTGTGTGAACAATACTAATAAAGACAAAAATCTGGACACTATATATAAACCACACAGATACACACCAAAAATTGGAACTATGAGAAAAGCATGATAAAACAACTTGCTTTAAAATTTCATAAAAGTGTCTAGTGTGTTCCCCTTGAAAGCTTATGTTTTACGATCATGTTTTATCATTTTAGGATTATTCCATGGCCTTCTAAGTATATTGCTTTAAAAAAAAGTTTCACAACCTGAGATGCCTTGTAAAACTTTCAAGGGATTGTAATGAGTTCATATTTTGTTCTAAGATTTATATTTTTAAACTGTTAAAGTACACATTTTAAGCACATTATAATTATCAATACACAAATGAAAAGTTTTTAATTTCAGAATCATAGGCTTGGCCTTGTTTAGCTTTCCTTCTTGGTTTTATTGAAGAGGAAGCAAAAACATCTTACAACTACAATTATAAAACAGGGAACAGCTTGAAGAAGCCACCTATGACAAAGATGTAGGAGTTTATGTTGACACATTGTTTTGATCTTCTAGACAATATGGGGAAGCAATAAAAAAAGTAAAATGTTAGCATATATACAGTATATCCAAGTGTATAATTAAATAATGTGATTTAATGTTAAAATAGCATAGTTTTAATTACACTAGTATAATCTCATTGCAAAGATTATTGTGCTGGGATCAATCAAGAGAAGATATACAATTCTGAACTGTTCTATACTGACAGGCTAAAAGCACTGAATTATTTTTGTCTGAAATAGAGAAGACTACACCATGGGCCACTACAAGTATTCAAAAAAGAAAAGGCCAAATGGCCTTTCTCATATTCTTAAGTATATTTCAGAAACTGTTAATCAAAGATCAACCATCCTATCTTATGGAATAAACAAACACATTTAATACGTATGATTGCATGAAAGACTATTGTTTAGTTTCCATGTGCAGTTTGTTCAGCTTGTCTGAAGAAAAAAATATTGCTGTGAAGTAGTCTACATACATTACTCCCTGTGTGAGCTGATCCTAATATATGCACGGATTAAGGAAACAATCCTGTCTTGATTAATTGTGTGGGAGTAACATTTAAAACATTTTTTCTAACACAGCTGTAGAACTCCATAAACGCTTGATTTGAAGAACTTTATTCCCACTTGTACATATAGCCAAATATGTTCATCACTCAACGGTTCAAGTCAAGCCCTCCCTTCCTTCTTTGTTTGTGCTGTCATAAAGTACACTACTCACTCAAAACACTACAAAATCATATCTGGGTACACAGGTCCAGATCAGTGGAGTGTTGCAAAAGACTTTGATCATGTTAGGCATGATTCTCAAGGGCCTGTCAATCAATGTCCCCCTAATTGTTTTAAATAACAAGCAAGCTAGTGTTACACGAGCACAAACGTCAATTCTCCAAGCAACGTGAGGGTGTGTTAAACTTGGTCATGCCCACAACCTATCCAGAAGTACAATACCCGAGAGTCTGATTCTCTTCTTACTCGATTTTATTTGATTTAAAATTCCATAACAACATTTTAAATTAATCTGAACAATTAAATCCAGTTAAATGCAGTATCGTTTACTTGAATCCTACATTTATCTTGCATTTGGATTGTAACAAAACACATTAATTGCTTTATAGTGGCTCATTAGCAGATTTAGGCCAAATACAGCTTGACTGAATACTATATTTAGAGAAATAATTACTGAAATGAGGTTCAATCTTTTATAAAGTTAAATGGAAAATAAGAAGGTATAATGTAAAATGGGAAGTCTGGGTAGTTTTTCTTATTCGACATAGGAAGACAGTTCTGGAAACAAAGTATATTTTTGTGAAAATCCTAGAGAAATATCACATAAAGTATAGACAGTTCTGACAGCTTGGCCAGATTGTTGTGTGCAGTTGTCTTTTGCAGGGTGAAAAGCAGCAAAACAAAGTACCTTCCAAGCACATGGACATCAAATTTGATCTATTTATAAACAAATATCAAAGGTGCAGGGTCATAAATTAATGATGTAAAACTAAAAGAAAACATAATATGAATAATTTCTGAAAACATCAAATCAAGGTTATTTTCTAAAGCGTTAACAGTGGAATGATAAAGGAAAACTAAAAAACATGACATTACGTTTTGTTATTTACCTACTCAAGGGAATATTTGCATTTATAACTTTAAGACATCATAATGTATGCATTCCAGAATTTTTATAATAATATAAAAGTATGCATCCCCCTTGTAGAAGGTATATCCAGTGTTTATTATCAGTTTGAGGTAATTCAGGATGTTTGGGAACATTCAATCAATACAGCCATCTGAAATAAATAGCTAAAATCATTTCTTCATACACAGCCCTCAAATACACACACCTCATTAATACAAGGGCTATTTGTGTTTTTATTGAGTGTGGCAATTTCCAATTGCTTCAGATTTACGATATTGCATTCGACTCTGTCTTCCAAGTTTCTCCCTAAGTATTTCTGAGCTTTGAGAATGAATCGTTTCCTGTGTTGGTTCGATGCTCGATTCGTCTCACTGAACTGAAAGGCATAATAAATCAACTGATCGAGTCATCTGGGGAATCACAGATTGATTGGTTTGATTTACTGAAATAATTTGCTCACCAATCTTTTGTGAACTGCTCAGCTCTATTTACCAGTA
Source organism: Lepisosteus platostomus (assembly GCF_059453375.1). Classification (NCBI taxonomy): domain Eukaryota; kingdom Metazoa; phylum Chordata; class Actinopteri; order Semionotiformes; family Lepisosteidae; genus Lepisosteus; species Lepisosteus platostomus. Next base: position 40,645,999 of record NC_142623.1, read on the forward strand.
CGATCCATTGTGAAGCAAAGTTGTTGCTTCCTAAATTGTTCCACAGCTTAGAACGTTTTGGCATTCAAGGTCACGCACTTGTGCAGTTTAGAGGGAACACCTGATACAATGCTTATATAAGCCCTCTTGCACGTGCACACGTGAACATCTGGATCATTCAAAAATGAAATAGGTAGTGAAGTCTCTGAAAACAAAAAAAACTGTAAGCTTCTTTGCTCATATCCAACAGAACCACAAAGGAGTCATGGTCCTCCTATTCCATTCCAAGACTTTATTCCTGCTACTCTTAAACCGTTTAGGTGAAGGTGAATCAAGTGTTTAAAGCACGAGCTGGACTGAAGTCTTGTAAGGGATGTTAAGGCTTACAATGGCCTGAAAGAGCCAGGGTTTCCTCCCTGCTGTGTCACGGAACAGGCAAATACTCATTTCCCCATTACAGAGATCCTGAGGAAGCCAAGCTTCAGCTTTGCAGAGGGGAAGATACTCCCACGAGGAGGGAAACTCCGAACAAATTCGAGTTTCATTGGCATTACAGTGGAATTACAGTGTTGCCAAACCCTTGCTTTAACACTGGAGTTTCAAAATGTGTACAGTGTGCACTGCTCAGAACGCACAATTGGCAAATTTACAATAATTTTAACTTTCAAAACTACAGGGGGCAGGGGAGCAGGTGGCATGGCGGCACCGTAGTTAGCATTTCCCTGGGTTCAATTCCTGGGGTGCTGTCTGCATGGAGTTTGTGTTTCCTCCCCGTGTTTGTGAGGGCTTCCTCCAGGTGCTCTAGTTTCCTCCCACAGTCCTCAGACATACCGGCAGGTTAATTGGCTCCAGTAGAATTGGTCCTGGTGTGAGTATGAGAGGATCACACTATGATTAATATTAATAACACTGAAGCACATACAGTACAGTTGAAATTTTCTGCACCCTTAACCTTGGAAAATAACAGCAGCTCGGGCTTAACCAATGTAAACATTCTTTGTCTTGTTCTATATAGTAGCTACCCTTAGATAAACAGAATCCTTGTATTAAGCCAGCCGATAACTACGTACTGTACCAATAGCAGTAGTATTTCAAAGTTCATTACGCATCACCTTATATGATTATCTCTAGATCTGTATATTCATACACATGGATATATATACTTTCAATGCGGATTGACTGGAAGCAATACATAATATAACATGGAATGAAAATAAATGAAGTGAGAGATTGTATTCTGCCCGTCTTTGCTTTCACAAAGGTCACAGGGTATAATGCTGCTCGTATTAATTAAATTGCAACAATACCGGGTGAAAACAAAGGACAGTATTTCAATATCTGGAGTTTTATGAGCGACAGCCGCAGCTGTACTGAAATAAGATTATCTGGGTTCTGCGGGTTCAGGTTGTTTGCTCACCTGAGTTGGGTGAGTGATCCTCTTCCCCACTGAGCCAGCCGAAAGCTCCCTGAACCTTTACAACACCGACTCACGATTCTTTCCTTAGCCCTACTGTAAAGGGCTGAGAACAGCCGGGGTTATATCCCTTCACTTCACTACAGAGTCCACCTTCTCTCCCACCTCAGTGTAACCAGGGCTGTCTTTTCATAAACTCCCACCTTAAAGTCACCTGTCAAATCAAACAAGCCAGGGGTGACATTTAATTTAAAACTGAGTTGAGAGGTGAGGATGCTCAGTTTAAGAGAGCCACTCACACACCTTTCAAAGGACACTCTAACAGGCTGCTACCCGATTCAGCTACTCAGCGAATTGCTTGGTGATGGTTTTCCCCATAAAAATAAAGATCAGTCATACAGAGAAAATCTGTCTTATATTAAGACACTCAAAGAAGAAGCTGCAGAACTTTGTCAGAAGGCTCTTGAGTGTCAATATATATTCACATCAGAGTAGGCTCATTTTTATTCATACTTATTTCATGTAAAGACATCACCACAAGACTGTAGGTTACTGAAGGATGTCTTTTTACACTTCATAATATTTCCAGGTTTCTAACTCGGGGAACCTTCTCACATCAGAGGTATCTGAAGCACAAGATTCTATCAAGGATATACCGGCGGGTTTGAAAGACATAGATACTTTATTAAAACGAATATATTTTTCCTTTTTTACATTTAACATATACTTGTAACATTAGTGATTTGAATATAAAATCTATGTACAATCTTTCTGTCAAATAATATACTCCTGCTTTTTATTTTTTAAGTATAGACTTCCGTGTATGTAAAGACTCACTTTAAGGAAAAGAAAACTTAATTTAATCTTAAATAATGCATAAATAGCATAACGAAATTAAAAAAAAAATGCTTCTTTTGAAGTCAACTGCAGTAAATTGATTAACACCATTTCTGTTTTTCTTGCTGAAATAAAAAAAATGATTTGATAGTCTCATCAGGATGATTAGCATATGACTGCAGTATCTTTTTGAGGTCTGAATTTATGCTCACGTGTTTTTTTTTTTCCCTTATGATCACAGGGTGTCTGCTGCAAATCTCTCTCGGATCTGGCCGTGCGTCTTCTGCTGCGGATTTGAAAAGAACGCTAGTGCTCAAGTTTACAGTTGGCAATTTCCAGAGAAGCTCCTGCTTTAAATATAGCCTGCTGCCCCCTGGTGGTAAGTACTGGGAACACTTGGACCTGTCTGCCAGACAAGTAAAGAAGTACAGTAAATCCTGATAGATTTCCATGTTATGTATATATCCATTTTCTGACCCTTGATGCCCTGTCGCATTTTCAATACAGCATGTATGCCCCCAAAATCTGTATTAGCAAGGCTTTATCCACTACCCAGGAGACTTCTGTAATGAGCCATGATTGAATACCACCGGGTGTATAAGCATCTCCCAGTCACTGACTGATGGCCAATTAAACACTTAAACACTCAGGTGAGAGCTATTGATCATCAGAGAGCGAGTGAGCTCCCCACACATCATAAAAACAAGCAGAGGGCCTTACAGTAGATGTGCTGAGACAGCTGTTCAGGTAGTGGATATACTGCACCCTCGTGTGTGTTGTGCAAGCTTTAAGATGTTTTAATTGTCATTTGAAAACTGATCCCTTTTCCAGTCTCTATAAATTTCATGAAAGGAATACTGCTGTTCAAACTAGAAAAACTTCACTTACAATCTTTTAAAAAGAAATGTATACTTTTCATTAAAAGCAGCATTTAAACTGGGTCCGTTATAACTGTGCTTCATTCTTTTAATGAATCTTTCGAGGTAAATTAGACAATGTTTTTAAAGATATAAATACAGTTTTACAAGGGATGAAAATTAGTAATACAACTAATTATTTTAATGTTATATTTAAGGAAGGAACACAAATTGTCTGCAGCCTCAAGATTCTGATCTGAAAGGAAGAACTGCATTACATTAGATCATGTAAATATTTTCTATTAAAGAATTCTTGTGTAACTGTCATTTCTAGGCAAAATGCAAAGATAGAGCTCAAAGCTAAAAACTAATTTTGTGGGTGAAATGCTCATTTTGAGGTACAAAATTCTCATTTCATGACACAAAGAGTTTATTTTGTCTGGGGGAAATCATTTCATGAGATGAGGTGATCATTTTATGCACAAAAGGTTCATTCTGAGGCATGAAATGGCAATTCTGGGGCACAGAATTTATATCTGTGAGCTGAAGGAAATTCAGGAAATTGGCAATAATTTACCTCCATACATGACACTTACTAACCACTCGTGGAATATGATTTTTAAAACGGGGTGTATCTGTCTTCTGTAGCAATTATTTTTCATTTTTTCCCCTTGCCAAATGATGGGAACAGGAAGGTGTATAATCAACCAAAAACAAAACATACTAGAGCAATGCATTAAGACTGTCATCGTTTCAATAGTAAACATCTTATTTAGCACACAATTTCCTTATGGACCTTACTTAGCATACCTACATGCCAACACAGCTTTTAATCATCTGACGTGCCAACAAAAGTGAAACTACAGCACATGTACAGTACCTACTTATCATCTAAGCACCACTGCTTTCCCTTGTAAGTTACATACAGTGCTTCAGAAATGTAACCTTGTTCCCCAGTCTGTATTAGGACACTACTGCAGCCCTGCTGCAGCAAAACAGCCTGAGGATCAAGCCCTGCCTTTGCTTGTAGTGGAGTGAAAACTAGAAATATTATACTGTATGTGTTTTTTGAATAGAGATAAATACAGAGATGAAAAAACTACAGTTTTTTACAGTTTACTTGATTGGACTTCACAGGAGATCTGGGATATTGCCTCCAACTCTCTCAATAACAGTGAATCCTTCAGGATTAGATACGAAGAGACAAGTTAAACCAGTTGTCTGTATATTCTGACAGTTTTAGGGGTCACAGTTTATTCTCTCCTGTTTCCAGGCCTTTCCGAACCCCTTGTTGTAACCTGCAGGTCCCTGAACTTTTATGCGTACCTCAAGAAAATGAATAGACTTTACAATAAAATTGTCTAAATGTGCTTGGACACACAATCTGTTTAGTTTTTCCGTCAGTCAAACTGACAATCAAACTGAGAAACAAAGACACAACTCTTTTAGGTCAAAACATATTCAAAGCTCTTCCTTGAAGTGTATATTAAGAATGGAAGCTTTTTTTTCATATGAGCTAGGGCTGTGGAGGATAAAAACCTTGTCAAATGCTTGCTAGCACTGTCCCTTCAAGTGAAATCCATTCAAACAAATCTCTTTGCAATCCAAGATGTACGACTTTGTTCATTTGATATTTTTTTGTTTCAAACAGCATTGGGTTTCTTCACAAATGAAACAGTAATGCCTTTACGGATGTGCACAGGCACACACCAAGCGAGTTAGACTAAATGAAGGCAGAAAAGCACTAAGAGACCACAGCATATAAAAAAAAAAAAACAATCATTAAATTCTCTTAGGAGTAGCCCTTTATTCTGGCCCAGAACGAGGACAGAGCTTCCAAGGCAAATGTGGTGAATGCTCAAACACCAAGCCCATATTAATATTACAAATCACTCCTTTGAAAAGAAATGAACAGCTACACTAGTGCCCTAAACTAATGCATGTCAGACTGTCAGACTCTGGCCAGCATTCCGAGCCATTTTAATGGAGAATTTCAAGACACGTCACTCAATGTGATCGGCAGCTTGAATTGTTGCAGACAACAAAAACTGAACAAAACCTTAATGAAAGAAAACAAGGAGTTATATTAGTGAGTGGTGCAAACAACACAGCCATCCTTCCAAAAGGTCACCTTATTTCAGCACGTTTTTGGGAAGCCAAGCTAGATTTATTATCTTTGTGACGTTGTCGTGTGCTTTGCAGGAAAAAAATGCTTTCCTGCTATAAATGTAGATACTGCAATTTTCAGTCTGTGTATCTGGATATTCGCTTATCGAGGAAACAGAATGGTTGGAACAGTTCCCATTGAGGTCTGCTTAGGTTCTCCTCCCAAGAAAATCTCTATTGTACAAATGTACAAGTTATTTTTGTCAGTTAAAGGTGAGACAATTTATCATGCAGCTATGGATTATGAAATTTCATTACATGATGTGCATCATGATTCATTACCAACAGCGATATGCAGTGAAGCAGTTCCTGAATGATGAATGAAAAGCAGGGCTGTTAGAAAGATAGATGTCTTCTATATCCTCTTTAAGTGTAGTCTAACAATAAAAAAAAACAAATCAGTGACACATGATGCAATTTAAATTAATTTTATAATTGAAATATTTTTTAGATAAAACACCTTGGAAAAGGGACAGTCTAGACTTTCCTTTTAGGAATTCTGATTTGCAGTGCTTTGTTCTTTTACTCATGCCTCACCTCACCTACTGTACATAGTCCAAAAAATTTGAAATGGATGAAAAGAACAAATACTCGTCTCGAACCAAAAACAGGATCATCCAATCTCGTGTGAATTATCAGTCATCCATCCCTCACCTCAAGAGGCAAGCTCTTTTACAGAGCAGAAGAAGAGGCTTTAATCTCGATGTCAGAAGCAGCTCGAGCAACTTTTAATTACTGATTTTACCCACCAAACAGACATTCATCCTCTTGACTAAAACACCAGCCTAAAACAGGGCACTCTCTCTCCGAACACCGTTGTGCCCACAAAGACATCATCCAACATCAGAGGTCCAGGAATTCATCACGTCAGCTTACCCTGATGAGGAGAATGCGCTGATACTCAAGAGATTTAATTATATCTTTTAAGAATCATAGCTGTTTGTTGGTTTTTTGTTTCTTTTGATAACAGCAACACACATGTCCACTGAATGAAGCATCAGACTGGAGGGAGGATATGAGTCCCAATTTCCCAAAACTTACAGGCACACATCTCAAAACCAGTTCTATAATAGCAGTGTAATGTATGCGCATTTCAAAGGTAAGGGAATATTTTTCTGTGTGCAAATTCCCCAGTAACTGGAATACTAGCACTGAGTAATGTGTTGCACCTTGATACAGCGTACAGTGATCAACTTGCGTTTTAACCACAAACAGCATGTGTGCCCTACTTATTAAAGTTATGTAAAGACTATATAAATACATTAGTAGGATGAGGAGCAAGATAGCAATAAGGGAAATATATCTTAAAGCATCTGAACCCAAACCTTAAATCAAAGGACCTTCCTAACAAAAACACAACACCATGGAAATATTAATGTTTTAGCAAAAGGGCACATTCTGTACATGGTGATCGATATCCTTATAAATGCTATTTGACGTTCAATTGCACTTAAAATAATAGACTGCGAGTTTTGACGTTCAGCTTTATGACACCACACCTTTTCATACATATTTTATTTAGTAATTAAAATTACATGTTTCCAAAGGCTATTCATAAATGCAAAGGACCAATAACTGTCAAAGTATAAATTTATTAATTTAGAATACATTTTCATATGATCAAGCCACATGATTTTTTTAAATCTACCTGTCTTTCAGCTCCAGAGAGGCCTGAGAATACTGACAATTTAGCTTTTTTAAGAAATGTGTAATAGTTCTTTATTATACTGTATATTATAAAAAGTGGAATTTTGCAGACTTTGAACTTCCTGGTATTTTTGTAGATCATTTGTATACATGTAAATCAAAACCTCAAAACTAAAATGAACTAGAAAAAAATATATATTTCTCCATTACTCTCACCCACTAAAAGAAAACAAATTCTTCTTACACAGTTGGACAGAAACAGCAAAATTAAGTCAAAATGAGTTTTTGAAGCATAAAGGACAAAGGCAAGCCCACTTGTTTCAAAAATGCCTGGTAGGTTTGCATTATAGAAACACAAAAAATCCTAATTCAGTGCTTGACCTCCAGAGGACTAATTGTGTTCAAATTTTTTTTTTTTTCTGGTGTATAATTTTCCCCCTCCTCACGGAGTCTTCACTACATCATGCTAATCCACCGAGTTGCTACCAGGGGTATAAGGAAGAAATAATTTTATGTTAAACTCTTCTCCCTGAGTGCAAAAATGTTCTCTCCACATGCATCATTTGAATTCATTGCTCACTACCATGAAGAATGAAATCAGACTTTTTTTTGTTAAATTACCATCTCCATGTGAAAGACCTTGCCCAGCAAATACATGAAAATAATTTGCTACATATTAGCTAAGGGATAAAAAAAAAATGATTATTAAATTCTCTTAAGAGGGAGACAAAGGGAGACAAATTTCCTTTTTAATAAATCATGTGAATCTTAACTTCCTACAGTATTTACTCATTCCCTTTCTCTCTTTAACGTATGATCTAAAGAAAAACAACATTCTGAAACAACATTTTAACCCTGGATATGGCTGCTTTATCCCATCTCTGAAAATTAAATAACTGTAAATATCGCTTTTCATGACACACTGTCCATTTCCTCACTCTTTTTTATGCTCAATACTTTATTTTGCTAAAAGGTAGATTTACTTTGACCAAATTCTTCTCACAATGTTAAAACGATTTCGGCAGCATTTTAATGTGCAAATTAAAGAAATGTACATTAAATATAAACATTCACATCAGAAAAAAGGATTCTTTCCTGATTATTCCATTAGCACAAATAAAAACAGATCCACAAGTAAATAGCTCATTCCAATTTCTTACCCTGTGTCTGCAACATCACAGTGCCATTTAATAAAAACAACAGCTACAACAGCCAAATTCTCCAAGACGCTTCTAAGACTATGCAAGCTTTTAGGCTACTATAGGGACAGCATCACAGTCCTTTAAACAATTCTCTCAGTTAAATATGCACCATGGACTCACTCCAATAAATCAAAGTCTAATATCTCCTTCCAGATTTACAATGGCAAGACATCACTTCTGGCACAGCATTTAAGTCTCTTTAAGAATTTTTTCCCCCCTAAAACAAAAACAAAACACTTAACAAAAATGAAAAGCTATAATTCCTCCACAACTATGGATCTAAGGATATATTCATCTCCGTCTTGGTTTCATATATTAATCCCAACACAGGGTTGAAAACAAACAGTACCAGAATCACTTTACAATCCAATTTCAGGTGCTGCTGCATTCCTTGTCTGTGCTTTGGAAGGTGTAATTTGAATATTTCCACCTTTTCAGTGATTCCACTACTTGACAAATCAACCATACCAATCCACAGGTTGGTATTTTGGTAGAAAATTTCATTTGAAAATTAATTGAAAACTGTATAATACAATTTAATTTCAAATTCCATAACCCCAAGCATTCAGTCCATTTAGAGAAATGGTTTAAGGCCGAGTAGCAACATAGGTATTCAGATATTTGGGAAAGGCTGCATTGAAGGGATTTTGAAAATAAAAGGTAATAATTTCTAAAGGCACTTGTGCTTCTGTGAACACAAACATTAAAGTTGTTAAATCAAGTTTTATATTGATAATTCATTATAATCAGGTGCTATTATTTTCAGTGATTTACAGAGTTAAGGGGTGAAATATTTATCAGCTCCACTTAAAACATCTAGAGTCAGTGGTGTTAACACGCAAATCAGGGACACAGAGAATTATAGGTAACAAACTCTTTACTGCAGACCCAGTACTGTTCCTGTATAAAAGGTCCTATCCCTGATGCTTAAACAAGAAAAACAGTAACTTTAGTACCAGAAGAACAGTTTTAATTACTATAGATATATTACATTGCAGAGGTTATCTGTCCAGATGTGGCGACAAGAGTTATCCATGGGTTCATTCATTTCCTTTACACAGCAATACTGATGGAACATGTACAGTATTACCAATCATGCTCTTTGGAAACCCGAACATGGATGGTCTTAAATTAATTTATTATTATATCTGTCATTTCTAGCATACAGAAATACGAAGATGTTGTAACCAGGACTTTATTGATATTTTACTGAAAAGAGGTGCCACTAACTCTTATAATAGTACAGGATGCGATAGCTTATTGGCCTTCTAATTTTCAGGAGATCAGATATTTTTCCCCCAGAATAAATTTGTATTTTTTTAAATCTTAATTGGTATTTAGATAAAGTGCAGCAAACCTAAGAATGCCAGTGATGGAAAGGGGCAACTCTTGTTTAGTTAGTGTGAAATATGATGTCCCTGGAGCATGATTGTTAATTTTATTTTAATTTATTCATAATTATTCACTAATTAATGCAGCAGAAAAGCCCATTCGGATTCATCATCTCATGTACTTAAGTGTCCTGGGGGCAAGAGCACCAATTACCCGACTTAAACAAGTCAGCACTCTGTCCATGGTACAACAAACATTTGGAAATCAAGCACAATGCAAATGAGGGGGAATAATCCCACACATTTAATAGGATATTAGCCACTGGTCTCCCACAGTTGACTCTGTAGTGGTCTGCATGTACTGTACCACGGATGATTGTGAAACATCTGAGGTATTTTTAATACCAGATTTGTTCTGTTTGTCCCACTAATTATGTGGAAATTTCATTCAGAAGCAGGTTTGCATTGCAGGTGATATGCAGTAAAGCAACAACTGCTTATTTTTGTGACTTAAAAAAAATCAAGAACAATTACTGTGTGTCTTATTGTTTTAGGAACTTTTGGAAGCAACCTTCTGAGGTCCTGTTATTGCTCTTAAAAATACGACTTTCCCACTGAATTTCAGATTACTAGAGAGGCAAGAAATGATTCAGACGCCTGAATTATCACATTTCCACAGCACGGTGGCTTATCATTGTTGAAATCTGCCAATATCCATGGTGATTAACACGAACGTGAAAGGATTGCATAGTTGTGCAAGATAAAAACAAAAAAAGCCCTCACTTCCAGCTACAAATGAAAGTATTATAATACTACTCATTGATCCATTTTATTCCATTGTTTCCTTTTTGTTTTGAATTTTCCCAATCCCTGTATTTTCCAGAAATGGTAGTATACCTCTGATTTAGCTTAGCATGTTTGCTTGTGCTTGTTTCCTACTTTAAGAAGGAAAACAGCCAACTTTTGTCCTTATGGGTTTTTGTTCCTATCAAGGCTTTCTTGCTTGGTTTCTGTGAAACAAAAAGGTGTTGCTTCACTCACAAGAAAAGCCAACTAATTGTCTGGGATTCTTTATCTAAGAATTGGAGGCTTTAAGTGATGGAAAGGTAACAGCTATTAAAGGCAACTGCAGATGTGCTGGAATGGCAGGTCACATCAGGAACCTTAACAGCCAGCAGCACCGCACATAAAGCATGGGTTTGAAGCATTCTTGAACCCACCAGACATGAACAGTAGACTCTCTAAGCCACTTTGTACTTCTGGAAAAAGATCATAAGCAACTGTCAGTGCTCTGTGCATCTTGTAATTGCATAACATGTCTTGGGCTGACTTTTGAATGCAAATTAATGCTTTCAAGGAAGACACTAAATACATTAGCTGCGAGACTTGCAGCGTTTTGCTGATGTTACAGGTATTCTAGGCTGCCAAAGATAAAAAAAAATGACTTTCTCATTTTAAAAAACTTCTGCTGCAGAAGTCTCATTTTAGCAGTAGAATGGTTTGCAAGACTAGGCTGGCACTTAAAACGTTATTTGGTGTTCAGAGATGCTCTCTACACCACCACGTTAAACACACATAAACATCACTTGATTTGGTTTCTAAAACGCTCCTCCTAACTCTGACCACACAAACACTACACATCGATCAAACACAGCGGAACTTTTGTTATGAACTCTCATGATGTACGATGCTTTGGGGAGGGAAGTTTTCACAAAAACTCGGTTGAGATTACTGCACTGATTAAGGACACTGCATCGATTTAGAATTTTCGGGGAAGTGGCAGTAACCGGTTAAATTCACAGCACCAAGCACCATTAACCTCTGTTTTTAGTGCTGAGCTGCTCGGATAGCACAACCACATTAACATGAATACAAGAGAGCGATCCTTTTCTATTTCACGAAGCTCTCGGCAAATGCAAAACTATCCTGGCCGCTACTTTCTCTCTTCTTGTGCTGCATCACTTCCACACAGCCGCGACTCTGAAGCATCAAGCTGGAACAACAGATCAGGCTCGGAAGCTAGCTCCCGTAAAACGTAACTCTTTTGTTACGTCGATAACCGCCCATCAGCAACAAAAAAGTTACTCTGTAAACTTGACATAATAATGCAAATAAAGCCCGAGTCATTTACATGAGAGAGAGAGAGAAAGATAGTACCCCCTCTGAGCTCTGCGTTTCTTCATTCCCCGTCGACAGATCCTTAAAACACAGAAGGAAAGGCGCAGCGCTGTAGTCTTCGCAGCCAAAACTCAGTCTGGTTTACAGATCTTTCACAATTTGATTCAATGCCTAGCCCATATGTTAAACAAAACATGCCAGTTAACAATCGTATATACTGTACATATGTTTATGAGCTATATGCAGCACGTCAATATTAAGAAACCACCTTAAATCTTCCGGACGTAAAATCCGTGCTGCACGCAGTTTAGGTATAGCGCAGGTATCTCTTTTGACACTTGTGCACGTCAAAGACACATAAATAACTACACAATTTCAACGTATTGCTCTTAAGTTTCGCACCATTGCTCAAGAAGGCACAACAAATTTAATTTTCACGTACTTCTGCGTAACAGCCCAATCATCACACCTAGACACCAGCGGCACCACTGTTCTCACTCTTAAAGATTGTAAAAACCTCACTTCACGGAATCATTACCTTAGGGGTGCGGAGATCCAATTTGTCACGACTGTCAAATGAGTCATTTTAATATATTGACTCGCGTATTTAAACGTGCAACCTTAATTAAAAACGTTCTCGATTCAATATGTTAAAAGTGTGCGTGTATGAATAATACCAGCGCTTTGAGTTTCTTCCAAAGCACTATCAAAATTGTGATCTATGATGTTATTATTGCTGTTATTATTAACTAGTCATAGTTCTAATACTAAACTGTCATTTTATTAAGGGGAATGGAAGAAGACTAGCAATAACACACAAGTACAAAACAACGCAGCCTCCCCCTTAATCGACCCGTTTCATCTAATTAATGCCACACTTAACAGAAGCCAGAATATGTGGATCGAGTTAACGAGAATTAAATCTACAACTTACCACTGTAGGTAAATCCGGCAAGCAGCAGCAAGCTTCCAACCAACATCAGACCGGACCTCCAGCAGACAAAGGGACCCAGAAGCAACAACATGATATTCAGCACCTGTCCGTTCAAGTTTTGATAAAGCTGGTGCTTTAAAAAACAGCAGAGAAACTCGCGCGTCTGTGTCGTTAGCCAACGAAGCAGTTCTTATTTTCTCTCTTCAGCAGCCCGTGAAAGTGTACTTGTAGCAAACACCCGAGTCCACCTTCCTGTCCATGGATATCTCCGTCCTGGGTCCTCTCTGCTTAAGAACAGCGCGACACAGGTGTGGTGCAGAACGCTGTCGCTGGAATTTCTCAGCGTAGCGGCTGTGCGTTGCGTGAGTCTGCAAGCGTGTTCGGTTTAGGAGCAGCAGCAGCAGCCTGCCTTTTTTTTTTCTTCTCTATTGCTTCGCTTGCGAAACAGTCTGCTACCTCCTTCGACCGCGATCTCGCATGAACTGATTTTTCAGTAGCAGAACATCTGCTTGTACAGCAATGCAGGAGAGAGGGAGGCTAAGAGGTAAACCGAACACCACTGCTGCAAAACCAGGAGTGGATCCCAAGCCCTCACATGGAATGGATTGACCTCAAGATTAATCACCACTACTACCCCCCGTCCCCTGCCAAGAAAAAAAGTCAGGCCAATGTATTCCAAACACGGCGTCTGCTTTTAAACTCACCGTTACACGTAATCATTATTCATATTGTATATGCGGTAACAGGAGAAACCCCCCCTCAAAAGCGAAGTTTAGTATGGTGTGAGAATAAAAAAGATGATGCTGCCGATTAAGTATCACAGGATCAGAAGGATCCTGTGATTTCAAGTGTAGAAATCCCGTGATTTCTAGTCTTCTTCTGCAGATTATGAATCCATACGCTGCGAGACAGTTCTAAATAATCAAATGCAGGCTAAGATTAACGTTTAGTCATGAACATATTAACAGCTCTACCTCAGTTTGGGGATTTAATTAGCCCAATTGTAAGACAGTTTGCGAAAAGTCGTTTAGAAGCAGCACTGGCAATTGCCTTCTCTTGTCAATTGTTAATTATTGCACATCTGATATGCGTAAACGCGTGGAGAGATTTCAGCAGACAACATATTGGGTTTGAATATCCACAGTTCGTTAGTGTTGTGCGCATCACACGCTTTCTAGAAAGTAGAAATGAACCCTAAAGCACCAGTCTTATCAGAAATGCATCAGAGATAGATAATTTTTATTTTTTTTATCTGGTTTTGGCACATAATCAACTTTTACAGCAAATAGAATCTGGCAGTTTGAGTATCAGGCTTTGAATTCACTAATTTCTGTCACTGATTTGCCTATGATTGCAGTATAATATTTTTCATCCATTTGCTGGGTGAATGTTCTTTTAACCAAGCTAATCCTTCCCAAGATTAGACAAAGCCTGTTAGTAGTGCTGTCATAAAGGTAGCTGTAAATATTACTCACTACATGCATACAGTACATTGGTTAAAGAATCATATACTGTAAGTCTGTCAGGAGCTGAAGGTAGAGATCACATGAAAGAAGGACTTGTCAGGGCGAATTAACACACAGCTGCTGTTGTCAGAGTTTTATTTTTAGATATAAGAAGGGTTAAAAATGAGAGAAGGTCATTTGGCTGGTCTTTTAATCAACAAGATCTATGTTCTTTTATCATCTTTTGGCGTGCCTGTTTGCTGCTGTGGAGACAGCTGGAGTGAAGAGCACTAGGTCTGGTCACAAGCTGGTTTCCTGAGGCCACCTCTTTAAAGGCATTAAACTGGAGTAAAACACTGAAGCAAAACAATCAATCAGTAATAAGCTTCTGCGCTGGGGAACCTGACATGTGCTACAAATTGTAGATTAATCTGCTTTGTGCACAATGCTGTGCTTAAAAGTCCCTGAAGAACAAGGCAGAGATAGATAGAATAGTGGTGGATGGATTGGATCAATGAGCAGAGAGATGGATGACAAGACATAGTCAAGTAGAGAGAGGGAGAAGACTGTCATGTAGTTAAAACAGGGAGAAGGTCTTTAAACACCGTAAATAGTGTTTCAGTGTGAGGGAATGGGATGAGTTTATAATGTCAACATTATTTATGCTCAGGTATGGCATTGACAGCATTATCTGACTTGGGTACCATTGTGGGGTCATGCTGGGGACACTTACAGAAGAGTTGTGTAAAACATAAATTGAACAGAAGAATCACAGTTCCAGGGGTATTTTTCAGTGAATGCTTAATTAAAATCATAAGTAAAAAATGTATTTAAAATCTAGGTGGGTTCCCACAAATTTATAATCCAATGCACCTTGTCAATTTTTAAGGATGTTGTGTTAAAAATAATGAAAGCACAACTTCTTATCTTCTCTTTGTTGGAAAAATCAATCAAAAATAATTGACAGGAAATCCTCTTCTTCAGCTGCTTTAATAAAAGCTTATTAGAGTAGTATAAGCTGTATTTCACTGGTCATATAGCCTGAGCTGGATTGAAGCCTTTGAACAATAAAAATACACATGGAAACCTGCAAGAAGATTTAGTTAAACTGATCACTGCTTAGTGCCCACGCAAGGCTTTCGATTTGCTGTTGACTTTCATTGTGTCTTTTATTATAGGAAATATCTTGCAGCTAAGTAATGACTGTAAGCAGACAAAAAGACAGCAAGATAGGAAAACTAGTTATAAATTAAACAAGGTGGGACTTAAGCTTTCACAGATATAGTTCTTGTGTGAGTAAAGCTGCATCTACTTCATTACAAACATTCTTCTGATCTCCACATCCCGAAGAAATCATAAAGAAGTGCTCTGATAGGTGAGATGGTGTTATAGAAGTTAGACTTATAGGTCTGGAGGACTGGTGTCCTGGATATACTACTTGCGTAGATATTAATACATTAAACATAAACGTTTAGGACTTTTTAAGGACAAGCAGAAAAAATATGATATTTTAAAACTGCACTATTTTGCAGAAAATAAACTAGAATATGTTTTGCTTAAAATATTGCAAAAAACATGGGGAAAAAAACAAGGTGATAGGATCGTTTTGTTGGCTTATTTGAGCATGTCATCATTAAATTAAATGAGATTTTATTTGGCATAAATTATTTTTCAATTTAAAGGCTAAACACTGTGGGAAATTATTACTACGTTAACCTGTTCAAATTACTTTCCTTTCAAGAGCATTCTTTTTCTCATCTTTTCTAAGCTAAATTAATATCATATTCTGTGGCTTCTTCCTCATAAGCATGTCACTTCTCTGTATTGATTCGTTGTGATGTAATTAATTTTCAGGAAAATTCCCCATGGAGTAGAAGTTGGTCAGATAGCTTTGCTGTAAAGACTTAACGACCAAGCAGTGTTCTTTACTGCAATCAATCCTTAATTTCAGATTTCATTACACATCGTAATCAACCACCAGGAAATTGAGAGTTTAAAAACAACTGCATTCTCAGAGTGGCAGGCTTATCTAGGAAATTGGTGATGAATGTAATTTGTTGAATTTGGATCTTATCTTTTCTATAGATATTTGTGAACCTCACTCTGTTTCTTATGTTTGTTTATCTTCTATGTTTTCAGAAACGTAGCTCTTTCTCACAAATGTTTCTTCCTACAGCTAATAGATTAACCCCTTCAGAATTTGAAGGGGTCACTACAGAATTTGAGGATTTTAGCACAATGATAGAGGAAGTAAAGAGTCTGAAATCTTCATGCAGGTGTGGCATTTTGCTGTATTCCCTGAGAACAATGAATGCTGTTTTTTTTTTTTACTCCGCATCTTCACGAACAAAGCCATAAAGATCAGGGTTGAAAAACCTGATCAAACAAACAGCAACTCTATGAATGAGCACACTCTGCCCTGTTTTGGCCCCCTGCTGGGCCAGTGACTCTGTCTGTTCTCTGAATCTCTGTGCCTGCTCAGTCTTCCTTGCCACCCTTTGATGTCACAGCCTGCTCTGTGAAAATCTTTCGCTAATTTACAGCACCTCCTCAAAACTCATCAGCCTGTGCTTGTAGATCCCACGGCCTGCTCTGTGTCGCACGCCTACCGACTATGCGTTGCTTCGAATGCCATTTTCTGCACATTTGCCGCATTACAATTCATTCTGTGCTTCATTTATTTTACGTCTTCCGCCTTGTGTTGTACATTATGTAAATTACTGCTCTGTGTGATGTCTCGTATTTCTGTGACCACAATGTTTTTACTGTAGGTTATATCTAACCTACAGAATAAGCCAGAGAAGTCAACACCTCACTTCAAGCTCAACAAGAAAAAAAAAAACACAAGAAGCTGCATTGTCTGATACAAACTCCAGAAAATACTGTAGCTTGTTAAGATTTTTGGACTGATGTGCAAATGAGAACACAAATAAGCAAGATGGGCTGAATGGCTTTCTCTTGCAATTATAACCCTTGTAAGCTAAAATGAAAGGAAATACTAGGTCAGGTTAAATCAGGTTTGCCTCTTTTTTTACAGATGGAGTTTACATAGCATTTTTACAATATTAGAGCTCTCACCCAAATGGAGGTAAACATATGCACCTGATGTTTGGAAATCATGCAGTGGAATACAACTAGGCTGTGTTCTCCATGCATATAACAAACAACAACAACATCACTTTATTAACCCATTACAATTTCTTGCATTAGGAATTGTCTTTTCACATACCCCAGCTTGCTCTCCATGAGACACAGACAGGGAGAGAGCCTGGGGTCAGAGTGCAGGGTCTGCCATTGTACAGTGCCCCTGGAGCAGTTGGGGTTAAGGGCCTTACTCAGGGGCCCAACAGAGTAGGATTCCTCTACCAGTTGTGGGATTTGAACCAGCAACCTTCCAGCCACAGGCACAGATCCTTAGCCGCAGAGCCACTACTCTGAACCAACCTATATGAAAATATAGGTTTCTCAGGATGAACAGCTTTCATGACCTACACCCACATAATACACAACAGTCCCTAGCGACAGTTTTTTCAATACATATTGAGCTCAAAGGGTGTCATGTTTATATGACTATACTGTTTCTGTATAGTGCATGGATTAACCACATAATAAACACAGCTTCATGGACTGTTATTCTGTTGAAATCTAATAAAACAGTATTTTACAGTAAATCAATAATAATAATAATAATAATAATAATAATAATAATAATAATAATAATAATAATAATAATAAATTAAACAATATTTCTCATCATTATAATATTTCATGGAAAAAACAAGATGTACAGTACAGTGTATAAATTAGAAACGTTAACAAAATGAAAACTAAGAACCTCATAGCAATGCTTTCGTGTAGAAAAACTAAAAACCAACATCAACAACCAACCAATGAGTAAATGATGCTACAGAGGCAATGCAGCAGAGGAAACTAAAGGTTTTTAGTTTCCATATTTGTTTCCTTCAAGTAACAGACCATAGTCAAGTAGCCTGAGGTGATTAGAAGACAAAATAGGTTTATCCTTTTTCTGCAGCAGACAACTCTAGAAGCTGTAGCTTGGTGATCACAGATTTAGACAGTGAACAGGTGGTAACTCCAAGAGGTGTTATACAGGCATTGGAGAGACCTGAAGAAGTTGTCAAAGTGAAGACTGAAGAGTGAGGAGTGGAGACTGAAGAAAGCTGGTAGATTTATTATGTTGTGTCTGAAGGCATGCTTTTGTCATTTGGAGATAAATTTTGTAAATATTTAATAGTTTGTTTAATAATTTCTTGCTATATGACTGATCCTCCCAAGGATATCCTAAATGATTGATTCCCCACAAGGATATCCTAAATGAATGCACTAGCCTAGCTTGTAACACTACATGTGATGTCTGAGGTGGATGACTTAAACACTTTTCCCCAGCAGTTATACACAGTACTGTAATTCAAAGCATCAATCTTTCTCTATGTCCGGACGTACTAAGCTGAATTTATTGCAGGGCAGGTATTGAATTTCCCTAGGCTAGGGATGGTTCTGTTCTCAGTCTGCTTCCCTGTCATGTCAGGCTGGTTTCAGGTCCCAGGTCCAACTGTTCAGGAAGAAACACACAGAAACCACAGTTCCATTACCAGGGACTGGGTGACATTCAGGAATTGCTTCAGGACAGTAAAGGTTACTACAGTAAATATTCCTGGGAAGTAAGAGCCAAGTTCCCACCAGCAATAGAGAGGAACCCATCCCCTTGAGCCTGACTTGCGGTCTGCCAGCAGACCAAGCCAGACGTCTCTGCTCCTGGTCAGTTCCTTCCATTTATTCCACTCTTCCCCACAGACCAGGGTTTCCAAAAAAATCCCACAGTGTGATGTCTAGAGACTGTGCTGCAGGAGGTCCCTTCCATTGGGTGAGATGTGGAACTGTTGTCCAGACTGTTTGGTCATAAAAACCACATGGACTCTAATTCCCTGGTTTATCCAATGTTCCCACAGTGAAGCAATTTGTTACTTCTCTGCCTATTCTGCTGTGCAGGGGGGCTGCTAGTGCAGAATGGCTTCCATGTGTCATCCAGGAGGGTGCTGGACTTCACTGGTGGGTGAAGTGGATCTCATATTATACTGTATGTCAGGTGTGGTGGGATCATTTGAGTTGGAAAGTGCAATATAAATGTGAGACATTATGGTTATTAATAAGAAAAAAAATTGAAAGTACACACCCACAGGTAAACAAGCAACACATCAGAACACACAATAAAAAATAGAAGACAGCCAATAAACTTTATTGAGTCCTATAGTGAGCAATTCAACCTCTGTTACAAAGTCAATGCATATCAGAACTCAAAGTATTGTCCCAAAATGTATACTACTGCCTGAACACTTCTGCATTTAATACAGTACACTATTGAAATTCATAGTCGGGCATAGATCAACAGCACCTCTATTCTCACCTTTTCCTCTTTGACTTTGCACAACAAGATAAACCAGTGTAATATGTCATTCTGTTTAAGTAATGTTGGAGATAGTTCCCGTTTTTCTTTCTCAGGCTGTAAATTTTTCTTCAAGCAAAAGTTCAAGCAGAGAAAAAAAAAATTGCATGGAAAATGTTTTCCATACTGGTAAGCACATTCAGGCATTTGATGTGCATTAGGGTTGTGTGAAGGCAAGGGCTTTTAGCATACACGCTGCACAACTGTGTTCAGTAAGCCTGTATCAAATAGCTAAACTGAAATAATCCCACTGCCTGGAACAAGGATGTTGACACAGGAGCATTGGCAGTGCAATGCCTTGCAGGGAATCTAAATGTGGAATTATCAGGCAAGATCTGCGAGAGTCAGCGTGGATGTATGCATATTTGAGTATGTCTTGCAGTCCATTAAAAATGAGTCAGAGATAGATGGTTACATTAATTGATACAGAAATGTTTAACCAATGCAAAGTCTGTGGTATTAATTTCAGAACATGCTATAGAGGTGTAAGAATGATGACTTTAAGGGAAACTAATGCTAGCTATGAATACGAATGCTCTTTGCTTAAGCTAAAAATAATGACGGTGCTTAAAGGCTGCAATACTTTATTTAAAGAAACCTATTCCTTTCTATTTTGCTCTGCCTGCTGAGCTACAGAAAACTAGACAGTGTGAAATGCTTTCTGTGGCACCAGTGCCACACTTTGGTGGTTCTTGGATTCTTTATCCCTGAGTGATTGTATTGGCATTAGGAAAAACTTGATCCATTTTTCTTTTGCCTTGTTTACTTGTCCTACGAGGTCTTGGTATCACATCTTTTCAGATTTCAATTACCGCCCCTTGCCCAGGGGCTCCAATATTCATTTGTATAGGCCTATACTGAATATCAGAAAATGCAGCAAAACAAACACATATAACAGATGAAATTAGGAAGAAGCAAAACAACCCCATGTAACAGATAAAATTAGAAAATGCCTTAGTCGTCTGTAGGTGGCAGTTACAGGATTCACTTAATGCAAAGACCAAGTTAAGAGACTGCTCAATTATCTCAATCACCCTCCCCATTGCAGTGGTTTGACAGAAAATCGTATTAAAAGTACATCTCATCTGGCAAATGGGTTGCATAAAAGCAATATGTGCTGAGCATCTATACAGATCCTTCAGTGGTATTATACTCACGAACACATGTAAAGACCGGACATGTTAAAGCATCAGGGAAGGGGATTCAAGATGAAGACTGCAATTTGACAGCAATAATTATACTCTTGCATGGAAGATTTGGAAAGAAACTTAAATGTAATTTTTTAGGTAAATTGTTTAATTCTCCTTACAAATCCAAATCACCTTCAAGGCCGAAAGTATCACATATACGAGTAGACACTGATGTTGTAATTGAAAAACAAACATGATAGGAAGTAGTACTATTTCCGCCTTGTTGATAATGTATTTTTTTTTTTATGCGCTCCCCTGTCCACAGTGGTATTAGAATAATAATAAGACGAAAAACAATCTAGTTTGTGGAAGCTTTTCCATCTTAAAATAGATTTCTTTAATCTTAGAGGCTAGAGTGTTTTAAAATGCATGCTAATTTATTTTTTTTCCTGTCTCCACTATCATAAATAAATTTGCATGCTGGAAAGGGAAGAGGCCAATGGTTGACGATATCTGTAGCTCTTTGTTGCTTAACAAAGCTATTCAACACAGGGGATTAACACGGGGAAGGTTAGTCTGGGAGTGTATATTTTTTAGCATGTTTTTCCAATCTTTAATAGTCCTAATGTGACAAGACATAAAACCTTGAACTGAGCTAAGCAATGAAAAGATCAAATAAGAGAAAGAAAATCTGTGTTACATTGTAATCCTGGATTCCAAATTCATTGACCCAATTTAATACACCATAGCACATTACAGGAAGACATAACACAGGGTGTCTTAATGACATGATCATGAAAATAATTCTGTCATTAGCTGCTAAGTAAAAAGACAAACAAGAATGAGTTGTTCTGGAACAATTGCTCATTATTACATTCATTATATTTGAAGAGCCATATCCTGTCTTTGGTTCATTTTAGTTTATTTGTGTCTTCAATGTAAGCATGCTATAATTCATGTTAAATGTAGAGAAATGATTCCTCATGGTGTCATATGTACATTATTCATCAGTATACATCTGGGGTATACAGTATGTTGCACAAAAATGACTTCGTTTTTATTCTTATGCTGTTGCAGTGTAATAAATAGGTCCCTTCGGAAAAAGAACACAAACATATCATTTTAGAAAACAATGACAGTTTAGGTTATAGCTAAGATTATTGACTATTGTTAAAGGATTGCATATAGAATTATGAAATGCTGTTTAGTTGTTGAAACAAGCTATTATATTCTCCACACAGAACAAGGTAGACAGAAAATAGCAAAAGCTGGTTCTCCACTGTTTGTAACTTTATCTGCTACTGCACTGATTTTAAATTTTCCCTACAAGATCTCTAGTGTTAATTGTGGAAAACAGAGAAAAAAAATCCTGTAAGTCATTTGTTTCACCATAAACAGCATATATGCCATCCATGCGACTCCTGCAATTATTCTTCAACATCCAGCTAGTGCTGAGCTAACTCAATTAGCATAGGTTTTAAAAAAGATGAAGGCAAAGGCACAGCACACCCAGACTGATGGGCGTAGGCTGACTCATAGGGAAAAAGGAGTGACACAACAGCTACTCATCAAAGATGGATTCCAGGTGTTTCCAAGAGTACGTCAAGCTACCAACAAAAGACCAGCGTGTGAGTAATGCAGTGAGTAAAAGCACCTGTTGCATGAGAGTCAAGGAAGTATTATTGGCAGATGTAAGGGAAGACTTAAAAAGATGTACTGCAAGGTAACTTCGAGGTGGCCCGCTTGCCCTGTTTGAAAACTTGGTCTTCATTTGGTCCAGAGAAGGCCACTTTTGTAACGAACAGTTCTTTCCGGACCCTATGCGGACGACACAATCCGACGAAGTGGGGGAACACTGGGGAAACGTCATGCAGGAAAACGGGGCTGAAGACAGGGGGGCGTGTCCAAGGTGCGCTGGTGCACGGGGGAGGTGTGGCCGAGGCGAACAATCCAAGAGTAATCCTTAGGGAAAATCCAAAACACACGAGTAAGTCCAAAACCAGGAGATCCATCAGAACAAGAATTAAAAACCACGAAGACCGGGTCGGAACCGGCGGAAAGGGACAAGGAACAGGGGTTAAAACCTTAACGGGACCAGGCGCTTCCTGGTCCCGGACTCGCACGATATGGAAATCAGATGCAGAGCCCGGAAGAGCGTCAGCGCCTGGCTTTTAAGGTGGGCAAGGAATGGGAAACAGGTGCAGAGAATGAAGTCTTTAGTGAAAGGGCTGGAGCACCCTTACGGAGGGGGGACTATAGTCGTGACAGTACGCCCCTCCTTTTCAGGGCGGCTCCGAAGCCCTAAGAAAAAAAAAAGGGAGAAAAAAAAACCGATGGAATCCAGGCTGCCAGGGTGCCGTCCGCGGGGTCCAGGTATTGGCTCTGCATTCTGTAACGAACAGTTCTTTCCGGACCCTATGCGGACGACACAATCCGACGAAGTGGGGGAACACTGGGGAAACGTCATGCAGGAAAACGGGGCTGAAGACAGGGGGGCGTGTCCAAGGTGCGCTGGTGCACGGGGGAGGTGTGGCCGAGGCGAACAATCCAAGAGTAATCCTTAGGGAAAATCCAAAACACACGAGTAAGTCCAAAACCAGGAGATCCATCAGAACAAGAATTAAAAACCACGAAGACCGGGTCGGAACCGGCGGAAAGGGACAAGGAACAGGGGTTAAAACCTTAACGGGACCAGGCGCTTCCTGGTCCCGGACTCGCACGATATGGAAATCAGATGCAGAGCCCGGAAGAGCGTCAGCGCCTGGCTTTTAAGGTGGGCAAGGAATGGGAAACAGGTGCAGAGAATGAAGTCTTTAGTGAAAGGGCTGGAGCACCCTTACGGAGGGGGGACTATAGTCGTGACAACTTTCACCCTCACAGCCTTATTCCTAGGAACCTTCTTGAGTGAATCTGATTATGGTAATTCATGCAAACCTGCAGCCACGCGCTTAGGGCACTGTGCTCCTACTTGCTGTGTGACCCCAGGGTTCAGAAGTGAGCGTGGTAATCCATTTATAACTGCATAATTCGCACCGCTCTCTCTCCTGACTATATATTTATACAATAAACCAAGTACTTGGCAAATCAGTTGCAAAAGCACTCTGCAACTTACTTAATTATGAACAGGAGCTCTCTGGGGCACAGAGAGTATTTGATCTCTGCGTTTGCTGAACATTAAAAAAATAAGAGAAAAAAAAAGAGAAAATTTGACCTACCTGTCTTGAGCTCTATGGCTGAGGGAAAAAAAAAAAAAAAAGAATTTGCGTGACATTTCGATATAACTGTATTACTGCTACTTGAATTTTCAAAAGCTCAATTTATTAGAAATGGGGAATGGTTTCATGCTAAGCGTCTAAGGTGGTGAATGTTGAGTGCAAAAGTCATGCAACGTAAACATAAAAAATAAATCCAAGTATGAAATATTATAAAACAACTTCTTCAAGAAAAATGTGATGAACCTGGTGATGGAAATCTTGCGAGAAGGTTCTGTTCCCTCACACTCTGTTGGTAGGAAAGATAAATCTTTGCAGATTCTTAAATCCATGCAGATGTGTGAAAAAACAAAATAATGATAGCAACATATAAGAACAAAACAAACATGGCAACATGGTAAATTACAATATGAAGTAGGAAAGTGTGTACTGGTGAAAATAATGAACCCTATAGATATAATTCAGCACAAAAGAATCAATGATTTACTGTACTAGTACAGTATGTACTGTAGTCTGAAATAGCAAAGCTCTTTCTAATCCCTTCCTACAAGTTTTGTTCACTCTTAAATGCATGTTTTGAAGATGGGTCTGGGAAAAGTGAAATCAAACACATCTTCTCATTTTTCTCTATTAAAGTAAAATAAAAGCAGAAAGTGCAGGGCAGAGTTTAGTCAGGGGAAGCTTTGTGATGTACAACAACTGTGAAAGCATCTCCTTGGAGTGAAACTTCCTGCTGTCTCAGCACAGGTCTCCTTCTTTTGTGCCTGCAATTCGAAAGTCAGTTCTCTGGAGATGAACCACAGATGTGGTTGACAATTTAAGAAGACTGTGGCGAAAGAGCCATTATAAGTTCTCTTTTTATCATTGGATAAATCCTTCCTTTGAAGAAAAGAATCTTGAAATAAGCTAAACAAAAAATTAATGGGTTTTAAAGTTTGGATACTCTTAGATCACGCATTATAAGGTTTAAGGCCTTGCAGCTATTCTTTAGCAACCAGTAATGTTCTTGCTTTGCAGAGCACATTTTCTGCGATCACAAGTTTCATTTTATTTTTTTGTAATGGTGAAATCAAGCTTGTTTGACTTCCGAATGAGTGAAGTATCCCTGCTGTGAATCTTTGACAGAAAAAATGATATACTCTCTCTATATAATATATTTCTCTGCATTTATAGTACATTTACGATGATGTGATTGTACCTGTGATGACTGAATAGGGTAGAAGTGAAGTGAAGTGACAAAATACAAAAGAAAATGTGACTTTTTAATTGCACAGTGTTCAGTATTGCAACTCAAAATGTCACTGTACTGACAAAAATCAACAAAGCACATCAGGAATATGGAGCAGTTAGGGGATATAAGATTAAAATCCTCAAGAAATGCCACTTGTAATGTTTTTTTGTGACTGGAGTTAAATCCTAGTGAGATTCCCTAACCACATTAGAATTAGGAGAACGGATGGTATTTTCAAAAGAAATGCAAAAACCAGAAATGAGAAGAGATCATGTTAGTTTGCATTTGGTTCACTGAAACTCTAAATAATTAAGATGAACGATGAGCTGGTGTAACTGTTTCGCAATCGATAGAAATAAATTTCTACAACAGCTCAGAGAAATGCTTTTCTTTTTATTGATCAGATGGCAACGGTTTTAAATAATGACCACAAATCCATACAAATTCCAGGAGAATATCAGTTGCCCTCTGGAATGGGGCCTGGTTTTATGAGTTCCATTTTAACACTGTCCCCGATAGTAAGAACTTCTATGTCAAATTCTGCGTAAACCTCAGAAGAAAATCGTTCTAGTTTTTAGAACTAAGTGCGGTTGGAGTCCTAGGCTGTTACTGTGGATACCATTTATATTATGTGCCAATAATACAATTACTTTCAAGCAAATTTATTTCATGGCGAATTTATGAAATAAACATACAACTAGAAGAACATTCTCATTTAATTATGTCAATGAGACAAAAATAAAAAATGTAATATAAAGTTTAAGCGGCACTTTTAATTAAAGATCAATTTAACATTTGCCCAATGGGATGTTGTACTGTGTGCTAGTTATGCAATGGCACATCAATTATTAACAGAAAAAAAAAGTGTTTCCCTTTTTGTAACCCTTTTAAAATGCATTTTGAGGTTTTGTAAGCTCTTGTAGTTTGTAGTTTTGCCATTCTTTTATTTTAGAATCTGAACACATCTTCTGGAAAGAAAAAATATATTTCCATAAGGAAAATTGAGATGAATTTATATCAGTTGAGTCAATTTTTTTTCTCTCCATAAAACATTTTCATCTTGACTTTTCTATTGTTCAAACTGCCCATCAGATTCATTTACTCACTTTTCCTACAGAAAATGCAATCTCAAATTACTAGACATCAGTATTCATAAGATACTTTTTTAATACTGTACGACATTTCCAAAGACATTTTCCTCTCTGGGTTTCTAACCACTTGCTATACGGCATTATTTAATATTTCCTTTGCTGCTTTTGCATCCTACTATTGTTCAATGCAAGTTTTAATTCTCTTAGTGACTGGGCAGGGTTTAAAAAATGAACTGTCCTACTGGTATACCTTAACATCTGAAATATAATTTCAACATCATACGAAAGAAAAACCAATTTGATTTAAAAATGTCAAAGATATGGACGAAGTTACTAGATGAAAGGGAATGAAAGTGCATTTTGAGGCTCAAGGAAGAAAAAAGATTGTATTCAGTGAACAACAGACGAAAAAAGGAGGACAGACATACGGAAAATTGAGCCTCCATCGAATCAGATGAACTGACTTTTTCCACATATTTCTTACATCTTTCTATTCTTCAGCAAAGGCAGTCTTTGGGCCTATTTCTACATACCATCAATTTATCTGAACGGATGTTAACAAAGATGACAGATGTATATTGTCAGGCATGCCAATCTTGCAGTAAGAGCACATACACTTCTCTACACACACCATGTTTGTTCCATTCTGGGAAATTGTTCTCTATGGAAACGAGACGTCATTATCTCGTCCCTCTTGCCTAAGTGACATTTACTGCTAGAAATCACAACTCTGCCATTCCCTTGAGACATAAGAGAGATGGGCTAATATGAAATTATGAATTTCTGTTCAAAATTCGAGGTGTGGGAGCATATAGTAAGAATGATTAAAAAAAGTAATTAATCCGGGAATAATTTTGCCGGAACCTGCATTTTCTTTTCTGTGTTTACTAGCATGAAGTTCTTTGAAGTTATGTCTTCATATTGAGATTTTGATCATTTTACAGAACAACGCATAACTGTAATTAACATGCTGTAAGAAGTTCTAGAAACCTTGATGTCTTGAAAGAGCTGTGTGATTAAAAAAGGATCCATACTGCGCTTAATGCAAAGTAAACAGAGTACATTGCTGTGCTTCTATAGCTGCACAATGATTTCTTTAACCTTTTTGGAAGGAAAACACAAGTCATTTTTTATTAATTAATAGAGCCCATTCAACAGTACTTTCCTGTAATGTTAAGAAGGGATGAGGGCAGCACCATTTGTATGGATAATCTATAACTGAAAATAAATCCAACATGATTTTTAAATAATTCATTACTCTGCAAGCAAGCACTGAATACAGGAAATGTAATTTTATATTTTATGGAAGACATCTACATCTGCCCAAGGCTGTCTAAATTGGATATATGACGTCAGTGCAGCTTTTAGTCCTCGACAAAAAATAAATAAATAAAATAAACACATCAACATGAAATTTTTATAATTTTGGTTTCGGATGTGTCAATTGGTAAGATCATGTTTGTCTAAAAAATATTAATTTCTGAGACCACATTTATTTTATCTCTGAAAAAAACATGTTTTTAATGTTTAAAACAAGCAGACGTTGAATAAGCAAATAATTGTTATGACCTAAATTATACTGTATTTATTTTACATCACACACCTCTATATGCAGTACCTGTGCAATAGAAGTCTGGAATCTTAAAGACCTGAACTGATTCTGGTACCTCAAAGCATATTCCAGTAATGTCTGCATTCAGTACCATTGCGCAAAAGCTTAAGATGAAGTGAATGTTGTCTCTGGTAAAAACACCAGGAATTGAAATTCTGTAGTAATGTGTGCAAATATTACATTCTTGTACTGTAATATAACAAAACCAACCTAGGGGAATCGAAGAAACTAATAAATTGTATTCCTGGAAAATTTTAAAAATGAATAATGCTTAGTTTACTACAGTGTTAAACGATATTTAAAAAACTCCCAGATGACTCTTAGGGCTCTGGAATAGAAATAAAGCTTTGAAGGATAATTAAAAATTGAACATGTAATATGGATAAACAAACACCAGAAAAAGATAATGAAATGCCAAGCTTATTTTTGACCTACAGTAAAAAAATATATATATGTATGAGTGCACCTGAAGAACAAAACACATCCATTCATACATTGTAATTAATGGCTTCTCTAGGGGAAATTTTCCCTCTCATTTAAAGAGAGTATCCAGGTAACCAAAGTAATCCTCAAGTAAGAAATGAGGAGCAGCACTCCCTCCTCTCAGGGTGAACAACCACATGAAAAAAATAAACCGATGCTGATGATGCCGAATGACTGTCTCATAGATGCATGTATTTTTTTCTCCATTGTGGTGTTCAAATACTCTTTTCTGCTTAACAATTTAAGGAACAGGAAAAGAAATGCATGAATAAACATCACACTTTTGATGTTTTAATCTAAACAAAATCCATTGGTAACAAAATTACTTCACATTCTTATTTGGAGTAAATTATTATTTGATAAGGAAATTAGAATGGATTCCTGATGTAAGCAAACCGTTTAAATACATAGTCAGTAATTAAATTCACACAAGTCTCTTATTTTGCTTCTCCCTTTTAAAAGCATTTTGAGTTTGTTCCTACATTTTCCCAGCACTCAGCACAAGATTCTGTGTGGTTGCACTGGATTACTAACTGCCACAAACGCTACAGTCTTGCCAGGCTTTGTTCCATATGGTGCTCTTCTTCACAAAGACAACACCAAGATATTACTGAGCTTCGAGATGCTGCACACAAACAGTACACCTGGACCGGAGGTACTCTGCTTCATCATTTCCCTCTCCAGTGTCACATTAGACATAGCTTATGTCATGCCCTGGCACCTGTTGTTGTGGCAAAGCATCAGGACTTGCAATCAATTTTATAAGCAATCCTGCTAATTCCCCAACATGAATTACGATAAATATTGCATATACCTGTACACCGATGTGTCCAAAATCTGACAGTCTTCTTTTTACAGTCAACCTATTTACAGTATGCTAAATGAGAGCTAATAGACCTATTTAGCAACAATAATGGGAAACGAGCTAGCATATGACCTAATGAGAGCTAATGAGAGCTACTAAAGCAGTTTTTCGTACACTTCTCTCATCTCTTTGGAAAGTTGCTAGTGTAGCTGTGTTTCCAGAAAATCATGACCAGCAAAATTCACATTTGGTGCAATCAAGGCTATGACAGATAAAGATAAATGCAACCTATTGTGGGAAAAAAAGCAAGCAGTGTGCAGAGGTCCAGGCAAGTTAAAAAAAACAGAAGATGATTCTGTGTCCATCAGTTCTGCGGACCCATATACTGTAGTCCAGAGTGAGACTGGCTAACACACCTCTTGTTCCAGACAAGTAATGACAGATTAAACAGCACATTGTGTGTGCCCTGAAATTAAATACACAAGCACAAATAAAAACCTCATATACTGGTTGCAGTCAGTATACAGAGCCAAGATCTAGTTATTAAGAGTCTGTCTTCATATTTATGGCTTCTCATTGTGTTACAAAGATAATAGTCCGTGTTCAATATGTAAGACACATCTATACACATTTTACTTTGGAACATTTGGAGTCAAATTCCTAGGATGGATGGTGATAAATATCAGACAGTAATCAAGTACAAGATGGTTATTTATAGCCTGCTAACTGAGATGAAATTGATAAATGATGTGTCTTGAAAGGACGTGATTGAAGTTCTCTTGAGATGAGCTCCCCCAAAGAGTTTCAGGGATCGCATGTCGGATAGAATAAATGACACACCTTCTGTAGCAGAGGCATGTGTGTCGGAGTGAAATTTTATACAGCTTCTTACAGGAGTTCATTTTTCTTTCTTTCCTGGCTGGGATGGTAATGAATGAAAGTCATCAGAGGAGAAATTAGAATGTACGTTGCAAATAGCAAAGTCCTTGGCAAATTCAAACTAATTCCCAGCCTATTTCAGCTATAAAATGTGGTTTCTTTTGAAGGCATTCTGCTGTAATGCCTCATCAGTATGAAGTGATGCCCTGTATGGAGTTTGTTGAGAATAATTATGGAAACTCTT
This sequence comes from Lepisosteus platostomus, assembly GCF_059453375.1. Classification (NCBI taxonomy): domain Eukaryota; kingdom Metazoa; phylum Chordata; class Actinopteri; order Semionotiformes; family Lepisosteidae; genus Lepisosteus; species Lepisosteus platostomus. The sequence continues at coordinate 40,676,080 of NC_142623.1, forward strand.
CTTTGCAATTTTTGTGTGTAGTGTATTCACAAGAGGCCTAACAACTTTTAAAAAATCTCATATAGCAATATAAATGGTCTACAGTGCTGATGTATGCATGACTCCTGAGGTGCTAACAATGGAATTAAAAACTCCTAAAGAGATTTATGAACGTTTACTTGCTAGTGCATTTAGCAAGTGAACAGCCAAGATTGTACAGGTACCTACCCAGGTTTCCCCTAAAACTGGTCCATTGCCTCAAAGGGCCACAAGGAAGATACAGTACAGTACACATACTGTATATTGGCTCTTTGTCTGATTGCTCCAAAGGTGGAGTAACTGTAGCTACTCTGAGCTGTAATATTCCTTTATTCCTTCTGTAGAATTTAAGAGGCACATCCTGTTCATGCACATCAGCATGGTTGCACTGCACCCATGAGTTTAATGGTTAAAACTATAGGTTTTTTAAAGAAACTGCCCAACTCAGATATTAATCGTCACCACTGTGGAAAACCAGTAGAGAGACAGAACTCAGTTCTCAGTCTGACACCTCCCACGCTTTCTCCTGAAAGGGTCACTTCACAAGCCAGTTTACATTTTCACATGAGATGCAGGGTTCTGTGGGAAATAGGAGTACAGAATTCCCACGTGTTTATGTGATTTCCAGTTCCTTCTCTGGGACCGCTTTTTTTGGTCACAATAGAGGCAGTTCTCTTTTTTCACAGATCTGCACACACAACACATCTTCATGTGGAGAAGAAAGGCTACTAATGAGAGGAGGCCCATAATGTTGTCAGGAGCACCACACGTAAATACTAACCGAGAGAGCCGGGACATAGGATTAATTGGATTCAACTTTTTAATGATTAATTCTTTGCATTTAAACAGTGCTTTTCATCTCGTCAGATCCTATACTGTAGAGTAAGTGTGTTAATATAGGAGGAGGGCCGTTTCTCTCACCACTGACGTGCAGCATCCACCTGGGTGATAGGGAGTACCATTGTGCACAAGAAACTCCACTGTACAGCAGATGAAACAGAGAAAGTGCTTCTCCAGATGCATTAAGGGAGAAATTCAGATAAGCTAGATTGTCTGTGCCCAGACTCAGGAGTTAACACCCCAGCTCTTATGGACCATGTATTATTTTTTAGTAACCATGTAGTCAGGTCCTCTGTTTAATGTCTCATCCGAAAGATGTATGAATGTTTTATATCTGAATGATGTAAAGCATATAAATCCACATCTGTTTTTAATGGGAAACCTGTGTTTCCTGCAGAACAAAATATAAGAGCTAGTGCTATCATAGCCTCAGGATTATGGATACATGGAATGTGAAACATTTTAATAGCTCTACATTAGGGCTGTGCAATCCTGGAGGAGGTGTCTGTGTGTATCCTGGGTCTCTTTAAATCAGCAGCACCTGAAGAACTGGGAGAAACTGTTATTTCGATCCAATTAATCCAGTAACTATCTGATTTGGCTCGTAAAGAGCTGAGCTGGAATGAAAACCTGCAGATGCAAAGGCCTCCTAGCACAAGGATTGGGCCCTATCTCATCTGATTGTATATCATCTACTAGCACCAGTCTTTAAGGCACTAATTTTATTGTCAATGAAAACCCAATAAATAATAGGTATTTTAAATGGTTGACTGGTATTGATTAAATTACATAAGGCCAACCATTAAAAAAACAAAATAAGATGAGGTACTTGAAATGTTTTCAAAGTAGGGTTTATGAAGGAATAAAGAATAAAAACCATTGTGATAGCAACAGATATAATCTACCTCCTCCTTCAGAAAAAAAAAAAATCATAATTCTGTACTATGAGTTTTGTTTTTTGCCTGTGCTGTGCTGTCAGGTAACATTAGAAAGAGCTGAAGTGGAGACCTCTTTTTATCAGTATAGCAGAAAGAGACTGAGGTGAGGATTACACCATAAGCACTAGTCCAGACTCCTGCTGAACTAGTTTCCTTTAAAACCATATTTTAACAAAAAGGATGCAAAATGCAGACTTGTGTATCATTCTGCCACTGTGAATTTATTTCCGTGATAATCTTTTCCTCCACGGTCCCTTAGGTACTATGACTCTCAGTGAAAATCTCCTGTGGCAGCAGATGCAAGGTTAGTTATTTACTTGACTAACGTGTGGGTTTCTTGCTGCAGACGTGTGCTATTCTCCAGCAAAGGCCAAAAGGATCTCGAGCCTCACTTTGTTCTGAAGTAGTGAAAAAGACATTCAACTCAGGCTAGATTCAATGTTTTATACATTACATACTCTTGCTTGTCTGTTTCACTGGTAGCCTGGCATAGAGGACATGAAGAAAACAGAGTCTGTCACCCTTTCTGTGTGTAATGCAAGATTAACTAGGGAGACAGTGTTTTACAGCACATAGATCTTTCTGGATTTGGGGTATTCTTTTTTTCTCAAAATGGGATAAAGCTCAAGCTACAGACAGATTTTAGCAAAATTTGTTGATGCGCAACAGAAACACACCACTCATTTCTATACTGTATATGCAATTCAAAATACAAATCAAACAATCATGACAGGTTTCAGTATGAAAAGTGACCCTGTCAAAAAAATTAAAATAGAAAGGTAGTATTAGGTATGTCTCCCCTGAGCATTAAGACATTCTCAGAAGCACTGAAGCAAAGGCCTGATCAGCCTGTGGACAGACTGCTGTGGAATGTTCCTTCCTTCGACCTACAGAAGTAGCTGCAATTGTCTGTTACAGTTGGCTTGAGCAATGCAACATAGCATTGTGCTTTTCAAAGCTTGTCTTCTGTCAAGTCTGTCAAGGCAAAAAGTCTTGCAGTTGTGAATAAAATATGCCACTATTCTGTGCCACCTCCTCTGATATTATCTGGCCCACAAAATAAAGTGTTGATATCTCTCAGCTGTCAACATGTTGCTCCGGAATGGCCTGAGATCATGCAAATCATTTTCATGTGCTGTATCTAATGTGCTATAGCTGTTGCAGTCTGCAAGGGATTAAGCTGATGAATCAGGTGAATGTGATAGTCCTGGGCTACTGTGATGATGCTCTATCTTCCATGACATGATCTGTCCCTCACAGAAATTTTCATTCTTTATCTAAACAAGCTAAACAAGTCAGTGGATTTGTCCAGAGAGAACACTCATTCTCGTCTTCTCAAGGACAGTCTGCGTTCAATCATGCGCATAGCAACCAGGCAATCTTTGTTAATCAAGCAAAGCATTGATGTAGCCTTTTCTCTTTATATGTTAATTAAAATCAGGGTTTCTGAATGGATATTTATACAGATCAGCTGAACTGATTTTGGCAATAATGTCCTGGCATTCTTATGAAATCACATGACTTAAGCATTTTTTTATCTGAAGAAACAAAAAAACTCTAACAATCATTAAACCTGTTTGCTAAGTATTTTAAAACATACTGTATATACCTGTAAAAGTGTACATGCCCGATGAACTAATATTGAGAAATACAGACTTTTGTATTTTCATTGCAAAATGTGCAAATAGCATAAATAATACAACACCACAGCAAATGTTCTTTAGCTAGAGGACAAATTGAGCGGTCTCTTGTATACATTGCTAAAAAAGTATTAGTCGCACTTGAGATGTGCTTGAGATAAATGAAAGCTAATAGTAAAGAAAAATATGAGAGGGACCTTAGGTGCTAATTACTCGATTTAATTCCAAAAGGGGAGTAACAAACCCTAGGTAACAAGGTCCAATTTATCAGTTTTCTACCAATTGCTTTCATCAGCAAATGAACACCTGTGACTGCAAGAAAGAGTGGCATAAATCCCCTGTTAAATGGCTAAAGACAGTTCAGAGTCTATTATTGCCACTTAGCAACCAATTTACAACCCATCTGTGATGCATTTATGTCACCACCATTAACTTAGGCCCTAATAAATCACACCTATAGGGTCTAACATTACAATGGAAATTTCAGGCTATACACTCATTACCATAATAGCAATTAACATTATTTTCCTTCCGCAGCATCGTCTTAGTCACTAAGATATAAAACCATATTTTCCGTTGCACCAGTCGAATAATGTTACAAGTATTTTAATTGTGGCTCATAGGAATATAAAGTTATAAAGGTATATGAATACATTTGTTTATCTCAGAGTGACACACAGCTTAAAGGCTGATGTTAAAAAGGGATACAATTGATATTTTAAATATCATAAAGTTCTGAAATAAACCAGATTGGTTAGAGTTAGGATAACTAATGGTTATGGGTAACAGTCATAAGCAACTAAATATTCCCATGCATAATTATCTGTGTGTTATCAGTGCTGCACTAGATCTAGAATGAAGAGCTACCTCCTGCTGCAACCACTATTGTCGCCTTTCTTGCCATTTACTAAATGGCTGCCAAAATAATCTTGCCCCCCTTCTTTTCCTCCCATGCAGTCTTGAAGAATGGTTTCTCAAGCCACATGTGATGCAAAACCTTGCAAGAATAACAACTTTTTTTGCTCCTGTGCTCATCGTTTTGAAATACGTTCAGAGGCCTGGAGATGTGTTGCCATTATCCTTCATCTGTGGTTCAGCTACTAATTTTTCACTCGGAATAGGAGGTTATCTGTGTAAGTACATCGGGTAAAGATAAATTAGCAAGCCATTAGGCAGTCCAATAGATCACAGTTGGAAATGATGTTATTTTGTTCCTTATTTAAGCTCTTGTGCCAAGCTCCAGTCTGTGAATCGTAGTTCCACTCTACTAGTTTGGTTATTTAGAGATCTGATGTTTCACACAACAGAGACCATTTTCAAAAGGAGTCGAAATCTCAACATAACTCATTGTCTTCTGGTAGAAAAAGAATGCAAAAACTAGAAAAACCAAGCCAAGAAGGATGAAATGCAAATCAATCTTTACAGTGGACTGGAGGCATTGTTTTACCACTCCGTTTATTGGTAAGTGAGCAAAGTGTATGCAGATTGTGAGACATTACAAATACATATTAAAAAATTGGCCCTAGAGATAAGAAGCTACGGGTAGTGTTTTAATAGCTGAATGTCTGCCATTCCTGCACTATGCTTTGTGCTGCAGGATGCAGACAGAGTCATGGTGCTCTGTTCTCTAATATGAAATCTTCTGGAGTGTGAAAAGGCTGTCTGTCCATATTATTACTATTTGTACGGTGTTTAAGGTATGCGTCATTTTCCTCTTGGTCATGTTAGGAGTTTTTGTTTTTGTTTCTTTGTAAATTGTGTGGTTTTTCCATCATTGGCTTTATTGTTGAAAAATTTCAAAGACAACAAAAAACACACTGAAACTAAAACTGTGTGGAATAGTGTTTCTTTGTGTAATGTATGTAAAGAATTAGCCTTATCACACATTACTATGCAACAACATGATCCTTATCAGGTCCTAGAGTTTTCTGATGAGTTTATGAGTTATATCAGATAATCCATCCATCCATTTTCTAACCTCTTTATCCAATACAGAGTCATGGGGGAGCTGAAGCCTATGTCAGCAAGCAAAGGACACAAGGCAGGATATGCTCTGGATGGGACTCACAGTGCACACACAGATACAAGCACACACTCAAACCAGAGCCAATTAGTCTCCCTGCATGCCTTTGGACTCTGAGAGGAAACCAGAGCACCTGAAGGAAACCCACGCAAACAGATATCACCCCAGGAGTTGAACGCAGAGTCCCAGAGCTGTGAAGAAGCAATGCTAACATTGGCACCACCATGCCACCTTATATTTGTAGTTACACTGCACCTGAAGAGTGGAGCAGTCACAGTACAGGAGAGTGAATCCACTCGCTGGGCTCTGGGAAGCCAGCAAGCAGATGGGCAAAAGAGAAACTAAACGTACTGCACTGACAGTGGCAGTAAGGTGGTATCCAGTCTCAGTCTGTGACGAGAGGCAAATACAGGAGATGAAGTAGAAATAACAAGCAAGGTCCGACACCAAGTAGACACCAGGAGTAAACAAGCAAGAGATGCAAGGGAAGAAACCTGATGACTGACCACAAAACTCAGCCTGATGCAGGACTACAATCCCTGATATTAATAAGGTAAGTGCCTGTTAATCAGGAGCAGGTGGTACAGAAAATCCCATAACATGTTCTTATGGCAGTGGCACATGTCTCAGCCCAGGCAGAGACGTGTGGAGATGCAGCTGGTTGCTGTTGTGACATGGAAGTGAGGGCCTCCATTTACGTGGGTATTACAATATTAGACAATGTCCATTACTTTTCCATTTCAGAATTGTCAGGAAATCATTTGTTACATAATTCACATGGTACGTCCATTATCAGATACCCTGGTAATGGTCATAGAAACTCAGAGCTCATCTATCTCGGAAGCACAGGGCTGAAAGCAGGATTACACCCTGTACTGGAAGTCTGTCCAATGCTTGGCTGGACACACCGGGACAATTTGGACCCATGGTCGGCATGTGTTTTTGAGGTGGGGAGAAACTGGAGCACCAGGAGAAATCCCAAGAGAAAATTAGGAAAAAGATGCAAACCCTGCACTGAAGGTGTCCAGTGAGGCACCCGAGACCTTTGAGGCAGCTGTGCTTGTGCACGTCCCATAGATCAAAGTGGGAAGGGAGCCAGAACCTACTTAAGGTGGACATGTGGACAGGACCAAGCTGAAGAAAGCTCACAGGATTTTATGGAAGCTGATACAAGCTTAGTAATTGCAGACGAGCAACATATTGGGTTTGTGCATTGAATTTGCAATATGCCACATTTTCCATGATCACAGTTATTGCATCATTAGTCACAAGATCTGATAGAGATCTATATACTTCTGTGGGATGCTCTCAAAGCTATAAGGGTTTTTGCAGGACTGTGGTTAGAGGTTAGATCCTAGAAGTTAACTTCTAGGCTCAGCAAGTTTGAATGAAGCACTCACAGGGTAGAATGGTCGGTTTTACCCAGTAAAAAGGCAAAGTGATTATTTTAATTATTTCATTGTTTGGAGTATTTGAGCAGTCAAGCACCATGAATAGGCTCGTACTGCCTTTTGTTGGGTTTCAGAATTGTCATTTCTTTCTCCAAAGACTGCAGTCGATATGTGTTGGAGTTTGATTGCCTATTTTCATTGCTGCTTTAAAAATCCTGTATTTGCTGGAAGGATAGTAGTGACAGACTGCCTGGATCCTATGGGACAATTTTCTTTGATAACATGCCATTGAAGTGACTGATTCCTATCAGATCTGGTACATTAGCAGAGCAGGCTGAGCTCCAGTGCTCCCCTGGCGGCAAGAATAAAATTGCACATGGCCAGAAATCAGATAAGAAAATAAGAACAGTTACATACAAGATGAGGCCAATCGTCCCATTTTGTCCATCTGGTAAACCTTAAGGGACTATTGGATATTTACATAATTTATTATTATTATTTATTTTTCTTATTTTTCAGATGCAAATCAAGTCATTGTATATTTTCAATCGAATTTACTCTGAGAGGTATTTCATGTTTTCTGTCAATTCCATACTCTAATTCTGATCCAGCCTGAAAACACCAACTTAGAAGCACATTAGAATAAAAAGACAATCACCAAAGCCTCTAATAAGCCCTCTATTCAATTTGTATCCCAGTAGTCCATTCTACATGCAATTTTTATTACTACTGCCAATAATAGATCTAGAGCACTTCATCCCAAAGGATCCAGAATTGCTCTATGTATAGGAGTGACTTTGCTCAACATCTTCCACTTCTGAAACCAGACAATAACCAACTACAAGGTGGTTATGCTGCTGTCAGCTTACTATGGTCAAATGATTTCTATTTGTCCTTAGGTCTACATATGTTAATGTGGATGTATCAAACTGAGAAAAGTAAATTAATTTTTTTCTAGACTGTTTATATATTTAGTTCACATAATCAATGAATGTATAAACAGAACACAACCAAGGATATATTGTGCAAATCCTAATATGCATGGAACATGGACTGCTTGCAATATACTGTCTAATGGATGCCGATATGATTATGTCAGTACCCAGTGTTTTAATTCCTGGTAATGTTGGTTATTTGTTTTTCTTTGTAATCCCATTTGTAAGTCTACTAAAATCTCTATAGTGCACAGTTTTCATTTCCCATATGTTGGGTAGTTTAATTGACTTTACAGTATAAGCAACTTTAAAATACAATACTAACTGCAGGACAACTTTTGTCAGGTTTGTCACTTCTAAAACCCTGGCAATGTGCTTTTTACTCATGCAACACCTAAACACAGGCTACAGTTTTAGTTCACACTGGGACTTACAGTAAACCTTATGGCACTGATACCAAAAAACCCTTCGCTTTGTAGCTTTCTGGTATCTACTGTACTGTATGCTTCCAGCTCAGCAATCATACTGTACATGTGCACCTGATTTTTGTGTAACAGCTAAAAAAACTGAAAACCTTTGTATTTATTTATTTCATCCCACTGGATCCTGCAATCAGCAGAGATAGGAGCACTCAGGCCATTTTACCTGGGTGGCTAGCAGAGGTTAATGCAGTGCACTGTAGCACAAAACTGCCATTGACGATTCAGAAAGAACAGCGAGATGTGAACAGCTGCAAATTTATGATTGCATCGTCAATACATTTTAATGCATGTGCAGTCCTATTGGAATTAGCTGCTATATAAACTGTTAACTCAGCTCTCAGAAATCTGCACAGTTGTGCATTAACATAATAATTAGGAAAATAGATGTTAAGGATACTTATTAATAATAATGAACATGTACATTACAGTATGAGGTATCAGAACAGGTAGATCCAAAATGAGTCACACGCAAACAGTGAAATCTAGTGAGTATTTTTCATGCAGATACTGACATTTTGTATTCTGATCAGTAAGGTATATAACCTGAAGTTTCAGATCATACTCAGGCATCACACATGTCAAGAAAAATACACAATTTCACTCTGTTTTTTGTCAAAAGAACATGAAAGGTTGTGATATAAGACTCTAGAGTAAAGTTGTAGCCAGAAGGGAACATTTTGATTTCAACCTGTAGGCAATTCACAAATACAAAATCTAGACAGTATACTTGAATCATGAATGACAACCGACAACAAACTAATACCTCATCCGGTCACAAAAAAAAGCTGAGCATCGGTTAGATACAATGGATATGTCATAAATCAATGTTTCATTTGTCCAACTGATTCACAGCATTTGAAAGTCATCTACGTGGACCTCTCTATGGTCAAACTACTCTGACTACAACAATCAACAACGCAAATAAACAACTCTACCTGTAAATACCAAGCCATGAGTATTTACTTATCTGTCCTTGTGGGAAACAAAAATATGCCTGTAACATTTGGAATCCAATGGCTTAGTGAACTGAACCCTAAATTAATGACTCTGTAGTAGACACACTTTATTTAATTTGATTGATTAAATGATGCATGGTAACTCCGCAGGAACAACCTAGGCATTGTCGAATTAAGCCTGGTGCGTTCAAGATGACAGAACCATTATTCCACCAATGAGATCCTATTATCTCAATGTGTGCACATCTCACCAGTAGCTCATTGCTCACTACATGATGCCAACAACAGGGAGAGAATTGCATGAAAATGCAGTGGGATGAGCTAGCAGCCTTAGGCCTCCAATTTCCAGTGATTCACTGGTCACAATCTATCTAGATTGTATCACATTACTGTCTGGAGAAGTCATTCCCTCCACTTGTTTCTATAATTCCATCTTGACCCTGACCCAGATGTGTTTGTGCAGCACTCAGGGCAGAAATTGTGTGAGTTGTAACTTTGTGGCGGGTCAGGAGTGAATTACCTTGCTGGCGGCATTTTCAGGTTGTCTTTCTTTCTAACATCTCTGCCATCAGTGGAGCAAAGGATTCTGGCGCCAGCTTTAGCTGAATATCTTGAACATATTTCACAATTAAATACGCATTTTTAGGCAAACATGTATGGGTTTGAATAGGAACTGTGTTGGGGACATACTCTATAGTTCTCACTGTATTAGAAGCTTTTATTAAGTTAGGTGTGTTCTTGGGAAAATTCAGATGCCTTTGTCATTAAAAAATGTAGAATTCAGTGAATAAATAGATTTTATAATCTGCTTTTTTTCCCTGTTGCACAGAGTGAAGAAGGGACACACTGGTTGGGATGCCAGTCCATCACAGGGCACACGCAGACACAGGCACACACACTCATGTCAGGGATCATTTTCCAGGAAGCCAATTAATCCACCAGAATGTTTCTAGAACCAGAGCACCAAGAGGAAACTCCCAGAGGAACACAGGGAGAACATAGTCTTTAAAAATTATTTTACATATTTTAAAGTTTTATTTTGCACAAAACAAATAATTATTAATTTAAATCAGACTAAAATATCATATTCACCTTTTTTCCTTTAAAATGTGTTTATGCAAATTCAACAGAGTTTATAATCATGAAAGTAATCGTAAATATTAAAATCCAAATTCCAAGCAAAGGTTGTCTGAATGATAACACCCTACATTTATATAGCGCTTTTCATTCTAAGAGCTTTACACATAGGAAGGGACCCAATTCATCAACCCTTGACAGCAGCTGTTCTTTGCCAACAGGCCGACTACACAACAAATCAGACAGAGAAGTGAGAAATTGCTTAACCTACCGAATTAATGAGAAACTTTAGCGAGGCCAGAGTAGACAGCCAGGACACTAGGGTTAACACACCCACTCTTTCAGATTGTGCCAGGGGATCTTTAATGACCAAGTAATCAGGATCTTGGTGTAATGACTCATTTGAAGACCAGAAACTTCTACAGTACAGTGTTGGAAATACATTGGAAATGCATAGGAAATGGCGCCACTTACTGGTCTGCCAACTCCACTTGCAGCAGCAACCTCATTTTCCTTGGAGGTTTCCCCTCCACAGTACCTCCACTGTCACGATCATAATCCCTCCTCTTAAGGGCGCTCCGGCTCTTTCCCGTTTTAGTTGATTTTGTGCACCTATTTTGTGTCTCCTATCTAGCCCTTCCCTGTTTAAGCCAGACGCTCATACCATTCTTGGCTCAGCTTTGGAAGATGGACGCCCGGAAGCCCACCTACCAGCAGGTCCAGGAGAGACCAGACGGCATCGGCTTCACCACGGAGTCCTGACCATATGAGTCCGGGGCCAGGAGTGCCAGTTAACCCACTGGGCCGGACCCAGCTCTAGTTTTTAAACCTTGTCTTGTCTGTCCTGGATGGATCACCTGGCTCTGGACCCTGGATTTTCCCTTCGGACTCCCTTGGATTTGTACGCCTGGACCAGGCAAGCACCAGTGCACAGTCGTCACGCTCCCCTGTTTGTCATCCTGCCCAGTTTCCGTCTCCTCCCTATGTCCGTTTCACTTCCTTCCGGATCCTACCGTCTGCATAGGGTCCTGATCTACGCTTTGTGACACATACACAGCAACTTCTGGAACTGCAGAGAGATATGTTTAAAGAATTTAATAAAACTCTGATAAATACCAAGGTAATATAAACCTAAAATTGAAATTGAAATAGCTTCATTCAGCAGACAATGACAGCCTACAGACGATTTTAATTCAAACTGCCCTCTCATGAAACACCTAATCATTGTTTTTCACAGTGTTCATTCAAAGGAGACTGCATTGAACATTAACAGAAGAGTGGCTTTTATTGTGCCCTTAACAGCTCGCTTTACATTTATATTAACAATATCAACTGACTCAGGAATAATCTATAACATCTTAAAGGAAATTTGAAATTCTTATGTCTTTTTTATTGTTTACAAGATTTTTTTAAAGCAAGCAAATTACTGTAATTTGTATTCCATTTTGTTCTAGAATTTAAAACTGTGTTTTTATCTGGCAGAACCCCACATGGGTTGCAGAATGCAGAAAAGATAAACCGATAACTCCATCTCAGGATTTTTCATGATGGTACAGCATTTGGTAATTTGCTTATCAGGTTTCACTAGTTCACATCAGACAACTCTGGATTCTTTCAACAAATGGGCATTGCTGCCAAAACTCCCCATGTAGCCCCAGAACTCAGCCGCTCAAACAAGCAGTGCATTTTCTACAGTCAAAGTCACTGCACGACATGATGGCACTGTCATCAAAGTGACATTGCAATAGTGGAACAGAGGTTTCTTGGATGAATTGCAGAGAACAACATTTCAGAAATGCGGTTCGGATAGTGTGAGTTTGAGGGAGATGGCTGTGTGTGCATGTGTGAGAGGAGAGCTAGAGCTTGCCCAGCTTCATCTGCCAGCTGAGTGACCTAAGGAAAGCCCATATGGAGATGGCTCTGTCCGGTCTCTTCTGCTGGGAACACCAGACGCGTCACCAGCTGTCACTTTCTTGGAGAGAGGGGCACCTTGCCTTTGAAGGGCAACGGATTGAGCAAGAAGACGCTTTTGCAGCTTTTCAAAACCAAAAAACAGCTGCCACTGCAGCCTGTGGGACTTTGCAACAATAATCTAAAAGAATAAAAGGGAATAAAAGTGTCTTAGAGTCCTTCAATTCTCTTATGATATTATTGAGGAGATCTGAGTTCACTTCATCTAAACTGATTGCAAAGTAGTAAACTGTCAATGCTGACATTGTTATAATTATCACGCAGGGCCATACAATAACACTGTCCAAGACTACTTAGATGGAAAATGGAGTAAAACATGCATTTAGGAAGTAACAGAATTTGTTATATCTCTTCCTTAAAAGTATAGATGGAGCATGTTAAATAGGGTACATTTTGGATTTAATTAAAATAAATTGAATTAAATTATGAATTTGTTCTTCTTTGTATTTTATGATGTTTCTTATTGCAAAGGCTCATGCAAATATCAAGCCAGTTCTGGGCAGCAGTGAGTTCTTGTTCATGACAAAATGTATTTACCCGATAATTTGATCTAACATGCTGAGCAGACACGCCCCTTTATTTAGGGTTGTTTTGTTCTATGTACGTGGTGATACTGTATATAAAAATAAAAAGTTGGCCATATGTAACAATGCCAGAAAGGAAAAAAATGCTTTATAGCTTATTCTTTCAAATTCCTAATTTTCTCGCACAATTTAAAATCACATTACCATGCAGCTTTCTTCAGTATAAACAGGTGACATGAAAAAAAGAAAAAAAAGAAATCTGGTCTGGTGTTATGAGTCAGGTTGCATCACCGTGTGAAGCACACTTCTGAGAGACTTACACTCTGGTATGACCAGCATTTGTTTACCTGGTTGCTGAGCTCCAGAGTATTAAGAAGGCATGGTTGTGTGGGTTTCCACAGGAAGAGGTATTTCAGTATTCATTTATTGGCTTCTGTGTCTACAGGTGAGTTGTTGAATGATGTATACCATGACACAAGTAGTCAGAAATTCATATACAATGAAGTTGGTAGATGGCCTCCAGAATTCAAGCACGCATTTTTTAAGAAGAGCAGATTCCTGTACAATATGACAAGATAATTTTGAGATTATTGTAAAAGGAGGGAGGGAATTTATATTTAGAGAGCTGAATTATTTATATACAATGGTGTTTGGTGGCTTGTATTTTGTAAGTGGCAAAGGGAAGGTGATCATTGGGCATCCCAAGCAAAAATCTACAAGATTAATGGACTGAGGCAGTGAACTGATTAATCAAGTACAGCTGTTTAAACATCTACTGTCAGCACATTGCCTCTTGGAGTGCTTTATCTTTAAAGGAAAAAAAAGTAATTCTTATTATGGAAATTAAAGTTTATCTGAATGTACTTTGTCCTAGCTTTATTAGTGCAAACTATTAATTTATCAAAATGTTTTATATCCTTTGTAAATGTTAAATACAGCAGCATTTATATAAAATAAAGTTTCATGACAAAAGATAATAGATATTTCTTGATGTGGAATATTTGCAAAATTATTCTTCTGACTAGATATTTACAGGTTTGTTGTGTAAGAACATCTGCTAAGGCAAAACTTTAAAGCCTTCTCGAGATTCTCACTATTCAGATTTTGTTTACAGAAAATGGGGTAACACTTTATAATAACAATCCATAATTTCAACAGACACAAGTAACACATGAGTTCTTATTACATGCAGCTGAAGTGAGTCTGTACAGTAATTTTGGCATATTCTGTATTTTATGTGGTGTAAATATCTCTTATTTACCATGAAGTGCTACTAACAATCACTAAGTGTTAACAAAACCTGATGTCAAAAGCTGTCTAGTAGCTAGCCAGCATAGTTTGAAACCTAAATTATCTCACAATGTTATGCAATTTGGTCAGGCTGCAAGCTGCTTAGTCACCACCAGATGCACAAGCAAGGCGAGATTTAAGTGAGAATCTTTCAAGATGAAGTAGAACTTTCAGATATCCATAAAAATCCTGTTAATTGTGTACACCTCCCGGATTTGCTTCACTTGCACGAGATCAGAGGTGAGACAAGAATACTGTTCCTAATTAAAAAAATGCAGTCCGTGCCTTTAAAAGTAGTTGCAATTTATACTTTTCAGGTTCCGACAGCTTAATGGTGTGAATTAATTGAATTAATTTATTTTTCATTTAGCTATAAATTTAGCCATTTGACCTACTGTATATATAATGCATCCCTAGGCATCTGAGAAAGTGCTTATCTCATCTTAATGTCTTATGTGATCCAGACATGCATCTAGATATATTTATTGTATATGCATACTGTATATATATATGTGTGTGTGTGTGCGTGCATACTGTATGTAAATATTTATTACCGTAATGCTGTGACTAGAATACTGTAATGTGCTGCTGTGTGACTAGAATACATATCATATTATCATCTTAAGTATGATGTGTTAGCCATATCAACAATAAGTGAGTAAGCATTACATCATTTAATAAGTAAAAATAAACATAAGTCATTTTGACATTTTCTAATTTATTTTACTGTTCTCCTTTACATTCATTCTTGGATCTCTTCTTTCTACATCTCAGCAGCTCAGCACACCACCCAGCTGCTCTTTGCTCTCTCAGATGGCGGTGTCCTTTAGTTATTTGGCCCTCTACAGTAAGTGCATCACTGCCGGTTGTATTTTTTCACCTCCCCCCCCTCCCTGATGTCACCAGGCAATTCTGCCCAGGTGAAAATACATTTGCAGCTGTGCGAGAAAATCCCTACGGAATATGAAGGGCGCTGCTATTTTTTCTCTATCAACTCCAACAACTGTGAAAATGGAAAACAAGAAGAAAAATCAGTGAGTGTTGCTGATCTTGCACAATTTCACCTTCCTTTTGGGGCAAGAGGCACAGGACATAATACCTACAGATAACTCCTTAGAAGATGTAAGCAAAAAACAGCTGAGACTCCATCACCTCTTTGTTTGCTTCTTATAAACTCTTTTAACAAAATGTCCTGTTGAAATATTTCCACATAACAGGTTTTTATAGACAAGAGTATACAGTATGAATAACTATGGACTGGGAAGCACAGAGAGAATGTGATAGCAGGATGGTCCTCAAATATGAAGTGAATCAGCAGAGATAGGCACAGTGGGAGCAAAAGATGAATTACCTCCACTTCTGTTATTGCCTTCAACAGTGTGCGATGAGTCTGTGTGGGAGAGTGTTTATGTTTACAGTCAATAAAAGAAACAAGTTGATTCCCAATCTGTCAGAATGTCTGCTGGGAAATATGATTTTCCATAGTATATACAGTATGGGATCTGAAAATCTGGCACATACTGTACAGTATACAGTGTGCACCACTCCACCTATTCATTTGTTAAGCTGTTGAACTTCTGATTCCTTGGAAAGGATTATATTTAATTTTCTTTTTTCTCTCATCTGCATATATTGTATATACAGTATGTGCATATATATGTCATATACAATATTGTATATGTCATTTACAGTATGTACTGTATATAGTTCAGGGGCTAGCTGCGTCAGCATGCGTAGGCTGCAAAGGAACAAGTAAAGGTTTATTCCATGCTGAATAGAGAAAAAAGGAAACACAGCGTTTCGGCTGTAGAGCCTTCTTCGGGCGTACAGTATGTATATGTGTCCAACTTTTTTAGCTTAGCCTATATGTTAGACTAATTACGTGTGTCCTGTATATAAATACCTACAGGAGACACATATCTACTGTAAGTACAGTATCCATCAATTAATGTCTGTCTTTTTCAGAAAAGAGGGTCAAAAAATTACTGCGAGAAAAAAGAGTCTTAGAGTGCTGTGGGTGTTTGATGTTTCCCAAGGCCAAAGGTCCCTTTTCACACAAAAACTTTTTGTTTCCAGATTCATATTACATAATTAACCTCTTTTTCTCTGCAGTATGTATAGTATATTAAAACAAGATTTTAGAATTCTCATCATTGTTCTTTAAAACACTAGAAAAGGTTCACATGACTGTACAGTATGTACTGTAGCATAACATTATTTAGGTAAATATATACTTAAAAAAAACGTAATTGCATCACAACAGAAATACTACATTAAGACAAATTAACTTGATTTTTGACAGACTATTTTATTTTTCAGATTATTTAATCACCTGTCACAGGTGTTTTATTTAATCCACGTTTAATTGGCTTGAATATTCTTTTCAGTTCAAGACATACTATATAGCCCGGCAATATAAAAACTCAAAACCTCCTAAAATACTCCAATTTTCTGTCTGCTGCAAGATGGACAAGACGTTCAGTAGTTTACAAAAATTATGTTCCACATTATGCTTTGCATTTTGTTACAGCTGTATTATCAGTATGGAACAAGCATTCATTTTAATGTACCATGATGACAAAATGAGCTGAGGGGGTATGTAACTGAAGAATACACGATAATCACTTGGTCATGTAAGGAGTTTTTCCCACAGACTTCGCTTTGATACTGTAGGTTAGAACATTCAACTATTCAATGTCGCAAGGAATTTCAGGTTACTCCCTTCAGCGAAGTGACGACACACACTGGTTACACGGCTCAGGGTCAAAATGCTGTCTGTTGTTGATGGCTCCTTTCCAGTGACTAAGTGCATGTCTGCAGATAAGTTTTAAAATTATTTTTCCTTCTCCACCCGCAGCTTGATGAAATGGAATTTCATCTCGTCTATCCTTGCACAAAAGTAGTGACACATCGTGTTCGTTCTTGTATGGCAGCCTCGATCCAAAAAGGACGGAGTAAACTAAGGAAAACATGGAAATACCCCTCTCTGTTTATTCAAAGCTTTGCACTACTAAATGCATTTAATGTAATCTGTCCCAGTACAAAGATGATGGTACAAGAGCTCCCTTGTAAAACACAGATTTAGAAATTGGGGCGGCCTGAGCCCTTGCAGACTTGAGCAAGAATGTTCATATGAAGGACGCAAGACCGCAAGTGTGCATATTAGGACATAGTCTGGGACAGAACCTACATGAAGGTGTTAGGTTCAGACAAGATGGAGATTCTTAAATCTGGAAGTTTTTTAATTGTCTTATGCCAATCGGTCAGGTGACTAAGGAAGGCAGGTAATTCTCCCAAGCTTTCTGGCTAATGTAGTTCAGGTACAATCTTATCTTTTCTGAGCCTGCCGTCCTTTCACAAGGTCTGAAATCCTCAGAATAAAAGAAGTGTACAGTATACAGTATATAGTAGAAAATACAACATATTGTTTAAATGATTTGACTGGCTCTGCCCTGTGGCACAGGTTTTGGGTTTCAGGTATACCTCAAGTAAGAAGTGTAATTGGAGCCGTCGGGGCTCCCGTGAAGCGTAGTTCAGGACCCTATGCAGACGATATAATCTGGAAGTAAGTGCAGAAGGACGACAGGGAAGAGACGACGAGGATCAGGTTGGATTGACAGACAGGGGGGTCGTGATGATGGTGATCTGGTGCTCGGAGGGCTTGGCCAAGGCAAATGAGTCCAAAGAGTCCAAGGGGGAAATCCGAGGCGCAGTCCAAAGTCCAAAACCGGGTGATCCATCCAAGACAAGACAAAACATGGTTAAAATCCGGAACGGGATCCTGAACAGGGACAGGGAATAAAAACCAGGTTAACGAGGTCAGGCGCTCCGAGCCCCGGACTCAGATGGTCAGGACACGTGATGAAGCCTATGCTGTCAGGTCTCTCCTGGATCCACTGGTAGGCGGGCTTCTGGGCGTCGATCTCCCAGTGCTGAGCCAGGAATAGCGAGAGTGCCAGGCTTAAATAAGGAGGGGCAGAACAGGGGGCAGGTGCAGGTAATCAGCTAACATACGAAAGAGCCAGAGCGCCTTTAGGAGGAGGGATTGCGATCGTGGCAAGCAGTCCTACACCACAGCTATTTCCAGCATTCTACTTGGGCTTTTAAGACTACCTTCCAATAACTCAAATATTGAACAACACAGAGCGAATTACCAGGGAGGCATTGTCTTATAAATAATATATTAATTCAGCGAGGCATGCTTTAGGCATTTTGAAGATAGAATCTCATCTCCCAGTCTGATGGGAATAGGCTGGTGGAAAGATTTGGCTCCTCACAGCAGTCAAGGGTCAAATTAGGTGGAGTTGCTGCAAGACTGTTCTAAAATCCAGTGGCACCACAGAATAACTACTGGAAAGCTGCAGATACAAACTTAAATGTTATTTTCTTGGAAGTAAAGTAAAGCTTTGCAAAAGCAAGACAAGTTTTAGTCCTAGATTAATGGCAAGTCTCCGGAGTTTTGTTTTCTTGTTTGTGTCAATGTTATGCTCTTTTTTTTTCTTCATTTCTGGTAAGTCCTGATATAAGGAGGGCTAAAAAAACACACAAAGCCTTGCAGAGGCTGATTTTGTATACTATAGTATAATAACCAGGATAGCTATTAGTAAAACAAATTAAAATCTTGTCAAAATGAGAAAGAACAGCATGATTCAGACCATGGCAAGGCAAAATGAACAAGTACTATTTACTTGGTCCTGTGAATAATCTCAAACCATCAAAAAAACACCACCATAATTTACCAAGCTAAACAGAAAACACTATAATGGATACAATGCATCTTGCAAATCACTTCTGCTTTGATTTTGTTCCTTACTGACTAAAGCAGGAAATAATTTTCAAGGAACTCTAGACTATGTAAACCAAGGCCAACACCTACCGACTTCAGGTCTGGGCAGAAACACCTGGTATCCATTCTGGAGGAGTCTGGAGAGTCTACTGAAGTGTGAGGGTGTGCCCTACAGGATGAAGGAAAATCGAAAGAAGGCCGTGCCCAGTGACTACTACTGACATCATTAGTCCCATAGTGGATTAGTTATAGGAGAAGAGAATGGGATGATCCAGTCAGATTCTTCAAACTGGAAATCCCAGAGGTTTTTTTTACCTTTGGCACTGCAGGACTGGGTGGGGGATCACACATGAAATCTGCTGAGGTCATCAGTACTGATTGTTAACCTGGATTATAGCCCAGGGACTGCCCAAAAGAGACATGCTTTTTCAGGAGTAAGGGAATCACTGAGATCCAGGCATTCAGATGTTGCATATCATTGTGCTCAGGTTCCTCCATGCTGGCAGATGGTTTCCATTTACTTCATCTCAGGAAACAGAGGGGCTCATTAGATCGAACTCATTTTGTCAGACAGGAAGGAATAATGGCACTTCTTTTTCAAGATAAAATATTATATTAATATAATATCAAGATAGAATATAAAATATTCTCTGCAGCATTCCTTTATATATAACAGTACATATGGGTAAGAGCAGACTTGAGGACTTGCTATGGGACTAGGGACACATGTAGTTGCATAGGATACTGTCAAGTCAAAGTCTTTTTTCAAGTTGACTTTTCTTTCATTTTTGGCCTCACTCTCCTTTTCTTCCAGTCTAGACCCTGCTAAACAGGAACAGTCCAGCCTGGATGTCGCTGTGCCAAGCGGTGCATTTTTCTTTTTCCATTTTTTTTTTTAGTTTCGCTAACTTCACACCAGTGCCTCCAGCCCAAAAACAGGGTGTAAACGTTAAATGTGTTAACCGTGGCTCATTCCACTCCCACACAGGTACTGGTATGAAGTAAGCGAAAAGCCTTTCAGGGGTTTGGAAAACAAGTCTTTGCGTAACATTTCAGTTTAGTTTTATTTTCCATTATGACTAGGTTGTTATGCAAAAAATGGCAGATAATGAAATATCGAAACATCCCCCCAAAGATGGTACTTCCCAGATTCAATTTCCTCCTTTCCTGAAGTGCCCAGTGAGACTGCAATCCATTCTTCCTAGTATTTGGTGTGGCAAAGCACAAACTGTACACAGGCTTACACTGTGCTTCATATCCTCTTTTAATTAACTTGGTCTTGCATGCTAGAGTCCTTTAGGACCTAACAGTATATTTGCAGCTCGCTGTAATCACGTCTGTTTTACTGTAAAGCTGTGGTTCAGCTGCAGCTGTTGAGGCACTGTTACGCATATTGAATACTGTAAACAAGAATTTTAGATGCTGAACATGTGTCCAAGTAGAATTCTTTTGAATATTCTTGTCTCTGCCCCATGTAAAAGTCAGGGATTTTAATGATGTTCTAACACCCACCATTACTTTGAAACATCACTGTCTTGTGTACTTCAACAAATTAAAACATAAGTAGGTGATTGCACCTAATTAGAAAGCAGAATTAAGGGAATTCAATTTGTTCAACATTGCATATGAACATAAGGACATGAGGAAAGTAACATAAGAGAAGTGGCCAATTTGCCCATCAAACTCAATTGGTTGCTATAAGATAACATGTCCCAGAATATCTAATGTGGTAACTTCCTGAAGGATCCTAGAGAATCAGCTTCACCAACTTGACTGGACAGCTTGGTCTAGGCTACCGAGACTGAATAGCAATAAACTAGATTCAATTTTATTTCTTAAATGTAAACTGGTAGTTTCCTAATAAGGAGAGGAGCCATTTCACTGGTGGCATCCACCTTGGTGATGCGTACCATTCTTGAGGTACCAGCAGCCCCTCTAGACAGCAGATTTATTAGAGCAGAAAGAGATTGCTTTACCAATTCAAATAAGGGAGATCTTTAGGAGTCCCATTGTACTGTACATGCAAAAAAGAATGTATCATTCTTATATTGCTGTTGGGAGCTCCTACAGCACAGTAGGACTTCTATCTGTCATACTGTACCTATCACTAGACCTGGGGGTTTGTTTGGAAGTCCAGGTCCACAAAGAAAAGTGCCACTTAATGGCCCAACAGTGCCACTTACATCACTTGGTTTTCCTCAGAGGTCTTCCATTGCAGTACTGAGCCATCCCAGCCTTGCTTCAGAACTCTGACAAGACCAGTCTACAAGATACTGCATTAACACCGCAGCGTTCTGTAGTTCGAAAGAGGTCCATGTCTTTATTGTTGTAATTATTGTTCAAAACTCTATCAGCTTTGTGGCCTGTTCTTGGGTTCCTGGTTGTTTTACTCAGTGTGAAAAGAACTGTGCAGTGTGATTATTTTTATATTTAATAAATGTTTCATATTGATAATTACTAAACCATTGAACGTCTTTCAATCCAAATTAGTATTTATTTTCAAAATATCATAAATATTATTGTAGTGAGAGGAGAAGGAGTAGCATTTCAAGCAATGACAATATATTTAATCTTAGTAGTGATATTAATAGGTGTATTGAAACAATAACTTTAATTATCCAAAGTAATTTTGAGTATGAATAAATATTCATTTTGTATACTGTACAGTATGTGTCTGTGTGCATCAGTATGACAACTGATATGCCAATTTTATGTGACAATTCTCTCATAAACCCTGGCATAATGTGTGTAAATCTGGACATATCGATTGTGCTGCACTATGGTCCCAGATTAATGCTCTTGGATGATAAATGATGTCTGATATAGTAAATGATAGAGGATTGTAAATTGGTTTGCATGTAATTTTGTCCCTTAGCAGCTCTGAATGAGTGGTATCTGCTGTGTGTTTACAGTGAAACAACATTTAGGCATATGACACTATAAAAATGTAGAGATTAATAATTATGAAAACAAACAATGTCTGGTTGTGAAGCCCTTATAATTTATAGTATCCTATTACAGCCCTTCATGAGAGAAAGTAACAGAGAGAAAACAGCAAGTCTTTGTCTGCTTTGTTTAACACTGTATTGGGTATTTAATTTGAGTTTTGGCTTCTGATCTAAATAACAGTTTTTTTGTGATACTCGGGATATTAATTCATTTAAACACAAATGACCTCCATAATGTAAAATAAGCTAATACCAGCTTTTAGCTGATGAGTTGCCTACCCCAATTTCATACAAAAAGGTTCTGCTTTAGCAGAATAAGTCATTATTATTGCATACACTAATTTAATTACTGAGAATTAAGTAATGCATTTGGAAAGAACTGATAGAATCACACAATATTCCTATGCGTGCATAATGCTATATTTTGAGCATTTCTTTATACATCACACACCGTGGATTTTTTTCCTTTCTTCAAATGCGTATTTACAAAATTTAGTTTAATGAAACAAAGAACTGTTTTATAATTTACACACTGAAGGATGAAAATGTGATTTACTGGTTCCATATGAGTCTCTGTCAGGCTTATATTGACAGAATCTCCTAGCTCCTCTGCAGTAGGAGAGAGAGAAGGAGAAAAAAACATAATATCATTTACTCCTGAATACATTAACGGTTTCTTCTTACCTTAATGGGTTTTTGAAAATGAGATTGTGACAGTGCAGTCATGTGGCAATCTAACTTGTATGATACATAATTGTATTATTGTAAAGTATTGTCAAACCACCATTGTCCTCATGAAAATGTAAGTTATCCTGTATATGATGTTTGACAATCACACAGAATTTAATATTGCAAGGAATATGCAAATCATCACTTTTTCCAGACACTGTTGTCAAGATGGAGATTGATCACTTAACAAATTTCAGTCCAAGCTTTTTATCATTAGAATTCTGTTCCAATATCCTCAGAGACTGTGCCAGCTGTGAATTGTTCAAACAAACTTTGGAAGAAGAAAAGTACTTAACTCTATCTGTGTCTGCATGTGTTAGGGCTGTTCATCATAACTTAATTATGATGTTTTTTTGTCTTCATGTACATTCACGTATTAAGATTTCCAATCATATCAGTGCTCTCTCATGCAAAGGCATATTTGAAAATGAATTATATCCTCTCAGGACATTTTTCGGTGTTAATGATGGAATGTTAAATGGTTCTTCACGTGTTCATAAAAAATGAGCTTCAAATTCAATTTATGGGCTGTGAATTTTTAAATACAGAAGAAAACACAGAGCAAAATTATTGTTTTATTAGATCCAGCTGCATCAGTCCATCTACAAAAGCTTGATTTGCTTTATTGTGAATTAATGTCCTTAATATCTTTAAATGCTTTTTTGTGTAATGATCCCATGAAAGTCACAAAGAAACAATTTAATGTAACCTCAATAGTCATTGCTTTTGTTTGTGAAGAAAGCTAGAATACAGGAAGGAAGAAAAGCAAATCGGCAATTAAAATGATTTTATTTCTAGCTACATTCAGAGATTAATCCAATATTTGCAATATAACACTGAAGGATTACTGAGATACCCTAAATAATTACACAGTCATTCTTACAGATGTCGATCAATATGTTTCCATTAAAGAAATTGTTTGCTAGTAATTTCTGTTATTCATTGGGAGGGAGAAATGCAAAGAAGGATCACACACCAAATAGAACTGGGCTATGAAATGGACCATCAGGCTGTAGTGGTGTGTGCTGAGTAGAGCAGGCAGGCTGAGCAGGTGATGCACGTGAAGCAGATGAAGCAGGGCAAGCTGGTGAGATGCAGCTGTGCAGCTGGGCAGCCGAACACTGGGAGTAGAGCCAATGGCAACCCGCTGAAGTGAAGCAGACAGACGAGCTAAAGTCCAAAGGGGTCACTGAACAGGCATAGGCAAAGGGTCAAACACGGGAGAACTAGCAAAGCACAAAGAAAATCCAGTCTTTGGCCCAGGAAACAAGCATGGGGTGAAGCCAAGCTTCAAAGGAGTGCAAGAGCTTAGCAGCACGGCTAAGTAAAACTGAGCAGAAGATGAGAAGATGAAGAACGAGCACCGTGATGTTAGAGGAGAGGAAATAAATACCCTGGTGTTAATGAGGTGAGTGCTGTTTAATTACAGCTTGGTGGTATTGACAATCTGCCATACCGTATGGAAACTGGAATGGGCAGATTGGATGATTGATCTACTGATTGACCACCGGCCGCAGTGTTACAGGAGTGAGAAATAGCATTCACATGAGCATGAGCAATAAGTACCTCCACCTCAAAAGGCCACCGCCAGTCCCTGAATGGGGTTTGCCTGGGTAACTAGGATGGAAGGCACGGTACAGTCCAGGGCCCCCGAGCATTTGGGCAGGCACCCACAATCTTTTTTCAGGCCCATTTCCCGTCCAGTGAATCAGGTACTGCACACTGCTCTGCGCTATGAAAGGATCCAGGATTTGCTGGAGTACATGGAAGGTTGAAGAGAACCGCCTTCCCTGGCGACATGGGAATTCCAGCCTGTAAGTGACCACTTTGATCCTTTTCAAGATCTGGAAGGAACCTATCAACCAAAGAGCCAGTTTAAGGGATCGAACCCTCAGGCACAGATATTTGGATGCCAAACGTACCTTCTGCCCTGGCAATAAAGGGGATATGGTACTCTGTCTACAGCAATTTGCAGAATTTGGCAGGGAAAAATTCCTTTTTGTACTCAGAAATTCGCATGGATGTGTTGCATAGGATATCTCTAGAAAGCTCTGCCTAAGGAAGTAGTTGAGCCTGGTCATCTGAAAGGTTGAGACATGGCAGTGAAGGTAGGTCTCCAGGTCCTGGTTAACTTTCTCTGTCTGTCCCTTACTTGACAGGTGGTATCCAGAGGGGAGGTTTACCTTGATCCCCAGTCATCTGCAAAACACCTACCATCATGTAGAGGTGAACTGGGGCCCTCGGTCTAGAAAACCATGAAGTTTGAACACTTCATGAAGATGATCTGGGAAGTGGAAGGATGCCTGGGCAGAGGGACGGAATAGGCAGCGATCAAGAAATGATCCATTTCTGGATACCAGTGCCATTTTCACTGCTTCTTCCATAGACAGGAGAATGGCTCTGAAGATGCAGGTGGGTGGTATAATGTTATTTTGGGCTCTGCCAAGAGTCATCCATGGCATACTGTAGATCCTAGACAGGATATCTGCCTTGCCATTCTTCGGCCCAGGCTTTTCCGTGATGGTAAAATTGAACTGGAAGAAGAACAGAACCCACCATGCCTGTCTAGGTGCTGGTTAGGTTCCAAAACAAACTTTATTTTCTCTGGATTTGTGTACATCTTTAGTCTCATCATCAAACATTGGAAAACCTGAATGGAGGAAATATTGAGATTGACCATAGTGAGTTATATTTTAATTTGGATAAGCCTTATTGCAAATAAACCAAACAAATTCAATGCTTGTTATATATCTCATGTGTATAGCTTATTTCAGCATTTCACATATGCTATATTCAAGAAGATGCGTGTATTGGCATAGACTTACAAACCTAGTGATTTTGTGAAATGATAATTGAGTACAGAAAATTAATAATTCAGGGCAAACCTGGGAGAACAGGGTAACAACCCACACAGAACAGGTAGGAACCAAAAATTCCATAACAGGGGGACAAGAAAGAAAGGTAACCAGGAAGCGAAGAATCAAAACACCTTGAGAAAAAGCAAAGTAACAACAAAAAAATCAGAAATAAAAAATAAAAAAACACAGCAAACTGGGCAAAAACACGTTCAACATTCTATCACTGATACTGGGAGGTGACAACCTGAGGAATGACAGGTATTCACATGCGGATGTTGGAACGGCATACCACTGAATGACCCACTCACAGGCTCGGATGTCGGGAGGTGGTATCCAGCAATGAGAACAGAGGAACGGAAAAAGCTCAACATTCTATCACTGATATTGGGAGTAGACAACCTGAGGAAATCCAGGCACTAGGCCCCCTAACAGGCACGGATGTCGGGAGTGGCATCCCACAATGAGAATAGGAGAGCCAGCTCAACATTCAATCATTGTTGCCAAGAGAGACAACCCGCGGAAAGCCAGCTATTTGTGCGCGGAGGTCGGAATGGCATACCGCTGAATGACCAGTTCACAGGCACGGATGTTGGGAGTAGCATCCCGCGACTAGAATATATTAGAATATTAGAAAAAAAAGCCCAAAACACTGCAGAAAGACAAAAGGTGCCGCTTGCAGGGTCAGGAGATGGTTCAGCATTCTGTCACGGATGTCGGGAAGGCATGCTGAGGAATGGCAGGAGAGCAAAAAAAAAAGACCCTGTGCGTAGCGGCAGGACAGGGGTTAGCCCGGGCACAGCTGGTCAGACAATGTCGTTTAGAAACCAATGCCTTCAGGTCACGGACATGGGGCGACCTGATGCTAGGCGGGTCTCAGGACATCCGAATCTCAATGCTGAGCGAGGAGGAAACCGTGACCTGGGAATATAAAGCTCCAGACAGACACACACTGGAAGGACAAGCAAAGCACAGGAAACTAGGGACAGGTCAGAGTAGGAACGCCCTCTAGCTGTAGAGGGCGTGACAGTACCCCCCTCCTCCCTTCATGGGCGGCTCCAGACGACCAAGAATTAAATGAACTGCACAGCACTGGGGGGAGGAAAAACCTAATTTAACTGAAAGGAAACCTCTGGGTATCGGGAAGAGGAAGGGGGGCCTTGTAGAGTGAAACAAAAAAAACATACAAAAGCACAAACAACAAAAATAAACTTGGGAGACCAGGGTAACAAACCACGCATAACAGGTAGGAACCAAGAGTTCCATGACACAGGGGTCAGGGGGACCAGAAAGCAAGGGAACCAGGAAGTGAATGACAGAGAATACCTTGCCAATGTAATCTCCTATGCTGAAAAGGTAAATACAGGTAAATAAAGTTAAATATTAGTAAGGTAGTTGTGGTTCTTTTTATTCTTAAAAGTTAATTTTTACTACATCCAGGGCAGTAAGTCTGATAGTCTGATACTAGCTGAAGTCCAACAGAAAGTGACATAAAATATGGTAACCAGCCCAGCCACCAGAACAGTTTACTGCTAAAAGAGCGCTCTTTGAAAATGAAAGAAACATTTTATTTATTAATTATGTTAATGATTGACATGCAAATTCCAAAAACCATAAATAGTGCTGCCAAAATAGTACTGTGGTATTTTTATCTAGTCTGAAAAAATATCACCACACACCTTTTTTATATTGACAGACTTTGTCTCATTTTGATAACTAACTGTGTTCTAAAAAGTAACTACTGTAGGTTTGAAAAGAGTCTTTGGTTTGGGAATAACTGCAGCATGCAAAAAGTGACACAATACTGTATGTACATTACAAATAGAACAAGCATGTAAGCACTTTGTAATTAGGTGTTATTTTTATAGACGTTTTACCAGTTTAGCATAATTTAACTTAATTCTTATCTCATTACTTTTTGTTCATTTAGATTATGCAGCTTGTTTATATATATCTACACAAATCCATGTCAGGGGACCCTTTCATTTTCAAAAGAAAATGCATGAATAGGAGTTATAATTAACTGCAGGTAATCTAGCAATTTTTTACAATTGCTTTGTGTATTTCTTCCTTTGCTCCATCTGCAGCCATGAAGAAATCCCTCCTTGGAAAATCAATATGCTCTCACAAGCTCTCCATGTAGAACATGAATTGCCAACCTTTCAGTGCTCTGGGGCCAAATAACAGCACATTGTCACTGAAAGAGGTGGAGGGAAAAAAAATGGGACCAAGCTACAAGCATACGTTGCATCTACAACATCCTAAGTGAATTCTTCTCTCTCTGCCATCACATACTGGACAAGACACCTCCAAAGTAGCTGAACAGCCTTTTTGGTGGTATATAGTTAGTTCCATCACTTTAACAGCTAATACACAGAATGCACAGACAACAGGCATTCACAATAAACCGAAAAGCATTTTGTGCTCCTCACATGAACTCCTAAAATGTTTTAAAGGGCAATAAAAATAGCACAGTGAGAGAGACAAGTTCTGGGAGTTGCGGCTCAAAGATAATCAGGAACGTATTTTAAAAATCCTTCTTTCATGCTGAATTACACAGTCACAAAGGATATTGGGACTTTTAAATGTTAAAATGTTAAAAAGGAAGAAAATGATAAGGATTGTTGATCAAACTGCTCTTAACATGTCAGTGTTTCTCATTTTTGGAATATGATTTATAAAGCAAGAGTTACAAAGTGTTCCTTTTGCATTATTAACAGTGCATAATTATTCCAGGGAGATTCATTATTCAATTGCTCACTTGACCCAAGATTTGCCATCCATTGTTCTGATACAAAAATAAGAATTAATGAACACTGGCTATTACTGAGGAATGCAACTTGTAAAACATTGCTTGCATAATTCATAGTCTACTGCTATCAATTTCGTTTTTTTATTTTTTAGTGCACTGGGGTTAATAACAATGTTTAATTTGTAATTATCCTTGCTACAAGCAGGAAAGGTGTTTTTAAAAATTCATGTGATGCAATGACCATGAAAAAAATTCAATTTAATGTCGAATGCTTCATGTGTCAAAATCTTCCAAAGAATTTGTTAAAAATTGTGAACATCTTTTTCATTATTTATAAACAGACAAGGCAGTCCTATATCTAGTCACCTCAGCCTCATCTCACATCTTACAGTTCACCAGAGGAATTATTTGAAGTTTTGAGTTAGTTAATACCCAGCTAATAAAGCAGGTCTATATCACAAAAACGCATTTTCAATCAAAACCAACTGAGAGATGATAATGATGCCATTTCACATTTACCTCCAACTGAAAAAAAAAGCTTTCTAATTCCCTTACAATCATTAGCTGAAACTCCCTACTTCATGTCTTGTGTTGAGAACATTCCTACAGTATATCTGCAGTAAGGGAAAATCATGGAAGACATCAAATACACTGCATTTGACTGAATTTGTATTCATGTAATGTAGAACATTAGGCCTATTCATTTTCAATTTAGAGGTGAATGGGCATTCACATTTGAGACAATGGCATAAAGTATGTGAGAATAGTTGCATTAATTTCCTGATGGATGTACAGATGACATTCCTGTTTACTGTGTCCAAGGCCTTTCCCAAATGAATGTGCTATATGCTACAGTATGTACACATTATGTGTGCATATTATGTGTGCTTTGCACATTATGTTTTTCTTGCAGCAAAAGCAGTGTGAGAGACATATCTGTCACGAAGCATCCAAATGCACAATGGCTCTCAGGAAAGACTGACTCAGCTAGGATTTGGATTCTTTTCAACAAGACCATTGCACATTCCTTACTGACCACACTAAGCAGAAGTATCCTTCTCTAATTGCAATATTCTTTGTCTACCTTTCTTTTTTAATAGAATAATTATATTTACATCTTTCAGATCCTGGTGTTTATGGTTATCTTCTTTTTTGCAAAGTATGAAGTCTTCAATTACTTTCTCTATACCTTTAGGTGCTGGTGTTTTGGCCACTTACGTTATTGTTGAAAGCTTGAAAATGGCAGTTAATCCATTATCACAGAAAGTGGCACCATTAAAAATAAAGTCAGTCCACTGGTCATGTTCTTGCCCAGGTTTTGCTAGTACTTCTGGTCACATACAGTACTCTAGTGGGATTCTGGACCATATCCTTAGCCTCTTTCACCTTAAAAGTTCTGGATTAAGTTGGTTGTTGAAGGTTAGGCAATTCTGGCTCAGTAAGAGTGGGAGAAGCAAGAGAGGTTCAGGCACTACAGATCAATCAGGATGTTGTTATTTGTTAAATTCAAACAAATTCTTGGCAATAGCTAATCATATGGTCTGAAATTTCCCATTAAGTGTCAGAATCAATCAGAGGTCAGACATCTGGGCTCACATCCATCCATCCAATCCTCTCTTTAAAAAATATCTGTGAGGTTTGTGCACTTTGGTCAGATTTCCTGACAGCAGGTCTGACCCCATGTATTCACAATTTACTTTCAAGGTTGCTGGAGCAGTAAAGGTACTGTAATTCTGTCTCACTGAGTGCTGACATTGACAGCAAAATGATGGAGCTTTCAATTAGTTTAGGCTGGTTTCTGAAGTTCATGGCCTTTCAGTCTAAGTCTGGTTAGAATAAAACAAACAGTTTAACATACATAACATGCAAAACATAATTTGTTTTAATTAAGAAAGGAGCTGGGAGGTCACATTTTTTCAATCCTTCCCTGAATTGGGGCAGGCAGACCATCTCCAAATAGTGCTGCATGTACAGTACATCTAAGTCTGCTGCCAAGGATCTGAGTCTTTTGCTTCCAGGACGAGCGACCATTGAGCACAGACCTTTGACATGTATTTCTAAGCAAATCATAGAATGAAGGGGACTGCAAAGAGCCCTCCAAGCTCACTCTCAACATGGACTAAAGAAATCCAGATACAAGGTGATTTTCAAGATGATTCGTAAAGGCCTGCTATAGCTTCTAGCCAGAGTACCACATCAAACCTTTCTGAAGCATTTCTTCTGAAGCATTTCATGCTTCTAGTTTCTCACTAGAATTCAATGTTACTTGAAAAGTTTAGAAGAAGCTTTGATGAAAGAGGATTGAAATCACTCACACTTACAGTAGCTGCTTATCAGATATGTACAGTGCAATAATGCCAGCCAGTTGTTTTCAGGAAGGGTAAGGGAACTGGGAAAACCAGAGCTCAAAGCAATGCCCAAAGCGAAAAAACTGATTCCCCTAAAACAACTAACCTGTTTGGTCAACCCCAGAAACCTCGATTGTTAATCTAAACAAATACAGTACTTAAAAGTAAATACATTAATTTCTCCATGGTTTGGGGGAACTAAAGTTGACTTCAAGGGAGTCATTAGAATAAAACACAATTTCTAACAAAAGAAAAAGATGCTTTGTTCGATTAAAATACGCAAATGATGGGACCGAGATCCATTATTATTATTTTTTTCCTTTAAATGTTGATGTGCCTAATTATTATTGCCTCACTGCAGGAATCAACATTCGTATTCTGCCTGGCACAGTCGAAAATCAAGCCTAACAAAAAGCCACCTGTAGTAAATTGCTGCACTCTCAATTGCGCCTAATTACCCCATTGAAGTTGGAAAAATACCTCCAGTTGCTGTAAGTAGCATTCAACAAATTAAAGAGGGCAGATTGCAACATTGTTGTTGTTTTCAAATGGTTTTAAATTTGTATGCTTGTGAAAATCTGTGGGGGGCTGTTCCAGTATTTTTTTCTTAGGGCGCTGATGGGTTTGTTTATGTGCAGTTATTGGGTTTAGGGGTGTATGAAAATGTCGTAGTGTTATTACGGATGACCACAAAATGCTTAATTGTTTTTTAAGTGCCGTCTTTTTCAAGTTTACTTGAACTGTAGTGTTTAATTTGAGTAACTTAACAATTGATACTGAGCCGCCATTAGGAGGAGTGTTATATGAGCCTTTCAATCTATCAAAGATGGCTTTAAGTATTGGGAATGCCTCTCTGCTGTTCGCATTCAAATGAATTAATTTTCTGGTTTTCATCACTTTGCTGATATGAGACCACATACAGAGCATTGACTACAGCACATAACTATGTTCCACTGTGTCATCAATATGAGTCATCATCACCATCATCTTCATTATCATCAGTCTTTATGGAGCTGATACTGAATGAAGACCTCCTCAAGTTTCTCCCACAAATTCCTGTTTTCCGCTGTCCTCATTCAGCTTTATGCTGGGATCTTATTGATTTCAGCTTAATGACTTTTATCATTAGGGCTGGATGGATCGAGGGTTTCTTGTTTGTAACCTTTTTTTGTTCTTTTTAAACCACCTTCCAGTTTTATACAAGGTCTTCTTATAGGTCTTGAAATTCTGTGCACTGTTGTCGATGGGATGGTTGTCAAAGGATCCTTCATTTTGTTTTGTGCCTGGGTGCATTTCCTTCCAAGTTTTTCCTGGAATAATGTTCACATATTGTATTTTTCTTGTGCTACATCTTCTTGTTGTGCTGACCATATCTGTTTCCATGCTTTTGTTTTAATCTAGTAAGCCTTTGACTAATCACAATGTTACGAGAACCCAAACTGTCTTGCATCATCTCATTCTGTTTTTCTGCACATACATACAGTATAAGTAAGACAGTTTTGTCTCTCCTAGATGGGGGACAATAATTGGACAATAGCAAATTAATATACTGCATCCTTTCAACACAAACCTACACCTAGAAGAGTCAATTTTCTCTAAACTGCTGAAGAAAAATTCTGGTCTGACAGTTTTTAATCATTTAAACCTTGTGTACAACTAAAAAAGTATTTTTCAGTTTCAGGTATTTATTTATGCAGTTCAACCTTCTCTGAAACTACATATGGAATGATGTCGCAAACAGAATAAACCCACATATAAAGGGTGCTTACCACACAGGTAAAGCATCCAGTGCAGTTAACACAAAACGCCACAAAGTAATGTTAAAAGTGAGCCTACAATCTAACAGAGCCCTCTAATCTCTTGCTGAAATTTGTTGGAATAAAACAAGCATACGGCTCTCGAAAGGGCTCATCAAACTGCCAAAAGATCTTTAGTTCTTTTCTTTCTCTTGATGCGTGTTATGTTCAGAGTAAAACAAGACAATCTAAATGAGACGGATTCCAGTCTAGCTTCTCAGGGGAATGGAGAACTCAGTGGGAGGCAGTCTTTCAAATTGAGAGTTTCTCAGATAAAGAAAGTTTAGTGTAACTAGAGGCAGAGTCGCCTTAGATGAAATTAACAAGAGGCAGATGTGCAGGTAAGTGGACCTTCCTCACAGCGACATCCAGTGCTACAATTTATTGGGGATTAAACAGTGCTGAATGGGGTCGGTATCCACAGTACTGTATATAGTTATTATCTGAAGTCACAGTTTTTAAATTTTCTTTTCAGCTCTTGAAAAGGGCAGCATTTGTTTACCAATATGTAAGACTGTCAAAGTTGTATCTTATGGTTTAGTAATAGCACTAATAAAAGTGAACATAATCTTTTATATTTTTATATATATATTTACATTATTTAAAAGAATTCTAATTTAAAACAATGATAAAGAACCCAATGAAAAACATCAACAAATCAAGGTTTTGTAAAAATGCCTTTTCTAAGTCCTTCCCACAGTTAAATGCATTGCAAATGCACATATAGCCTGACTATCGTATTGATTTTTTCTTGTGAGTTCACTTATATGATTTGTTTTCTCTAAATTTCCTAGTAGAATGGCCATCTTTGTTTTTTTTCCTCATCGGCTTAGAGACAACCATAACAACTACCAATCCAGAGATGGTAGGCCCTTGTCCATAAGAGATATTGAGAGCTATTAAAAGAACTTATAAATCAGAGCTCTGTGCACAGGCTGCTACTGACAAGGCCCTGCAAAGCCATGTTAGAGGAGATAGATTGAACTCTCCTGACTTATTTTTACTTATCCATCTAGAGCCATAAACAAAGCAATAAATAAAATCTTTAGTTTTGTTTCTCTAGTATTATCAGAAGAGCGGAAGAAATAACTCTCCCTTAGTCTGTCCTATACCCCCCTGTCTCCCCCCACTATCCAGCAATCAGTGACAAATGCAGCTCCACTGGCTTCAGTGTGATCTGCATGTTGATTCCCCTCTCGCACTGTGCCAATACTCCAGTGAAGCGTACTTTCTGTGAAGTGAAATGTGTCATCAGGCAAAGAAACACCTAAAGTGGTAAAATATGCGTGTGATATGCGACTTATAGAGTGGGTAATATCTTAACTTTAAAAAATGGATGAAGAAGCCCTTCAGGGACACTTGTACTGGGAAGCAGATCAATGTGGCAGACTTTGCTTCACTTCACTACAAGACAGGTGGGAGAGCCTTATGCAGACAGCATGAATGCATACTTTTTGAACCACAGTTTTTTATTCTTTCTGACCACCCATCAGCTTACAGTATGTATCTCCCTGCCAGCCTATCAATCATAGAGTATTTCCAAGTAACTATCTGGGGCACTTTATTTATCATAGCAGTTCGAGACACAACGCTCACTCCCAAGTGTGCCTGAAGGGAAGATGTTGATAGACTTTATCACAGACTACAGACATAAAAATCATCTGTGCTTTTTTCCAAATGATTGTTAATAATTTCTTTTTACTCAGTGTAAACGGTGATTGATCCACTTTCCTTGAGAACCTGATCTAAATAACATACTGTAAATAATATTGCAAATACAGTATACAGCACTTGTGTTTGTGTACATACTGTACACACATCTATTCTGGTATAAGTGAACAGGTTCTTACAGTATATACTTAATACTGTTCCAGCAAAATATCAGCAAATACCAAATACTATAGGTGTTGCAGCTGAACTAGGGCAATAATTGATATAAATGTGCAAGAGATGGATGTAGAAGTTAAGCCGCTGCTCAATGCCTGAATTTTACTTCCCACCTGTAAATCCTGAAAGTAAGAAAGTATGAATGGACATATGTTGCAGATATGTTATCGCCAGCAATAATGCTTCTTTCTGAAGTCATTTAAAATACAGCAATTCTGTAATATACTGCTTTTGTTAGTGCTGATTCGACATACTGCCCTCATCTTTATTTGAATAACTTCAAATACACTTTTATAAAAGACGAATGTCTGTCTGTCTGTGATTTGAATACAGACCAGACGGAAGCACCTGCAGTACGCTCACCCGGTGTTTGTCCTGCTACCGTCTTTTCTAAAGGCAAAACACAATGAAAGGTGGCACCAAGCTCTCAGCCAATATGAGCATGGCATGATCTTTAAATAAACAAGGCATTAATGACGGCTCTATTCCTGTAGCTGATCCTCCTATATGGAAGACCAGAGGATGCGTGTCGACCTGCTGGATTTGGAGTGGCAGCCGCTGTAACAAAATGCAAAGTACAATATGTATACAGTAGCTGCTGTGGATGTGTAAATGAACTGTGGACATGGCAGCTGTGTTGCAGATTAGATGGTGGTGGGTATGAGAGAATTAGTGGGTCAGCAAGGAAGGGTTCCAGCTGAAAGCTCCTCTTGCATAATTGAGACTTGCGTGGAAAGGTAGGAAGGGTGTGAGGGTGTCTGGGAAGAATTACCCTTGGACCCTCTCTAAAAGTTATCAACAAAACAAAGAGAGGTTGTGTTTAAATGTAACAAAAAAGTCAAGCTTGGTCATCTCTGTTTTTTCTGGATTTGTCCTTTGTCCTGTAATACTGTATGTCCATATTTTATACCACACTTCGGATAGACCAAGGAGTCCAAGCAGATATTTTTTTAATCAATTCTGTAATGTTTGTGGCAGCCCTTCCATTAAATGCCTCAGATTGGCCATGACCTTTCTAAATGAAGCATTGTGACTGGAATTCAACGGGAGTGAGTCTGTGGTGTTCAGTTTGATAAGCTTTGCAAAATTGCTGCTATAACAAAGGATACAGATTTCTCTAATAGAAGACGTATTCTTCCCGACAGCCACACAAAAACACGGGTCTGGACCACTAAATGATCCTTTATTATTTCACGGTACAACGCAATTTAGGATTAGGTTTAGATGGGATGAAATTGATAAGATCCAGAAATCCCTGCAGGTTATCAGCATCATGCCTTTCTTTTGATGAAGCCCAGTTGATCATGAGGGAATATCAGGGCTGTAATCGCTTTCTATAAACAAAGCTCATACACTTTAGTGAGGAATGTGAAATCATTACTGGGCAGCAAGACAGGCCATTACCTATTGATTTGACTCTTGATTTTAACTCTCATGGGGAAATCATTGAGATAAATTCTTGGCTTCAGCCAACAGAGTGTTTGCCTGCTGTTACATTAAACTTCTGTAATCAAGCATATTTCTTCATACCAGTCAGACCTCAAAGCTCATAGGATATGACATCAGATATGCAGTTTTCTGACATTATATGTCTTTTTTCCTCATGCATTTGGCTGATTACACAATGTACAGTATATGTATCTATATATACACATATACTCTATACATGCAGATACAAATATCCACGTACTAGTTAGAAATCATGATCAGCTTCATCAATATAATTTGAATGTACTGTAGATAGATTTATTTTAGATTTATGATTAAAAGCAGGTGATATTTCAAGCATGCAACCACCCACCCCAGTATTTTCATATATTACCTATGATTGGGATGAAAATACATATTCATAATGTTGTAATATGACTTTTACATATGGTTGTTTTGAGTTTCATGCTGAGACAACCTCTTGTCTCAAAAGAAAGATTTTCTTTGCATTATTAAGACAGGGGCATTTTCATTGTTTTTAGACCACAACATGTGTACTTGAATCAACTTATCATGTTTGTGACTGATTATGAATTGTCTTGAATCACCTTAGAGGTGATTACAAGTGTTCTGCTGTTTTGATAATCAAACAGTACTCTGATTTTTTACTCTGATTTTACAAATTGTTTTGTTTTTAAATCATATAATTTAACTGCTGCTAGCAAAAGTTAACAACCTGTACATAATGCTTTTATTACTAATAAAATTAATAAGTAATTTTACAATTTTAAAATGTTTGAACGTAAAGTACATCATGCATTTTATTCAAATTTTTGGCAGCATATTATTTAAAAAATAATCCTCTATCAACTCTTTCAGAAGATTTTTTTTTTATTAGCAATTAAGCTACTGTTGTTCCTTGATTCAATATTTGTTTCATATAAGTTTCATACTTTATTCTACTTAAAGTCACTGTATTATTGTGCGGATGGCTATATTACCAAGAGCTCTGATGTTTATCAGCATATATTTGTGTTGAATAGAGCATTGATTTTAATTTTGTTGAATTGTTGTTGATGTCTGTTACAGGTCCAATAGAGTTCTTTTGAAAAGAGCATGAGTCATTTACATAGAAATGATGGATTTGAGCAAAAGTTGAAAGAAAGAGTGTCTTTTAATTTTCCTTCCTGCTTCTTCCCTACTCAGTCCACAGAGAATTCTTCAGAAAAATGTATTAATATTAAAGGTATTTGATGATATTGGGGAAGACCAGCTGATTTACACATTATACTTTTTAATCCTTATAAATGTGTTTCTTGAATAGTACATCACACATAACTCTCCCAAATCAGTGTGTTCATAAACATTTTTTTATTATTTAAAATGGCATCCATATTTTGAATTGTTAACACATTTCTGAGTACTCCTAATGAACATTTTCCTTTTGTAAAGCCCATTAAAGGAAGATTACACTGTATTTTTGGACCTCTTCCAAAAATGTATGCCATTGTTTTTTACATTATGTTTAGATGACTGTCATCACCTGACACACTCCTCTCTGTTACAGGGTGAATTTGGAATGTATTCCAGCGTCATGGCTCCCTTTCTCATATGGCGGCAAGCAAAAGCATACTGTACAGGACATCAGATGACATCAAGGACATGTTCTTGTGCTGTGAATAAATACAATTTAAATACCTGTGAACGTCTGAACATTCTATATTAAGTCACAATGTAAAATGGTCAAATTAGGATGATGGCATTTAAAAATCTTCAAAAATGCAAAGGTTACACGGATATCCTGTTCTGCTCTGATGACCTTCAGACCGAATTGAGCACATGGGCTGAAAAACTGTCACCCTGCATCACAGTAGTACAAGAAGAATGTGAAGAAACATATGCCCATTGTAGGAAATCTGTTTTGTTTAATCTGGTACTGTACCTCCTCTTGCTTTAATTAATGAACAAAGGCTCAGTAATTAACACAGTTTGCCAATTTAGTCTTCTTGTAATAGCTCTCTACCCTGAAAAGCTTTGTTCAATTCCCATGTTACAGTTAAACCCTAATCTGAAGTGTTTTTGGAGTCAGACATCCACCAAACAGAGCAAGCAATGAAGAAAGAAAGGCTCAAAGTAAAAAAAACAAACAAAGTGAAAAATGTAAATGAAAAATTGTAATTAAAAAGAGATGTAAAATCGCTGAAGAGGTTAAATCATTATTGAAACCATGAAGGCATCTGGAGCGAACCGCACCAGCAACTCTGGGATATTCGTGGTTTTTCAGATAAATGGAAAGCAATTTTAGTTAAATATTACAATTTTCCAAGTGATGGATACATAATAGATTCATGACATAGTGACAATATTGTTTCTACTACATTCGGAAATGTTCTAATGTGATGCAGTGTCCCACTTAATACGCTACTGTGTTGCTTAAACCAGGTGAAGAGGTGGTTTAAGTTAGTCCCCAACTTCACGAACTTCTAGAATGTGGCAGCTGTTACTATGGGTTCGCTGGGAATGAGTTTAGTACGGAACTGCAAGTCCTAAGGTAGCACACTAGTTTAGCACAGAGCTGTGTGCTAAGCACAGGATGAACCCCAGTTAGAATGCTACTTTGGTTCGTTGTAATTAACCCAAAATGCCCAAGTGGCTTTATTTTAGTTCTTTTCAGAACAAACAACGCTACCACAATACCACAGTCACTATGCTTTACTGTCACTACCCTTTATATATCAAACTAAGGCTTAATTACACCCATGTGAAAATATGAATGGCTGCACCTTTTATTAAATAACTAATAATTACAATGTTAACCTCAAGTGTGCCTATTTACAAGAACAGTAGAGGCATATAGCGGCCTCTAGTGGCAGGTGCACTGTAATTACAGTCTTTCTAAAGCTGGCCTGCCACAGAAATTAAGGTTGGCAATGGAACAGAAGGAAGTAGACATGCTTGCATTGAAGTGTTATATGGATTTCTGGGGATATTAGAACTGGCAAGTATTCCTTGAAGGGGACTAGGAAGGGCCATAATCTTAGGAGGCACAGACTAAGTCTGTCAGAGTCTATGAATATCCTTCAAAAGCTAGCAACATTTCTGTATTGATTTTGCTTTCAGTAGTTTTTATCTTCAGCAAATATTTTGAAATATTCTGAGTGTTTCCAAGAGAGGACTATTCCAATAGCATGTGGACATTACTCAGAATGAAAATGCTTATCAAATATTAATTTAGTGCATAGTGCATCATAAATTAGAAGTCAGCAGACCACAAAGAAGTATTTGCAAAAAACAAAGGTGTAACATACAAAAATACAATATAAGCAATGGGATGATGAAGCAATTGACAGACACTTTGGTTCTTTGGCTTTGGATAACAGCATTGTCTGAATGAACATGGGAAAATAATCTGAATATTTCACTTCAGTAATTTAGTTCTGTTGTTAATGCTTGTGAATGAACATACCTGTAGGGGATTGTATCCTTATGCTAATTATGGAAAATCAAACATGTGGTTATTTGGAAGAATATAAAAACAGAAATACCTGTATATCAGCATGGTTCACCATGAACCAACCCCTAAAACCAATCCAGAAAGTACTGTACACTGTAGCACACAAAGACTCACTACTGAACTAAAGAACCCCATAATGGGACCTCTAAGAGGCCTAAACCTTCAGCCGTCTGGCTTAAATAGTAGCTGCAAGTGCTTCCTTTTCAGCTGACTGAATGATTGCCCAAGCAATGACAGCAAGGTACTCAGTCATATTATCATTCCAGCTCACTCACTCAAGCTGTTTGGTAAACAACCTCACAGCTGAACTAAATACCCAAGGCAGAGTAGCTCCCATTCCTGTCACAGGGCCGAATTACTGCTGTTATGGTTCTTAAAGGGATTGCCGGGACAGTAGTGAAGAAATAATTGCAGACATGTAAACGTTTTTCCATTGACATTTGCTTTTTAACCAATCTGTAAGAAAAAAAATATGTTAAAATAAACCAAATCCTAATTCACCATCAAACTTGAGTTAAACAATAATGTTACCTATGAGGTTTTGTCAGCTACACTTTTTCGGTCATGCCTTCTTTTTAAAAGTATCTCCAGGCCGATATTTAGTTTAAGAATAGGCTTTAAAAACGTTTTGTGCATGAAAACTGTCTGGGCAAAAATTGTGTGTGTGTGATATAAAATAACCTAGCATGTCATATAAAGGTTGTCACTTATGGGGAAAGAGACGTCAGATTAGTATAGCTTCACTTCACACTAACACTGCTTGAGATGATTCCTCCAAGAAGGTGTGTGTGTGATGATGCAGAAACGAAGACCAATTCCAGAAACAAATTCCAATGAATATTCCAGACTGAAATTACAGTGAATATTAAACAAGAAGGATCAATGCAGAAATCACCTGGTGGAACACAGTCCTGCGGCCTGAGAGCTGCATGCTTCACTGGCACTACTTGAAGAACTACCCTCTTTGCAATGCTGTTCAAAACTGTATTTATTTTTCTATTAATAAGAATAAAATTGAATCATTTTTTCTGCTATAAAATGCCATATTGTACAGAATTCACTTCTTAAATTGCTTGCTGTATTATATTTCGGTTATCGCGACATATTCCTTCCAGTACCAGATATCCACTCATTCTTGGTAAGGGCTGTGACAGCAGCAGGGTAACCCAGGGAGCACAAGATGCAGAGTGGGGCTACATTCTGGACAGGATACCATTCCATTGCAGGTTCTATTTAGAGACACCAATTAACTTTACTCAGCAAGTCTCTGGGAGGTGTGTGGAAACTGGAACATCCCACAGTAAACAAATACAAGAAAAAGATGGAACCCTGGGTCCATAATTGAACCCAGGACCCAAGATCTGAGCAGATTTTTTGTGGTGGTGCACAGATTGTGCATTCATGCTATACTTACTTTATGGTCATGTTCCACTCTTTCAATTGCTTTTTTAAAGAAGTAAAAAAACAACAACTTGGTTCTCTGTCTTAACTTCTCTTGTTTCAAATCTGTTGTCTAAAACCCTGTGTTTTCTGATTCAGCACATTGAGTGCAGATCTTAACAACTGTTTCCTGAAAATCTTTTAAAGTTACCAGGCAACATTTAGTTCTTCAGTAATACCTTTTATATCTCCCTCACAGCACCACTTCCTTCTGCATTTTAACTGTTAGGAGAAGAAAATTGGACAGTCGAAAATTGGAAGTCTGTATAATGATGATTTGTTTCTTTAACCAACAAAAGTTCTGTAATTTTTAAACACAGTGCATTATTGCTTATACTGTATACTTGTCATGATAGCAAAATGGCTATGATTGAAGGAAAGTGCTCTTTACCACAACACATCACCAAGTAAAACTAAATGACATAACTGTGTAATTCAGTATGTCAGCGATAAATATTTGGAAGTAGAGCTTTTCCATTCTCTATAGTTCAGGGGTCTTGAGTTCAGGTCTCTATTGTTCTGGTGGAAATAAAAATAAGAATAAAAATCTGTATCAATCTGATGTTATGGTAGCAAAAAAGCAAGCGTTTAACACTAATAGGATTAGCTTAAGTCTTTCAGTCATTGATCTGTCATTCGACTGATATAAGCAAGAACTCATACAGTATACTGTATGTGTTTTTGTCCTGTCCCTGGCTGAGGAACCACTGCGGTGTGCCTTAATTATTAATAAAATGAATTATCTGCAAAAAGTGACAGAAATGTATATCTCTGATGATCATTATTCTGCATGAGAGTACTATTTAAATACAAAACACATTAAGCTGTGTGTATTAGGTTGATGTACATGTGTGAACGAATTCAAGTATTGTAATCCCTTTATTAAAAAAAAAACAAATTCCTGATTGAAACAGCATTATTATTACATACAGCATTCAGCGCAAGGCAGAAACCTTCATGTATAAGTAGTCTGCTTCTGCATGGAGCTGCTAGAAACTAACTTGGGGACACAATTAACGCTTCCTGAAGAGATTAGTGTCAGGCGTATCTGTCAGAATGAGTGCAAGAGCTGGACTGAAAATGAACATTCATCTTCCTTAAGACCAAGAGGATACAGCTCGTCCAAGCCAAGTACGTTTGCTCATGATCCTATTTTCTGTTTGCTTTAAGGTAAAGAAAGAGACAGAACTTTCTGGTGATAATTATATACACAGAGCTGGCAGGCATAAAAGCAGACATACTGATGCTTCAAGCACAGAAGTGGGTACAAGAACCACACATGCAGTAGGCTGTTTGTTGTGTCAGTACTCCAAAGGCACACTATTTCAGAGGGCAAAATGGCAGCTTACAGTGAGGACTGCATTTTAACAGGAATGGCAGGGACTTTTCCTCAAGAGACACACTGATACATTATGATACTGGGGGTAATCAGTCTTGTAGAACTGTACCTCTGAGGAATAGCGATCACGTGGCTGGAGCCTTTTTAAATCTGCTGAAAATGTATCATCCTTCACTGATATTCCCTACACAACCAGAGTTTCTCCAGCTATTGCTGAAAGTCAGTCATCTCGGTTAACATTTGGTAGCGGTCAGCAGCAACAGCAGCGGTTAATGAATGGATTGTATAGCTCAGCGTTGTACCATGGATTGGAATGGTAAAACATTTTTACCACACCATAAAAGTGTCCTGTTGATGGTGGATGAGTTGCTTCTAGTTATCTTTGAAAAAGTATTTTTCAGTGTGTTGGTTCCTCCCAATACCAGTGAACAATATGGCGCTGGGTTAAGGCAG
Organism: Lepisosteus platostomus; assembly: GCF_059453375.1. Taxonomy (NCBI): domain Eukaryota; kingdom Metazoa; phylum Chordata; class Actinopteri; order Semionotiformes; family Lepisosteidae; genus Lepisosteus; species Lepisosteus platostomus. The sequence goes on from NC_142623.1 coordinate 40,718,440, forward strand.
CAGCCCTCTGTTTACTGTGTCCTCTGTCAACTAACTCCCAAACTATTCTACCTGATTTACTCTGAAGGTGGACAGAGGATCTTTATGACATATATGTCCATCCATCCATTTTACAACCTCTTTATCCAATGTAGTGATGCAGGGGAGCTGAAGCCTTAGCTGATGAGCAAAGGGTACAGGACTGGATATACTATGGATGGGAGGCCAGTATATCACAGGGCACACACAGACACGGAAAATGCACGAAAACTCACACACATTTTCCTACAAGCCAATTAACCTACCAGTAGATCTTGGGACTGGGGGAGTTAATTGGAGAGCACTGAAGGAACCCGTGCAAACATGGGGAGAACATACAATACCATATCCATGCAGACAGCACCCGAGGAATCAAGCCCAGGTCCCCCAACAATGCTACCCCCTTCATCACTGCACCAACCTGTGATACATACAGTATGTCATAGATAATAAACTGATGCTACTGACATTTTGGATTTCGTTTAAAACAGTATATACTTACATTTTCTAAGTCTCTCAACCCCTTTTGGTACACATCTGGCTTCAGTGCAGAAACAATTGCCTCTTGTGCGGTGCATAGAGATGAAAACAAATCTTTGTAAACAAAATTCTGGGAAAAAGAACCAATCCCAAGCATAATAAAGCAACCCAACAGTATCCACACTCATTTTATGATATAATCAATTTCATTTAAGAAAAATACTATATATAAAATAGCATGTACATGACCAACTGAAGTACTGTAAAAGAAAATGCATCATGTTTCAGATTTTCCAAATTTTTCATTTGAAAACTCATTTCTTGCAGGCAGATGGGCTAGAGGGACAGAATGATGCCTTTTGTTGGTGATATTTCTTGTAATACACCTCAGCCATTTTTGTCAAACACCCTTCCTGATTTATGAAAGCACAATTGTCTAAAGCAGGAATTTACATTACAACTAAGAGTGTGTTACTTTTCAGAGGAGGTATTTTGAGATGTCAATACTTATTACCCTTTTAACAGCAATAATGAGTCTTCCATTGTTTGGGACACACCATGTAATAGAAACATGCTCAATACAATGAAAGAAAAGGTTTTCCTCTGCCTTAACACATTTTCACATCATGTCTCTATCTTTTGACTTGTTAGGTGAAACAGCCATAACTGTCAGTTTGATCTCTGCCAAGAGAAATAGTTGTCACTTTCTCATTTGTAGTCTTTTGAACATCAGCTATTACCAGACGTTCTTCTACTAAGAAGTGGAAGAATTGCTCCATCACCACTGACTCACTTTGTTTCAGTCAACCAACAATGAACATTTTTTTTAAATTGCCAGACTGATGAATGGATGTGTATGGTGTACAATATGTCATAAATGTACTGTACAGTAGATACATAATTAGAAATAGACAGGCCTTTTCATTTACAGTAACTCCTAACTCTGATTGCTCTTGAAACCCCAAACACACAGGAAATAACACTACTTATGAGCCTAAAGTCCTATTGTGTATATTTGCATCAAAAGTTAAGCCTAGTTGTACTGTAAATTTATTTCCCCTGGCCAGACCCTGATTGCACTTTTGTAGAAGTTCACTCTTGACAGTTACTAAGCTGGAAGAAAAGTCCATGAAACAGCAGAATAAAGTAAAAATGTCTCAAACATCATTTATTTGAAAAGTTTTTAGCCCTTTGGCTTTCCACATAACGTCAAGATGATCCAGACATCCCAAGATACACAACACTGCCAGTCCGCTAGCTCCAAGGCACAAAGTTCAGTCTGTCGTAGCCCCTGCGGAAAAACAAAATACTATGCCAACAATATTTCAGCAGGAAAATAGCATTCATATCCTGTTTTTATATGTAGTATTTTTTAAGCACAGCTGTATGCTTTGGTTCTTTTTTTGTCAAAATGGAACATTCATTTGTACGCAATTTCCTTCTCTTTCCACACTTAAAATGCTGCTTTCCGACTTGTGTTTCAGTATGAGATACGTAAAAAAGCATGGATCAGGGTGTAATGTTAAAGATGGAAAAATAAGGTGTCAGTCTGTTTATGATGCTGAAGTCATAGCCAAACTTCATCGATAGCGGCATCGGTGATTGATCCATTCCTGAATTAGCCCAATGTCAAATTGAAAGCAGTATATTTCAAAGTATATTTCTGACACAAAGAGTTCTGAATCTGATTCACTGCCTTGGATGGAATTTAACTTCTCTGCTTCTGAAAAAAATATTCTTAGTTCAAGACATTCTGGGAGGGCAGCAAGTCTTTTAAAATATACTGAAATGTTAGTCGCATTTCTTCTGGCACTCTGTGGGGGATTTCCATGGTTTTAATTGAACACTCAGGAAAGGATCTTCTTAAAAAAATGAGCCGTATAATAATCTAGGCATGATTTTCCCTTTGATGTGTGACAGAAGACCTTTATTTTTTGTTGTAATTACAGTTATAAAAGCATGTTCTAATTTTACCTTCGTCTTGCAGAAATTAGCAAAGAAAAAAGGTCTACAGAGAATTCTTTCTTCTCTTCCATGTGTTTATTTATGGCTGCACTCTCTTTGATACTTTCTTTTTATTATCAATTTTTCTATGATTATGTCAGATTTTCTTTCCTCCGCGAGATGTGCTGGGACAGCAACAATTCAGACATGACAAGCACAAAGAAGCATGTGCTGCTTTTTTGTACGTCTCTTATGTACCGCTCATATCCCCGCTCATTTTTTTGCCAATGTCAGCCTAGAAATGCATATTATCAGCGGTTTCCAGAGACATCGTTCTGTTGGTGCCGAGTGTGACAGCACTTCAATGCGTGAAAAGCTCAAGTGTTAGAGTTGAAACTAATCACCTCCGAATAAACTATTCTCAGGGCTTGTAATTACAGTGTTATTATGCAAATGTTTCCCTTCACTCATTTGAGCAAGCCAGCGACATTGTCACTTTAAAAACAGTGCTCCATTCAACAAAGTGGATCTTTTCCTAACTTATACTGCCCTGAAGGATGCACAAACACCACTGTGTCTTAACTAAAATGCACATCCCATTCTCCTAGTCTTAGACCTTTGGAGTATGTTACATCCACTCGCAGCTCAATAGGGGAGAAGGAGGTACAGTATTCATCTTAACCAAGTTTAATACATTGACACACAACTGAACTGAACAATGGCTCAGAACTCAACTGATTGACACTAGCCCTCCCTGAGGAGGCCGTGTCCTGTATATAGTGATGCTTCAATATCCTTAGCCTGGTGACCTTCATGTCTGTAGGTTTCCATTCCAAGGAGCTCATTTCATTGTTCAACTGTTTTAACCATCTGATTAGTTTGATCTTTTCAGTACATTTCATACCTTAAGCTGTTTGAGATTTCAGATCTTATATGGTTTATAGCTGGCTTGAGAACTGCAGCTTTGTCACAGCCTTACTATTATGAAACAAAAATCCAATTCAACCGAGAAACCGAGAACTCAACTGGAACCAAACAGCAGATACAAGACAAGGATGGGAAGGTCCTGTTTTCTGACACAAATAAAGTAGATGCTACATTGGAAGGGATTCCAATGCAAGGCACATACAGTACTGCACACACATGCACACAAAAACAACAATTTGCATAAAACAATGACACAAGCATTGGAGAGAACCAAAGTACCTGCAGTATACTCCCCCCCAACACTGAATCAAACCCAGAGCCAAAGAGTTGTGAGGCAGCAGTGTTAATTGCTACACCACCATGCCACGCACCCACATACATGTTAATTCAGAACATAACAGGGAACAGATCTTTGAAAAGCAGATATAACACTGTTTATCTGTTTGGTGGGAGGCAGGATCAGTTTTATTTCAGCAACATTAAAACTGAATAAGTGCTCTTCACTGTCTCTCAGAAATAAACAATTTGGGGGCAGCATGCATTTAATTGCAAAGACAGACCTTCAAACATTGGCCTGCAGCAATTGTTTTAGAAAAAGTGATTATCTGCCCTGATTTGACAATGTATTATTTTCATTTCTATGTAGCACCACTTCTAAATAAAAACACACATTCCCCTACAAGCCGATTCTTCTTTATACTTCAAGTGGTTTGCAGGCTGAACACATTGTTATGTACATGTATATCTCTTTCACATGTATCCCTTTCTTTAAATAAAAAAGACATCTTTTGAAATGATAGAACAGCTGGAGTAGCTGTTTATGAATGTAGGCTGAAAAATCTCTGTGACAGGAAAACTTGGAAAGATTGCTTTTCTTACAGAATGTTAGGAAAATCGCAAAAGGAAGCAGATGTATGTCAATTCAATTGATAAAGAATAATACTTTCCCATTACAGTTCCTATTTTCTTTGGAACAACTGCTAGCTTTGTCTGCCTTCACCGCAGTTGTTTGCAACACCGTAGATTAACTAAAAAAGGATATTATTCTAAAGATGAAAGATGTCAGGAAGTGTGTGACTAAAGAAAACTAGTCAGAAAATGTTGCATAAGACAAGGTGAGGATCCTTCTCCTGCATCTGTTGCTGGAGAGAACAGTTATTGATTGCATCATAAGGTTTATTAGGGTCCCAGTCTTGATTCCAGATTGAGGTGTATTCTGTGTGGAGTGTTCATGCTTAATTCACATTCATTCAGATTTGCAAAAGATATTTGGTTTTGGTTTATTTGCATCTCAGAAGTTCGTGTGCGCACCCTGCCATGTGCTGCTTTCCTGTCCAGGGTGTTGTCACAATGTGTAGTTTAGGACCCTATGCAGATGGTATAACAACGGGCAAACAGGGGGCAGGTGCATGAAGTCAACTAAAATACGAAAGGGCCGGAGTGCCCTTAAGAGGAGGGATTATGATCGTGACAGGTATTTTCGTCTTGGACTCTGGTTGCTTACCAGGATTAAGCCGCTTTCTGACAACAGATGGATGTCAAATATTGCTTTTGAAGTTGCGTTCACTAGATACACATACAATTTAACTCCCCCCATACCTCTTCGTTTCTTTAAAATTTTATTTCCTACTTTTTGATTATTGTATTTTGCACTTCTTAATCTTTTTTATTACCGTGTCTTCAACGAAGAGTATTGAATTGTTTAATAAACTGCATGTTCTAATCTTTTCTACAAAGTCTGATCCACTTAGTTTTCCAGGACTAGAATTAACATAGAAGTAAATGCTAGAAGTACACTTTTTGGCATTCTCATTTTTGTATTAAACGGGTTTAACGAAGAAGCAATAGGACCAAACCTAAAAGAAAAACAAAACCAAAAAAGGTTTAAAGGTTGAAAATGCAATAATTACAGAATTCTGATAACACCGTCAAGCTCATGCATCTTTTACCCTACTAGAATAATGGCTACTACTTTATATTAAAGCAGTTCATAAAAACTTTGTATTAATATTTTATACATATTTAGCTTTTAACAATGGAGATTAAAAGTATTAATGGAGCGTGACAAATTAAAATTCAGTGACAATGACTTCTGAACACCACAAAGTAGAATTGATAAGTAAATGGTCCCCTTATTACTACATTTTAATAATCTAAGGATGATGCCAAGATTCCACACCTAGGAGGAATGGGCTCAACTTGGCTAGTGTCTTCCTGGATTCCCCAGGCTTTTAACAAGAATATTGCTGCAATGCAGCAAACTTAATGAGCAGAAGCTAATTTCCTTTCACTGGGGCCACTGGGACTGAACCCACAGCTTTCAGTTACATTGCTCACCACCTTAAATTTGCTGTGTTTTTTTAGAGTGCATTTTAGGAAAAGGAAAGGCATGGATTTTTTTCATCTTTCAAGGGAAATGGTGGTGTACAGACTCCACTTCATAAAATACCCAGAGACAGAGTTTTCTCTTTTTGCCAGAATTCTGTAATATTTAGGCAGGTGTTTGTCACTGTTAGGTGAGCAGCATTCAGAATGGTTGATCCTCATCTGTTATACCTCAAGAGAGTGGTGGGAGAGGCTGGCAGATGTTTTCAATTGCTCTTCTGTAGCAGATGTGACAGCAGGCAATTAATTGTGTGATCTCTCAATGGAAGCGTTACCCGCCAACACTGCAATAGGCTTGTGACTCCTTCGGCAATGTAGTGCACTTGGTGATAGATCTTCAACTTAAGCAGAGACCCAGGAAGAGACTTGATTTCAGGAGCAGGCGATGATGGCGAAATCGGATCTTGGTAGAAGACTAGGTGTTAGAAGACAAAGAATCAAACCAGTGCTGTGGCTCAGTCTGTAGGTCTTATTTGATGACCAAATAATTCATTACATTTCACCCCAAAATCATATTACAGTCATCATAGTAATATGAATCAAGGGAATTTTAAAACAAGAGTTGGATTCAAAAAAGAACTTCTTGAAGAACAATCACTCTAAACACTCTCTCACAGAGCCCTTTTCAGCACCACTACCATGTGCTTGAGCCCAGTGAAGATGCTTTACTTAACACACCATAAAACCACACCTAAACCCACACCTTATACTAACCTCAATCTTAAAAGTCTAAAACCAGCTGTATATATCTTTGTACGTTGTAGTTTTCTTTGCTGACAATGATAGTACATAAGATGCTAATCTTTGCTGTTTTGTATTTAATATTTTTTATACTTTAATATTTTAATACTTCAATATTTTCATATTGTTAACTATCTTGGTCAATGTTATGATCTCTGTTCCAACACAAGAGGAAAGAAGGACGTCCTTCTTAAAAGGGCACTTCACCAGTTTTATTACTGCAAACAAAGATGGTACTCAGTGGTAGAGGGTGGTATCTTTTACTGATAGCACCCAGCAAGCTCACAGCTGTTCAACAAGTCACTTAAGTCTGTTGCACAACAAATTAAGAATACCAGGTCCACTTTTCCCCTGTGGTATTTCGTCAGTTGTCAACTAGTGCCTGGGGCATCTTTGACACAAATGGCTATATAGGCCAGATCTGGACCAGTGATATCTTGGCTGAAGGGCATTATCTTCAATCTCACTGAGCACCTTTAGGGATGAGCCACCTGGGAGCCCGTTATATTTCAGGCAGCAATTCCTCCCAGCTTTTCTTTTCAAATTCAGTTAACTATGGATTTTTGTTTTGTTTCTGGAACAAATAATAAAGAGGATAGTAAAGAATGTTTTATTTTAATCCCCCAAAATAGATTTAATGATGATTAAAATGTTAAATATTCTGCTTTTCTTTGGGCTGTTTTTGCATTTGTACCACAACTGGCTTTGTTCCAATGACCAAAGCATGTACAGTATACTGTATGTCTAAAAATCAGTCAATGAATGTGTAGATAGAAATAAGCAAATACTGCTAATGCTTGTTGCTGTACTGCCTGTGTATTTTTACTTAAACTAAAAGCTGTTTGTTATGACACAATATTTGTAATCTCCTGTGATACCAGCTAGATAGAAAAGTCAGTTAAATGCTTTGTCCGGCTGTGGAGAGTAGATTAGGGACTTGCAGGGTCTCCTCAAGCACTCCATCCTACATACTGATGCTTGCATTAGGGAGCTTCCTAATTTAGTTTCGGTGCTGCCTGTGCATCTTTGCTGCTGTTTCGCTGTATAAGATTTTTTTTCTTTCACTGTCATGAGTCAGAGAATAAGAATAAACCCCCACTGGAATTCTCCATAACCTGACTGGAACTAACTAGAATAACCAGCATCATCTCAGTGCAATATTTAGTAGCATGTTTTCCATTTTCTGCTTTTCTTTTAAGATTTTTTTTAAACAATGAAAACAACAGGGTGATGGGGAAGGCTTAGGGTGTAGCTGCTGGTGCAGGCAAAGTCTTGCTGCAGGACAGATCTATTATAGCTGTTGACCATATGTATGGGTCTCTCAGGTAAAAATCTGGATGAAAGTATGCTTAGGAGGGATGGATAGTGGGGTTCATGTGGAATAAGGAATGGTAGGGAAATTGTTATTGTTTAATTTTGCCTTGTATTTTATTGTGCGTGCCATAATAAAACAGTTTATTTCACAAAAGCAAAAGACACATCATAATATACAACAATTTGATCTAATTTCTTCAATACACAGACAATTTTAAGAACATGCATCTTCTTTAAAAGAAAAAAATAGACATTCATCTTCCAATGATATGTGTGGTTTCAATAACGATTAGGGTCATACACACAGAATAAAATGAATCTTGAAAAACAATTATATTTTTAAAATAAATACAGAAGAGTATCTATAGGTTCTAGCTCAGGAAACGGAACTGTGAAAGTCTGTGAAAGAGACTTTGCTAGAGTCTGAAAAATAGTTATAAATCCAACTTCTTCTATTTTCTCTAAACTTTAAGTTTAGTCATCTGTGTCTTTGTAAAATAAGAAGAAAGTGACTACATTGAGGTGTCTCTTAACCACTCTCCTGCTTAACACTTAGATTTTCATTGGAATAATGGTGTGACCCCATCAGAGTGAGTCTCTTATCATAATATATTTTACTTTTAAGCTCTGTCACTCTGTATTGATTATCCAAGCAGTAAAACCAGGCAACACTTCCCACTGTTTCATTCATCTTGTTGGCGTCTTTCTCCTTTTTATCCTGTTTCTGTTTGATGGAAAGTGATTCATGTATCCCATGAAGAAAGGCATTAAACAATGAAGACTTCTTCAGCTATTTTCTCCAGGCTTCGCAGGCTGCAATGCCAAATGCCTAAAACGATATCTTTTTTTATTTTAAATCATATGTTTAACAGATCTCTTGTCAAAGAAATCCTCATCCAATTTGCACCACAGAAGTAGAGTATGTTAAAAAAGACAAATGAATCTCTAAAAATAATGGTTAGCATTTATCAAGAAATACAGTCATGTTCAAAATTTGACAGATGTTAGAATAATATTAACAGACTTTATTAATAACAGCTCTCTGGCGAATCAATTACTGTCTCTTTAAGAAATAAGAAAGTTTGGTCTGATACACAAAAATGCTCCTAATGTTTGTACTGTATACCATGTACCGTATACATATACTGTATGCTGTAAATAAGAGGCAAGCCACACATCTTGCAGAATTTACAATTTTCCTACTTTAAGAGCATAGCTATTGTATTGTTTTGGGCCTACATAATACAGCATGGGGCTGTTTACTTATTCTGTCTGTAAACAGACTAGAGCTGAGTGCTAAATACTTAAATTCCCATGACAGCTAGCTGACTAGCTATAAACAGGATTAATGTCATATGTCATACTAAGTGTCATATAAACTGTATTTAAAATGGACACCTTTTTCAAATAGAGTAATTAAAGGATTCTTTGTTCTTTAAAAGGCAACAATATACTGTATGTCAGTACTCCATGCTACTTATGTGCTTATGGTGTGCTTATGGCATAACAATATTTCAAAAGCAGAAAAAATAGGGCAACATTTCTTTCCAAATTAGCCTTCCGCTCGCAAATGACTGTTTTTGTGCAAGGTCAGTTTTTGAAATTGCTTTTGAGAACTCTACTATTATATAAAGGACTTCTAGCACAAACTAAAAACTGCACAATGTTTCGTCCATTCCCAGACATTTCAGTAACATCTTGAGAGCACCACAGTAACAAACTAAGACAAGGTATGTGAACCGTCTGTTTGCTCTATATACTGTAAAAAATAGATCAACTTTCTATAAAAGCCACAACATTCGAAATTGCTCTCGTCTTCTTCTTCCTTCGGACGTTCAAACCCTGGGCTGATGGATTACCTGTACGTGGAAAGCAATTGTTTATAAAGTGCTGCTGTAGGGCTGACCAGTATGATTGATAGATCTCTGTGCAGTCATTTGGTTTTGCTTAAAGTGCTACTATGGCCTGCCACTGCAGATGCCCTTGGAAACAGGGTGGTCAGTATTGTACGAGTAATTCTAACTTTTGTCACTTTTGCTTCACATTGGATAATGAAGCTTGTCTGACTTCCCGTATTTAAATTTCATACCTTTAAAAGGAGGACCGTGATTCTGAACCTGTCTTTTCCCTACATTTTTCCTTCACTGCAGTTCCTAACTTACAGTGTTTTATTTTTGTTATTACTATTTTCAGTTGTATTGTTTTATAATCCTGTTTCAAACAAAACGTTGGTATCAGCCCTAAATTCCTTGGCACATTTTTTTTCAGGCTTTATCATGTAGTTGCACTGAATTCAACCAAACCTTATTTACTCTTTCTCTCTCCTGGGGAGAAAAAGATTCTTATTCTCTGAATGTGGCATTTCATATTCAGTATGTCCCTGCTTGTATTCGACTGTTTAATTTGTTTTTGTTGCTTTTTTTCTCTTCTCGATGTTCCCTTGTTTAACATAATGTCAGATGTGCTATGCGCTTTCCATTTATAAAGTCGCAATAAAAGAAAACATTAATCTGCACCTAACTTTATGATCCGTGTCATCATTTCACACCAGTGCACCACAAAGTCACCTGCGAAAAAGAAAAAAAAATTACTGGCTGACACAAATAGGAATTACGTTTTTTCACACCGCTTGGAAGGCCTTCTCTGAAATCAAGCCATGGCTGTAAACTAAAGACACAGCTCCGTCTTTATTTTCTCTCCATCTCGTTTTAAATTGCACACTGCTGTGAGAGGCAGCGGTGCAAGCAAGTGGGGATATAATTCACCACCTGACAAGAAGATTCACTACACTTTTTGAGAGGGCTGACTGGCAACATTTCCCCAGCCGGCCACCTGAAGAGGTCTTTGCCTTCTCCTGTGGCCCCACCTTCTCTCTGGCTGAAGACTGGAAGCACGGGCAATACAGCAGCCAGCTGTGAGCTCCCAGTCACGCAGCTGTTTCAGCTACCCAGTGGCATTTCTTCTAATCCCCTTCCAGAGCCAGCCAAGGTACAATTGAAAGTGATGTGTTCCTCTCTGTTTAATTAAGCTTCTCATAATGAGGATACTTAATTATATCCAGTGATTAGAACAGAGCTAGTTTTATGCCTTTAAAAATGAGGCACAGTCTGACAACTTAAGTGCTACTTTTATTCTGAAATTAAATTTGAGGTTTACTGGGCATGCTTCAGCTCTGATTAATTTATCTTACTTTGTCTCTTTTTATTTCAAAAGCGATGGTTTGTGCAATGGCTTCTAATGTTCAAATCTGTATGGTCGTGACACAATCCGCTATTACAAGTTTTTGTCTGTTTTTCATAACTATGCATCCCCAAGTGCTTTAAATACCGTACATAAATAAAAGCAAAACATTAGCATCTAAAATAACAGTTTTCGGTACAAATCCTAGAGCTTCTAATACTAATTGGGAGGAAGTTCCAAAAACAGGGAGCATAACATCTAAAAGCCAGGTGCCCAGATGAGTTAAACAAGTGCGTGAGTACCTCAGAAGAGTCCAAAATGACGCTCAAATTCTCAATGCTTGATTCCATTTCTTGAGGACAGAGAGACATAATTGCTGTCTCTCTTTATCATAGGAGGTTTAGATTTTTAATAGTCTGTGTTTAAAGTCAGTTGGCAATATCTCTGTTTTATCTGGGTTTAATTTAGTTGCTGGCTAGACACTTTGTATGGACAGACATTGCTGTATACCTTGTGTATAATAAGCACTAAAGTGAAAGTCTGCTTTCCTCTTGATAGAAATGGTTGTAGCACATATACTTTAAAATGCAAAGGTCCTAAAACAGATCCCTGAGGAACACCAAACAGAACAGTTCTCATAGGAGAATTGTATTTGTTTACTGAAAAATGTGAGAGAGAAAACAAACCAATATAAATCCTTCCCAGACAGACCAACAACAAACAAGATGCTGAGTGGAAGAGCTATTTTAAAATTTTTGTGTGCATAGTGTATCCATTCTGTATGTTAGTAAACTAGTCATATTGACAGATAATCGGGAGGATCGGGAAACACTGTTGAATCTGTAAAGGCAATTCTAAAAGTTTTTTTAAAGAATTTAAAATCAGATAAATATTGTAACGCTTCGGGGTTCAGGGGGGCTCCCTTGCCGTTGCCACTTACGGTCGGCCCCACACCGTCACGAAACCGAGCCTCCGGCATCACTCAACAGGGACCCAGCCTGGTGAGCTAAAGAGAGATCTCCCCTCAGTCCAGCGACTGTGGCCCTGCTATTACAGGGAAGGGCGGTGACGTCACCGCTCTGGTAAGCCGGCTCTTACACACTCACCGGTGGCCGCGTTACAACATATTACAAATCACATTTAATGTAGACAAGTGTAATGTGTTATGTGCTTGTAGCAAAAATATTGACTGAGCTAAACGAAACTACCTTTGAAAACATTTTTCAAAGTAAAACATATGTTAAAGGATGTCAACCCCAGTGTCCTGGCTAAATGCCACTATTAGTGTGTACAATTTGGTTTTCCATTTATTCAACTGGAGAAGCAGTTTCTCACTTCTCCACCTGCACTGCTGGATAGTGAGGCTGCTGGCGTAAAATGGCTACTGCGTGTTGCCTAAGTGGGTGTTGAACAGTGGTGTTGGACGATGTGAGTCATGGAAGGAATTTTTATTATCACATATTGACACAACATTTGCATAATGTAAGCATTATAACTTCTAATACAGTGCTTCCCAAACCTTTTCAGCTTGCGGCACTTTTAAAATTCCAAACATTTGGGGACATACCAGATGAATATAAAATGAACAGGAGTAGTATTTCAAGCAACACTATCTTAAAAAGAACCACTGAGTACAGAGAAGGTTATGATACAACCAGGCAGAAGTATTCAAAATCCTGAAAGGCACTGACAAAGTTAGCTCTCTGGACTCCTTCAGGAACAACACCGAATCTTGAGCAATAGGATACAAATGAAAACTAAGGGGAAGAGAAAGTTTCAAACATAAAGGATTGTAGGAGTACGGGACATAGCGTCTTTCATGAAACATCTGGAGAAGATGTGTGGATCAATTAGCTTACCAAAAAACCCAGATGGGTCAAATAGACTCTTCTCATTTAAAAGCTTATTCTTGTTTGTTACCTACATAAACATAAGAATTTTGCATATGAGAAGAGACCGCTCAGCCCACCTGCTTTGTTTATGCTTTTATGATCACACCACAGGCTAGCTTCCAAGAACACGTCCACGGGAAAACACTTGTTTTTATTTAGAAAAAACATATGAACTTTTGCTTAGGAAAAACTAATTTCCTAATTTCTCATCTCCTTAATTGTTTGTCAATAGATCTAGCAAAGGCTTTAAAAATCACCTGGAGTACATTTTCATTAAACATTTGCCATGTTTCTATGCATACATAATAATTTACTATGTAATTCCCCATCGCCTCCACCTAAAACACGAAGATCTGCTTCAGGCAATTCCCCCAGTCTATTTTAACAGATGCTCTATTAATTAGCCAGTGGTATATTTGTATTTTGGCTCACATGTCATCAATTCAAAATACTTGTGTTGTCATTATTTACCATGAGATAATAATGCAAGTAATGCAACCAAATTACAAAACCTAATTTTACCATGTTAGCGGAAAAATAAATCTACTTTCACTCTTGCTGCTATGTTATTTACATATTCGTTTTTAAAGAAGAGACCAAAATAACACACTTTGTAATCAGGTTATGAATTTTATGAGAATGCTCCTACTCTATACCTACTTCAGCGATTTTACATTATTTATTTTCTCTCTCTCTTTTACAGTTGTTTTCAGTACACACATGGTGCTCTAGGCTAGATATTTTCTTTTGGTGTTGTCCCAGGTGTTGCTTTTGTTCATTATTTATCATATTTCCTGCGCCGCATCATAAAGTTGCTTCTTTCTGCTGATTGCCTTCAACTCCTGAAAGATTGGAGGTTCTGTCTCACTGAATCTGGGTTTGGCTCTACATTCCTTCTGCTTTCACACTCTCTGCAGTATTTTTTTTTTTGCATTGTAGCTCTCCCGTGGATCACTTCTGTTCCTGGAAGATGTTTAACGCCAGTTTTTTTTTTTTTTTTTTATCTGTGCATTCTGTTAACTTGACTCATCACGTTTGTGGCACAGAATCATCATGGTCCTTAAAAATAGTCACAATTTGTTTTTTAATGGTAATGTCACTGAGTTCCCTTGTCACTGTTCTTTTAGTTTTTTTATGTTACGTTTTTGTACTGATAATATCTTTGTAACTATATCCAAATTTACAAAAACTGATTCAATTTTATTATTATAACCAAAAAAATAAAAATTGGTTTCTTCACATGATAAAAAAAGTGTCACCGTGAGTACTGTGAGTACTGATCTACAGTAGATGCAATTATTCATTTATGCTTTATCAATACCTGTACTTGCTTATTTAAAGCAAGAGTCGAAACTGCCAAGAAAATTCCAACATAAATCCACTATAAAGATGGTCTCACGTCACATGTAAGCTGCTTTAATTCAACCCAGGCATTTTTTCACATCAATCAATGCGAGACAAACCTAATGAGGAAACATCTCAGTTTAGCTGACTCACATGTGTAACTTCATAGCAAGTCAAAGGCCAGGTGTGTCGTTCTTAGCTGCGGCTTTTCAATGAAGAGTTTAAAAAGAAGGATTTGTATTTAAAAGCAAGGGCAGTTTTACCCGTATATTTAAATGATCTGGAAGCTAAAGTAAGACTCAAGTATGGAGAGTATGGCACAGTACCCTAATTATTCAATGGGTTGATTGCCTTGTCAGCCATCAGAAGGATTACAGTCCAAATAAGCTCTGACACAGCACCAAAGTGGATAAAGCTTTTCTAATTAAAAGAGAGCATAGACAACCATTCCACTGAGTGGATAGGATTATCAGAAAATGGCACACAATCACATCTCCATGCTGCAAACAAAAATTACAATAATGGACTGAAATACTGGAAATTTGCTTTCTCTCTCCATAGTTCAGCTAACAAGCAAAGTCCATGGAGATGAAAGCACTAAATAAAATGGAATTCTGTAAGTCACACATCAGAAAAGGCCAAGAGATTGGCCTCATGCCACTCAATGGCCCAGCTTTCCTGTCTTTCCTGTCTCTTGTGCCCACAATATGTTCTTATTACTGGTCCTTGAGATAATAACAGTAGAGAGTTATATTATGTTGCAACACAAAAGAAACTTTAAAACAAGGTAAGGCAAAAAGATCCAATGCAAGGGATGTTTTTATGTCACTGTACAACCCACACTGCATTTCTATTATGACTAAAGCTAAAGTATGTAATCTTTAGGTAGCCCCGTACTTAGATAACTCATTGTAGTTTTAATTAAAAAATAATGCCATTAATTTACCATTTCATTTTTATCATGCTGCGTGTGTTATTTTCTCAACATTGTACTTCATGAAAGATGAAGATATGAATGTTTATGCAGGTAGTCTCTCCATAAGACTCCAGTCTTTAACACACAAAAGGTTTTCCATAAGTACAGTAGTTTCTTATTATTCTTAAGATGTTAATATAGAATTAATGGTGCTCAAAGTATCGGTAGGATTTTGCAACTTTATACTGTATGCTTTGACAATTCCTGAAATACAGTACAAAAATCATCCTAATGACTAACTTATAAAACACCTAAATACTGTAAATCCCTCAGTGATGTACTGCTATTTTTATGTACTGTATCTAAACGCAGAATTTGTGGAGGGCTTGTGGAGATGCATTACATAGGGAGTGAAAGGAATTTGGACATTTTTAATGTAACTTTTAAAAGTGAATTCAAATACCTATTGCATTTGCTGTAGTAACGAAATGCACATCTTCCGAACGCCTTGCATTTGAAATGAGTGACACTAGTGGCTGCAGCGCATGATTCACAGCACAGCTCCATGATAACTAGCAATAATAAATCTATTTCAAGAATAAATGTGAGCCATGTTATTTAAATTTTTAAATCAGCATATTAGAATTGAAATCATGGCATGCAGTGAGAAATGACTGTGCAGCACAAGAACTCTTGAAAGCTGCGTTATCAAGACAGTTTAACCCTGCAGTTTAATTATACTGCTCATTGTTCCAGCCAGCTCACATACTTTTGTGGTGTACAGTTTTGAAACAGCAGCCAAAGTCAACCAGAAACAAAAATCATCTTAAAAAATCTATCATTGGCCATGGGAACTCTATGAGCTTTACCATCATTGCTTTAAGAATCAAAACTGCATGTTAACAGCTGCATTAGCTCTCCGAGCAAGTGTCACAATGGGTTTCTCGTTTTGAAGAGACATCTGTCATTTAGCAATTGAGATTAAAGTAGAACTGTTAAGAGGGGCTTGAGTCGATGTTGTTATTGCTGAACAGAAGGCTACTGTCTCATTTGTTGTCATATATCATGCAGCTTGGGACATGAAGCAGAATCAAATAAGCATGCACTCACATTAATGAACTTGGATAGGTTTCATACTTAATCATGTACTGTACACACATACAGTACAATACATAGAGTGCATGACGCACTTCTTGGTCTCATATCAACTCAGCTTAGTTCTTAAAAGGTTGGCAATTGATGCCAAACAAATGTGAATTTAATACACTGTATTTTGAAAGTGAAAATGAAATGCTTTCAGAGATGTACTCTAGAACCTTCTTTTAAAAGATCAGGCAATGCAAGACATACTGTGGAAAGGAGTCTTATGCATGGATGATGACACTTGCAGACCCACTACAGCAGAAACCAAGACAACTCTTTAAAGGCTCCTGCAATATACATCATGCAGCCGAGAATGTATGCAATGGTAAATATTAATACATTATATACTGTAGGTCTGTTTCTGATTTTGGGGTTTTTCACATAAGCAATTCAATTTCCTTTATGATTAGGATTTTTTTACAGATCAAGGTTTTGAAGTCCTGTACATGTCTCCTTTTTTCAAAATTACAATCAAGGAAAGGTTCGCCTTGTACAGATTGGCCCTAACACACACACAATTGTAAAAGATCATTATTCACAAATGGCACCACACAAATAGAATAACTACACAAAGATGCATTTTTTAATGAAAAACACAAAATTCCAGCTAATCTTACAGAGGATATGAAAAATATTTATATACAGTATATAGCTATATATTAAGCATATTGCTTTGAAGAGCAAGCTGCCCAAAATGTTGATGTACTGTTTATTAGTTTGATGTGAAGTTTATTAGGACCCTGTGCAGACAGCACAATCCGGAAGGGAGTGAACAGACACGGGGAGGAGACGAGGAACTTGGCTGGTCGACGAACAGGGGGGCGTGACGATGCACTGATGCGCGGGGGGTGTGGTTCAGGCAAACAGATCCGAAGGAGTCCAGGGGGAAAACCGGGGCGAAGTCCAAAAGTCCAAAAACCAGGATATCCAGAAGAGACAACACGACAAAAGTTAAAAACCGGAGTGGGATCCTGTGTTTTCTTCTGTTTTATCAGTAGTGAAAGTATGGAAAGAGACTATGCATTAAATCTCAAAAGATTATTATAATTTTTAACAATTACTGTACTTTGTTTTATCATTTGTCCTACAGTACTGTATGTACATGGCTTGGCAATAGAATATCTACAGCAAAACTGAGCTACTACATCAATTATGTGTTATTGACTGAGATTATAGTCTTGGATAGTTTTATTTAGAGTGAAATCTCCTAAGCCTCCTAAGCATCATATCCTCCAACCCTGAGGCAGAACCCAAGAAAATTCTAGCTAGTGCGGAGAAGACAATATTTTAAACCTAATAGAGAGATGTCATTGCATGGTAGTGCAGATGGGCTGGGTTTTTTAAAATGTGCTTTTACAGTGAATTAAATTGCTTTAAGTCATGCAAAATACACTGCAATTCACACTAGTTTAATGCTTTCTTTGAGGTTAAGGAAAGTACATTTTTTGAAGAATTATGGATGACTGGAACATACAGATGTTTCCCAAACAGGCATGACAATAGCAGCTACTGTATAACCTATTTTATGTTATGACAGAGCAGGATATCCTCAGCACATAACATCCATCTATTATTTAATATCTGTACAAAGAAGACTTTATGGTAAAGAGAGGAAGACCTACTTGACATTAATTCTCAAGAAATAGGAGGTTGTCTGCAAGTATTAATTTCAGTGGAGGTTTTGTTTTTGTGATGATGGGCTCATTAGGTAGCATGACAACCTCCCCTAGTGTACCCACCTCTTTCGAAAAACAGACACACATATACAATATGCACTGTACTGTATATTTAATAAAACGGCAACGGAGATGAAATATGAATAGTGGCATAATGTAATACGTGTTGTGACTGTATGAACACTTTCTTCTATTGGCAATACTACAGGAACCAACCTTTTTTCTACCTTTCCATTGCCTGTTTGTTTAGGTGAGCATTTGGTGTATTTGATTGCTTTTTGGAGTGGTTAAAAAAAGGTCACGATGTGATACCTTTTTTTTTTAAAAAAAAGAGGAATGACTCATTAACATTCTGGAAGCAGGTTGTAAAAACCTAAAGAGCTCCTTCTTCCCTACTTTATCAAAAACGTTTTTTTTTTTCACCAAAAAGCCAGTAATTTGCCTACTAGTGAGGTTTGCAGGATATCCCACCCCACTCAGTCAATGAAACAAACCTGAACAGCACCTCACCACCCTCGCCCCCTCCCACAACCTATTCTGCTGCTGTCAGCTTCCCCTTGTTCACAGGGAGTCTCTCAGACTCTGATGTTGGCAGATATGCAGTTGTATGACAGAGTATGTAGTCTGAAACAATTACCTAAAACACCCCGTGCAAAGGTGCCTCTAGGGATGATTGATGCATATATACTGTAATGCACAGAATTTAATGTTCTTCGTACTTCTTACAGGTGGCATATTCCCCAAAAGATCAGAACATATCTAGACAAGGCAGTTCTGTCTTGCCACATCATTTGTGATGTAAGGATGCATTTTTGTGTTACGTTTCCTTAGTTGTAAGATGTCCGAAGATCTTTAACATTTTTTTTGTTGTCCTATTGCTTAAAAGCCTCTGTGCCAGGAGAGCTTAAATACACAGAGAGTCAGGACCTCGGTTTTACGTCTCATCTGAAGGAAGGCACCTGTTTACAGTACAGTGTCCCCATCACTATACTGGGGCATTAGGACCCACATGGACCACAGGGTGAGCGCCCCCTGCTGGCCCCACTAACACCTCTTCCAGCAGCAACCTTAGTTTTTCCCAGGAGGTCTTATTTCAGGTACTGACCAGGCTCACACCTGCTTAGCTTCAGTGGGTTGCCAGTTATGAGTTCCAGAGTGATATGGCTGCTGGCTGTTTTTACCCTTGAGAGAGGCACTCAATCCCAGCCGCTCCAGTCCGCCCAGCTGTATCAATGGGGATGGGCATTGTTGAGGTATCCACAGTGATGGACGAGGAGGGGAGCCTCTCTTGTCCTCTTAATGTCACAGGGATCAGGATAAGCTCAGGCCCGATGGGGCTCAGATATGAAAATTGCCTTCATTTGGTGGGGAGAGGGGGTGACTCCTCCTGCTGATAAAAGGGAGTTAATTATGTGCTCATATTTTGAGATCCTCCTCATTTTCTTTTCTGTAATTTGTTTCGCTATGACAATGTTATCATAATTTTCCAAATCCATCTGTCAGACTTTTGTTGTGTATATGCTTCACCCTTATAACTGCAAATTCTGAACATTTGTTTTTCAATGAGAAAATAAGATTAATATAAAAATAAGCCTGAACTGCATCTCTCTCTTTGGAGTTGTGCATTATATACGCCAGAAGGAAAACTTTATTCTAATAATAAACTGCTTTAGCAATGAGCAAGCAGCCTGCTGTCATAAATCTCAGATTTTGTTTTACATAAAAATGTTTGCTATCTCACCCTGATCCATTAGTGTGAAATAGATCAGTGCTGAATAATTTCAGATAATGCTGATTTATTAGCAGATTGTAAGACATGTTTATTAAATTGCTTTATTGACTGATCCATAAAAGTCAATAGACAGAACAGCTGTATATCACTTTTGTAAATGTTAATAACGGTGTGTAAGCCCTATGGATTTGTTAATTAGAGACACCTGAAGAATTAATCATCCAGAAATAGGGAACCTCTTACAAAACAATGCAAGAAAAAAAAGACAGCATGTCTTTATTTACAAAACCATCTTGATGATTGTTCACTGCCAGATGTGACATTAAATTGTGATCATAATGACAGTTAATCAAATGAGGGCTGGAATATGAAGTGAATTAAAGTACTTAACTTGATAATGTGTAGAACTGATTGCCTCCATCTTGATCAAATTTCCCTTTAATTCATTCCTTAGAGTTAGAGGATGAAATGTAGGAAGGTTATAATTGAGTTCTGTCACTGTAAAAATAAATTGACAGTGCTATATATAGTTGGAGTCAAAACATTGTATCATTTGGTGGACTTTGCTCGTAACAGGACAGATACAAAAAGAAATAAATCAGAGAAGCAAAATGTATTTAGATATATACAGTATAAATCACGCTCTTCATAATATATTATTATTTGTGAGATTTAAATCTTCTGGCCTTGTATATCCCAGTACATGTCAGTGGGCACATTCTAATAATGAAGTTCACAATTACGAAACAGGTACTTCTCCTCCCTTCAATATTTTTGTTAAAGATGTCATCCCTCTGGATGATGATCTTGGCTGAATATCAGAAAGATTCTGTTTTTTGTCAAGCTGGTATTACACTGGTATTAGGCTGTTGTCAAAGCAACTCATTTAATATGACAGCACTCCGAAAGCATTCATTACACCCAAAAGTAAATTCTGTCCTGAAATATTAGAGATCTCTGTTGTTACCTTTAATGAAAGTTTAGCATTGAGAAAAAGTCTTAATGATTTTCTACGTACATTAAAAATAAAAAATAAACTACTGTAGATATCAAATCCAAAATATCCACTACTGCCCTCTAGCGGTTCTTGTTAGAAGCTGTGATTATTTCAGAGTGGTGGTTACTGTATGTCATTGTTTTCTTTTTAATTATGCGCCGTTAAAGATTTAGTTGTACCCAGCAGAAGTCGTACTAGTAGAAGGGTACTGTGTGGTTGCTGCTGCAGAGATAAGGTGTCTGTGAACCTTCATTGTGATAAGAAGATTGCCACTTGCAAGCATGTGCACATTTATTTGGCCCTTGAAAAGCCTATCTGGAACCACAAGGCTTGTGCATTCACACAGAGTCATCTCGCAATTGTAATGGAAACAGACAAGCAGTATTCAGTGTGGGAATAACATTAGGTTCTCCAATGCAATTTTCAAATAAAAGCAAGGGCATACTGTACACTGTAACTTTGCTTTGTAAACATTGCTCTGGCATTGAACAGGAAGCATAAAGTGAAAATATAGATGTGATCGATTTGAATACTTTCAGCATTCAGCTTTCAGTGAGTGTGTGCTGGTTTACACCCTACAGTATACAGTATAATGTCAATGACAAATTTGTTTTTATTTTTTCTTTCGGTGTCTGCAATGAAAATGTGTCTCTTGAGAAAAGGATGCTGATTTGGAGTTAACAATAATGGATGAAGTGCATAAGGGCACAGTGGAAAATGTGAAAACGGCAAAACCCAAAACCATGTCTGTTGACTCAAACGAATCATCTAGGCTCTGATTTTGTCAACAACCCCCACCTTGCCTAAATATCTAAAGAGGATCGTTTCCTGTTCCCTGTATAACGATTCCCTGTTTTCTGAGTACAGCTGGCTTTTTCTATCTTTCATGCTTTTTATAAACCACGTTTATATATATATAATAATATAATATACATAATATAATATACATAACAAAATGGTGATTCTAGCTGGATATACTAAACGCAAACCCCTTTTTTGCATAGCTCTTAGGCCTTCCTCCTCCACTCCATCTTCACCTTGCTGCTGCCCCTTGGTTCACTCAGTCTGAACAGGGTTCGAGCTTCCTTGGCCTTTACTCTCACAGTTTTCAAGCCCTCACACTGCATTCAGCTCTTTGATGTGGTTGTGCCTAGTGAAACTCACCCTATACGGTTGAGTGTTACCTCACAGAGAGGTGTTACAAACAGTTTTTTTGTCCAGGTTGTCAGTAGCCCTTCTTCCCAAAACCTCTGGAACTGTTTAAAAACTAAATTATACAGTATACGTGATGTATACTGTACGTAGATTGCTGTGTTATGATAGAAACCAAAATCATACAACAGAATTAGTGAGTGCTATAAATGTTCTAAAAGGCAAGGCACGTCTCTAATAGTTGTAAAGGAGAATGGATTCCACTTACAGTAGGTGACTCTATGCAATTGCATTTTTTTCACTTTAAGAAAAGAACCTGCAATTACAGTAGGCTAATTTGTACAAATATGGCAATATTATTTTTGGGTTACATCACAAACTCAAATGCCAGCATGCTAATTTTCTTTTCTGAATCTGAATCTCTGTGGATCATGTACAGCTAACCCATCATTTTTACCTCCTACTCTAATTCAGCCAAAGCCATTCTTTTTAATTCACTTTTTATTTTATTTTATATTCCTGAAACGAACTCCTTTTGGTCCTGTGCTAGTGAACTGCGCTACTGCTGTTATTCTTTATTAAGAAAAACATCCAAAACAGTAACAGGGGACATTTAAGTGAGAAAGAATTAAACAGCTCTCTCTCACGGGGCTGGTGTTGAAGCCAGGAACAAAAGCCAGCTTGTTGGATCTTGTCAAGAACATTGCTAATTTAGCGAAGCTTCAGCAACTCCTTCCTGTGACTGTGACCATGTTAGCATTAAAACTTGTGCTTGTGCTTAGGTTAGGTTAAGCTAAAGATAAGGTTAAATTAGGTTAAGATAATGTCTTCATGCTGGTAATTTGATCAAAACAACAACACAGCCCTGTTGTTTTTAGTCCATATCTGTAATGGATTCATTTGCACAAGCCGGCAAGAAAGAAGGTTTCTGTGCACTGCCAGCTTATCCGCTAATCATGGGAGCATAATTAGCAGTATAATGCTTCATAATGCATAGAAGCAGAGAAGGAATTACAGACCTACAGCCAATCCAAAGCAGCGCAGCTTACTGTACAGTATAATGACTGCTGACTACATTGTAATTGTAATTGGTAAAGCGTAAGGAACTTGAAAGGGTGCAAGTTTGTTTCAGCGGTGTGAAATTTCAGATAATTGAAACTCTAATTGATCACAGACTGTATAAAACCCTGATTGGTAAATAGAGATATGAAGCAAAAATAGCATCAAATTGAATATCAATTGAAAAAAGCACTGCATTTTGGACTGTAATGGAAAACCAGACCTACTGTAGCACATTACAGAACTAGACCGCATAAATATAAAAAAAAATCTACTGGACTTTTCAAAGGACAAGAGTCAAAAGGTCTTGCTGAAATGTTGACTCACTTTGCTGTACAGGTTGGGTGGCATCAGAGAGGGATGTGATCAGCATGTGATCAGATGGAGCGCAATTGGCTGTTGAAAGATTGAACCCCTTAAAAATGACTCTGCCCAGTTTAAAGAAGGTTTTGCACCATCTGTAAATGTGATAATTAATCGTGACTCTTGTTAATGAGGTGTCAAGATTTTAATTTGGCTTTTACAGCTGGCTCTCAAAAAGTGCACCTGTTAACATTCCAATTTCTTTTTTTTCACTGTGCATTACATATGAATATCTGCACACTGTTAGATGTATTATAGTCATTATTATGCAGTGCAATATTTATTCTCCTAATTCTAACTGATTTGTTTGTCTATGGTGACTTGCACCTCACTTAATAAAAAGTATAAAAGAATGTACATAGATGTACCAAACTTTGAGAGGGATTACAACACCCAAGTTCAATCAGCCTCAGCTATCAGTAATTCTTAATCAATTCTGATGTCATAAAAAATGATGAGTACTGTAAGTGATCATCCTATGGCCAAGAGAACAGCCAATGGCCAGACAGGGTAAACTAATTTACTTTGACTAAATCACAAAATAAACCTTACAATACACTTACAGTAATTTCTGGGTGTTGTCATTCCCAGTGACAGTTATTATTATTATTTTCTGTTTTGAATCTGTTTTGTTTCTGTACAAGACCTGCTTGTGTGAGTCAAGTAGTCTTCCTCTAGGGCAGATTTTCCTCCATTTCAATTTTGCGTTTAACATACTGTAGCTCTGAATCATAGCTAACACTATTCTGAATCGTTTTAAAATTGTACAGCTTGTCATTTAAGGCCTCTTGGAGTCATGGGAATAAAGCCAATATTGTGTGAGTATTGTTTAGGATTTTTTAAAGTTATAAATATGGGTGCAGGTAAGAATGTGATTTTAAAAAAAGCCATATGTGTGGAATAAACATAATAGGTTTCAGAAGTAAATGCGAAATGTTCTCAATTGTTCCTCAGCTGTTTTCATAAAGAGAATTATTGATAAAGCCAGATTGCGTGCGAGTTCATTTTAATGTGTTTCGCAAGAGTAGTCAAAGTTCAGTATTCACAAACAACATGAAATTGATTTTCTGCTTGCAGTCATTCATATACATAGACATTCTGTCTCAAAGGCAATACACACTATCCTAAACCTCACTCCCTTGAAAAACAACAAACAAGTAAGCAAACCTAAAAACTGATGGTGCTTTGTCATACCATTGGTGCTTTAATTTAAATAATTAAAGTATAAAGTAAAAATCTTACCTTTTCAGGAAAGTCACACTTCGACCATTGTTTAACTACTAAGTCGCTTTCAGACTGATTAATTTTGGCTTCACTAGATCATCTGAGTGGAAGTAGGAATGCCAAAAAAGGTGCTATTTTAAAATGATTAAATTTGGTTGCACCTGTTTCGATTACATTTATCCAAGCGGATGCGTATTGAAAACAAGACAAAGAAAAAAAGAAATGACAGGTTGCTGGCCATGTGACATTTGGAACTGAATTAATGAATGTCACCAACTTCAGTGGCAAGCAAGGCAGACCATAAAAGTAACAGGATTTTCATTCTAATAGCTTAAATAATATATATTGTATATATATGGCTTCTACAACCTGTAATATTCTGTAGTGTTGCTGAGATTACAAACATGATGGCTCTTTTATTACCTGTCTCCACATTAAAATAGTGTTTCACATCTCCATGGTCACCTGGACCCTGATATCTTTTCTTCAGTGTCCCTGTGTCCATTATTTATAGTCCTCGTGATTCTGTAATAAAAGGCAATGTCCAAGGCTTGTCTTGAGTTAGGAAAATTAGGATTCTGACTGGGAAACAATAGCATACAACACTTTTGCTGCTTCTATCAATATGACACACCAGCTTAAACAATTCAAACTAATTCACAAAGTGTGTGACACATCCTATAGGAGTTTTAAAATAAAACATATTTTAAGTTCTTTACAGCATGTAAAATACCTGGTATCGGAATACCTGGTTCTAATCTACAGTACATACATTATATTCCTGTAATGCTTATTCATTGCTGACTGAGTTTGTAAAAAGTCTTTTTGCAGGACTAATGGCAGCAAAAAAGCCAGGCTACAATAACGCTTATTACTGTATTAAAAGTTTTAAATTTGCATACTTTAAAGATATTGACTGATTAGAATGGTTCACAACTAGACTTAATTATGATTCTTCCACCAAGCTACAGCTTTGGAGTCTCTAAAATATTTCACTGACATGACCCCAAACTCCTTTTTTTAATATATAGCAAAGCTCTGATATACAGTACATACTTTACAGTGCCCTCCAAATATATTGGAACAGTGAAGCCTAAGCCGAGATTTTCACTATGATCTCTAATAATAACATCTCGTGAAAAGAAACATGGCAGACAAGTACAACTCCTAAGTAAGCCATAACAAAAACAATTCACTTCTACCTACAGTACGTGGGTCAATTAAACAATTTGATAACAACAAATCTCTTTTCTTAAAGTAGTAAAAGTATCGGGACATTAGTTGGCAGGTATTTCTTGCTGGAGAAGTGTTTGTTGTTGGTTAATTAGGCTCTGTGATTTTTAAGAGCTGTGAATATCTTATCAACTTCTCCCACTTTGACCTGGTGTTTGGTAATCAAAAGTCAAATAAAAATTATAGAGATTTCTGTTAAAAATAGAAAGTTCCTAAATGCAAAGAACAGAACCTCTCAGTCAGAACCACAACTCAGAAATGGGGCATGCAACAATAAAAGTCTGGAATATACTGAAGAAGGGAAAAAATGAGTTGGCCAAGATGTATTTGATGACAGCAGTCACATCTGAAAGGATAACCTTGAAACAAATCAGTCAGTGAAATCACCCACAAACTCAGGGTGCAGGGCTAAAGGTATCAAAATCCACAGTTTTCAAAAACTGAAACAGCAAAAAAATAAAGGCTACACCTTTATAGGCTACATGATAAACCAAGATGGAGAGTTTTGGCGCACAGTTTTATGTATAGCTGATACCCAGAGGACACAGATCTCTTGCAGGTGATGTGTTAAAGTGATATGCAAACAAATACTGACTTTTACTGAAATTTACTGTATCTAAAGTGAATGTGTGACCTAATACTTGAAATCACTGGTTAAAACACCTGCTATGAGTTTGCTCTAATTGACCAAATGTATGCATTTTGGAATTAACCAAAAATAATACTGTATAAACATATTATACTTATTATATTGTGCATATTCACACTCACAAATACAAATTGCTACATTGTATACTTGATCAGTTTGTGGTCCTTTACCTTTTGTATCAACATTCTGCAGTATTTTTCCTCAAACTGTAAAGTTTAAACAAAAAATAAATACAGCGGTATTGTTGCATGGCCTTCTTCACTTGGATCTTCATTTACCTCGTTTGCTGCACTGGGTTCTACATGTACTGTATATACAGCAAACCGCCAGGGGACAGAATACATGTATGTAATGTAGACTGTGAATTCTCGCTGGTCCACAGAGCAGCTTCCACAGATTGTTCATGCCATTAGGAGGAGCAGTAACAGGCTTGTTCTCAGTGCTATTGAACAAGTTCCAAGTCCCAGAACTGTCTCCCCCAACGTAATACTTGTCTTAGAATGAGATGAAGTGCCACATCTTGGACAACTGTGTGTCACAACTCAAGGAGGTGCCATCGCTGAGAAGGAAGAGCCCATAACAATGAATGCTGCTTGTTACAGTTGCAGAAGTGTACACCCTCCAACCACTGACCATTTCCCAGGTACTCCTTCTTCTCATGCAATAATCAGCTGAACCTCACGTGCTTCTGATCCTGGTGTGATGCATGCTGCCTTTGCCTTCTTAATATGTGCTGCCTTTTCTTGTCATCTCAAAAGCTTTGTCTGAGATAATACTAGTCTTTACCTTAAAACTAGAAGTAGATTAGAAGGACTAGAAATAGACAGTTTGGTGTTGGTATTCATTTTCAAAGTTAATGAAAAAGAAGGCCTCTGTTTCTCCCATTATAGCCTGACGCAATTTCGTACTAGTGTAGTGCAATTTTATAAGTGGTTTTCCTATGCAGTGCCATACATTTACTTTTCATGATGATTGTCCAAACATCTCCATGCTTTATGATGTTTTCAATTCATTTCAGAGCACTTAGAGCATTTTATTTTCCATGATGTAACCAATGTAACCCTGATACCTGGCTAGCCCTTTTCCTTCCTTATTCTAAGGGTTCACTGGTTACTGCCTACTGATCTACTAAATCTCAGGTTCTGCAGCTTTTTACTAAACTAGGCAAGAGAGGTTTAATGTGCTCATTGCTTTCTGTGAAGGCAGCAGCATGACAAATGATGAGATCTGTAATCAAAAACTCTTTTATTTTCCCCCAGCATTTACAGCAAGTACTCTATTGATCACTTTCTGGAGAGAGAAATGAAAAAACGTTTTTTATTAATTTGTCTTTGTTAACCACTCCCTACAGAAATATATATAATGCCAAAAGCACCACTGAGCTGTATATCCAATGTTTTGAACTGGTCTGTTTAAGCACATAAATAAAGCATAACCTGTTGTAGTTGTTGCATTGTATTGTTCCCTTGAGACAAGATACAGTGGACAATGAAATGTGGGTAATTAAATAACTTCAATACTAAATAATTTCTACTTCATCAAAATTCCTTGCTAATTATTCTGCAGCAGCTCACTACCATCTACAGTACATACCAGGAATGAGGTTCTCAGTCCGGCTTTTCTAACTGAACATTGATTGTTTATATAAAAAATTATTTTGACGTATCCAAAAAAAGAACAAACAACAACTGCTAGTCCTTAAACAGCACTTCCCAGCCAAGATATAACTTGATCCGTCTTATTCTCAATCGATGTGAACATATTTATTAACCCATTCTACATTATCCTTTTGGTTTTGGTTTCTGGTAGCTAACACAATGATATAGCCTGAGGTGAGGTTTTCAACAAGTGCACCTTCTTGTTGAGTGGGCTGTATTCATTTGCAATTCCAAGCAGTGTTCCACTCCACAGAAATGAGATATAAACAGGCTGCTCTTTTCTTACATTAAACAAAATAAGAATGCGCAATTTTCCCTTTCTTTTTTATTTTCTTACAAGCAAGTCATTCTTGGAAAAACCAAGTGCCGCACATGTATTATAATAACTTTAATGAAAGGTTGAAAGAGCTTTCTCTATTTGTATATGAGGGTACAACACAAAAGAAACTGACGTTTTTTGGTTTCTAATAACTTTAAAGTGTTATAAACTCCTTAAGCAATAATATTTGTCAAAGAGAAGTAAAACCAAGAAAGCATTGAAAGCAAATCAATTCTGACTCATGACCAAATTTACATTATTATTTATCATATTATAAGGATATAGCTTGTTAGAATGCCTCCTGTGTATTCACGTTCTACTTTCATCTTTTCGTACCTCAAAGGAATAAAAATGCTCTAAGGAAAATAACAGATTTTTTATTGAACATTATTTTCAAACTCAGACTGACATGCACAATGAGTTATATTTTAAAGACAGTTTCTTTAAAAGTCTAAAATCCTGATACCCAGACACAGACAAATATTTTATGTGTAAGGCTCTAAACTAAATTGACCTTTGTCTTTGAATATATCTAAGAAGAATGGTATTTTAAAAGAAGATACAGTGTGGCGAATGTTGTATTAATTTACTGTGTTGTCTTTGCTTTCATACAATAGATGCTGTGCAAAGTGTTAACTAAAAACACAGGTACCAAACAAAAGTGCTAATGACAGTCATTAAATAGGAATAGGGAGCCTGTTTAAGGAATATGTGTTGTGTTATCTTGGCTGTACACAGGAAATTGTTTGTTGGAAACCAAGGAATTGAAAAGCGGTCAAAAAATTGCAGGGAATGTGTTAAGCATATGAAATCAATTAAAAGAGAGACATTAAGGAGACAGAAATAACTGTTTCTACTTGAATATAAATGCAGATTTTAAAATATTTTTTTTATAATTACAAGTTCGTTTTCAAAACTCCTTTAATAATACTCTTAATCGAGTGATAGAAATTTCAAGCCAGCAGGAAATTTCCATCACTGTACTTGAAAATACTCAGTTATTTCTATCTTACTTTTGCTACAGTTTAAACAAACTCTCCTCAAGAAAAGTGAACTGTATAATGAGTTTACTAATAACATCTAAAATGGCTAGAAGGAGTGTGAAAGAATATTAATAGCCTGATTATACAGTACATCTTTGCTTTGTTGAAAAGTGCATGAATGCAAGATAGTTAGCTGTAACCTGTTATAATTCAAATTCATCAGATGAAATTCACAAAGAAGAGCCAATGGTCTTAATTGAGTATGCTATTTTAGACTATACGATCAAGAAAGAGCATTAAATTAGTAAAAATTAAATTATAAAGCTTTTATTTTTCTTCTTTTTAACTTTCATTTTTGAAGTGCAAGTACCTGTATATACGTCATGCACAGCATATCATGTGTCTAAAAATTAGTTAATGTATCTAATCTTTTATTGAACACAAGCTCTCCAATCATATTGTACAAAACCACATTAAAGTGATATTTGAAGGGAAAAAAGTAAAATATGAGTCTGGAAGCGCCTGCCCAACTGTATTGTTGCATACCCTAGCTTTTTTCAAGAAACATCTAGATGAGATTCGCAGATCACTTAGCTGCTACCAACTATATAAGTAAGACGGGCTATAAACAGTACCCTCCCCTGATTTGTATCCTTTCTTATATTCTTACGCAATAGAACAGAATAATAACGACCCCTTGGCCCAGTGGGACCAGCAACAGATCGGGAGCGGTGGGCAGTGCACTGACAGAGACCACAGTGCAATGCTGTGCGCAGGCAGGAGTGGAAAGACTCAGGGGGAATAGCGGTGTAGCAGGTAGGGGTTCAAAGCTGCGATCGGAGGTGGGCAGCCAGGCAGGCAGGGTTGCAGCTGCACTTCCAGGCAGCCACTCAGCGGTCGCAGAGCTGTAGGTGGAAGCAAATGAATGTACTTGGTCCGAAGGGGTAAACTAACACCACCCAAGAGGTTGAAGAGCTGGAGAAGATTAGACAAGGTCCGTGTCGTACATGGGAAACGTTAACAAGCAAAGGGGAGATCCAAGAATTGTGATAAGGGGAACAAGCTGGAAAAAATAGTCCTCAAAATACAAAGAGAACAAGTCTCCCTGAACCACCTGAAGCGAGAGAGCTGGGAATTGCCTCCAGGTGATCCAGGTCACTTGTCAATCAGAAGTCATGGCACTGTGTGACAGGTGGGCAGAACAGCGGACTGCTGCCATGCCAATGCTAGCTCACCCCACAGAGAAGCTACTACTACTACTAATAATAATAATATAACACAAATTAAAATATTACACCACCCCTTTGCCTGTAGCCCTGTTAAGGATTGACACTTCACCCAAAGAGAGAGAAGAGTGAGGTGTTCAACAGGCCAGAGCTCATCTTGGCTCCAGAACATTAAGAGTGTGTAGAACAGGTAGCCAGTCCATCGCAGGGATTACCCCTCAACAATGCTCGTGCCCATTTATACAGCTGGAGCAGTGAAGACCTACAGCCTGTTACTATTCCAAAGGCTTAGTCACTACGCTACACTGAGTACAATAAAAAACATAATCTACGATGCAAAGCAAACATAGGATTTGTCTTACTGTAGATATTCTGATTTGAAAGTGGCCTAGTAAACTGTGTGCTAAACTAAAGCAAGATATGGAGATAACAGTCCAAGGTATGCGATGAACTTCCAATGGTTGTCGATCTACAGCCCAACTAACCAGACTGGCTGTTGATATGTGGTCACATCTTGACATAATTTGGAATACCACATTCTTAGTTGGATGTAAGACTCTATTAAGATTTACTAACAGGTCACACAGAATTTAAAGTGTTAGAGAAAGCAGAAGTGTGACATACTGTGTTGTGAAAAAAGCTAGCATTTGTTTTGAATTTGAGTTCACTGTGCCTGAAAGTCTAAACATATTTTGAAAAAAAAAACACAGCAAAGACGTCCAGAATCCCCCTCTCTAGAAAACTGTTGGGATAAACATGTACTGTATTGCTGGCTTTTAGTTTCCTTGACAACGATAATAGGACCAATATCGAATATAATGTTTCATTATATCCATTCAGTAGAACAAAATCAGGGTAACTGTACCACTTTAACATTTAAATAACAGATAGAAACGGACTAATCACCCCTACAGAAAGTAAAACAAAGAAGCTAGTGGTATCAGCTTTGAGCATTTTCCAAACAAGCGTATCTATGGGAGAGAACATGAATGAAATGAATAAAGGAAAGTATGATTAGTTAAAACACATATTCTTTAAGTCATCCATCCTTCTGTATTTGCTGTAGAAACCAATTTTATAAAGAATTTTTATATAAAGTAATGTACTGTAAAGAAATTCATTGACAAAACAATGATTTTTGTGCCATACAGTATAACGTTTTCAGTCTTCCAGTCCACGAGGAATACTTTGATGGTGTTATCAAATGCATTCGGTTCTACATTTTGCAAAATATCACTCCGCCTACAGTACAGTATACAATGTCATACTGTATATATCATTAATATGAAAGATAAGAATGCAATGAACGTTAAGTGTCGAGTCTGACTATATTTCCATCCCCGATGATGATGATGATGATGATAATAACTGTAATACACTAAATACCGTACCATGATATATTATCTAGTTTTTCTTTTCAAAGTCCATGAGCTTTGATTATTTTTACTTTACATGACAGTGCTTGTAACAAGGAATGAAATATTCTCTGCTACTGCAATATGATGAGTAAGCAAAAATCCTTTGTAAGGTGAGATTAATGTTAATTTGGTGATTTGACACCATGTCCATGTTTTTGTGCTTAGAGATTTAGTTACATTACTCATTGTTATCATATCCTCTGGCCATAAACATCCCAGAATGATTCTAAATACCCTACTTACCCAGTCTGGCTTCAGTGTTGTTTCTTTCTTCATCCAAATTGTTTCATGTTTTTAGTTTATTCAGCTTGTGTTTTATTTTGATCTCTCTTGATCTCCCTTATTTTTAAAGAAAGTTATTGTTTGAAATTTCCCAGCTTTCAGATGTGAAAATATAGAAAGTGTTATATCCTGTGATTTGTGAAACATTGTTTCTTTTTCATTTTAATAAAATGAACAAGAGTTGATGAGAAAAGATGAACAGGAGCACAAATTGACCACGTCTTGGTGTCACACATAACAGACAATAACAGATTTTATGACTGAAAAGTAAAGTGTATAAATGGGTTGATGGGTCATTACTGTAAATGGGTACTTGTTCATACGTGACGTATCTGGTAAAATATAAAAATAAGAAAATGACAATTGTGTGTTTCCTGATATAAACTTAAAAAACACAAATGGAAAACAAAAGAATGTAAAACCAGTTTGACGAGCCTTTATCCCTTAGCTGCTGCAATGAACCTTTACAGTATAATAACCTAGATATTCGACAACACAGTATAAATGAGCAAATTGCTGTAAAACTGGATTTCACAGGAGATTTTGTGAACCAAATTCTCTTTTAATGAATCGATTCGGAAGTCGAAGTTGTAAAGTCCTTTACTGTGTAATAGAATCTCACCTGTCAACAGTGATCACTGTAAGGAAACATTAACTTTTCAGTGATGTAAATTTAGAAAATGGGAGAAAACCTGTCCAGGAAACTGCTAGGAAGGAATGGAACACATGAGGAAACCTCCCAGCAAATAAGGGAGAGTTGTCAGATATGGTGCATCAGTGTCACTACCTGTAATGTCAGCGCCTTTCCTGATATATGGCTTCCATTCTCGGCTGTCAGTCCCATATTGTTCACCAGCCTAATGTTAATTAAAGTAATTAGGGGGGGAAAAAAAAACAAAAGAAAGGCTCCAAAAAGTGTAATTAATCTTCTCCCTTCTCTTATGCAGATTGACTGTTAGTTGTTTCTACAGAAACATGTTCTGGCATTAAATAAAACCACTGGTATTTGCAGATATGTGTCCTTCCCTTTTCATTTGGCTTAATTACCATTTTTCAATTAAAAGTCAGGAGTGAAAGCTTTATATTCTTTGCATTGTGGATAATAGATTTGAAAACTTGCATGTTAAATGGATTAGAAAGTTGTTGCAAATGAGCAAAACTCTGCATTGTTGCATTTCCTGATTATTACTCAGATACACATTAACTCATGAGAGCTAGGGCAGGTTCACAGTGAGAAATACAGCAGCTATAATTTTCCCCAGGTGTTTCATTGCTTTCTTATTTCAAAATAACATTGTGAGTGTTCTTAATGACTCTCCTTTGTTGGGTTTTTGTAGGTAGTAATTTGCTATGGTAACTAACTATTCTACTGCCACAAATGTCTAAATAAAGACTATTTAAAGCTGATTTCAAGTAAGTGTGTTAGGAAAGCAAATCAGCACTGCACAATATCCACTGGTGAAACCTTGTGCACCAGAATACCAGAATGAGGTATCCACTCATCTCCTCACAAAGCATTGAGACCTAGCTAACTCTTTTTACACAGCTAATCCTAACCTTAAACCTAATCCCACTTTTGTTTTTAGGTGAGTGGATTTACAATTTCTGCCTGCAAAACTGCTACTTTTTTGCCTCTGAGTGTAAGAAAATCCTTTTTACTAAGGAACAGCATGTCGATGTTTATGAAAAGTCTGCTGCCGATAAAACAAGTTCATGAACATTGGCCAATACACCCCTCAGGTACAGTATCTGTGGCAAACAGAACAAAATAATTTTATATTCCTAAATATTCAGTCTGATTGCTGATGAACTGGTGCTGAGACTGCACCATGGCTCTGATGCTGGTTGACTTAATCTTGCTGTGACTTTTGACAGGTACAACTCTGCTTGTGCCTGGATTCGATCTTTACTCCTCACTGGAAAGGGCAACCTTAGAGCACACACACACACAGCACCAAAGACTGTATGGTAAAATGGGTGTAGATCACCCATTTTCTGTATTTACATAATTGAAAAGTTAATGTTTTCACTGTTGACATGGGAGATTGTATTACACAGTAATGGACTTTACAGCTCTGACTCCCGAATCATTTAATTAAAAGAGACTTTGGAGAATTCTGCATCCTCTAGGTTCCAAGGGGTTAACATCTTATTTTGTAACAAACTTTGTGGAGGCAACAGTACGGACATTCAACAGTCACTGCCCTCAGCTTGAATGGCGACTCTTATACGACTACACGAATACACATACAGTACCAACTGTAACTACTCTTGTAACAGGGCTTAACAGCACTAAGCATGTTACAGAAGCAAGAACATATTAACATACTGTAAATAAGGATTCAAACGAGGAGAGGCCATTCAGCTTACCTAACTCGTTTTGTAGTTCGTCATTAAGGGTTCCAAGGATCTCATCCAGGCCTTTCTTAAAATATGACTGGCTATTAGTTTGAACTGCAAACTTCCTTGAAGTTTGCCCTAAAAACCATTTAATGATTATGCTGGTGGAATAGTGAAAGACATAGAGAACATCTAATTCGACTCACATGGAGAAAAAACCGATGTTAATATATAATGCTAATATCAAGAGTATCGTAGATTATAAAACAGTGCTTCTCATAATCTTTCCAGATGTTGGAATGAAAGGTAAACTTTATCAAACATTCTCATTCTAAACAGATTCACCATATGTTAGCTGTGAAAGACAGGAGGTAAAAAAATGAATTTTAGGTTTGATTTTCAGTTTTAGTAATTAATATGTGGGCTTCTGCAATATTAATTGCCAAGGTAACATAATGTATGATTAAACTGGATATGTAATTAAAGTTAAGACATGCTAATATTAATGTCGAATTAAACCAGCACTTGTCTTTGTTGTTAAAATGCACCATTAAATCCTGTATAATTTACTCATTAAAAGAAAAGATTAAATTTGTTGGGATGGATTTGTCATGTTTTCACAATTGTCATGTGGTACCATTTTGTACAGAAAATAGATCATAGGCGTTAACATTTTGACTAAATAATTATTAGCTATGATGTATAGTAATGGGTATGGTTCTGTGAGTACTCTTTTATTATTTTCCAAGCATGCAGCTGAATTTAAATGGTGGACCAGCATCATGAAAAATAAGTGTTAGTTAGCTATTGCTGATGGAAAATTACGCTTTAGCCTGTATGATAGCCAGGATATTGTGCCTCATAAAGTTGTTGAATTATGCAATATCTCTTTTTTGGCATTATGTATTAAGCTACACAATTGTTTATGTTAGAAAATCAGTAAATAAATACGAGGTATTAACCATAACATTGCTTTCTTGAGTCAGCAGCTATGATTGATTAAGCATGTTATTATAGAACCATTTAGCAGCTCCAATTAAAAATGAAAATGTTTCTATTTAGAAATTTCTAGCTAGGAATAATGGTTTCGAAAGTACATCTGTGCAGATGTTGGTAATTAGAATGTGGGAAATGTTAAAAGTAATATAACGGGAAGCATAAATAATTTATCAAATGCCATATGGACAATTATCAGAAACACAAAATACTTTATAAATTTATTTGTTTACGCCATTATGTGTAACAAAAAGAAGAGAGAAATGTGATGGTGAGAAGTTGTTGAAATCAGTTTTTTTTAAAAAAAAGAAGCAGCAGATTTTTGATACATACAGTATATTCTTTGATTTCCCATGTTTAAATACATTGTTGTATTTGCCTCTGTCCTGCTACTGTACAGGCATTCTTGTAAAATAGGCTCACAAAACGCATTTAATACAATCTTCAGGATAAGAAACAGAAATAATAATAAAAAAGT
This sequence comes from Lepisosteus platostomus, assembly GCF_059453375.1. Classification (NCBI taxonomy): domain Eukaryota; kingdom Metazoa; phylum Chordata; class Actinopteri; order Semionotiformes; family Lepisosteidae; genus Lepisosteus; species Lepisosteus platostomus. The sequence goes on from NC_142623.1 coordinate 40,754,509, forward strand.
ACATGCATAACTTGCTTTCTTGACCCTTGCAATCAATAGGAACAAAATTATGGAGCACTGAAGCGAGTGATTTTAATCTGAGACTAAATATCCAGCACTGGATTAGTCTCAACTGCTTTCACACCTCGAGAGTGGTTCATGAAATATGGATAAGACTGTGAGGATTATGAAAAATGAAGGCAAATTCCCAAACCTTCTTGGATGCAAGGAAGATGAAATGTTTCACTGATAATGGGCAGCTTGAGGATTTTTTTCATCTTTTACATTGCAGCATCCACCCTCCCTATCTACCCTCTTCCCCTGCCAACACCCTCCAACCTGAGGCCAGAGCAGCTCCAGATTAATTAGGGGACCCCCTAATAAGCATCATCCCAGCTGGAGTTGAGGGCGGAGGGTTGTTTTCAAACAGACCTTCTAGTTGTTTTCTTCCTTTCATTGTAGTTTATCTCAGAGGGTCGTCTCAGTTCAAGAATGGAAGTGAACAAAGGAGTGAGAAAGTGAGTAAAAAATCTGTTTGATAGCTGGATGAAAAAAAAAACAGTGATTACTAACAACAAGCATTAATGTGGTGAAACCGCTAAACCGGCTCTTCCCCTATTGAAATTCTAAGACTAACGAACTTAAGGTCTTCCGGCTGCCGTTTTCAAAAACAGCCGCAGAGATAAGGGGGAAGGGAGACTAAGGAAATTTGTATAACACACTAGCACACACATGAGAAAAAAATGAGAGGAAATATGCTTATGAACAAAAGGTGGAAAAATGATTTTGTTCCCAACAGTGATCACTACCACAAGAGTGTTAAATCTGTCTGAATCAAAATGACCACTTGAATCCTTTTCTAGCAGCTCAGCAAGCCCATCTGCAGTCTGAAACTTTGGCCTTCAGTAAATTCCTTGACAGATGAAGATTTATTATGGCTCTTAACCTAAAAGTGCAGGAAAAAGAAAAATAAATGTTGTAATTTTGCATGTCTAATACTTAGACTTTCAGTTAGGGTTATGAATTCATCACCTACGTAAATCTATGGCTCAATATTTAATTTATTTGGCCAAAAGACACGTTGTCTCTGCTTGCTTTGAACCACCAGTGTGCTGAGAAATGTTTGCAACAAAGCCAGAGGTTTCATCCCTGTTCTATCCCTGGAGAATCATGACACCTAGCAATCTTTAGAGGTCACTCTTAAATCATCAATTTCCAGACCCTTTGAACAATCTTGTTCAAACCCGTGAAGCAGGTGATTTGTTTAATTGAGCAGTTCAAAGATCACTTGAAATGAAAGTATAAAAACCCCTTACTTCTAAAATTGCTCCAGGTCTTTCTAAGGTCTGAAGACCTTCTGTGTTCAGGAAGTCTTTTGTCTAAGTCTGGCCACCCCTGCACTAAACAATAAAAAATGATAAAGAGATTGTGCTAATAGATAATGTAAGGCAGATTCAAAAACACACATTCCCCCCAAAAAAAACACAAAACAGAGCTCAAACTTGTAGTCCTTTTGAGCTGTACACTAATTCTGTGGCACTGAAACATTGTAGATTAGATAACAAAAGAAGAAGTTAAAAACTTTGTTTCTTTTATATTTGTAAACCAGAGCTGTAATTATTTTTTATTTTTTTTATTCCTCTACTTCCCATTTTTGCATATACAATAATGTCAAAAGCATACTGAATATTGAGCTAAATATTCGCTGATTTTCTACAGCAAAGCAATAGCTGTAGTTTGAGGTTGCATGCTGAGAAGAAAGTCTTTATGTTGACTTATCATGATAAAATACCAGCAGGAAGGATACATTGTAAAAATATGGTTCCTTATAATCCAAATTTCATGTCTTGAACTGATATGAAGGTTAATTGCTCTGAAGTGCGTGCAACAAATCAATAATAAAATAAAAAACAAAAACAGATTCTGGTCTTAGTTTCCCCTTCATACAGTTTTACTTTAAAGGGACAAAAGAGCATTTAGCATTTCAAAATAACACACCAATAACAATAAAAATGATTATTAAAGACTGAAAAAGAAAGATGATACATTTCTAAAGTTACATTTATATTAATGTATCACTATGTTTTTCTGGAAGAATTAAAATAATGCATTTTATTTATCCTTCATTATCTGAAATATAATCATTACAGTATTAGACAAGTTAAACCACTCATGCAAATATTGTTTATAACTAGAGGTAGTAACATTTATCTTTAAAATTATTTTTCCATCCTGAAAATTCTTATGAATTACAGATCAATCTAAATGGATTCTGCTTGACTGCATTTGCTAAAATAAGGTATGTTTTATAAATGAATACAGTGATGCATTAAATTCATTAGTCTGTGATTCAGAGATGCTGGAAATCTACTAACCAACAAAACAATTAATGTATGTCCGTGCCTAATATTCAATATGTGTTTAAAAATTCTAATGAATCAAAAGTGAAAGCAAAGAGCACAATAGTATGCATTTGAGCAACTCTATTGAAGGCCAAATGGATACGACACTCATTTCTTTAGAGGAGAATGCATCTTATAATAAGGCCATGTTTATTCACTTTGACAGTTTCCTAGGAAATTAAACAGCAGGCTGCTGTGTAATCCATTTTATTTAAGAGAAAGAAAAAAAAGCATTTTAGTGTAATTCTATTACTATGGCACAAACCGTATGTAAGGAATCATGAAAAAGTCATAAGGAACAATAACTAGTTTACACAGTTTGAAAAAAAAAAACAAATCTACACTGACATTAAGGACCCATGGTTTTGTTAATGGAAGCTACTATTTCCAATTATTTCAAGGCAGATATCTTCCATCAGCCGTGAATCCATTTCAAAGCAACTGGAAAAAATAATTTGGTTTTAGGAGTTTGCTCCAGAGAAATTGGACCCACTTTAATCGCAGCCTAGTTTTGTAAAGATAAAATGCGATCACTGCTTTAATGTGGAGCCCCCTAGTGTGATTGTGAAGTCTTCTTTAGCGCAGTCTCAATACCCCAGAGTAACAGAATTACTGGAGAAATTCTAATGGTCTCTAAAAAGATTACCTGGAGTTATAATTAAAGAGATATTATTGCAGTGATGCTGATAAAATGTGCATTTTTCCATATTCATTTGGGGTTAATTATCATCTGGAAAGAAATGTCCTTCTTTATACAAAATATCTATTTTCCCTTTGTTTCCAAAGTGGCTTGTAAGAATTACACTTTAAGCCTTGAGGGTCATGGTCTGAAGAGGTCATGGTTTAAAAGGTCACAAACACCTTAATTTGTTAAAGAAATCCATTTAAGAAATGAATTAATTGAATCTGGTAGTGAAAATCAAGACACTATGGGCACCAGGACTGAATTTGTGCACACAAAGGAGAAGAGAGCAAATGTGTAGCGGTCTTAAACCCGTAACTAACACCATACTGTATATCTTAGAACTTCCAGCTCACTCCGACAAAAAGGTATTATTTATCCATTGAGTACTTTACAATCCGTTTACCTAAGTAAACTCAGATTCCTCACTGCTGCCAGCCACAAGCTGATAAAGGGAGGCAATTACAAGCTCTATGCCACTAGAGAAGCGAAAAGACCTTGGTGGTACAAATGGATGCATAACTGATGTGATGGCAGAAAAGAGGATAGTGATTCCAGAGTGTGCTGCCAGCTGAGTGCATGTAAGCATTTACTTAAGGATACATCAGGATGCTCATCTAAAATGCTTGTGAAACTGCGGAACCAAAGATTGCATGGCTGAAGCGTTGCCACCGTGTCTACTGCATGTCATCGCTAACTGGGACACATCGGTCTACTTGGGGTGAGAGAAACTCTAGCCAGGGCTTGGCACAACAGCCTGCAGTCTGAATCAACAGCTCCCTTTGGCCTTTGATTACAATTCCAAGCTCGCTTGTCAACTGAAGTCTCTATTCTGAAGTATTCTGCTTTCCGCTTGTGTCTTCTTTCCACGTGCCTGGTTATTCAGATCATATTTGCAAAGTAAAACATTTTATTCATCTTAATTGGAATCAATATAAGTATAACTGGAATAAAGTCCTCCACCTAGAGCTAATTAATGGTAGAATCATCTCCAGGCAGCAAACTTCCTTGCCTCTGGCTTCTTTATCTCAGGACCTTCAGGCAATTTCTGTGCATGTCATGCCACAGTGCTGAGGTATTTATTCCTGCTGCAGAATTATATAAACATTTTTCAAGACAAGTAAATATGTCATTTCTCAAATATACAGTATCAGCTGCTGGAAACTACATTGGAAGACTACATGCATTTAAATAGGAGCATTTATATCTTTCTTCTCAAAGCCTTTTGCCTTTCTTCATTACGGGTTACTTTTTTGTCATTGAAAGTCCATTTAAAACTGAGAACATGGGGGGGTATGTCTTTACCCAAAGGGTGGTGGGAGGGTGGAACAAGCTACCCAGCCATGTTGTTGAAGCCAAACCCCTTGGCTTCTTCCAGAAATGCTGGATTAAATCTTTGGATCAATTATCAACTGTAGTAGCTACCAAATGGATTAGACAGGCCAAATAGGCTCCTTTCATTTATGACTGTTCTTATGATCATTGCCAAGATCTTCTGCAGGCTGCTCAACTTCCAAAATTTCAGCAGATATTTGTGAGATTTCACCTCACCATACATACTGTATGTGATTGAGCTTCTTGTAGTGTAAATATGTTTTTTTTTTCATTGTTGCAACAGTCAGTGTTTCACAGGTCTAACCCTTGTAAAGAATGTTTATTTTGGAACGAGATGTAAAATAACAGAAAATCTATGTATAAAGCATGCTTACATTTGTGTTAATAATATTTGAGGCACTCAGGTTAAAAAAACTCAACTAATCACAACAAAACGTATTATAGTAATAATGCACATTGTTAGAATACTGGAAAAATGGTTTTTTTTTTCCCTTTACCACCTTTTTATATTGACAAAGGTCTTTAAAAAAGATCATATGTACTGTACTATGTGTGTCAAATTGCAAATCCATTCATGTCTAAAAATACTTTGTAAATTGATACAATAGCAGTACAATTATTCATGCCATTAAACAATTTAATTTCATATAAAATCTGAAATTCTAGGTTTTATTATCAACAAATCCAGAGGGATTTTTACAAAGGTCAAACATACTGTATCAGTGACTGTCTCTTGAGATTTATAATTTGATTCTTTAAGGATATTTTGTATTCCAATTACATACAACTGCAAATCCTCTTGAAATCCGCTGTGACAGCAGAAAAAATCCAAAGAAATCCCAAATGCACAACAAAAATACAGAGCCCGCTGAATCAATATACTGTATATATATTCACTTTTATAGACACACTTGGAAGGCTCTGTGATAGTATTAGTAAATATTAATAATTTTCTGTAAGGAATATTAGCCTGCGTAGGATTGTGAAAATTGAATTTCTCCTTTATGTTCCAAGCCCAGTACCATGGGTTTAATGGCTTCAGACACATGAAACAATAACTAAATCTGAATGTTTTATTTGGTGTGTACAGTTTTAACATCTTGCCTGACCCTAATGTTGTGATTTATATTTTGTGGTTCTTTGTTCAATTGTCTCTCTCAATAATAGTAATAATAATAATAATAATAATAATAATAATAATAATAATAATAATAATACACTTTATTTACATAACGCCTTTAAAGGTGGCTTCTCAAAGTGCTTTACAGAAAGACAACAACAACAAAAATACACAACATATGCACAAGGGAAACACACAATGAGAGGGGACAGAACTGTACTGAATGTGGTAGGAGCAAAGGGGTAAATAACAGAACCAGTTCAGTAAAGGTCCTTCTAAAGAAGAAGGTTCTGAGTCAGGATTTGAAGGAGTTTAGAAAAGGTGACTCTCTGGTATCCATAGGGATAGAGTTCCAGAGTTTTGGGACATAACAGGAGAAGGCCCTGTCACCCACAGAGTGTAGACGTGCTTGGGGGACAGTAAGGAGACCAGAATTAGAGGAGCGAAGGTTGCGAGGTGGGGAGTAGGATGATAGTAGCTCAGGCAGGTACTGAGGTGCCAAGCCATGCAGAGCCTTGTAGATGAGTATGAGGATTTTGAAGTCGACACGAAACTTCTTCACCTGTTACTACTTATGATATTTTAGAGATGGGCAGAAAGATGTGAAAAACTCCCATACAGTGTGGGACGAAAGTGATAAATCAGGACATCTGCAGATTTGTAAAGACCAAAAGTGTCTCAAGGTAGACCTTTTTTTCCTATTTTAGGATGGGTGTGAACCTGTTGCATGTTAAAGTAAACTCCAAGCTCACACATTTTCAATTTCTTTTTCCTTCCTTAGATTAGTGAGGCAAGTTTGCAAGGCTTGATGTTCAGCATTCAGATAAGGGAGGCTGCGCAAATCAACAGCTGATGTTTATCACCTGAAAGCGCAGCAGAACAGCTCATTCTGCAGCTCTCCTTGCACTACCATGTTTGTTATTCTATACTCCTTATTTTCTGTCTGATTAACAGATGGTGACTTTTATTATATCTGTGTGCTGTGTGTTACTGGGTTGGAGCAGCTTTAAGTGTGTTTATTATTTTGTTTCACAATAAATTATCTTTCTTTACATAAGCAAAAATCTTTCTTTACATGAAGCAATGCGTTATGGCATTGGTAGTTAATCACACTTCATTCTCAAATTTGTTTTGTGAATGTGAAGGGTTTTAATGAAAATGTATGTAAACATTCAGTCTGTCTGTTTGTCAGAGGTATTTAATTTAAAGACATGCAATGCTGAGACTTGATTTAAATCGTTAACACTTCAGGCTTTTTTTAACATTGATTCATAGCGTATGTCTTACAGTCACTGGTTAGGTTGACATTTCTAACATTTACTTTTGGATAAATTGCTTTTTGGTTCTGTTATTACAAACAGTGCTTCATTCCTCTGTACTCAATTATAGTAATGTTCCAAACACTCCAGTGCTATTCAGCATTCAACAGACATGACAAGCTTCACAAGAGGATGGATGTCACAGGATAAATTATTAAGTAAACAGAATTGTGAAGAAACTTTTGACTAACTACACAGCACCTCTTAAATGCAAATTGTCTCTGTCATACTAAAATGATAAATTAATTAATCTTAGAAACATGAAATATAATAATCTAAGCAACATGGGAGGCAAGTTCAGTACCAGACAGAGTGCCACATTAGGAGATTTAATCTAGTAAATCAGTAAGATACTTAGGTTTATCTGTCATTATTTGTAACAATCTCAGAAGAAATTTATAAACGGTTGAACCGCTTGGCTATGAAAAGAAAAGAGGGCATTAATTATACTTTCAGGGTAAAAAAAACGAGGCTTTCTAAAGTTTTAAAGTAATAAAACTAAGATTAATGCCTTCATAGATTCTTCACACGGACCTCTGGGTTGTCCATTCTTTTCTTTCTGAAAACCACAGAGCCAAGGCTGCCAAATTGCGTCAGACATAATTACGTTCTAGACTAATTTTATGGAGTTTTAATTTCTTTCCCAGAGAAGTTACAGTAAATGGCAAGATGATGAATGTTTTAAAAGGGGAAAACATAGCTGGGAGCCTAAGACATGGGTCTGAGTCAGCTTAATCATTTGAAATGCAAGTCAAATATTTAAAATCCGTAAAGAGGATTTAAAGAAAAATCAATAGGTAAAAATCCACTTGAAGAAGACTCAGCAATTGTGAATGTAATCTTCATTCTTGTAGTTTTTCTGTATCTGCATTGCATGAACCTGAGGGTGCTTGTTTAAAAGTCAGCAAATTGGAACCCCCATTGTCATAATAGGATGCTATGAGGGTTATTGTGCACAATGGAACAGTGAAGTGGTCACCTTCATAT